>NC_143251.1:139660000-140370000 GCF_984573655.1 Nuphar pumila
CTCAATTCAAGTGTATCAGCGACTAGAACAACATAAGTAATGACTGCACATAACTCACCACGTTGAGATGGGTGAAAATTATACACAAAGGTGTGATTAAACCTCTCTTGTTTACATATACTGACACTAAAAAATCAAGTGTATCAACCGATTAGATCAAGAGTATAATCATGCCACTAATGGGCTAAAAAACACACATTGAATAAACATTTCTTGTCTACATAAAATGACATTTAAATAAGATGCATAATAAGAAGAAACACAAAAGGTAAGAGAGTTTGTAATGAAAACAAACTAATGTCGTCAATCTGTACAATATTTCAAAATACCATGGTTTCAAAAATAGATAGTCATCACTAATAAACATAATTATTAGCATCCAACATGATAATGGCCAAATAAACAAATGAGTGATACAACACAGTCATAAAACTAGAGATCAAACAACTCTCAGTTAGAGCCTAACTATAAGTTGACAATTTAAACTTACATAACCACCGCCACAAACAAACTTTGGTTCAATAATAACTAGGTCAAGAAAAATGATGCATCGTAATGGACACAACAAATGCCATAAGAAGGCAATAAATATTCACGAAAATAACTTTCCAAATAAGTGAGTTCAAATATAAGAACCGATCTTAAAAACCAAAGTTTCAAATCAAATCCAATAGTGATAGATGGAAAACTTAGATTAAATATAGTGCAATCATTGCACAACAAGATGCCAATTGATGCATTCATATATCCAGAAATGTTTTTGATGAATTTGATTTTGTTTCAAAGGACAACAATGTACAAGGTGTTCAATTGCAGTCAAAACAACTATATCAACCTTGGTTAGATGATGGTGTGTTCTCTATCAAGGCAACAACAATGAATGATGCAAACAATGACAGATTAGAAGGTGCACATGTGGGGTCGGACGAGCCAAATGTTGAGGGACAACAAGTTGATCATTCTGATGGCATAGAAGGAAGCTTCAAAGGAATTACATACAACTGCATTATTTAAAATATTAAATCTGAAAATACATCCAATAGTAGTTCAGAACAAGTAAATGTTGAATCTTAAAATGATCCTAATGAACAAGGACAAATAATTAAAAAATTTGGAAGAGTGTGACTCCCCATTGATAAAATTTCAGCATGGACCATCAAATATTTTTAGTTGCAGTATCTCACCATGAAGAATCTCGATTATACAATCAGGACGCAAAATCCAACAAATGGATTGAGGCTATGAATGAAGAAATGCATGCTTTATATGAATATAAAACATGGGATGTTGTAAAAAGACCTGTGGGAAAGAATGTAGTTGGAATAAAATGGGTCATTAAAATAAAATATAAACTAGATATAGAGAGATAGAAGGCAAGGTTGGTTGCAAAGGGTTTTACTTGAAAACATGGGCTGGACTATGATGAAACATTCAAGAGAACTATTAGAGTTCTTTCTTTATCGGAGGATCATGGTTGGCACTTAAGTCAAATAGGTGTTAAAAATGCATTGTAGAGACCTCAAGGAGGAGTATGGAGCAACCACAAGGGTATAATGAGAAAGATCCAGCCAACTATGTGTATATTGAACAAAACTCCATATGGGCTAAATCTGACTTCTTGATCATGGTTTGAGAGTTTTTCACTTGAATCCAGCAACATGGTTTTCACATATCTCATTTGGATAATTTTTTGTTCATCTACAAAGGTGACAAATGGATTACAATATTACTCATTTATATTGATGATATTATAGTTGCATGGAATTCCAAAGACCATATTGATGATGTCTAGAGTGTACTAAATAGTAGATTCAAAATGAAAGACTCGAGTGATCTTAAATATTTTTTGGGCGTTGAGGTTGATCAAGGAAAAGACTCATTAGTGTTGACACAACACAAGTACACTATTGATTTACTCAACCGTGCTGGAATGAAAGATTGCAAGCCAATATTCGCTCCAAGTGTTTTGCAATAGAAACTTGGACGTGATAAAGGAGACATTTTTTATGATTCTACAAGGTATAGGAGTATTGTGGGTATGCTCTAATATCTTTTACTCATCCTGATATTGTTTATGCAATTAATCAACTTTCTTAGTTTATGCATTGCCCTGGTGTGACTCATGTTGAGGCTGTCAAAAGAATCCTTTAGATATCTGAAAGGCACTTTGTTATCAAAGAAACAGTATTGATAAAGCTGCTTTATCAGTTATAGGCTTTTCAGGTGCTAATTGGGTAGGGGATCTGGATGAAAGAAGGTCTGTCTCCGGGTATTGTGTTTTTATTGGGAAGAACATGCTCGCAGTAAAAAGCAGAAGGTAGTAGCTCGGTCAAATACTTAAGCTTAATACAGGTCAATGGCAACATCATATGAAACCATTTGGATCAGATATCTATTATCTAATTTATATCAACAAATGTCAAGTTCTATCTTATTTTGTGATAATGAAAGTGCGATCAAGATATCTCTCAATTCTATTTAACATGGAAAAACAAAGCATATAGAGATAGATCAACACTTTATTAAAAGTAAAGCTGAAAGTGGGGAGATTTCTACTCAATTCTTTGGGACTTATGATCAAGTTGCAGATTTGTTTACAAAAGGATTAACTAAGGAAAGGTTTTGTTACCCGATGAGCAAGTCGTTTATGGTTCTTACCATGCACAACTTGAGGGAGGGTATTGAGACGTTAGCTTCTGGGTCTAGATCCATATCCATATTGATTGACGTTCTTTTGAGTATCACGTTTCTGCTTGTAACTGTATTTTAATGTTTCTTTTGTTGCCCCTATTATGTATCTTTCCTATGTATTATAACCAGGGGCATTATTGGAATGTTACCTAATGGTTAATATAAAGATGTGAAAATGTCTTCAAAAAGACTGTATACAAAGGCATTAGATTCTCAATATGAAATGTGTGCACAAAGGCACAAAATGAACACTCAAGAAGAATACAAATGCACAAAGGCATAAAAATAAAGAGAACTTTTATTGAATAAGTGAGAGCTTTACAAAAAGCTTAGCATTTACAAAGGGAGAATCCCCTATTTATATACATTAAGGACCCTTGGAGGGGCTCCATCATATGGACATTGGAGCCCCTCCAAAATTGATCGTTGGAGGGGCCCAACGTCTATATGATATGGGCCCCTCTATGGCTAAAAGTCAAAAAGTAAAAAGAATAAAAAAAGGAAAAATAAAGAAATACAAAACAGAAAAGCATATTCAAAAGGAATATGCGTGAAATAAAGAAAAGATTGTTACTTTTACCCCTAGTGGGTATTTATATATAGATACATAGACATATATATAAGATATATATGTACATGTATCTCTCTCGATCTCTATATATTACGGTTTAACATCTCTCCTCAAACTTATGGTGTAATGACCAAAAGTTTGCCAAGAATAAAATTGAATCTAGGGGAACAAATATTTTGATGTTACATAAGATAGATCTATGACTTCAGATATTCTTCTCTAACATAGTAACAATCCATCTCGATATGCTTCGTGCACTTATGAAAAGTGTGGTTCTTGGCAATATATATTACACTATTATTATTACGACACAACTTTGTGGGTCCTTGAACATGAACCCACATATCTTTCAGTAGCCGTCGAATTCAAACTATCTCCATGGTCGTAGTTGTCATGGCTCAGTATTCAACCTCAGTAGATAACAAACACCTTTTGTTGCTTTTTGCATCTCCAAAAAATTAATGATTCACCTAACACACAAAAACCAGTGGTGGAGTGACGGTTATTTGGATCACCTTCCCAATCAGAGTCAGAATAAGCAATTTAATTTAATTTAGAAGATGAGGATAGAAATATGTGATAATTCGAAGGATGACACTCATATGAACTGATGTAAGAGCGTGCTGAAATTGACTTGCAACATGTACATGAGAGATATCAGGTCTAGTGATGCTAAGATACATCAAAGATCCAACAAGTTGCCTGTAAGGGGTGAGATCTTCTAGGTGAACCCTATCATCAATTTTCATCTTTGTTCCTATTACTCCAGGAGTTTTATAAATTTTATCATTTGTAATTTCTGATCTGTCAATAATATCGAGAATAAGTTTAGTTTGAGACAAAAAATAACCCTTGTGAGAGTAGACAACTTTAATGCCTAAAAAGTATTTCAGAAAACCTAAGTCTGACATTTCAATTCTTTCTGTCAATGTGGACTTGATACTCTAATCCTTTTAGTATCATTACCTGTGATTAACATATCATCAATATATAATAACAAGATTACAATTTCTGTATTTGATTTTTTGACAAACAACGCAGTGTCAGTATAAAATGAAGAAAAAATATTTTTTATCATTAAATTATTAAACCGATCATACCAAGCCTTGGGAGCTTGTTTCAAACCATAGAGAGCTTTTCGTAGGCGGAAAACTTTTTCTTTAGGAACATCTATACCTAGAGGAACATCTATATAGACTTCTTTATTTAGGTCTTAATTTAAAAATGCATTTTTAACGTCCATTTGATATGTGTTGCATTTTTTAATGGAGGCAATAGTAATAAGACACCTAACAGTGACCATACGCGCAACAGGAGCAAAAGTTTCATCGTAATCTATTCCATATTCTTGACTATACCCTTTGACAACGAGACAAGATTTATATCTTTTAAGAGATCCATCACTCTTAGTCTTGACCTTAAAAATCCACCTACATTCTATTGTCTTCTTGCCTTTAAGTAGATATTGAAATTCTCAAGTTTTGACTTTTCTAAGAGCTTAAGTTCACTTTCCATTGCATCTCTTTATTCTACAATTTTCTTTGCTTCTTCAAAGTTTTTAGGTTCCACATATGAATAAATAACACTGCGACATGCTCTATGTTTAGGTGAGAAAGATTCGTAGGATTTAAATCTAGAAGAAATTTTTCTAGCTCTTTCGGTGCTATGGTGATTTAGATTATTTATGGAAATAGGTTCGCTAGATTCACTATACTTTTCAATTGCACTGCTAAAAGTGTTTGGATCTCTATGGGTATAGGTAATAGGTTCATAGGATGTTCCCATTTTGGTATGTTGTTCAAGAGTTTGAAAATGAGAATCATTGCTCTCTTGTATTTTTTCATCATTACTAGGAGCATCATATGTCATTTCATCATCACTAGATACATCATCATTTCCTGATAACAATTAAAAAAAAGAATAATCCATATTATCTCCATGAAGTTTATATTCTTCAAAACTACTAGCACTTTCTAAAAGGTTACATTTCTAGAAACATATAATTTATCATTTTTGACATCATAACATCTAAAACCTTTTTGTGTTTCAGAATATCCAAGAAATGCACAAGGAATATCTTTTGGTGAAAGTTTATCATTTTTATCGGTAAGAACAAAACATTTGCATCAAAAATCTCTTAACCTATTGTAGTCGGGTTTCTTTTGATAAACAATTTCAAAAGGTGAGATTTTATTTGAATTTTTTGAGGAAAAACGATTTATAAGATAAACGGATGCAAGAGCTGCCTCTGCCCGAAATCTTTTAGGATTTTTTTGAGAAATAATCAAGGTTATAGTGCTTTCAACTATGTGTTTATGTTTTCTTTCGGCTAAACCATTTTGTTGAGGTGTTTTGGGACACTATTTTTTGATGAACAATTTCATTAATTTCAAGATAATTTTTAAATTCATTTGAAAGACATTCTCTTTCAGAGTCGGTTCTAAGAATCTTTAGGTTACCGTTAAATTGATTTTTAATCATCATGTGGTATGTCTTGAATGATGCAAACACCTCATGTTTATGCTTAAGAAAGTATATCCAACAATCTCTAGAGTAGTCATCAACAAAAATGACATAATAAGAGAATCCTCCTTTAGATATAACGGGCGACGGCCCCCACTCATCCGAATGCACAAGTTCAAAAGGTTTGGTTGTGAGCATAAATTTTTGATCAAAAGTCAGGCTTCTCATTTTTTCATGAATACAATCATTACAAGTGAAATCTCTTTTACAAAGATCTTTAATAAAATGTAAATAAGAGAGTTTGGTAATATTGGGATGCCCAAGACGTTTATGCCAAACATTTATATCTTTATGTTGGGCAATGTTACAAAAAGAATGTTTTAGAATTTGAAGAAATTTCATGTAGTATAGATCTCCCTTCCTAGAACCTTCTTCAATCAACTTCTTGGATCAGCGATCCTGTATCCAACATTTACTTGATAGGAATTTGACATCACACCCATAGTCCGAGAGTTGAGAGATTGAAAACAAATTTAAATTTAATTTTGGTATAAATCTAATTTTAGGAATAAAAAAATCTTGATTTTAAAAATTTTTAATCTCTTCGATTTCAAGAGAAGCGCCATCCGCGGTTAAAACAAAAGATGTATTTTTTGTGTATTCAGAAAGAGCAAAAATATTTGGAGTCATGTGAAATGAGGCACCTAAATCTAAAAGTCAAAAAGTCTTACCGGGAGGAGAGAAGGTTGACATGACGGCTCTGGAAATGGAACCCTAAGATGTTGAAGAACTTCCATAATTTGACTTAGTGATAATGCTCCATTGTTGGAAGTAGATGGACCCTCCTCCTTATGTGGTCGAAATGTTGTAGACATGGCTACCTTCTTTCATTTTGGACAAACCGATTTAATGTGTCTTGGTGCTTTGCAAAAATTGACAAATGATTTTACCATAATCTCTTCGTTGGTATCTTTCATTTTGGCCACCATTTTGACCACCATCTTCTCTTGCTCCTTGATAATGCTCCATTGTTGGAAGTAGATGGACCCTCCTCCTTATGTGGTCGAAATGTTGTAGACATGGCTACCTTCTTTCATTTTGGACAAACCGATTTAATGTGTCTTGGTGCTTTGCAAAAATTGACAAATGATTTTACCATAATCTCTTCGTTGGTATCTTTCATTTTGGCCACCATTTTGACTACCATCTTTTCTTGCTCCTTGATTTTGATTTTGAAATTTATTAAAGTGAGGGGGTTTATAGGTTTTCAAATTATTCTCCGGTCTAAAAATGACATAAGCTCATTCATTTTCATCTTTGTTTGAAGGCATAGCAAGAACACTTGGTTTTTCTCATTTTCATTCGAGTTTCTTTGCTCAAATTCGGGTTTAAGCTCATTCAAAAAATTAAAAAACCAATCTTCTTCTAATTGTTTGTGTCGAAGCTCAATGGCTTCTTCACTCCATTTTGATTCAAGCATAACAAGCTCATCCCAAATAGATGACAATTCGGCAAAATATTCTCTAATAGTCAATTTGTATTGTTGAAGGGTCAAATCCCTTTTTTGGAGATAATATTTATGGGATAAATCTTTCGAGGTATACATCTTCTTAAGATATTCCCAAACTTGAGACGCCTTTTTAAATTTCAAAATATTTGCATTGGTTCTAGTCTCAATCGAAGAAAAAATCTATGAAAGAATTTTGTAATTTTTCATCTCTCATTCTTCATGCTTTTTGTTATATTCTTCAAATGCTTTTACTCTTTCCTCCATCAAGAACTTTTATTTCTCCTTTTTCAACTATAGTGATTTTGACGTGGGTTCCGGAATCGTACCTTGGATGTAACCTCAAAGTCCCTTATCCTTGATGTGAGCCTCTATATCGGCTCAATCATGATAGTTTGACGCATTGAGTTTGAAACCAAGGAAAAAATGGGTCTTTTTCTGCCATTGAGGAGCTTTTATGAGAGACAAAAGAGTCTTCAAAAAAATAGAACACTTACCACAACGTGTCTTCTTTAAGCTTGCTTGATCTAGTGTGTCTCACTAGAAGTAGATTGCAAGAGCTTTCCACGCCAAAATACAAGAATGAAGTATGTGCACAATTTTCGAGGCAACCACCATGATGACGCAATACACGAGCTATTCTTCTGGAGACCAAGCTTTGATACCATGTGAAAATGTCTTCAAAAAGACTGTGAAATGTGTGCACAAAGGCACAAGATGAACACTCAAGAGGAATACAAATGTACAAAGGCATAAAAATCATCAAAGCAAATTTGAAGCATCATTAGCACTTAATCATGGTACAGTTATTTTCAGAATATTATCTTTTTAACAGGTGCGAGCAATTTGTCTTACGATTTACAAAGACATTAAAATACTCTGTGGCCAATTTCAGTGTGCATGGTCTGGGATGGTTTTTATATGTGGATGTTTTATCTGTGCCTTTCATGTTGTCTCTCTTGTTGCCTTCAAGTTTCTGGTTTATTTGCTGACTAGTATTTGGCCTTCCAGTCCAGGAAAATCAGTTGGTCTGACATCAATGTTGCTGGCGTTCGTTATGGTAGGAAGAGCAGCTTTTGTATTCCCACTGTCATTCTTGACCAACTTAACAAAAAAATCACCAAGTGAGAAGATCAATTTTAAGCAGCAAGTGAGTTTTAATTTTTATTTCTGCTGTAGCATAGTAACTGGAGGAGAGATGTTTAAGTGCATGTTCAACAATTTGTTCCAGGTCACCATTTGGTGGGCTGGTCTGATGCGTGGAGCAGTCTCAATGGCACTTGCCTATAATCAGGTAAACTGGTTATGTTAAAATTAGTAAAGGAATTCTTGGTTTCTATGGTGTTAAACTGGGTGTTTTTTGTTTTCCTGAATAACCATTGCTACATCTTGTTTCTTGCAATGTTAACCACAGAGGATGTAGGTTTAGGGGATTCTTTATGCAGGCAGAATGACCTCAATCCTTTTCAGTAGATGTAGTAATTTACCATAAATAAAAATGTTGCATACTTTTGGTCTTGTAGAAGCGAGAAAACAAATATTGTGAGGCATAGCATATTCTGAGAGGAAGACATTTTAGGATCTTAGACTAGCATGACTATATGCTTCAAAATTGTATGGTTTCAGAATCATGACTGCTTTTCTACAGGCAAATGACCATGCCATGAAGTTTAACTTTTGAAATGATGGCATCAAAGTATCAGATCTTGTATTTCCCATCCATGTTGAATTTGTGGCTTATTATTATATTCCGTATTGTCAGGCTAGACCATTGCTTTTTCCAATCTATTGCTATAATGTGACTTCCAAGGATATCAGAATATATCCCAAGTAGAACTCAAATCATTTGTTTGATTTGTTTAAGCACAACCAGAGGTTGAGACTTCCCATGAAATCCTCCAAAATTCCATCTTTTGCAGGTGTTTGGGGTTCTGGAGTTCCATCAACTTTTGAGCCTCTCATGGCACCCGAGTTGTTTTCATCATTAATGATAGTGTGCATCTGTTTCATGTACTGTGACTACAACTAATTTTGCCATGTAGTGTTAATCTCACTTCTCTCATTTCTTGACATGCATTTGCAGTTTACACGCTCTGGCCATACTCAGTTGCAGGGCAATGCAATCATGATTACTTGCACCATATCAGTAGTTCTTTTCAGCACAATGGTAAGTAGCTGCATGATTTTTATCAGTTATTTGTTTTTGGATATAAATAATGGCAATGGTCTTTCTTTCTTTGCTATAAATCAAACTAGGGATGGCAGTGGGGTGGGGCGGGGCGGGGCGGGGCGGGGGACAAGGTCTCCACCCCCGCCCTGCCTCAAGATTTTATCCTCCACCCCCGCCTCCATCCCCGGCGGGGAATGGATTTTATCCTCCATCCCCACCTTCATCCCCGTTTCATGTCCTCCATCCCCGGTTCAAACGGGGATGAGGCGGGGATATTGCGGGGAAAAGTGGTCGGGGCGGGGTTGGGGTGGGGATGAGGCGGGGATCATGGCGGGGACGGGGCGGGGCGGGGAAAAGTGCACGTCCATCCCCGCCTCCACCCCCGGACGGGGATGGATTTTAACCTTCTTCCCCGCCTCCATCCCCGTTTCATACCCTTCATCCCCGGTCCAAACGGGGCGAGGCGGGGCGGGGCCCCGCTTTCCCCCGGTCCACTGCCATCCCTAAAATCAACAATTAAAGGGCGTGTCTAGAAACCAATCTGCTATTTTTCTTGTAGGTTGGCTTACATTTTACTAGAATACTTAACCTATACAAATAAATGCAGAATCAACAATTAAAGGGCGTGTCTAGAAACCAATCTGCTATTTTTCTTGTAGGTTGGCTTACATTTTACTAGAATACTTAACCTATACAAATAAATGCAGAAGAAATATTGATTTTTAGTGAAAAAATTCTCTCTATGTCTGTCCTTTTTACAGTTAAATAGTTGTATTCTTCTGTATTACCGTAGAAATATATGATGCACACTAGAACCATATTCAAATGGAATCCCAAATAATGTGATTAGAGTAAACTAAGATATGCTGCTTCTGTTCACTTTTCAGATAAGGAACATATATATGCCCATTTATTGAGTTATATGGCAACACGTCTGTGTGCATATTCATGCATTCCACACTGTATTCTGGCAAGAAGGCATGTCTTTGTGTGTGTTTGCATGCATGCCATTCTTCCATGCAAAACAAGCACATTTTGGATGTAGGTTCGTTTGCATGTGTTCTTTGGTTTTAGACCATAATACTACAAGAATCTACTCACCGCTATCCTTTCATTATATGATAATGATATCTAATTGATTAGTGTGTATGTTTCAGGTCTTTGGCCTGATGACAAAACCATTGGTTAGACTTTTGTTACCCCATAATGCAAGCACAATGAATGGTGCATCAGAGCCATCAACTCCGAAATCCTTCCTTATACCATTCCTTGAAGACACACAGGATGCAGAAGCAGGTCATCTGAGTATTAGGAGGCCAACCAGTCTTCGCATGCTTTTGACCAAACCAACTAACACTGTGCATTACTACTGGCGTAAATTTGATGATGCTTACATGCGTCCTATGTTTGGAGGGCGTGGTTTTGCACCATTTGTGCCTGGTTCTCCAACAGAACAGAGCAGCAATCATCATAATAACTATTTTCAGTGAAGAGGAAAATGTAGATTCACATATATTTTGTTGGCAGATGCCCAAGTTGTGTTCTTGGCATTCGATGAGCTCCCCTGATATGGTATTTGCGAGGAGCTATAAGTTTTGGGTCCAGTGAACTATTTCTAATTTATCTTTGTTTTATAGTTTTTTCCGACAGATATCTTTGTTTATAGTTTGTAATTAAAGAGTTCTATATTTTTCATGTATATTTCTTATTTTCTTTTGGTTTTTTGAGATAATATATTCTTATTGATGGTGTTTATGGAGGTTTTGTAGAGAACAGTATTTGCTAACATAATTCGAGTGATCTTGCATTAGTATTTCCGGCGCATTGGATATACTCACGCACAGTTGATGATATGTTTGTTTATGATGCTTGCTATTCATAGTGGGGCTCCTAGCAATATGGTTCATTTGTTTTGGAGGCTGACAGTCCATATAATGTTTTCTTCACCATGTTCGTTTCCTGATTATGTTATTTTTCTGTTTATTCATAAGATGCAGGTATGTGACTCTAAATTTATACTGTACCTGTTGGGGTTGTTTCCAAGCCTCATGCATTGTTACTGTTGCTTGTATCATTGAAGGGGTTTAGTGTGGCTTATATCATTGAATGGGTTTTGTTATCTTGGCATCATTTAAAGGCTGTTATTGGCAGTAGAACCCTTCCCTTTTCTATTGCACTGTAGCTTCTCTCTCTAGCATATTTGGCCTTCTGAATTGATTTATTCGGATCCATGGGAAGGTCAATTTATGTAATTCAATAAATTCTTTCATCTAATAATGCCTTTATGTAAGAAGTCATTCGCTAAAGCTGATTCAAAGCTGTAAAATATTTCGTCTTTAGGAGTTGAGTTGAGTCGTGTCATCACAAATGAGTGTCCCATTCGTGTTTGCAGATAGTGGTGTGTCATTGTGACGTAGATGTTGGTGAACAAATCGAGCTGCTTGCCGCTTGGCTTGGATCGGCTTCAATAGAGTTCGTTTGGTTTCATCAAATGAGCTCGGTGATGAGAGAAATGTGTAGCTGATGGAAGGTAAGCTAGCTGAGCATGAACAATGGGTGTTCAGCGCACTTGTTTAGGATCATTTAAATAGCTTAATACTGAACTTATGCATAATATCGGCTGGACAGGCTTGAGTTTCATTCTCATTATGAACTCTTTATATACAAAGAGATTTTTTTTAAATTTAAACGAGCTAAAAATGAATTGAATCAACCTTGAATTGATCCCTTTTGGATCCTCTTTGGGCCGATCCAATCTTAATTAGCCGATTTAGGCCGATTCAGATGGATTTTGACAACACTGCCCCACAGCCATCTCCGAGGGTCAGGCCAGAGATCTTTCTCTTCTCAAATCCAAGGAAAGTTCTGAATCATACTAATTTTGGTGCAGCATGTTTGAGCCTGCCCCAGATGACGAGTTGGATTTAGAAAAAAAAAATACGGATTGGGTCCTTGTAATGGTGTAGTAACCTGAGCAAAAATGGTGTTGACAACGAGGTTTTAAGACTTGACTTAAAAATGGACAAATTTGATCTTGACTAGACTAGCATACCTACTTCAATCCTGTTTTGGATCTAATAACATCCATGTAAATTCAGATCCAAACCTCATATGCAAACCAAGCTATTTTCTACACCCTGAGGCCTCATCCTGATTAGACCCACTTGCGCCCTTTTTTTTTGTTAGGCCAAGGGAAAACTCCTCCCCATCATTGACCACACATTGCCAAGCCTCCAGTTGATGAAACCCTTGGTGTCGCCCCTGCTGACCAGAAAGTACAACTAGCTTTGAACTTGCAGCAAGGGACGGCTCCCGTGGGTTTTGATCTTGTGACATCCCATCAACTTGGTGACATTCACAAGTCGCCTCTACCAGATGCCAGTCAACTTGTGCCCTAATACAGACTGAGACTATACCATAGCCATAGTATTCAACTTCCATGCTGGTGTATAGGAAATCCGACTCAACCCAAATGTAACTCTCACAACATTTTGCACCTTCTTGACCTGTCTTCCTTCAAATGTTTTGATATCTATTAATAACGTGGGAGAAAACAAAAAGAAGACAAAAGACAGATTTCCATGACATTCAGTTAATTATGATCGTGATCTAAACCAAGGCGAAACCTTGGCTTAGAGATCACCACCCACTGGGGACTTTGCTCACCTTGAAGCTCAAAGGCCCAAAGCTTAGCAAGCCAACTGAATGCATGAGTAGCTCCCCATAAATCAAGCATTCCTTCCATGTAGCAGATGAGTTGCAATAAGCCAAGTTAAACAAATTCAGATTTTCTAAGGCAATCTTTCAGACCAAATCAGACTTGAACTAAAACAGCATAGGAAAACATATCATTTACACCTTTAAATTTTCTTACTATAAATAAATAAAGCACAACCATAATTGGAGGCAAGTTGGCAACAAATAGCAAAACAAGATCCAGTCACAATTCTTAAAACCTTCCTCTAATTTGTTATTCTCCAGATTGCAGATATTCTGTTTTTTATTTTTGGTTTAAAGAATCTCAGCCAAACACACAGAAAAATCATTGTTATATATGTACAGTCAAATTATAACCTGATCTGTATTTACCATGGAAGGGCTCTTCTGTGAACACAAAACTCTACCAAATTTTCAGTTTTTTGCAGAAAGAAAATTAGAGGGAAAGCATATTACACACGTAACATGCACCCAGACATTAATCCAACAAGGCCAATAAAACAAAAAAACAGAAATGGATAACCTACTCGAATTTGAACTCTCCGCTTTGCTAGCACCTAGAGAAAAACATTTTATGTCAAATAAAAAATCCATGGAAATGATTGAGAGAATAAAGAACTTAGAGAAGGGAGGAGAAAAAGGCATAAAAAATAATCAGAAAAGCAAAAAAAAGGCTTAAGATAGAGAAACAATAAATAAAGTTACAAGTTCTTCTTGCAACATTTCCAGATGCTGGATTATGGCACTTCCTTCTTCTCTCAGGCATGTGATTATGTTTTCAGCCTGCAAGATTCCAATCACATCTCAATCTAATGCCATTGAAGAATCAAAGGAGCTGAAGAAGAACAAAAACACACGGCTATAACATCAAAAAAGAACACTGTTTTAAGAAGGTTGTTTCTAGATAAGATATAGATCTGTGATAAGTGAAAAATGTCCACATATTGAAGAGAAACCAGAAAATTGCCGGAAAGAAGAGAACAGAGGGCATTGCTAATTGTTCGAAGGCTTTTTCCTTCAAGAAAGATTCAAACAAAAGTTTTGCATTTCTGATACTTCTAAGAAACTAAACAGCTTTATCAATACTTGTAGAGAGTTTTGCTGGAAACAGAATAAAAAAAATCAACCAAGCCATCAAGAAATGAAAAGGAAATTCAACTACAAGTGACCTCATTGAGCTTGGCTTTGAGTTCCTCAACATCCTTCGCAACCTGCCAGGATACAAGGCAATATTGCTCAATCAGTCTTACTCAACCATATCTATAAAGAGAATAAATCAGCATTAATAGAGTCATTGGTTTGAACCAGAATAGCAAAAGTAAGAAGCTTCTCCAAGTATGAAAACTTTTTGTTTCTCTGGAATGTTATAATGTTTAATGAAACGAATAAATGCAGAAGCCTCAGACAAAAGATAGTTACTTTAAAATACTAACAAGATAGAAATTTGTTTTTCCTGCTCAGAGGATGAACACAGATAGTTGACTGTAAAGAAATCTACATCCCTGTTGAATTTTGACTTTCAATGGAACAATCTATGAGATCTTAGAAAACTTGAACTAGATGCCATTTTCCCAAATCCTTTAGCTACATCCTAGATGCTTCACTAGTGCATTTAGAAAAGAGAAACTCATTATTGCGCAGTGAGACCAAAACCTCAATTGGAGAATGGTCACACAAATTTGCAAACGTGGTACATTTTACAAAATGTTTAGGAAACAAAAATCCCACATTTATCTCAGCAGACAGAAGGTCATGCTTTTCTTTGGTTTTACGTCGAAGAACATTAATCAACAAGTAGGGTGTACATATATTTGTGTTTGAGCTTGTGTCTAAATTACATAATCCCATGACATGCATTCTTTTGTGATCCTACATAACATATGGCATAAAAAAACCCAAGCATGCATGCCCCCTTCCAATAACGACAAGGAAATGAACATCTTACAGTCTGAGATAGTGGTTGACGGTTTTCACTAGGAGAATGTACTTGTTTCTCTGGCTTTGAAGGTTGACTATTTTTACTAGGAGAATGTACTTGTTCCTCTGGCTTTGAAGGTCGACTGTTTTCACTAGGAGAACATACTTGTTCCTCTGGCTTTGAAGCTTCATGAATAGGTTCCAGCCTTACTAAACTATCCATAGGTTGCAAGACTGGTGAGTGGGGAGGGCTGACAAGGGCCACTCCCAACTTCTTTTCTTCAATAACTCTGCCATTTTCTTTTACAAACTGCAAAAATAATGGTGTAAAATTCACAAAATATGAAAAATGCAAGATGATAATTCAGGAGATTATATGTGAAACTCACCAAATCCATGGAAATTTTTTCCACAGTGGTGGCATCTGGGACTGCCGTACTTTGAACAAGGAACTTGTCCCTACACTGCATATCAGGTGGGGCAGTGTGCTGAGATTGCATTGTAACTAAAAGCAAAGATTGAAAGCAAAGGTCAAAGCAGGAAACAATGTATGAAAAAAACCCAATGATTTTAGTGAAGCATACATGGGAAGAAAAGCAGAGAGACCAAAGATGGTGAACACTGGGCAAATGTTATCAGTATCGGCAGAGTTTTGATACGATTCAGGGCCGATTCAGCTATTTTTAAATAAATATAAAAATATCAAAAATTACTTTTTAATATTATTTTTATTATTATTTTAATAGTTTTAACACGTGTCACGTTATGATTGACACAAAATAGTTTTTATTATTTTTGAGCCAATACGGAATAATTCAGCTGAGTATCAGTATCGGATACAGCTGAATCGGCAGCCCAATGATTCAGGGCCGATACCGATACTGACAACATTGCACTGGGCCATCCTGCCACCTGGAAGAAGTAAACTCGTAGTGTTGCAATGTGCATAAAGAGGAAGTCTTACGAGAAACACACAACAAGGTGTGTAAGGTGGCATAATGGATCATCATGCACAACAAGCTGGCAGCAGCCTAGCATCCATAGATCTTTCAACACTCAAATGATTTAATACCAAAGCCTACCTATAATTTCACAAGGTGAGTTTGGACTTTGGAGAGATGATGCCAATATTTGGACGCACAGAGTATTTCTTTGGAGCTGTAGTTTTGACCTGCCAAGACAGATTATGATTAAGAGTACTTGGTGTATGAGAGAGAGAGAGAGAGAGAGAGAGAGAGAGAGAGAGAGAGAGAGAGAGAGAGTAATTTTGTTATGATACAGTGAAGATTTTGACAGACACCAAACTCACATTTTGATGAGAAAAATATTTACTGTTCCCAACCCTGTAAATATAATTGGAAACCAAATAAGAGTTCTAACCTTGTATGCAACACATTGGTCAGAATTGTTGAACAGCTGAACAGAGCAGAAACTTTGTTTCTTCGGCTCAACTGTAGACATGAGACAAACTTTAGGACTAATTTGGTCTCAACTGTACATAGACAAACTTTAGGACTAATTTGGTTATAGGGATCAAAGTAGAAAAATAGTCTACGAGTTACGCAAATAAGTTTAATGAAATTGAAAGACAAGCCACATTGTAAAGATACTTGACTTCTTACAAAAAAAAAATCCTCAAGATATTTTCATACTTCATACATAAAATTAACTTCGAGGTTACATATTTACAAGAAATGCAGTAAAATAAGATACTTATTTGCTAATTAAATAAGATACAATTAATGTAGAATTTCAAACTTGATTCCACATTAAAAAAGAGGAAATAAAATACTTATTTGCTCAAAGTAGATTTTATCACATTTTGATACAGAGCAGGACTGGGTCCAGCTTACACCAAATGACCCAGGCAAGGGACCGGGTCTGCACATGGGGATTGATGATCGGATCCAGGTGGTGGATCCGATCCAGATGGTGGTACCAAGGCACCAGAATGGAGAACTCCTGACGAGCACGAGGAACACAGGCCCAGACGACCCAGATCCAGCAGCAAACGGATGTTGCCTCGGGTCTGGGACCGGATCCGAGACCCGGATCCAGCAGGGCTTTTAAAAAAACCCCTCTAGGGTTGCGTGCGCAAGGCAAAGAATATTGAAAAATTGCAGCAACCTTTTACTTTTTTTTATTGAGCAGTTTTCCTTCTCTTTGTTTCCTCTGTGAGTATTTTTTTCTTGATTTAGATTCTTGTATTGTCGTTATTCATTTTTAACCCCCTTCATTAAGGTTCAGTTCTTTGTTCAACTGAAAGTTCTTGGAATAAAAACTATACAACAGCGTTTCTGTGGTTGTCGTCTGCTATTTCTGTGCCTTGCACTGTAATGATTTATGCGGAAATAAAAACAATGTCCTACAATGGACATTCACATATAAAAAGCAAAAGAACAAGCCCAACAAAGGACATACACAAAAGCCAACAATGACTTGCAAACATAAATTCTTATAAATGCAAGAAAGGGCTTGAAGAAGCCAATACTTTACAAAGGGGGATACCCCACTTATTTATAGGCAAGAAGGAATAAGAGAGAGGGAGAAAAGTAAGAGAGAGAGACCACATTGGGAGGCCCAACAAGGTGTCGTTGGGCTCCCAACGGTCACAATTGTGACCGTTGGGGTCCCAACGACTCTTAGTTGGGACCCCCAATGTGAATGCATTAAATGCATTTTTAGGAAAAATAAAACAGAAAAATAAAAGAAATAAAAAGGAAAATAAGAAAAGAAAAACAAAAATGAAAAAAGACTACAATGTCCCTATTGGACAAAATTATAGGAATACCCCTATCGGGTATGTTTGAATATATATATATATATTGATTACATGTATTTTAACACCCTCCCTCAAGCTTTACGGGGATATAATCGAAAGCTTATTGAAAAGGAACATAAAACGAGGAACAACAAGAGCTTTAGTGAAGAAGTCCACCAACTGGTACTCGGATGTAACGTAAGGCAGTGCTATGGTTCCTCTTAGGTATTCATCACGAATGTAATGGCAGTCCATCTCGATGTGTTTAGTACGCTCATGGAATGTGTGATTGTTTGCGATATAGATTGCGCTTTTGTTGTCAAAACACATCTTCGAAGGAGTAGAGATGACTATGCCCATATCACTGAGAAGACTTCTAAGCCACACAAGCTCCTTGGTTGTAGTGGCCATTGCACGATACTCTGCTTCTGTTGAGGATAATGATACTTTGTGTTGTTTCTTGCATCTCCAAGAAATCATAGAGTCATCTAAGAAAACACAAAAACCGGTAGTTGAGACTCTATCATCGGGATTTCCTCCCCAATCAGCATCAGTATAAGCAATTAAGTCAAGTGATGACGAAGAGGAAAGAAAAACTCTCTTAGTTATGGTGTTTTTGATGTATCTGACTATTCTTAAGACTGCACTCATGTGCACAATTGTAGGTGCATGTTGAAACTGATTGACTGAGTGAACTGCATGAGCTATGCCTGGCCGAGTGATGGATAAGTAGGTCAGAGACCCAACAAGTTGGCGGTAGGGAGTAGGATCCTCGAGGAGTGTTCCATCTTCCAACCTTAACTTTGCATTGATAACTTCAAGGGTTTCTGTCTTCTTATCGTTGGAGATGTCAGACTTGGAACAAATGTCAACAGCAAGTTTCATCTGAGAAAGAATGTACCCTCGGAGAGAGTACGCTACTTCAATTCCTAAAAAAAATATTTTAAGAAACCAAGGCTAGACATGTCAAAATTTTCTTTTAAAACTTTTTTAATATCATTGATTCCTTGCTTATCACTTCCAGTGATAATCATATCATCAACATAAAGTAGTAGAATAACCACTAAAGACCCTGCACTTTTCACAAACAAGGCAGTGTCAGTATAGCATGAGCGAAAATTCAAACTTGTCATTACATTGCTAAATCTATCATGCAAGCCTTTGGAGCTTGCTTTAACCCATATAATGCCTTTTTAAGTTTGAGAATTTTATTTTCACCAATACATACTCCTGGAGGAGGATCCATGTAAACCTCTTCATTTAATTTACCATTTAGGAATGCATTCTTAACATCTAATTGATAAATAGGTCATTTTTTAACTAACGCAACCGCAATAAGAGTCCTAACACTAGTCATCCTAGTTACGGGAGCGAAGGTTTCTTCATAGTCTATACCGTATTCTAGAGCGTATCCTTTTGCTACTAACCGAGCTTTATAGCGTTCTAATGACCCATCACTTTTAGTTTAAATTTCGAAGACCCATCTACATCCAATAGATCTCTTTCCAGTGGGTAAAGAGGTTATTTCCCAAGTTTTTGCCTTTTCAAGGGCACTAAGTTCTAAATTCAAGGCTTCAACCCACTGGAGAATGTTTTTGACTTCATTATAATGTGAAGGTTCATGAAAAGAGTGTAACATAATTAGACACATTCTATATTTTGGTGTTAGAGACTCATAGGAAACAAACCTATTAGGAGGATTAGAGATTCGGTTGAATCTCCTTAAAGAGGTTTCTTCTATGTTGGACCCTTGAGAGTATTTTTCTAAGGGACTTATGGGAACTTGTTGACCACGCCTAACATAGGTTTGGATGGGTCTATCATTTTCATTTTCAATATTGTTAAGAGGAATATCCTCTAGATCATTCAACAAATCATTAGAGATTTCCTTTTCTTGAGGAGTCACTTCTTCTTGAGAGAGAAGATCAAACAATAAAGCATATTCACTTTCGTCAATATCTTTAGTTTTCTCAAAACCATTTTCATTTTCTAAAAAGGTTACATCTTTAGACACATATAGTTTGTTATTTTTAAGGTCGAAGCATCTAAAACCCTTTTGATTTTTTCCATATCCTAAGAAAACACATTCAATAGCTTTAAGAGATAATTTATCTCTTTTATGTGTAAGGACAAAACATTTACACCCAAAAATTCTTAATCTATTGAAATCGGGTGTTCATTCTATTTATCAAGTGGGTTGAAGTTAAAGCGGCTTCGGCCTAAAAGTTCTTTGGAATTTCTTTGGAAATAAGAAGTGTCCTAGTTGTTTCCAAAATGTGTCTATGCTTTCTTTCGGCTAGACCATTTTGTTGGGGAGTCCTAGGACAAGATCTTTGATGACAAATTCCATATGTTTCCAAATAATTTTGAAATTCATTTGATAAATACTCTCCACCCGAATCGGATCTAAGAGTAGAGATATTACTTGAAAATTGATTTTTGACTATGATATGAAATTTCTTGAAGAAGTCAAAGACTTCGGATTTTAAATTGAGAAAATAGATCCACACATATCTAGTGTAGTCATCAATGAAAGTAACATAATAGGAGTACCCTCCTTTCAATATGACCGGAGAAGGGCCCCAAACGTCCGAATGGACTAACTCAAAAGGTCTTTTGGACACAAAAGTTCTATTTGGAAAAGGAGTCGATTTTATTTTTCCAAAAATACAATTCTTGCAAAAAAAATGTTTCTCATTACAAAATTTCTTTCCAAAAGGAAAGAAGTACATTTTTGAGAAACTTGGATGTCCAAGTTTTTGGTGCCAAGTTTCAATATTTTTATCTTGGACATGACTACAAAAAGAGTTAGTGGGAAGTTTCAAGTTGCCCATGTAATAGAGATCTCCTCTCCTATGGCCTTGCCCAATCTGCTTCCCGGACCGAAGATCCGGTATAAAGCAATCCTTAGTTGAGAAGGAGATTTCACATCCATGATCACATATTTGAGAAACAGAAAGGAGATTTAAATTAAGTTGAGGTACCACTCTTACGTTTGGCACAAAGAAATCTTTGAAAAAATTTAAAGTTCCAAAACTTTTTACTTGTAAAGATGTACCATCGACGGTTGAAACATAAGAGTTTTTAGAGTTATTACACAACTCAGAACGCCCATTTTTAAGAGGGGTCATATGAAAGGAAGCTCCAGAATCAAAAATCCAAGAAGACATACCTGGAGGAGAAGAAGAAGCTATGGCGGCACCCGAAGTTGATGGCGATTTGAGTAGAATTTGAAGTGCTTCCGATAGTTGAGCAAGAGAGAAGGACTCCTTCCCTTTGATAGTCTCCTCCTTCTTTTGAGTAATTTCTTCAACGGAGGCAACCTTACTTTTTGGTGCTTCATTTAGCTTAGGGCAATTATCTCTTATATGACCCGGTTATTGACAATGATGGCAAATGACTTTTCTATAGTTGCCATTATAGTTATTTTGCCTCCCAAAGTGTGGAGGCTTATAGGCTTTCACATGATTGCCGGGTTTAGACACGGCCAAACTTCATCTCCTCCCTTAATCATGCCAAGACAAGTTTCTTCTTGGCATATTTCGGCTATGACATCTTTCAAAGGAAGATGCTTAGATCTATGAAGTGGGGAAAATCTAACTTGTTCATATTCGGGCCTAAGCCCATGTAGAAATTGGAAAAAGTGTTCTTTTTCCATTTGTTCTCTTCTTAGTTCCACATCTTCACTAAAAATCCACTTTGGTTCTAGTAGAGATAGCTCATCCCATAAGGGTCTATGGGTGCTAAAGTAATCTCTTACACTCATTTTCCATTGCTTAATGGTCTCAATTTTTTCCTGGAGAAAGAATTGACGAGCAAGGTCTTTTTGAGTATACATACCTTTCATAAAAAACCATGCTTCATTTGCCATCTGAAATTTAACAATGTTGGCGCAAATTTTAAGCTCCACGTTGTTCATGAACCAAAGAAGAATTTTTGCATGCTTGCTTTCCCAATCTTTCACTTTAGATTGGTGATCTTCAATGGCCTTCATGCGGGCATTTCCTTCAAGAGTTTTCTCTTGATCACCATCCATCTTGGTGAGTTGGAGTTGCGGTTCCGGAATAGCGCCCATGACGTATCCCCAAAACTTTTTACCCTTGAGGTTGTTCTCCATGGCAGCGGCCCACATCATGTAGTTAGTGTAAAAGTATCTTTAACAAGATACTATAGTCGATGAAACGATATAAATGTGTGAATATACACACACCAAGAACACTTGGAACACTTGTGCACAAAAAGCACAAAACACGAAATCACAAATGTGCAAATGCACTCATAAGTTTCATAAACAATAAAAAGGTTGGGCAATAAACCCCAACACCCTTGAGAGAAATACAAGAGGGAGTGCCCATCTTTATAGGGCTTTAGGAGACCTTGGAGGGGGCTCCACATAGTCGTTGGAGCCCCTCCAACGGTCACAAATGTGACCGTTGGAGGGGTCCAACGACTAGTGTGTTGGGCCCCTCCCAAGGGAGTACAATGCATTAAATTAAAAGAAAAAGAAATAAAAAAAAGAAAAAGAAAAAGGGAAAATACAAAACATATTCTCGAAAAAGAATATGTGTAAAATGCCTAAACTACCCCTAATAGGAATATATATATTTTATATATATAATTGGTAAATACATATACATATATTATATATATGTATATGTATTACCTTATATATATAAAATATATATACGAAATTACAAGTTTGATTACATAATTTAACACCCCCCTCAAACTTAGGGCAAGATGACCGATAGTTTGCCAAGAAGAAAGTTGAACCGCGGAGCGCACAAGGCTTTAGTAAAGAAATCTGCCAACTGATATTCGGATGTGACATAAGGGAGATCAATAACTCCTCGGAGATATGCTTCACGAATATAGTGACAGTCCATTTCGATGTGTTTAGTCCGCTCATGAAAGGTGTGATTCTTTGCAATGTAGATTGCACTCTTGTTGTCACAGCACAGCTTGGTGGGTCCTTCAATTGTGATACCGATGTCTTCTAGCAATTGGTGAATCCAAACAATCTCCATGGTAGTAGTTGCCATGGCACGATATTCAACTTCAGTTGAGGAGAGCGACACCTTTTGTTGCTTCTTGCATCTCCACGAAATTAGTGAGTCTCCTAAAAATACACAAAAACCAGTGGTGGAGTGACAGTTATTTGGGCCACCTCCCCAATCAGAGTCAGTATAAGCAATCAATTTTAAATCGGATAAAGAGGACAGAAAAACTTTCTTATTTAGAGTACCCTTTATGTATCTTACGACTCGCAAGATGACACTCATGTGAACTGATGTAGGCGCATGCTGAAACTGACTTGCAGTATAGACTGCATGGGATATATCTGGTCTGGTAATACTCAGATACATCAAAGATCCTACAAGCTGTCTGTAGGGTGTAGGATCCGAAAGAGGAACCCCATCATCAATTTTCATTTTTGCCCCTACTACTGCAGGAGTTTTGCAAAGCTTATCATCCGTAATACCTGACCTGTCAATGATCTCAGAAGCAAGCTTAGTTTGAGATAAGAAGTAACCTCTAGGAGAGTATGCTACTTCAATCCCCAAAAAGTAAGTTAGAAAACCCAAATCAAACATTTCAAATTTATCTTTCAAGATAGATTTTATACTTTTAACCCCGTTAGAATCACTCCCAGTGATGAGCATGTCATCAACATATAATAATAAAATCACAATCCCTGCATTGGATTTTCTAACAAATAGAGCAGTGTCTGTAAAGCAAGAAATAAATCCATTTTCAATCATTACAGAGTTAAACCTATCATACCAGGCCTTGGGGGCTTGTTTTAGGCCATAAAGTGCTTTTTGAAGACGAAACACTTTTCCCTTGGGAGTCTCCATCCCAGGTGGAGCATCCATATAAACTTTTTCGTTTAAATCACCATTTAAAAAAGCATTTTTAACATTCATTTGATAGATGTTTCATTTGTTGATAAAAGCAACGATTATAAGACATCGGACAGTGACCATACGAGCTACAGGAGCAAAAGTTTCTTCATAGTCAATACCATACTCTTGACTATATCCTTTTGCAACCAAACGAGCTTTATATCTTTCAAGAGATCCGTCACTTTTAGTCTTTACCCTGAAGACCCATTTGCAACCTATTGTTTTCTTACCTTTAGGAAGATTTTGAAACTCCCAAGTTTTAGCTTTTCTCAGAGCTTCAAGTTCATTGTTCATTGCACTAATCCATTCAGGATACTTTTGTGCTTCTTCAAAATTTCTAGGTTCTATATAAGAATGAATGGCACTAAGACATGCTCTATATTTAGGTGAAAGAGAGTCATAGGAAATAAACCTAGAAGGAGTCTTTCTACTTCTTTCGGTTCTACAAGGAATTACTTCGTTCTGAGAAGCACTTGGACCAGTATCATCATATCTTTCAAGAGCACTTCTAAAGTTGTTTCGATCTCTATGAGTATAGGTGATAGGGTCTCTAGGTAACCCTTCATCAGTATGTTGATGTGATAAGGGAGCAAAGGGACGTTTTCCTCAGTTTCAAATTCATTTAAGTTACCTTGATCTGACTCATCATCACTAGAGTCATCATCTTTATTCAGTAAATCAAATAGAAAAGAATAATCCATATTCTCATTATGAGATTCGTCACGTTCGAATCCACTAAGATTTTCCAAAAAACTCACATTTCTGGAAACATATAGTTTATCACTTTTGACATCATAACAACGAAAACCCTTTTGGGTTTCAGAATAGCCAAGAAAGGCACAAGGAATGGCCTTAGGAGAAAGTTTGTCATTTTTATCAGTAAGAACAAAACATTTACATCCAAAGACCCTCAACCTGCTATAATCAGGTTCCTTCTCGTACAATTTTACAAAGGGACAAATTTTGCCTAAATTTTTCGATGGAAGTCTGTTTATCAGATAGATAGAGGTAAGGGTTGCCTCAGCCGAGAGGTTCTTTGGAATGTTTTGTGAAATTAGTAAAGTCCTAGTTGTTTCAATGATGTGCCTATGCTTTCGTTCGGCTAACCCATTTTGTTGAAGGGTTTTCGGACAAGATTTTTGGTGAAGAATACCAAAATTTTCAAGATAACTTTTGAATTCATTTGAGAGGTATTCTCCTCCAGAGTCGGACCTAAGGATTTTTATGGATCCATTGAATTGATTCAGAATCATCATATGAAAGCTTTTAAAAGTTAAGAAAACTTCATGTTTGTTTAAGGAAATAAATCCAACAAAACCTAGTATAGTCATCCATAAAAATCACATAGTATGAAAATACTCCTTTTGACATTACAGGAGCCGGACCCCATACATCAGAATGAACAATTTCAAAAGGTTTTGTCGTAAACATGGATCTTTGAGAAAAAGGCAAACACTTCATTTTCCCAAGAATACATTCATTACATATAAAATCACTTTTACAAAGATGTTTAATAAAAGGCAAATAGGAGATTTTAACAATATTGGGATGACCCAATCTCTTATGCCATACATGAATATCTTTGTTTTGAACAACATTACAAAATTGACTCTTGGGAACTTGAAGAAAATCAACGTAGTAGAGGTCTCCTCTTCTAGAGCCTTCCCCAATCAATCTCCCGGATTGGCGATCCTGTATCCAACATTTATTAGAAGAGAATTTTATATCGCAACCATGGTCCGAGAGTTGGGAGACGGAAAGAAGATTTAAATTAAGTTTTGGGATAAGACGAATTTTTGGAACAAAAAAAATCTTGTCTTTCAAAATTGCCTATTCCTTTAATCTCAAGAGGTGTTTCATCCGCGGTTGAGACAAAGGATGGAAGAGTATTTTTAGAAAAATTTGAAAGGGAGCAGGTACTTGGGGTCATGTGAAAGGATGCCCCGGAATCTAAAAGCCAAGATGTCTTACTGGGGGTAGAAGATGACATAGTGGCTCCGGAAATGCCTCCCTTGAGAAGAGGTTGCAAAGCATCTACGATTTGTTGAAGAGAAAGAGGCTCACTTGATGAAGGTCGTTCTTCCGCTTGGGATGCCATAGCCGTTGTAATAAATTTCTTCTATTTAGGACATATAGGTTTGATATGTCCCGGTTCTTTATAAAAGTGGCAAGTCAACTTGCTATAGTCCCTCTTGCCATATCGATCATTTCCTCCTTGGTTCTTGAAATGAAGAGGTCTATAGGTCTTCACGTTATTCCCCGGTCTTGACACGACATTAACCAATTCACCATCTTCTTGAGCGGAAGAGGTAACAAGAATGCTAGGATTATTCTTGCTAATCCCTATACGGGTTTCTTCACCACTTAGCTTGGTGATAACATCTTCAAGGGAGGGAGATGTAAAAGTGGAGAGAAGAGAGGACCGAACTTGTTCAAATTCGGGTCTAAGGCCGTTTAGAAAATTGAAGAATCGGTCTTCCTCAAGTTGTTTGTGCCTTAACTCGATAGCTTCTCCACTCCATTTTGGTTCAAGGATGGTAAGCTCGTCCCAAATAGAGGATAATTCGGCAAAGTACTCCCGAATGGTCATATCATTTTGTTGGAGGGTTAAAGCCCTCTTTTGGAGAAAGTACTTGTGAGATAAGTCTCTTGAAGTGTACATTTTCTCAAGATACAACCAAGCTTCAGAAGCTTTTTTAAATTTGATGATATTGGCGTTAATCTTGGTCTCAACGAATGAAAAAATCCAAGATAAGATCTTGAAGTTCTTCATTTCCCAATCATCATGCTTTTTTTAATATTCTTTAAGAGCCTTTAGTCTCTCATCCCCTTCAAGGATCGTAAAACAAATGTATAAGTATATTTTTTGGTCACCTTGTGTTGTGCACACACTTAATTTGATTTTTAAGGATTTGGCACATGAGTTTCATTGGTTGGGAGAAACATATTTGCAGAGTAAAGAAATTGTGAAGTATATCACAAATCATTCAAAAGCACTAGCAATCTTTAGAAGCAATGAAAAATTAGAGTTAACAAAGATTGCAAAAACAAGGTTTGCTTCACATTATACTACTTTGAAACGCTTGCTTGATGTGAGGGAGAGCTTAAGAATTTCAGATAGATGGAGCGATTGGAAGCAATCATGCACGGATGAAACTATGAAAAAAAGGGTTGTTACAATAGAAACAATTGTTCTTGATGAAGAATATTGGGATTTTGTACGTTTAACATTATTGATTACAAAACCTATATCTAAGATGATTAAATTTTGTGATCAGGAAGGCCCTATAATTGGTGAAGTGTATGAAGGCATGTACAATATGTTTGGGGAAATCAAAGACAATCTAAAAGGACAACCAGATTTGTATGAAAAGATTCATAAGATTGACTCAAATAGATGGGATAGAATGAATGTACCTCTCCATAGTCTAGCCCACATGCTTACTCCAAAATATTACGAGTTAGAGTATCTCAAGATCCCAGCAGCAGGAGGGGTCAAACGAGTTTCTCTTGGTAAAAAATTTATTCAATCTATTTAATAAAGTTTAAAGTTTAATGATTTTATTATTTTATTTGCATTTTTTTGTTATAGTTATTAAACATATTTTTTGCAGAAAAGGATAATGATATCTTAGACGGTGCAATTCTCGCGCTTGAAGTCATATCTGCTGGAAATGAAGAGGTATCTACACTTTATATGTAACGCCCCGGATTTCCAAAACAAAGCTAAGTTAAAATTTTCATGAATTTCTTTTTTTTTCTTTGCAGCGGAACTTAGAAAAGCTTTTAGCAGCGGAATAAGACGATAATGAGTCATCGGTTTTAGAAAACTCCGAGCACGTTGCAGGTATGTGGCCAAGCAACTCATTGACCACCAAAGTGTTCCATTTTATCGAAAACCACATGTTTATTACAACACTACTGCTTAAAAAAGCAGTGTAGGTTCAATAAAAAGGAAGCAGTACAACTCTGTCTAGAGAAACCCTGGAACTCGATGTTGTCTTGCTCCGCATATCGCCACGCAGGTACAACACCTGAAATCCCCATTAAACGGGGTCAGAACCACTGATGGTGTGGTAAGCAAGCAATCATGCATCCATTCAACTCAAGCACATACGATGACCACTCAGGGTCGCAGTTCGTAATAACGACGCTCAAGTCTCCAAGACTTAGCGTATATCGCAAGAGCCTCCTGAGGGCTATGAATTGAACATTCGCTCAAGTCTTCACGACTTAGCCTTGACCTCTTCCGGGTTTCAAGTGATGTCTAGCTCAAGTCTTCATACTTGGCACATCCGTATCCCACGCATCTAAGGACAGCTCCTCGAGCTTCGCTTAGTCGTGCGGATACAACACGGGTCTTTGCCTAGTCGGTCCAGTAGTATACCGAACATGACACATTCACAAAGGTTATGCAGGACTGACTCAACAACGGCCATCCACGCATACATTCAAGCATCACTGAACCTAAGCTAATGCATTGTTTCGATATTTAACCTTTTCCACCCTTGGTACGCGGGCGAAGCATTGTCCGGGCATCAACGCGACGTTCTGGGGGTTGATTATTCTATGTATTTTAGATACCCCAGAGGCCTGTTGACCCTATCCATAGTAGGGCAGTGTGTTTCAACTGGGAGAACCCTATTAGGCCCATATTCGGATGCATCCTCTACTTGCAGTAGTTGGGTTCAATCCTTAGATCTTAAGGATAACCACGACCCCAAAACCCATGAGTGACTGAGGCCATCGTGGACTCTATCAGGTCCAAAGTAAAATACGTGTCACTCAAGGCTGTACCATCACTGTCATTCCACAGTGAGCATAATTCCTGAAGGCGTCTGTCAGTCTTACAATTACTTGGACAGAATCTGCATGCCATTTAGGGAGCCCGTGCCTTAGCACTACGGGAGTATGTACCCGACCCCATTCAGTCTGCCCCAACACAGTCATTACTGAGGGGGTACCCCTAACACAATTTTCAACCGCGGGGCATGTGCGACCTTAAGTCTTATTCATATGCATACAAAACACTGCTCTTGGCACTTCGGCCACCACGAGCATCACACTTCTTTTGGGTGGAAACAACACACTCTGGCTCATCAGCCCTTACGAATCTGGTTGCGTAACCGTTCTCAATGAGCATGCATATGACTCGATCTAAATAGATCGGCTACTCGGCGTATTTTTACGCAACGAGTCCAAACCTAGGCAAGGCACAACCTCTACTCTGGCTCGACGGCCCTTACGAGCAAGGTGCCCTCGTAGGCACAAGAATACGAGCCATTCTGGCATCGTTCCATCAACGGACATCATTATGCCGTTCAACTGGTTCCGGCAGCTCTTCTGCCAACCATTTCGTCAGCACCTCCCCTGCTCTATTGGCAGCGGTGCGACGAGCCCTTCTACGTTGTAGAAGACATTCCATGAACCGGGTAGCACTCTGCTATATGTCAGAGTATCCTGCTACGTTCTTTCTGAGCTATTCTTAGCTTCTTTAGAAATTTTTGCAGCACTTCCTCTCTTTTACGGAGAAAAGCGTGCGTTTCTTTTATCCATTTCAGCGGCATCTCTCCTCTTTGGTAGGAAATCGCCACGCTTAATTCGGGAAATGGACGCGCACCGTTGTGCGTACTTTGCATCCATCAAGGTTGCAGGAACCCTAGGCCATAGCCAGGCCATACGTAATTGACTTAGTCTTTACGTAAAGAACATTTTGCCAAAAACCGAAGCCTTTCCAATAGGGGCTTCATTCGTCAAGCAGAATCTTGAACGAGAAGCGGTAAGGGAATCACATTGGCGATTTGAAGTTTGATCTCTATTTGAACGCTCATTTACGCGCCATATATGTAGTATAAGCAGAAGCCTGTGCTTTATACAACGGCGGCGTAAAGGAAATGCATATACTATTGTTCAGGGTGTGTAACTGAACGAAATATTCTACATATATAACTAGGGGTGGCAATCGGGTCGGGTTGGCGTGTCAGCATACCTCAACCCGAACCCGACCAGTTTATTAAACGGGTCAGCTGTGGCAAACACGAACCCGACCCGTTTAATAAACGGGTAACCCGACACGACCCGCCAACCCATTTAATAAATGGGTTGGGTAAATGGGTTTTCAGGTTCGCGGGTCAGGTTGGCGGGTCGGGTTGGCGGGTTGACGGATCGGGTTGGCAGGTAGGCAGGTTGGCGGGTCGGGTTGACGGGTCGGGTTGGCGGGTCGGGCAGACGGGTTGGCGGGTTGACCCACCCGCCTAACCCGTTTATTAAACGGGTCAGCCGGGTTGGCGGGTTGGCATACCCCCAACCCGAACCCGACCTGTTTAATAAACGGGTTACACGGGTCGACCCGTTTATTAAACGGGTTGGCTTAAGCCCAACCCGAACCCGCCTAAGAGGCGGGTTGGCGGGTCGGGTTGGCAGGTCGTGTCAGAAATTGCCACCCCTATATATAACAAAACAGGAGCCTTGGCATCGTTCGACGCGACGGCGTAAGTAAATACATAATCGGAAGTGCATTAATCGGAAATTGCAGAAAGCAGGGAGACTTGGCATCATACGACGCGACGGCAAAGGTAAATTACATAGCCTGTGCGATATAGGACGCGTCGGCAGAATCAGCAGATATACACCTAGATCTGTATCCAACGATAGTTACGAGGCGAGCGAGTGAACACCGAAGTGTCCTAGAGGGCTCAACCAAGAGCTAGGGTGAGATACTATTTTTGAAGAACGCATATACTGCGCATTCGAACATATATATCTGACAATAGTTACGAGGCGAGCGCGTGAACACCGAAATGTCCTAGAGGGCTCAACCAAGAACTAAAGCAAGATACTACTTCAGAAAGTATATGCTATATACAAACAATCAAATACTTGAGAGAGATGGTTTAATGAAGCAAACTTACTTCAATTTGAGGAAGAAACGACTCCGGTTGCTTCAAGCGCTTCGAACAAGGCTCAACTTCGAAAAAGGATCAACTCTGGACTTCGGACAAAAAAGGACTTGGACTTTGACTTTGAACCAAACCAGGTTCAAGTCAAGTCAACTGGGTTCAGACTTAGGTCAGGTAGGTTCAGACCTAGGTCAGGTGGGTTAGGACCAGGTCAGGCAGGCTCAGGCTAAGTCAAGCAGGCTCAGACCAGGTCAGGTGGGCTCAGGTGGGCTAGGCTAGGTAGGGGAGGTTTGGGAAAAGGAGGAGAGAGAGAGGGGTTGGCGATTTTTAGAGAGAGGGGGGCTCCTCTATTTATAAGAAGTGAAACTTGGGCCCCAAGTTTCACTTTTACCCTTTTACCCCTTGGCTTTTCAGAAATCCCCTCCATGGAAGGTGCTGGAAGGAGCTGGAAGGTCCTGGAAGATGCTGGAAGGTCCTGGAAGATGCTGGAAGGTGCTAGAATATTCTAGAATATTTTCTGAGAAATATTTCTGTGGGTCCCACCAATATTTTCGTGGATCCCGCAAAAATTTCGGGTTTTCGGCGATTTTTTCCGAAAAATTCTGAGTACGTCATTCTCTTCGTATTGACGTAACTAAGAAAGTTGGCTCGCAGGAATCCTTTGATTTCGTTCAGATAGGAAGTTATGGCTTCCAGAGTGTTTGAGCATATATTCGCGATTCGACGAATATCCTAAGTATAACTGGCTCGCAGGAATTAATTTGTTTCTTATTCTAAGAAAAAATGCTATTTTTACCGATAAATGCCTCATGAATTTATTCAGATATTTTCTGAAAAATTGCGGGTCTTACATTATAGGTCACAACTTGTGGCTTTTGCATCAAGTGGAAGATTTAGCTGAAATGCAGCAAGAATAGATGCATTGAATCCTACAATATCGGTGCTTAATTTGTGACATTTTTATGGTGGTGATACACCTGAGTTGAGAGCATTAGCCATTAAGGTTTTATCTCAACCTATTAGCACATCTTCTGCAGAAAGAGTGTGGAGCACCTACAGTTATATTCATAATGTTAAAAGAAATAGGCTCAATGAAGATCGTGTTGATACCTTGGTGTATATTCATTACAATCTTCGATTGATTGACATGTATAATTAAACTGTGTTGTACTTTTGTTTTGGTATTTTTTTTCTTTTTTTCTATCATTGATTGTTTATTAACATTCATATTTTATATTCTTGTTATAAAAATGTGCAACAATTGCTACAAAGAACCTAATCGAAAATGGGATATCAATCTAGAACTTCCTATTGTAAAAGAAAACACGTTGAGATTAGAGGACATGCGTTGGAGAGATTTGGATGATAATGCACAACAATCAAGCACTATTTCCAAATCCAAACCCAAAGATGTATAACCAAAAGCTCCATTACCTCCAATAATCATACGTACAAATGAAGTTGAAGATGATACAAATCAATCCACCAGATCTAGTAGAACTGCAGATATACAAAAGCGACCATCAGTTCCTCAAGGCTGGATTGATCGTTTTTTTAGCAGGAGACCTAAGCAAGGTATGTTGATCACTTGATCTTATGTTTTTTATTTTTACTTTTTTCTATATATGTATTTTTTATATTTTAAATTATGGTTTTTGAACATTTTAATTTTTTAACATATTCATTATAAAAAATGAAGGATCAGAAGGCATGGTCGTGGAGGACAAGAAGCGCGTGATGATGCAGAAAGTTCTCGATCTATTGCTGACTTGAAGGGGAAGACAAAGAAGACAGATTAATGAACTATTGAATTCTTAATTATTCTTTTGATGATGTAGTTTAACTTGAAAACTTTTATGTTACTTTTTTTATCATGGTCTTGTAATATTTTGTTGGTTTGATATGTACTTTTATTTTGAACCTTGCATGATAAAGTGAAGTAGTGGATTATGTTAATTTTAAGTTTTTAGTTTAGAACTTTATAGCTTATAATTTACAGTTTAGAACTTTATAGCTTAAAAATTTAACCATATGTCTATGTAATCTTTGAGTTTATTGATTTCTCATTTTTTATGTTGCAGATATCACAAGATTTATAATAATAAAGTCGTTTGATTCTTTCATTGAAAAATGTATGCTTTTTAATCAAATTTACTAGTTTTTTTAATGCATTATTTAGTGCTTGCATGCATTTGTTAAATGGTTGCAACATGAATGCGAATTATGATCTTCTTTTGATGTATTTTTTTTTAATGCTTGAAAGTTGCAAATGATGCATTTGTTAGATAATTGCAACTTATATTATTTATTGTCTTAGATACATGTTTTATTTTGTCAATGATGACATAAATCTTATTTTTTGATAAAATAAAAATATATAATTACATTTTTGCTTCCCTTTCGATTCTTGTTCGCTTCCCTTTCACTTCTAATTCGAATCCTATGTCGCTTCCTTCTTCGCTTCTTAGGTCGCTTCCTATGTCGCTTCCGAGACGCTTCCCAGTTCGCTTCTAAGTCGTCCCGCGCTTCCCGCTTCCTAAAATTGTATAAGTGTCTCGCTTAGTGCTTCTGCTTCTCGTATCGCTTCCCGCTCCCGCTTCCTCGACTGACAACTCTGGTCCTGAACCTACCCACCTGACCTACCCAGTTGGGTTTGGTTCACGGTTCCTCCCGAACCAAATCCAACCCTTTAGTTTTGACCCACAAAATGGATCCAGTACCGACCCAAACCCATATCGGACCAGGACAGAGCCCCAGTTTGAATTTGAGCCAGGTCAAAACTAGACCCATAATCATATGGATTGTGGATCGAGTTCAAACCGACCCTCTTATCCCCACAACTTGATCCCCGATCCAACCTATCCAAATTTGGGTCCGACGAATAGTTTAGGATTTGACCCAATCTAGATCCAATCGGGTGATTCATCCCAGTACTACACTATCCAAACCCAGTACCCTTACCAGACCCAAGCCTCTAACCCAACCCTGATCCAGAATCCCGTACCAAACCCAATCCACTGCCCTCATCCTAATCCAACCCATAACCCTGACCTATACTATCCCGATCCTACCCACCTAGAGCCCCAGACCCAGCAGCCCCATCCCCCTTACTTTGGACCTCCTGTCATACCGGTGCCACAATGTCGACCACAGATGGCTCCCGCCCACGGGCAAGCCAGACCATGGTTGCCAGTTGAGGAAGCGGGAGCGGGAAGCGATACGGGAAGCGGGAGCAGGAAGCGAGGCACTTTCAAAATTTTAGGAAGCGGGGAAGCGTGGGACCACTTAGGACCGATTCGGGAAGTGTCTCGGAAGCGACCTAGGAAGCGTCTCGGAAGCGAGGGGAAAGCGAAAAAAATAAAAATAAAAAATAAAAAATACAAAAAAATTTAAAAAAAAAAGGGAAAGCGAGGGGGAAGCGTGATGGGAAGCGCGCTTCCCATTAAAGGGAAGTGCGTCCCCCATTAAAGGGAAACGCGTCCCCCATTAAAGGGAAGTGCGCTTCCCAAAAAAGGGGGACGCTTCCCCCCACGCTTCGGAAGCGCGACGTTTCGCGCTTCCGAAGCGCGCTTCCCCTTTTAGCTAGGCGCTTCCGGTAACCCTGAGCCAGACCGAGGTAGACTCAGCAGGGACCGACGCGACCTGAGCGCCAACCACCCGTCGGAGTACGTCAGCACCAGCAGCCAGGCGAGCAGAACCGCAAAGATGAAGCAGTGTGGGACGATGATACCTTCTGGAACAAGTACCCCGCAGGCATGGTGGAGGCCCGTCAGCAATGAGCACCAGAGCGCCCCTCCACGTACGGGGTGAAGTTGGATCTTCTAGAGTTCGCAGGTCGGTTCGATGCAGAGCAGTTCTTCGACTGGTCCTATGTCGTCCAGTTCTTCTTTGACTACCACGATGTAGCTGAGCACCGTCGTGTCTTCCTGTCGTGTCTTCCCTAGCCTCTACTCGGTTGAGAGGCCTAACACAGACATGGTGGGTTGAGATGCAGAGGTCGAGGGAGCGGCAAGGACTAGAGCATGTGCAGTCGTGGGAAGAGATGCAGAGATTGATGCAGTCCAAATTTGTGCCGTCAGATCATGCCGAGAGGGCCTACAAGGAATACCTGACCCTGCGTCAAGGCACCAACACTATGGCAGAGTACACCGCTGAGTTCCATCGTCTTTCCCTATGAGTGCAGATCGAGGAGACCGCTCAGCAGGTCACGAGGTATATTTCTGGTCTTCGTCCTGTTATTTCTGACGACTTCAGCTGTATCACAGTCGAGTCATTAGATCAGGCAAGCAGTTATGTCATGAATGTGGAGGAGAAATTGAAAAAGAGACAGGAACATAGGACACCCCGTAGTGATCAGTCTAGTCAACTCAAATCGAGTTTCCCAACCAGGAGAGCGAGCTCCCCGAGGAAAGAAGACTCAAAGTCCACCCCAGGAGTCGACCCTAGCAAACCCGATCAGTCTGGACCCGCATACCACACTAGATCCAAAGGTGCCAAGAGTTAGCTCATGTTGCGTCCAAGTGTCCCACCGTGAGTAAGAACACCCATTTCGTAGAGGGCATTGTCGAGTCCGCATCCGATAGTGAGAGCGAGGGCGAGTCACCTGTTGAGGGAAATGACGAGATGAAAGTCGTAGAGTTCGATGGCAGTCTTGAAAACTTGTTAACCATCCATCATGTTTTGTCCATATCTCGAGAGTCGACCCCGACAAAATGGTTGCGGAATAATATTTTTAGAACCCGATGCAACTGTGAGGGGCACGCATGTGATATTATCATTGATACTGGGGCGTGCGAGAATATGGTGTCCGAGAGTATTGTGTCCACCTTGAACTTAAAAACGAAAAAATTGTCCCAACACTATAAAATGACATGGTTCAAGAAAGGGAACGAGGTACCCATCACCCTGCGTTGCCTAGTTCGATTCTCCATGGGAGAGCATTACCACGATGAAGTCTGGTGTGATATGGCCCCTATGAGTGCGTGCCACATCCTTTTGGGGCATCCCTGACAGTTTGACCGTAAGATCATTCATGATGGCTGTAGGAACACGTACACATTTGTCTTTCAGGATCATAAGATAGTTCTTCTTCCTACCAAGGAGACTGGGTTTCTCCGGCTCGCGGGCCTATTTGACTGATCTTACCTCCTTGAGTTGCTCGAAGATTGGCACCATTCTCCTATATCTACTATGTCTGATCTAATTGCTTACTGTGGAGACAACAAGTCGTCAGAGCCGACTTTTTTCCAACCAGGGGAGAATGATGCAGAGCAGGACTGGGTCAAGCTTACACCAAATGACCCAGGCAAGGGACCGGGTCTGCATATGGGGATTGACGATCGGATCCAGGTGGTGGATCCGATCCATCCAGCAGCAAACAGATGTTGCTTCGGGTCCAGGACCGGACCCGAGACCCAAATCCAACAAGGCTTTTAAAAAACCCCTCTAGGGTTGCGTGCGCAAGGCAGAGAACATTGAAAAATCGCAACAACCTTTTACTTTTTTTTATTGAGCAGTTTTCCTTCTCTTTGTTTCCTCTGTCAGTATTTTTTTATTGATTTAGATTCTTGTACTGTCGTTATTCATTTTTAACCCCCTTCATTAAGGTTAAGTTCTTTGTTCAACTGAAAGTTCTTGGAATAAAAACTATACAACAGCGTTTCTGTGGTTGTCGTTATGTGCCTTGCACGACGTGGGAGCCGAGTTCTTCCATTCAGCATCCAAGTGCCGCAACAGTCGATGTCCCCCTGCATCACATTTCTAAGAAGCCATGAACATGAATTGCTGCAAGCATTGACAATCTGTCTAAATTTCATCAGATCTCAGCCATTTCACTGGAATCTGAAACTAAACAATGACTTGTATTGCAGGGTGTTAAAATATGTTATATATATATATATATATATAGAGAGAGAGAGAGAGAGAGAGAGAGACTATGACACATACACATATATTTTACATATATATGTCTCTGTGTCATAATCTCTATATATATATATATATATATATATATATATATATATATATATAATGTATTTCCCTTGTAATACCCACTAGGGGTAAAATAGTCATTTTACTATTTCACGCACAATGCTCTCTTTTTTCGTTCTTCTTTTCTTTTTTCCTTTTTCCTTTTCACCTTGGGAAGGCCCCCTTAGGTGACGTTGGAGCCTCCAACGGTCACATTTATGACTGTTGGAAGGGCTCCAACGTCCCTTAGGAGCCCTTCCAAGGGCCCTCTCTTTTGCCTATAAATAAAGGGGTTCTCCCCCATGTAATGTATGCTTCTTTGAAGCCTCTCTTGAGTGGAATATATTTTTTTCTCTTCTTTTGTGTGTTTTGCCACTTTTGTGGTTTGGTGTAATCTTGCCCATTAGTGGCCACTTGTGTATGTGCGTGCTTTCTTGTTTGCCCTTGGAGATATCACTTCCGGCACTTCATTACACAGGGCTGTACTTTGCATTGAAACAATTTGATTGATTCCTCTCTGATCAGTTTGTACATCCATATTCTACAACAAGAGACCCATCCTATAAGTCGATCTTTAGAAACTGTTCACCAAGTAGTTGGGATAGCTAATTTGAATAACATGTGTTCCAATCATTGGGATAACACAGTCCAAATATTGACACATGTAAAACACTTAATACTATCATCACATTGATATGAAACCAAATCACATTGGAAGAACAAACCGTTTTGCTCATAGATGAGAAGAGCCAGTTGAACTGGTTTGACCAAGAACAGAGGAAGTGACTCTCATCTATGAAGCAAATTTTGTTTTTAGAACATGATTTGATGATATATCAATGGTGGTGGTACTGATTATCTGTGCACTCATGTGGAATCATTTGCAAGGGCCTTAAAGAAATCAAGAATATTGATGATGGATGACCCCCCCCATTCCGTAAAAAAAGGTATTCCAAGTGTCTAAAAACCATTAGAACAACACCTCAGTCTATTGGGTTTCACACGATACATTGTAAGGCCATATTTCACAATAAGCAAGGGCAAATCAAACTTGCTTGAACTGTCAGAAACAATTCTAGACGAATATTCACTCATCACTGTCTAAAACTAAATATCAGATGCATATTCATTCACCACTATCTAAAACTAAGTTAAATTCTTTAACCAGAGAAAACTTTATATTGGCAACAATCTCTGTTTCTGGAGACTAGCTTCCCTAAGAAAATGCAATCTACATGAGACTGGCCATCTGGAGTTTCAATAACATACCACGGTATCATGCAGCTAGAATGCTGCAAAATGCATCAATATAAATCTTGATATATTTATCACAAACATATGGATAAAGTAAACTACATTTGCCTAGGTAATGTCAAATTGCAGTCAGTTCATTTAATTCCAATAAATGTTTACATTAAACAAATCATATCTGCAGGAAACCCAGACCTTCATGTACTAAGAACCTATGGGAACAAGACTGATCAATTGAACATCACAAGCATTACATATCCATTGAAAAATATTCTTGGACTTCTTTTGCATGTAAATAGAACATTTGCTGAAGCTATATGCCTACTGAATATATTTTCCCAAAGGTTCCATAAAAAAAATTCTTATTCTGAATTTTCTAGTACAGAAGAAGCTGTTTCAGCTAGAAATATCATAGAAAAGATGTAATTTAGCCAATAACTTCTGGTGCTACCACAGGTCTTAAGTACAGGTGCATACACTGAAATTCAGAAAGTGAAGATTTTTTTTTAATTAAAATGCCATGGTGCTAATCCAATCACCACATATCATTGCATTATACTTATGTTCAAATGCCATGTCATGCAAGATAAAAGAGACAAGAAAAAGGGAGGAAAAATCAAAGAAACCTGTTGCAAGTCATTTCAGAAACCGTTCAGTAAGATGGATGGAAATAACAATTAACAAATCAGAATATACGATTGAAATACATACACATAAATTTGAGTAAAGTCGGTTGAATGTCAACCAGCTGACTAGTCATGGTTCTTAGAAAGATCAACAACAGCCTCAGTGAGAAAAATCGGGCTAGTGTAGGAATTGAAATTATCTTGACCTGCACAAAAAGATCAATGGAACAAGCAAAAGGAGGAACACCAAATAAAAGTTAGATCCGCTCCAGCCAAAGCTAGGTGTCAAACATGTCAACGGAAACCAACCTAGTTCCCCTTAATTAGCAATAAAGCCATCTGATTCACAAACCCACCAGAAAAGAGTCATCTTGATCCAGTGAACTCAATACGAAAGCTCATATCCAAACAGTGAATATGTGTTTCAAGTCCTCCTTCAATCTGATTTATGAAATTCAAAAGACTAACTTGAGAAAAAAAAATAAGCTCTAGATCACTCGAAAACTTATCAAAGATGGAACTCTTACAGATGAACAACTAATTCTTTTCTTACTAAAGCCGATCAAATTCACAATTCGACACAAACCAATCCTTATCTGTACAACCAGAGTTTTATGCATTTCAGAAACAGGGTATTCAGTATAGACAAGAATCATACTCCAATATTCAACTTGTATTAACAAGCCAACTCGATCAAGCGGTTCGAATTCGGAAATGAAGATTGCCCCGGACAAACTGATACAGTTCAAGAAACCAAACGAACTACTCCAAATCAAGATCTTCCACCACAGCAGGAAACACACACACTGAATGACAGCAGAAAATCTTTTTTTAATCACAAAAGAAAAGAAACAATGAGACCACAAAATCAAACAAACACCATCATCATGGAGACCATAAAAAACACAAAAATAATGCTTACCCACAAAATCAAACCATCTAAACTACCAGTAAAACAGAACCCATCACCATGTCCAAATTTTACAACACCCAACAACAGCGCCTCCAATAAAGAACCAAAAGAAGATACCACTATTAACTTCAAAAAACCTCCTCATGATCAAGTAAAAAACGAAAAGTGAACCTCTAAAACGCTACGAAATCGGATCAGCACCACAACAAAAAGAGATAGATATATAGAACAAACCCTATATAGCAGAGAACACAAATGCTTCTACTCTCTCAAACTTGGACGCAAAAAAGACAAAGGAGAGAGAGAGAGAGGTGGGTTTAGACCTAGAAATCTGCAGAATCGAAAGACCAACCAGAAATTTCCTTTGTTTCTTTCAATGGAAAGAAGAAGATGGGTGACACCCAACCATTGAAATCAAGATCAGAGTTTTTGTGAGTTATTGGTCTCTCTCTCTCTCTCTCAGAGTTCCCTTGACTCTTCAGGAAAGATAGTTAGTTGTGCATTGGCGGGCAGTTGCACTTGGACCAGCCCACGCGCGCCGGCTAATCGGCTCGGCTTATGAGTCGTGACTCATGAGAGAAGTGTTAAAATACAATAGTCAACGTCAGGTGGCTGGATTAGCTTCGGCTCTGGCTCGTAGCGGAGGCCACGACTAGGACTAACCGACTAAGCATCACCGCTCACCAACATGGTCATAACCCCCCACACACATCTCTCTCTCTCTCTCTCTCTCTCTCTCTCTCTCTCTCTTGTGTTATTTAATATATTTTATTACAAATCAATCTCACTCTCTTGTTTTATTTGTTAATCTTTTATATTAAAAAAATTGGGTTGTCTCAATCTTTTGGTCAGAGGAGAAGATCCAAAGTCCAAGCATCTCTCAAGGGTAAAGTTATCACTAATCTTGATAGAAAATCTATATTTTCTATATTTGCTGATATTTATTCTATGATTTTCAGAGAAAATAAATATCCTCAATTTATCGCGAGATTTTCTCCCCCCGATGCAGAGATTTTTTACATTGCATGTACCCTTGTGGTTGGTCAGACACAAATTGGACTAGAGCCTTACAATATGGTCCCTAAGTCACGTTGTAGCTTAAGCCGACCACATTTGATGAATTTCTTGTTTGTTGCTCCAAATCCAAGTGTGAAATTGGTTAGACCCAAGCTAGGCAAGGTTCCATGTTGAAGAGTATCTACACCCACTCTCAGTTTAATTGGACTTTGGATCTCAATACGTCCAATTTGATGTGATTATAAGACCATCTAATGAGGGCAAGATCCAGTCCGATTAGAACACGTCATCCACAGCCTTAATTCCATGAGTCTGCTTAATAGAATGTGTGTATAAAATGATTATTTAGGAGAAAACAATCAAATTAAATTGGTGGATAGAAGTGGCAAAACCAGTTCCACTCTTAGGCTTGGTTGAGCTTACCATATGAATAATCAAATCCATTCACCACTGTGGTGGCTACCCATGTGGTCGTTGGGGTCCTGCTTTAAGTTGAAGGCCCAGGATCGAAACCTGCTGGTGTATGGGGGCCGCCATTGCTTTATCACAGTTGAGGCATGTAAGGCTGGGTGGGTGTGGTCGTGTTCTCAAGCAGAAGTTTTACCTCACTGGAAGGCGGGCCATTAAGTGACCCCGTTCTTGGTGAAGGTTTTCCTTGGCAAACTCTTACACTCTTGTGTAGTCTTGTCAAGGATCAGACAAACTGACTGAATCAAATGCAGTTTTTAGCTGGGAGAGGGGCAGGTTCCTGGTTAAAGACCTAGGCCTATCTAGAGAAGAGTTAGCCAAGCTTCGACTTGACTCACAACCTTTCACTGGTTCAACCTTCCTCACAGAACTCCCCTAGTTTCTTAGTTAATTACAAGCACAAAGTGAACTAATGAGCCCTAAACATATATAAATGGATCAGGATTAAGTCTTTTGTAGGTCCTATACAGCTAGCCCATTAATGGACCATCCTCTTCTTGTGTTATGCCACTCATTTTGAATTTCTAGAATCTTCTTGAAGTACATGACAAATGGCCAGGACTCACTTCTGTCCACAGCTCATGGAGTTGGTTGTCTTTTTAAGCATTGAAGCATCAACTATTTGACTCTCTTTTATGTGGGGGTGCCAACTGTGGGTCCCAGTAGAGTGGCAATAGCATTGTGTAAGTCTCATGGTTGGTAACCTATGATGTAGTGTTGCTGCTAAGGCTTGTTTGGTCATATTTTATGCCTGTAACTGTGAGAAAAAGAAGCCTTACAAAAAAAAAACCCTTTTTCATTTGTTTTTGTTTGGATGAAGCTTACTTCAGTGAAAACTAAAGATAACCAAGTTATTTGATACATTATATATATATATATATATATATATATATATATAACCGTACTGTACAATGATGTGTTTTTCAAAAAATCTTATAATTTGTCAAAATCTGCTCGATGATTAATTTTGCGGGTTTTCAATTTTTTAGGACCTTTTTACTTTTAGTACTCACAAAACTCTTTGATTTACATTTAGTTGCAACACTCTTGCAATCTCGCTAAATCTTACTAAAAATAAAAGTTCACGTGATATGTTTGTTGAAATCACGTATTTCACATAAATAGTACACAAATTGTAACACTTTTTGCGAAAATTTCTTACGAATTTCGTCAAAATTTCACATTGGTGGTTGCAAAAGTCTACCTGTCAATGCAAAATTCATCTTTTACGGAATTAATGAATTTTTGCATGTGAAGTTCTATTTTATCATGCAAATTTACACACATATATATATAGGCGATTGGAATACAAATTTCGTTAAGAGTTTCATATTGGTTGTTATGAATGTCTACTTTTGATGTAGAATTCATGAGAAGCTTGTAGAATTCACGAACTTTCTTATACTTTCAATTTTAAGTGATGCAAGATTCTTTTTTAACATGTGAAATTACGTGTATATATGTACACATAAATTCGCAAACCTAGTCGTATATATATATATATATATGTACATGTAAATTTGTCCGTTAAAACAAAATCTCGCATCGCTTAAAGTTGACAACATGCGAAAGTCCGTAAATTGTGTAAACTTTTCATAAATTCTACATCAAAAGTAGACTTCCGCAACAACAAACACGAAACTCTTGACAAAATTTGTACTCCAATACCTATATATAGACATAAATTTGCACATTAAAACAAAACTTTGCATGCGAAAGTCCATAAATTCTGCATTGACAAACAAACTTTTGCAACCACCAACGTGAAACTCTTGACGAATTTGGCAAACCATTTTTTGTAAAAAGTGTTACAATCTTTGTACTATTTGTGCAAAATATGTGTTTTCTGCAAAAAATACAATGCAGATTTCTTGTTTAGTGAGATTAAGGAGAGCGTTGTGACGTAACACGTGAAAATCAGGGAGTTTTGCGAGTGCTAAGGGTAAAAAGGTTCTAAAAATGTTAAGAACCTGCGAAATTAGTCATGGAATTTAGCAAATTATGAGATTTTTTGAGAAATGCATTAAAATTGTCGGATCATTGTCTTATATATATATATATATATATATATATATATATATATATATATATATATATATATATATATATATATATATATATATATATATATATATATATATATATATATATATACCAATATCTTACTAATTTGATAAAGAATGTTTATGAAACTTTACAATGTTATCAAGAATAGGCATCATGCAAAGTGTATTATTTCTCATCATTGGCACGGATTGAGATCCTTCGGATCTTGTTGGCACGTACACTTTTTTTTTAATGAGGAATCTACTAAGATTAGCCTTAATTGGCTCCACCCTCTCTCCACGCCTGCTATGAACCAGGTGTCAACTGATCGGGTTTGGTTGAGAACCAGGTGGAACCAGACTTGGATCACATTTTCAGGTATGGGATCAAGTCTGAACCCAGGTCTAATCATGTTCACTATTAGAAAAATCATACCCGAACCCGATAAGAACATATCCGGTAAAACCATATTTTTTATCATTTTCACATTGAAAATTTGTGGGTCCTAATCGAAACTCGGGTCAGCTCCGGTATAAAATTTCACAAACTATACCTGGGTCCATGTATTAATTGGATCTTCGGGTCAAGACCCAAGTCTTAATCAGATCTTCTTATTTATCACCATACCCGGACCCTATAGGATTTGGTTCGGGTCGGGTCCTGTTAAACCAGGCCCGTTGACACCCCCTACTGCCATGGCCTTTAGGGGTGGACAATGCATCAGGCAGACCCTTGGGCCATGTCGACCTGACCTACCATGGACCGGGCTGGGTTTGGGTCTGGGTTTTATCCTTTGACCTGTTAGTTATCGGGCCAAAACTCACAGTTTATGAATGGGCCGGGCTAAGTTTGGATCACGGGCTACTAGCTACCTAATTAATTGTTTAAGATGTTAGCTGGTAACTATTATTATTTACCTAATTAGCTACATTAATTTTATGAAAACTTAAAAAATAAATAGTTGAGTGTATGGTAAGTTGTTAAATATTACTATTTACACAATTAGATGCATTAATTTTATGAAAAGTAGAAAGATAATTAATTTAGTGCATATAGGTTTTTTATCACCAAACCTTGACCCTATATGGTTCAGTAGGAGTCGGATCCAGGTAAAACCCGATCCATTGACATCCCTAAGTGCATAGGCACGATGGTTTACAATTTACTTCACTATATTTGATAGAATCGTCAGAGATTTTGCATGTCTATAATGTGCATGGAATATGAAGCGTTTCGTACGATGATGCATTTATCTAGAACAGATGGGTTTGCGCTTAGCTGGACCAACCCACTGAACATTGACCCATTAGGCGTATGAGACGGGTCATGGGTTGCTTTTCAAACCTAAGCCCAAACCCGGGATTACTAAATGGGCCGGGTCATGTTCAAAGCCCAATTCCCAGCCCTATTGGCTTTGTTTCCAAGAAAAATCAACATCCCTATTCTCGCCCTAACCAATTGGACGACCCTTTGGGGGCTTGTTATCCCTTTCACTTTGCAAAACTTAAGACTTGCTAAACACCAAACATTCGGAAGTTTTTTTTGTAGGAAAATGTTTTCATGGAAAATACTTCTCTGCTCCAAAATCCTCCTTTCGATGAGACCCAGGGAAACCAAATGAAGGGTGTATCTAGGATCAGTATTAGCTTTTTTTTTCATCTGAATCCGAATCAGAGCACAACCATGTCCAATTAGCCAATATCCAATTAGTCGGATTTGGATTGGCTATATCCGACCCCCAATCTAAACCGTTTATATCCCTAGATTCAAGCTGTCCATATTCCAACCTGTTCATCCACGTCAGTGCATTAGAACAATGTTGTCAGCATCTGAATCGGACCTGTATGCATGGTTTGGCCAACAGGGTGTGCTGATACCGATACTCAAGTGTATCGTTCTGAATCGGTGAGAAAATAATTAAAAAATATTATTGTGCCAATAAAAAAATGACACGTGTTAAAACCATTAAAATAACATCATTTTTTTTAATTTTAAGCTACTTTTTACATTTATTAAAAAACAGCCGATTCATTTCAGTATACTATACGTATCTGCCCATACATGCCGATACGCACATATACTGACAACATTGCATTAGAATAATTTACTAAATGATATCACGTTTTTAACTATGTCAAAACTGTTTTATTAATATCACTGCATATACTTTGAAACAGACAAAGGTCCTATCTTGAGATTGACTTATATGTGGTTTTGCTGAACCCAATATGTAATAATGCAACAACAACAACAACAACAACAACAATAATAATAATAATAATAATAATAATAATAATAATAATAATAATAAACAAAATACCAAAATGCTGTTCATGGGAAAATAAGAACATTGGGACCATCTCAATGTTATGTTGGTCTGCTTCAAAATTATGATAACACATGTTTTTTTACATCTGCTACTTTGGAAATTGGTTCCACCCAGATTTTCTTATGTACTGAAAAGAGTTGATTTGTTCCCTTCTAGCAGCTATCATTGTTGGTCACCACCATCTTAGGGGTTGGTTCATTGATACCACTTCATGGTGTACTGGCATGGTCCTCAGCCCCTCTACAGGGGTACTGTGTCTCTTCATTATGAGTTGGGAGGCTGGATGGTCTTCTCTTTTTTTTTCTTTATCTTGTGGTTTGCTTCGTTTCGTTGTCATTCGCATAACAAGATTTTATATATATATATATATATATAATCTAGTATTTTCCTGGAATTAGTCAATGAATAATAAGAAACATATCTTGCATGCAGTTTATATCACAGACTATAGATGGCTTAAGTGTTTAACCTACAAGTAATAAGTTTAGAGTTCAAATCTTTTTGCTTACAACTTTAAAACAATGTATTTATTTTGTAAATGAGTCAGTTTGAGCTTGGTTCAATAGTTTCTATGGTCCAAATTTTTTATTCTTAAAAAATATATTTTTCAAACAAGCTAGCTCGAGCTCAGCTCATTTAACTTGGGCTTGCCATGAGCTCGAGATTGGCTCCGGTTGCCACAAGAATAATCCGAACTTGAACACCCTCTGTTTGATTCATTCAGCTCGATTACTAGTCCTTTTATGCATACAAAATGAGGGAATGAACTCCCTCTCTCTCTAGAGAGAGAGTGAGTCACTAAAACATGACAACTGAAGTGTGAATCCTGATTTTCATAGATTTTTTTTTTCTTTTCTCTTGAATCTAACTGCAGGGATGTGATCTACATGCTTAGTTTTATAAGAACCTGCTCTTGAATCATCTGATTTTGACGCATAAACAAGATTTTTTTTAAGGCTTTAAAATCAATGACTCATAATCTTCATAAATATTCAAACACTCAAAAACCATATTTTTTCATAAAAAAAATAGACGATCCAATGATTGATTCCTAACAAATTCATCATGCCAAGCACATCCACGTGGTTGGATTTGGAAAAAAAGTATTGAAAATGCCCATATTTCTAATTCTCATATTTCAGTTCTCATATTCTAGTGACTCTCTCTCTCTCCCTATATATATATATAATAAAAACAACTCATATATTTATACCCTTTTCTATAATTATATGAAGTAGGGTCAGTAGTGCCCTGTTTAGGGTTTATAACTTGTTGTCATGGCATGATCTTTGATTGGTGCTACTTAAGAGGTTAATGGTCAATTTTTTTCCAAAGGCAATATTCCTTATGTAAATCTGGGTCAAATTTGTTCTGCAGTTCAATTTTGCTACCACCGTCACAACTCATAAATATCAGAAAAAACTTCTATTGAACTGAATACCCTAAGCTATTTACCCAAATGGATACATTTAGGATCAAATATTAATGACATTTGGATTTGGATTCATATTTGGATGTAAAACATTCAAACCTAATGTGGCCCATTATCTAATTGGATCCAAATGCCCAATAAAATCTGACTAATAAGTGTTTGTTGGACTTGTTGACATTTCCAATTGGCTTTACATTATATACAGCATCGCTGCATTGTGGGCATGCAGCAACCTGCCTGACAATCATCCATCTTGGCATATCTCGTTATGGGTGTGTTGTCCATCTTGAGAAATGTTGAGATGGATGGTCAGCAGTAATGCGGCTGCATGATAAGCATGCAGCACTGCTGCAAAAAATGGCCTCTTAAAATCAAAGAAAAAACTGTTAGGGTATCAGATCACTTTATTAGGTGGGCTTGTATCCATTGTTGGAAAGCAAAAGCCCTGGGTACTGGTGTCCTTGCCTGTTAGGAAATCACTAGGACTGTCAATAGGTCCAGTTTTTATCAGGTACCGGATTCGACCCAACCTGAATTCCTGAGTATGGGTATGGAAAGTGTCTACCTGAATAATATTCGGGTCGACTTGAACCAGACCCGAGCAATATGCAGGCCGATTTTGGGTCATGATTTTTGCTGGGTACCCTACCCAACCCAACCCGGCTTTTTTGTGAGGTACCCGACCTGACTTGACTATTATGTATATTTTTAATAAAAATAAAATTTTAAAATTATGTGAGTCTGGGTTTGGGATTGTATTTTTGTGACCCAATAAAGTCCCAACTCGGTTATTAGTTATATGGGCGAGTCTGGGTCAACCCTGATCCAACCCGTTGACAGCCCTAACCATCTTACATGATCCTAAGCATGTGAGTGGGCCCCTGGTGCGCTCTCTGGGTTTAGATGCACATACTTCCTGTGATAAACTTTTAATGCTGGTAGATAAACTCCACAACGTACTCTCCTCATGATTGTCTATGCAATACATTACACTTGAGCCGAAAGTAATTCAACATTACCACTCATGAAGATCAACAAAATGTTGAACCCATGAACTGAACAAGAACAAAAGCCAAAACAAATAAAGAAAGCACAAGAGAAAAGAACATTAGACAGATAAAATGGGCTCACGCCATAGCCGCGTGCCCAGATTGTGACAAAGGATAGGTAGCATCAGCAGGAGGGAGTGGAAGATCACTAAGATGCATTACACTTGAGAGTACCATGTGAAATGAGTTTTCATGGGTTATTCTCTATTAATTGTATTGGTACTCTTCCTTCATTGTGGTTCAACTGATTCCAACAAGAAAACACCCAACTTGGTGTATGCTCACCTGTCTAGCAACTTCACCAGCCATTATCTTCCTTCTTGGTTACTCCTCTCTTCCTTACCTGTAATTTACCTACCAACTGAGAAAACAGATACCAGAAGGTGGAGTACAGGAGCCACATCCTCTCTGTGTCTACTTTCTACCATGCTTGTTATGGGGTTGTTACCAAGAGACCATACTCATTGTGAGAATGGTAATGCCCATTACTTGATAAGTCAGTTGGGATGCTTCAACCAATGTTGTCAGTACCTGTATCATTTGGCCAACGATTCAGGTGCCGATACTCAAGTGTATCATTTTGAATTGGGCAAAAAAGAATTAAAAAATTATTATGTGTCAATCAGAATGTGACACATGTTAAAACCATTATAATAATATTTAAAAAATTTAAAGTTAAGCTATTTTTTATTTATTAAAAAATGGCCGATTAAGGTCAGTATCATATCAATTTTTTGGCGATACCATACGTATCAACCAAGACTACATTGGCTTCAACTCATTAAAGTTTGTTCCACCTCTTAACCTATCCCCATCAAATGACAGTGCTTTTGGAGGACTGATAAGGTGACTTGAGAAAACACACATTTTTTGTGTTTTGTAATCACCGCCATGTTGGATCCAGATAATGGATCCCGTGTGGCCATAGAATCCAAGGAACCACATAATATTGGGTTTGTATTAAAATCCCCATTCAAGGCTGAGAAAACAACTACCTAGGAGAGAACTATATATCTTTATCCCTTGTGCGCAATAGGAATGACCAAAGTTTAACACCCTTGAAGCAGACCATTTACCAAAGATCTCCCTCTCTCTCTGACCTCTGCAATTTATTCCATCACTTTGAGCACATCCTTACCCAAATTTTAACATTGGTATCAGAGCTATGGTTTTGGTGTGCACAGGAACTCGACGTAGATCGTTGCTAGAATATCTTCGCAGACTAAATCCTCACCGTAAAACCTAGGAACCGTCGAGCTCGATCGACGATGCTGTATGCAATAATCGGTAGTAGAGGAGAGTGACATGGCAAACAAAGAGAGGACTCTGACTGCCATGGAAGGGAGCCCAATGTCGGAAGGGCTTATCTATCAGATGGCCATATTCAGTAGTTCTTGCTGTCGATGTGAGGCGGCTAAAGAAAAAAGAGAAAAAAATCGGTCATGGGGTTTTCTCACCCATGGTGTCAGCGTTCTGCAGCCCATACGGACCTTGCTGCAATGGGCAATGCAACTGCCCTTCTGGTGACCAATCCATTGATGCTCAATTCTTTTGCTCTGGGTATGAGAAGGTGTATGGCTCGATCGACGAACAAAAAGAATCATGGTCACCACCAGACATACATGTCGAGAATCACCACCATTCACTTGTCCCTGGTGCGAGCTTCTTCGACTATGTTGTCATGACAGGATGGCCATACGTGCCCAAATTGATGCCTATAAGGTGTGTTGAGACCAAGCTTCCTTCCTTTCGGACATCCTTCGCGCCATTAACAAGGCCATATATGATGGGGTAGATGTCCTCTCCCTCTCCATCGACGGCAGAGTGAAGACTTATACAACAACAACTTTGTTGTTGGCGCCTTCCACGCCATGGAGTGGGGCATATTCATCTTGTGAGGAGAAAGGCATAGATCTCAGAGGCGTTAGGGGCGGCGTGGCTGCCGTCGTCGGGTGAAACTGCTGAAGGTGGTGGAGACGCCCTCCATTGGATGGGCAAGCCTTGCATCCACCAAACAGTTGCCAAAATCTGCGACAGTGGCCGCAGAGGAAATGGCAGATGAGGAGGAAGCTACATAGAAAAGTAAAGCGAAATGAAAACAAAATCTTGAAAAATCAAGAACCCCTTATTTTTCATATCTCATTATTTTTGCTTTTAATATTCAGTTCTTACTTTTCTATAATATTCCTTTTTGGGTCCTTTGTTATTTTTCAAATCAGAGGCTTTGTTTCTAGGTAATTTCAGAAATATGCCTGCTCTCTGGAAAATACCTGAGACATGGTTGTTATTTTTGTTTTATTCATAATAGATATTAGACTTTCTCAAATTGCAGAAAAAACACTTGTAATTTTTTGTTTAACTTAAAGTTTTGTATATTCTGTTCTCAGGTTTAGATTTATTGTTTTTGCCTAAACTACCTTCTAACTTTTTTGATTTTGCAGAAAAATGTTTTAAGCTTGCTGAAAACCTCTCAATGCTTTATCTAGAAAGGTTTGGATCTATTATTTGGATTCTGAATTATTTTTATGAGTTCGATAGTCAGATAAGGTAATATTCATGGTATTTAGATATATTAAATTTTTTTGTCATCCAAAAACTCATGGTTGATTTGGTTTTCTTGGATTCAGTTATAATCTGGATTGGATCTCTTCCCTGAAATAGGAGAGGAATTTTTAGCATGCATCTATATTGGATCTTAAAATATTGTGTGTAATTATAATTTATTTTTTGATATGTTTTATAAGATAATTCATGTTTTGGATTATACTAGTATATGGATTTGGTATGACTTTGTATTGATCCAGTTTTTATGATGGATCAAGTTTAACTGAACTAGGATCCATTAGATTTGATACTCAGATCAATATTAAATATGACCAATATTGGATTAGATGTTTGGATCTAATAAGGGTGACATAGACCTAGTTGGATTCAGTAAAGTAATTTTTTGGATATGATTGAACCTGTATGGATCTAGATAGACCCAATTAAATGAGTTTAGATCTAGTTGAATGTTTTGAAATTCATAAAATATCATTGAATATGCTTGCAAAATTATTATACTTAAATAGGGCATTTTATGAGTTTTTTGAGGTTATTTGGATGTTGAGCAAATAAGTCAACATGGATCAAGTATCGAGATCCAATTTAAAATTATTTCTTTTTACTCAAAGCTCATAGTATGATATGAACACAGTTATGGTTTGATGCATGTATAATTTAGATAGTTCTTTATTGGATAGATTTAATGTTAGATTCAGATATGTATAATGCCTAGATATGAGATATAGATCCTAGATTTGATCTAGGTTTTATGATGGATCTATATAGTATCAAGTTAGATATTTGGACCTAATAATATATTTTGTATGAGTCTTGGTTTGACTTAGATAAATTCATATAAGTATAATGTTGGATGTGTGGTCTGGATTTATTTGAATTTTTAACATAAGGATATGGATTTGGACTATGGTCAAATCTATTGTGATGCATGAATTTGCATAATTTATTTAAGCTTGCATGGAAATTTATTTTTCTTTATGAGTCATGTTGTACTTGATGATAACATCTCAAATTGATTTTTGGATATAGACTCATATAAATTCAATGAATTTGTATATGTTTTTGTATGTAGATTCGATAAATGATTATATACTCACATGATTATGGTTTAAATTATTTATTATCATATTTGATAAGATTGAAGCTTTGAAATGAGTTTATCTTGTTTGACATATATAAATGGTAATGAGATAACTTTTATTGGATATGATGACTTATGTTATGCTTTATTTCTTAATGTATATTGCTTCTAGTTTTTGATGACTTAATGAGTATATTGCTTAATTGCAATTCATTGGAGAAGTGAAAGTTGAATTATAATTTTACACATGTATGCATATATACATATAATGATATATAATCATCATAAGTCATGTTCCTTATGGTTTGTTTTATAAATGCATGAAGAGATATTTTCATATGTTAGAAGCTTATACATGGTATGCAACATGATATTTTTAGTAATACTTATGATTATTTGGATATGAATATGATCCAAATCAGGTGGTGGTTAACCTGATGATAGTTAAAGCATGTTGCATGTGATGATGATGCACATGGATAACTATGATAAAAATTTTGAAAAGCTATGTTTGTCAAATCATGAATCCATGAGTTGATAAAATTCACAATGCTCTATTAGTATACATGTAGGCATAATAATATCCAATGGTATAATCATGGAAGAGTCATAAGAACCCTATGTAGTATTTATAAAAATCTTGTACTTAAAATTTGAATATGAATGATGCAAAGTTCACATGATTATGTAGAAAATAACCTATAACATGTTAGAAAACATCATACTTACATATTGATATAACCTTTAGAATTGTGCATGGCTTATTCAGTGTATATTGTACATAATACCCCAATTGTGATATAATATAGTTGTTCACCCCGTATAACCAAATATGAGATGTTGGATCTAAATAATGGATTCTCACACTAAAATCCAAGAAGTCACACAATGGTGGCATAACGTATGAGTTAAAATCTCATTATAATATATTGAATGTGATTAAAATCCTTATTCAAGGTTGAAAAAAATAGCTAAAAAAAAGAGGACTATATATCTCCAACCCCTGTACACAACAAAAATGATCGAAATTCAACCCCCTTGAAGCAGGCCGTTTACGATAGATCCCCCTCTCTCTCTGACCTCTACAATTTATTTGTTTTTCTTTCGTCCATCACTCGGTGCACACCCCGGTCTGAATTCGAGCATATTCATCCCCAAGCAATGGGGCCCACCAAAAAATGCCGATGTCATCATTTCACAACCAATGGTGATGATTGAAGTTATGAATAGTGATGATTTCAAAACACAAATGTTTGTGTTTTGTCAAATCACCTGATCCGCATTAGTGAGACACTGTTCAAGAAGTGTTTCTCACAAGAAGAATTGAATGCCTGAATGGTGGGTTTCCTACCGTGTAGGTATTAGTAAATTCGATATTGTTATTATTGTTTTGGTTTGTTTCTTGTATATATTCAATAAAAGAAGGGGGGCATACCCAAGCATTTCTTTTTGGAAAAAAACATTGTTATTATCGTTTTGGGGGAGGCTTCAGAGGTATAATAACAGCTTCTGCAAACCATATCTGAATATTAATACTGTTACTGATAACATTATTACTAATAAAATGAATAATAATAAAACCATAAGAAAATCCATGTTCTGCAAACCATATCTGAGTATTAAAATGTGTTACTCATAACGTAACAGGTGTCATGTTATGATTGACATAATATTTTTTTATTATTTTCTGACTGATACAGAATGATTCAGATGGATCGATACAGCTAAATCGGTGGCCCAACGATTCAAAGCCGATACTGACAACATTGGTTTGCACTTTGTAGCATAAAGTTTTGGGAATACCTTTTTTCTTTATGCAATATAGCATGAATTTTTTTTATCAGCTACAAGATATTGACAACGAAAAAGTTCATTGGTTTTTTTCTTAAGTAAGTTTACATGTGTCAAATCACTATATTAGTACGCAAATCTCAAGATAACAAATTCAAATGCAGGTGTTGGGATCTACAACCAGTATACAGCAGGGATGTATGCTTAACATGCGGCTTCACTACTGCTGACGGACCATTCATTTCATCTCGACATTTCTTGAAATGAAAATCACATTCATATCGAGAAATGCAAGATGTATGGCTGAAAATCACATCCATCTGGAGAAATGCAAGATGTATGGCCGTGAGGAAGGTTACTGCATGCCCACCATGCAGCATCGCTGCATATAATATAATGTGAACACTACCCACTATGGGGTCATACAATGGGATCAAATTTGCTGACCCATTTTACGAAGGGATCCCATAACATCACTCTACCCCCATACGGCTGTATCCAAGGAGCCCCCTCCTCTTGTTACACTCCAAACGAGGATGGTGGGTCATTTCACTCCCCCACTACCCGTCTCCTCACTGGCTAAGTTCCCGGTGGCACCCTCTCTCTTTTCTTCTTCCTCCGTTCTCTCTTTCTTTCCCTTGAAATGCCTCAATCAAATGTGATTAGGGCTGTGGAAGCCCTCAATCGGAGGACCAAATTAGGGTTTTAAAAACCCTAATCCAACAAAACAAAATAAAAGCCCTAACATGGGTTTTTTATTTTTATCCAAATGCATATCTCTGATCTCATCCTAAATTAAGGTTTTTGATTTATGGATTGAATTATGGTTTTTCTATTTAGTGTTTGGAATTAGTGCATTTCTATTTAGGATTGACGTTATATTTCAGATCAGATGAGTTTTTCTGTCCTTTTCCCTTCAGATTGTTTTCTATGAAACGACTCGGTGGTTTGACACTCATATGACTCGGATATTCCTAGATGAAATGCCTCTATTGTTCAGATCTTTTCGGAATTGACCGAGTCGCTCGCGCCATTCATGATATATATATATATATATATATATATATAGAGAGAGAGAGAGAGAGAGAGAGAGAGTCACATGGTTTCAGTGTGAACTTTGCCAAATAAAAATAATGGTTTTAGTTGGAACGTATTAATTACTCCTTGGTGTCACGCGCTTCGTGTTCTCCGCTTTGCTCTCCCTTTTAGTACCGAAGTCTCCTCTGTTTTCCCTTGTTCCAAAAGAGCTTGAGAGGACTCCTCCCTTTTGTTCCTTGTGTGGATTCAAAGAAGGCCCAGGAAGTGGAAATCACAGAATTCACAGAAAGGATACAGTAAACAATGGCTGCCAACTCTATCAACTTCTCATCATTTCCTTTTTCATCAACCAAGGTCTCTCTCTCTCTCTCTCTCTACCATGTTGATATATGCACGCATGACTCTTTTGTCAATTCTTGCATGCATACATTTGAACATACACTGGCACATGGATCTCATGCATGATCAGACCCATTGGCGGGTGGGGTTGTTTATGTACCCATTTTAGCATCCATCCATCCATGTGCATGCATACACTCAATGGGGCATAGATCATCTTTCGTAAACATGGTGCATGCATATGTAGATGCAAACTCTTGTAGATGTGCATTCATATGTAGATGACCTGTTACAAACCAGAACTTCACGTGGTGATAAGCACAAAGTGCAGGAAGGTAAGAGAGAACAAAAGGCTTTTACGTGGTTGAGCATTACTCAGCCTACATCCACGGAGGAAAGAAGATTTCTCATTATCTTTCACACGATTTTGGTTAAAATCACCCACATAAATACGGCAGCCTTGATCTTTCAAGATAGTAACAAATCAAGAGGAGGCCAGACTTACCATGGATAACAATGGTAAGTAACAAGGATAAGGATACATGAAATCTCAATTTCCTAAACTTAAGGAAAGTATATCCTATAAAAAAAATGCCAACAATCTCCCCCTCAAGCATGATGTTTTTCTTTTCCCAGAGCTTTAGTGTATACATCGGCAAGCTGATCTTGACTCTTGACATGAGGACTTTTAATGACTTGAGACTAAATTTTTTGTAGAAAAAGTGACAATCAAGCTTAATGTGTTTTGTTCATTTGTGGAATACTGAATTAGCTCCAATATAAATTGCGGCTTGATTATCGCACAACAGATTTATGGGTTCATCAACTTCGATTCCCATATCTGATAACAGGGACTTGATCTATATCAGTTCATAGGTTCCAGGAGCCATAGAGCGGTATTCGGCTTCAGCACCAGATCGTGCAACAACACTTTGCTTCTTACTACGCCAAGTTACCAAATTTCCACCAACAAACACAGTATCCTGATGTGGATTTTCTATCATTTGGATCTCCAACCCAATCAACATCTATATACCCGACAACATTTAAATGACCATTTCTTTTCATCAAGATTCCCTTTCATGTTGACCCTTTTAGATATCTAAGAATTCTGTAAGCTGCCTCAAGATGTGGTTCTTTGGGTTCATGCATAAACTGACTTATCAAATTTACAACATATGTTATATCTGGCCGAGTGACGGTGAGGTAGATAAGACGACCAACAAGTCTTTAAAACTTGCCAACATCCTCCATTGGTTTTCCATTATCCTTCCTTAGCTTGCTGTTGGAATCAACATGGTTCTCTATAGGCTTGGCGGCAAGCATCTCAGCATCCTTAAGGAGATCAAGTATATACTTTCTTTGACAAATAAAAACTCCTTTGTTGGAGTGGGCAACCTCTGAGCCCATAAAGTATTTGAGGGTTCTCAGGTCTTTGATCTTGAATTTGTGATGAAGTATCTTTTTCATTTTCTCAATCAAAACTTCATTATTCCCTATCATGATTATGTTATCAACATATACAATCATGATAGCAGTCTTGGATCCCTGAATAGAAACAAACATGGAGTGGTCAACAAAACTTCTTTTAAAACCCATTTAAAAAAGAGTCATACTCAATTTAGCGAACCAGGCTCGTGGAGACTGCTTAAGCCCATAAAGAGCCTTTTTTAGTTTGCAAGCTACCCTTTCATGATTTTGAACATGATAGCCTAGAGGTAATTCCATGTATATTTCTTCTTCTAGATCTCCGTGAAGAAATGCATTTTTCATATCAGATTGAAACATTTTCCTGTTCTTATTTGCGGCCACAGATAACAGAACTCTTATGGAGTTCATTTTAGCTACAGGGCCAAAAATTTCATTATAGTGAATTCCTTCTATTTGAGTGTAGCCTTTTGCAACCAATCTGACTTTATACCTTTTGATGGAGCCATTGCTGTTATACTTGATCTTGTAAACCCATCAACATCCTACAAGTTTTTTTCCTTCAGGTCGAGAGACAATTTCCCAAGTACCATTTTTTTAGAGCCTGAATTTCTTCTTCCATCGCTTTTCTCCAATTGGGTCAAGATTGGCTTCTTAAAAGGTGTTTGGTTCATGATGAGAGTAGACACTTAGGGCATAGGATACATAACATGATGAGAGGCCTTTAAGTGAAAAATAATTTTGGATGGGATGAGAGGTGGAATATGTAGGTGAGATTGCAACAAGATAAGTGTAGAAATCATTTGGTCGTTCTGGTAATCTAGATATGCGAGTGGATCTTCTAGTAGGAGCAACTGTAAAAACAAAGTTGACTTCATTGGTGTTTAGTTCATCAGGAGTATTTGAATTTGGATCGGTTTGAGTGGTTGAGTTTGGATTAGGTGGTCTTTGGAGATTTGTGGCAGAAAATTCATCACTGTTTTGAACATTGGGAAGAACCGGTTGGAAAGAAGAAGATTTTTCATCCATTTGAATCTCTCCCTGCGGATGAACTTCATCAAAGAAGGTAACTGGTTCATGAAAAAAACATTCTTGTTAAAAAAAATGTACATCTCGCAAGATGTAAAAATTTTTTGGTGTTGGGCCAAAGCATCGATAACCCTTTTTAAATGTAGAATAACAAAAAAAACACATTTTACTGATTTGGGTTCAAGTTTATCTCTGCTTTGTGTTTGGAGATGAACAAACACTTTGCAACTGGATACTCGCAAGTGTGAAATGGAGATGGGCTTATTATAAACTATTTCCAAGGGTACACATCCCTCAACAGAGGAGCTAGGAAGCCGATTGTAATGTAGCATGTTGTCCCAATAGCCTCAGCCCAGTATTCTTTGGGAATGTGTTTTTCAAACATAATTGCCCTGGCTACATTAAATAATTGCCGATTTTTGCGCTCCGCGATTCCATTTTGTTGTGCAGTCCCAACACAAGAATTTTGAGGTAAAATTCCATGTTGAGTCAAAAAATCAGCAATGATGTTATTGATAAACTCACGTCCATTGTCGGAACGGAAGGATTTGATTTTCTTATCAAATTGAGTGAGGACAAGTTGATAAAATTCCTTAAAAACTCTAGAAACTTTACTTTTATTTTTAAGAAAATAAATCCAAGTTGCTCGCGAGTGATCATCAATAAACATAACAAAATAATTGTATCCCAGATGTGTTGTTATTGGGGCGGGTCCCCAGACATCCGAGTGTATCTACTGAAACATAAACTCAGACCTACTATGAGAATGATGAAAAGGCAATCAAGTTGCCTTTTCATACTTGCAAGCATCACACGCAATTGAAACAAAAGGCAGATGTAGCAATAACATATTTTGGACCCTTTGTGAAGGATGACCTAATCTTGTGTGCCACTGCATGCTTAACTCTTTAGGATTGTAGGCAACAAGAGCCTTATCACTATCATCCAAAAAATATAGGCCATCATGCTGGTGCCCTTTACCAATCACTGCCCGTGTCCTTTGATCCTGAAAGACCACATTGTCAGACGAAAAAAATGGCTAAGCAATCAAGACTCTTGGTAATGCAACTAACTGATAGTAAACTGGCAGGAAAACTTAGAATGCAATGGACTTTTAAAGGAGCATATTTGTCGAAAAACTGAGTTCTACCGATTCAACCTTGCTTCCATCAGCAATGCATACAAATTTCTCCTTTGAGTACTGAATATCGTGCAACTGAAGTGATTGACCAGTCATGTGGTCGGAAGTCCCGGTGTCAACAATCCATTTTTCAGGTAAAGTCTTAGAAACAAAAGAGAAAAAATTACCTGCCGTATCTTCATGAAATGAGTTGACTGACAACAACATGAGTTTTGTTAAATTGTTGCAAGGGGGCTTGGATTTAGATCAGCAATAGAGACTGAATTTGCTGCAGAGGAGTCTCTTTTTTTATTTGCAAAACTAGTGGGCTTGGATTTAGATGATTGACCATGAAGCTCCCAATATCTGTCCTTTGTTTGACCAGCCTTCTTACAGTAGCTGCAACACAATTTTGGCCTTCTTGAAGTGTCTTTCTGATCAGTGACGTTGGCTACAGTAGGGAGTTGATATTCATGGCCATGATCAGCCTTAAAGGCCATTTTTTCATACGCAATCTCGGCTGGTTGTGAGGAGGGATTCATGGCCTTGCGTCTGGACTCCTCACGTTGAATAATCGAGCATACATTATTAAAAGTTGATAACGGTGTTGACATGAGAATCTGACTTCTAAGATATTCAAACTCAGGCCTAAGTCCTGCCAACATTTTAAAATTTTTATCCTCCTTTGTTTGTTTTTTAATGATCTCGGGATCACCAGTGGAGGGACGGTACTGAGCAAGCTCGTCCCATAGACCTCAAAGAGCACCAAGATAAGTATGAAATGGCTTATCTTGCTGGTCGTAGAGAGCAATTTCTTGCTGAATTTGATAAATTCGAGGAAGGTTATTTTGTGCCCCATAAACATCACGAATACTTTCTCACATTTCTTGGGCAGTTTCTAAAAAAAGGAAACCTTCAACGATACTTGGCTCCATTGAATTAAGCAGCTAAGACATCACCAAATGATTTGAGGATTCCCATTCGTCATACGCAACATTAGTTTGATCTGGACGAGGGATTTTTCCTGTTACATACCCCAGCCTCCATTTGCCACTAAAAAACAAACTGGCTGCCTTAGACCAACTGAGATAATTTGTTCCATTTAATGGAAATGTGGTAATCTTAAGGGTGGGGTTTTGATCTTGAATCACCATTTTTGCATTTGAAGCATTTTGTGGGGTGGCATTGGTGGAAAACCCAGAAATATCAGTCATAACTAATCCAAAGAAGTACCTTACCGGGAAGATGGACTAGCAAAAAAAAGATGTTTGGCTGGATGCAAAAACTGCAATTATGAGAAAAAAACCACCGTAGCAAACAATCATATGCTTATAGAGGATCGAATAGATGCGCTCTGATACCATGTTACAAACCAGAACTTCATGTGGTGATAAGCACAAAGTGCAGGAAGGTAAGAGAGAACAAAAGGCTTTTACGTGGTTCAACATTACTCAGCCTACATCCACGGAGGAAAGACGATTTCTCAATATCTTTCACACGATTTTGGTTGCAATCACCCACATAAATACGGCAGCCTTGATCTTTCAAGATAGTAACAAATCAAGAGGAGGCCAGACTTACCATGGATAACAATGGTAAGTAACAAGGATAAGGATACATGAAATATCAATTTCCTAAACTTAAGGAAAGTGTATCCTATCCAAAAAACCCGCCAACATGACCAGATGCTGACAAATGCAACGACTGATTTTACAAGCTCTTATGCATGAGTGTAGGATTAGCCTAAGAACATGCATGTGTGAAAGCGCTCATGCACATTTTAGTTAATCCTGCCATTTTAAGACAGCCCCTAAAGGTTGAATGTGTTTATACATTAGATAGATCAAAAATTTCTTCTGAATTGAGTATCTGTTGTTGGTGTTGTCTTTTTGTTATTTTATTTTAATGCCCATTTCTCAATGAGTTAATTTATGATCCTCAAATTAAATTACATGAGAATTTAGTGATCCTTTTCAAAGCATGAACTGTTTGCAGTTAGGACGATCTACCAGGTTCCTTCTTTTGTCTTCTTTTTCTTTTTTTATTTTACCTTTTTAATGTCTTACTTTTTGGGAATTATTACAACTGTTGATTTGGTATTACACGCCTTCAAAATCTGCTCCATCAGGATTGTTCTTATGTGATAAGTGAATTAGTACTATAAGCCACTTGAGAAGCCTGTAGTAGCAAAAGTGGAGCACCTTCACTCTTTGAAAGTCTTTTTTGACATTTTGGCATGCATTTGCAAAAGCATATTAGATCAGAAGATCTAGAACAGAGTATTTTCTCAAGGCATTTTGCCAATACAAAAATGTGTGTCCTTGGTGCACTCTAGGTTCCTCAAACTGGAGCGCTTGTTTCCAGGGCCAGACATCCTTCAATGTGGTGATTATTGATCGAGAAAAGGGTGTTTTCTTGTGAAAATGTCAATGACTGTATTGGTTATTCATGTCATGCATAGGGGAATTGTGATTGCATGTTTGCTATAGAGAGTCGTGGGAGTTAAACATAATAATTTTTATCACAGGTTTGACTTGTGATGATGTTCTAATTGCCTTCAAATTAGCTTTAACATTAAAATAATGACATCCATATAGGTCTTCTGCTGAAGAAAATTTCATAGTACTGATGAGATTAAAATGAAAAGAAGCAGGGTATATTGTGCTTAGTGGGTTTGATGAAAATGGTGCTTCCCCTGTTCCGCTTCTTCAGGCAGTGACAGAGTGCTAGTTCTTTATTCTACAAGGACAAATACCTAGGATGCACATAGGTTGCAGTCCAGTGACCAGAATCGCAAAGATTAGGTCCACAGGGTTGTCATTTAGAATGAATCAGAAAGATTATGGGAATTGAGGATATCTCAACCCGGTGATTTGATAATGTTTATTACAACTTGTTGAGAACCAATGGAAAGATGTTAAGCTGTCTCTTGTTAATTATTGGATCAAAACCTTGGGAATGGGCAACTGGGAGATTTCTCCTGCAAGGAGGTTCTTTCTAGTGGAACCTTTATTGTTATTAATGATGGATGGTTTCTGGCCATATTCAGGACCTAGTTACACAGCAAATATTAGATAGTAACTTTTCTAAATTATCCATAATAGGTATGTTATATCTGAGATTGGATCTAATCAAATAATTTCCCTGTAAAGGTTATGCACAAACAGATGTAGGGTTTGGTGGACTACCCAGGTTTACTTGTGTGGGTCCCTAGGAAGGTTCCTTGTCATCCAAAAAAAAGATCATCTCATAAAGGAATCAAGATCGATAATTCATGTCATGTTTGCTGTGTTAAGAGGATCTTACATTGTATTAGTTGCACTCACTATCATTTCTTGAGAAGGCAGTTTCTTCATATTTGGATCACAAGTTTTCAATTTGGCTAGTTCCTCTAGCTAACCTTCTGGAGCCCATTATGCATAATATTTGGATCACAAGTTTTCAATCACATGGAGGTTGTGTGGCTATAAAATGTGTTGGAAGGACGTCGGTCATCGGCCTGCATGTGGGGACCACCCTCCCCAATTTTTACGCTTCCCTATTGCATATATATGAATAGTAGTTCTCTTTCTTCAACGTGATAGATTGGATTGAAAAACCTTCACATATATCTTTTATAGAGTGTTTTTACTTTTTAGTATAGTAGATGGCGACTCTCTTTCTTGTTGCTACTTATGCAACAAGGAATTTCGCTACCTTAGGACAGTTAAGAGTTACTGTCGCCATTTACCAGGGCTTCCATTCAAAGCTTGTATGACTTCTCCTTCCGAACTTCCAGCACTAGGCAGGTGTCAGACTCTATACATTGTGTTAGGCTGAGCCCCACACCAGCAGTAATGTTTCGGCTTAGGTCAACTAACATGAAGAAGATACATTTCAGTCAACGATTGCCTTTGGTTTATGAACTCCATACGGGTTTGGAGCGTTGTTGTTTGTTAGGTCTGGATCATTTACATGTACCCACTTCTCATTCCATATGTGGGAATTTGATGATCTATAAACCGTCCTTAACGGTTCCAACTAAAGCACAAGCCTCTCTTATGTGCACGAAGAGAACGAGAACCAAGACATGGAGAAGAATAGAGAAGAGGGAGTTCAGACTAAAAAAGGTGACTTTTGGAGATTCTTGACTTTATTGTAAAGAGTGGTTGTGCAATCTGGGAATTCATTTTGAACTCGTGTTATGATTTGGTGTTCCTTTTCTCATGCGTGCAGGCTAATTTTGTATGTAGATCCCTTGAAGGGAGCAACATTTTTGCCAAGCAATTTTGCAAAGATGCAAATAATAGACAAAGCTATGTGCATAATAAGGATGCATTCCTATCTCAATGTTGTTAGGCAGTGTAAGTTTGGTTTAGAAGGATTTGTTAGTAGTTACAAGAAGAGATGATAGAGCAGGAAGGTGAATAATCATGGTAGGATGTCACCTTTATGTGCTACTATCTGGGTCTGGTCCCAATGCTATCTACAACACCGATCAATCTTATAACACAGGGATTGATGAAACCATATGTATCAAAGAAATCATTTTGTAATCCTACCTTGAGATATATATCATGTTTTAGACATTGATTGCCGTCTTTTTTCCATGATCCAGAATTCGAACGTACCTAATGATCTGATGTATAACTTCAACCTAGACAGTGCTCAGTTCAGCAATATTAAGTGATGAAATAAGCATGTTTTGTTTGTTGAGAGATATGAATCGAACCATTACGGTGAAATTAATGACTGCCGTTTAGGCAACTCTCCTTAAGCACTGCAGGAATGTCAACCAACTTCTCATCGAACAGACAAGATTTACTCCTGATATACAGGATTAAATCTCAACTATGATAACACTTTGTCAAGAATGTGAAATAAAGAACTGAATAGATCGTTGTCCTTCATCCTGAAGAATTGTCTATGCTTTTATAAGAATTGTCAATGCCTATTGAGCATTACCATCGATGTACAAAAAATTTGTCGTTTTGCAGCCAATTTGTTCAGCAAACACGGATGCTATTGGATTTTTGCAAGATCTTTCATTTGTATAGCTGATGCAGCTGGATTCCTTGAACTGACACTGATAAGAACCACCTGATTGGAAGTAGATCCAATGATGCCAATAGAATCCAATGGGACTATATGGAACTCAAAATGGGCATTCACAATTACCAGGATACTTTTTATTCACATAGCAATAAATTATTAATTCTTGGGAAAACTGTCATTTATGTCCTGCATGAATCCTGGAGTTTGGACCAAACTCAAGATTGTGATTAATATAGGCCTTGATGTTATGGCATTCTAGACTGCTTTTGAGAACTGAACTTGCTCACACTCATCCTACACTATATATTTGGTAATTGGCTTGCTGTTTCCATGAGATAGAGAGAGGATTTTTTTCATCATGTAGTCCATTTCAAATTTCATATTTTTGTTTTGAAATATTTTTATCAATTTTGATGGTGCCGGTAATATTGATGCATTAGCAGTACAGTTTATTATGTGAGATCAGGATCAGAAGGTTCTAACCTAGAACAGTTACTATTAGTTTCTTGAGTTACATTTGTCCGGTTTTAGTTTCTGCTGTACCTGGAGTCTGAAATGATTTTATGTGATAATGCTAATATTATAGGTGGCAAGCAAACATTATGGAAGCAGTTCAATCTCTCTTTGCAGTCAAAAGAGCAAGTTTCGATCCCTGCACTTGACACAAAGGCCTTTACGCTTCCAAGTTATCTGTGCTGTATGTCCAACAACCCATAAATTCATGCTTGTTTACAGTTTCTCTTTTGTGTTGATTTTACAAGCATTCTTTGGATTGCCTAAAGTGACTGTTGGTGAATGGGGAATAATTTCTGATTATACTTAGCCATTACAGCATGTAATAAAGGAAAACCAATGACAACTGAAGGGAGCTTTTCTAAGGTCTCTTTTTTTTTTTATTCCAAATACTCCTGAAATAGCCGTATAGCACAGCAACGGCCTTTTGGATGCTATTTTCTGTCACCATATCACTGCTTTTTTTATAAACTACAACTGATAATTGGTAATTCAATCCTGTAAAATTGTGGCATACACTAAACATGCACATCACTGCCATCATCTATATGAAACCATATCTCAATTACATGGGGTCAGCTATAAACTACACCCACATGGCTGATAATTTTGAAAAAGATGATATCTCATTGAGATTGTTTGTTTGTGACAGGCCAAACGAGAAACAGTAGAAAAAGTCTGTGAAATAGTGAAGAAGCAATTGGCATTACCGGATGCTTCTGCTGTAGCTCCTGATTCGAAGTTCTCTGCACTTGGTGCTGATTCTCTTGATACGGTAGCTTCTCATAACATTATTTATAAGCCACAAAATAACTGTATCCTTTTTAGCAGCTGGTTCATTGTATATTAGCATACATTTTAATTAGTATGATTCTTATTCATTGACATTACCTTGCATGTTTGACTGTGTTTCATGGGGTCCATTTTAGGTGGAGATTGTGATGGGGCTGGAGGAGGAATTTGGAATTAGTGTGGGAGAAGATAGTGCTCAAAACATAGTCACTGTGCAGGATGCAGCAGACCTTATTGAGGATCTTGTGGCAAAGAAAGCAGAGTGAAATATGTTTAAGATCCTATAACTGTTTTATAAAGTCTTTGCTATCCTATTTGGTACCTATTTCTTTGACTTGTCCACTCTTCATGAACAAATATGTATGCTTCTTTGCAGTAGATTTTTGTGCTGAAATGTTATTGACAATTACCACTTTCAGTTCAAATTTACCAATTGTACTGTCCTAACATATAGTCGTGTGTGTTGATCAGGATGAAAAAAGCCATGTAGAATTTAGTCTGATGGTGTTTTAGCATGTATCACTATAATATGAACAATTGGTTAGGAGAACATGGTTGGTTTGACCTTAAGCATCCATCTCTTTTAAATAGAAAAGTGTTGGCAATGTTGCACATATGCAACAATTTGAAGACTCAGATGTGGCAGACATGGTTTACTTGTGACCCTAGGTGACAGTAGTAAGGTAAAATGTTACCCAATCTGGTTTAGTGACTGGCCTTAGCTTTCATTTTCTTTGGCTTGCGGAACCTGTTTTATGAATTCGAATAAGCTCTTTATGAGCCAAACACAAGCCGAGTGATGAGCAGCTTGTCTAGTTTCCCAGCCCAGTCCTATAAATATTACATGAACCAGACCTGGTCCATACCCAGTAAAATCATATTTTTAATGTTTTTTACAATGAAAAATCATGGATCTTAATCGGAACTCGGGTCAAACCTGGGTTTGGTATGAAATTTCATAAACCATACTTGGCTTCTCATTCTAACTGGACCCTTTCAGTCTGACTTGGATTCTAATCTAACCTTCTTCTTTATCACCAAACCCTCAGACCTAGGCACGCTGGCTCCGCCGGCCGTACTTACTGTCTCTGTTCATATCAGAATAAAACTTTGAGAGCTTACCCCTCGACCCCAGAAAGTCACCAAGCTTCCTCCGCTTAAGTATGGGGTTGTTGCCCATGGAATTTGAACCTAGACTGCTGGTTAAACGGACTAGGGCCCCATCCCATTCCTCCAAACCCCTGAGGTCTCTGTTCATCCTGGACTTGTTTAAACTAAACCAGCTACTTCTGACTCACCAATTGCACCAATCAAACACGGGGCGATTTCGTGACGAGCCTAGTCACCAGCTGCTCAATTTGTTTGCCAACACCCAACTGCCGTTAACTATGTAGATGATGTGAAAATAGTGATGTGCATTTACAGAAAGATTTGCCTGTTTCCTTCCTTTCTTATAATGCGACCAACCAACTCCAGTGCCTTCTGTGCCATCATGGTGACCTATCATTCTCTACCGTGAGTGGGGTGTAGAGAACGTGTTGGCAGGAAATCTAGATACTAACCTGAATCAGTTGTTTTTTAATAAATACAAAAATTGTTTAAAATTAAATTTTAATATTATTTTAATGATTTTAACATGTGTCACGGATTGACATGAAATATTTTTTAATTATTTATCGATACTGACAAGGGGATGAACTATTACTCCATCAGTGTGTGAATGCTCAGTGCTTGTCTTGGAGAATATTTTAACCAATTGAGTCATTTCACCATTTGCTTATTTTCATCATTACATGCCTTTATATGTAAGAATTTTGTTGTGAACATGACACCACATACTGGCATTCCTAGCCGAATACATTCTAAAATTAAAATTTTGAAAGAAAAAACAAGTACCAATATATATATATATATATATATATATATATATATATATATATATATATATATATATATATATATATAACATGGAGTAACCACCCACTACAAGAAAATAAGTCATTGCCAACCATATTAATTGTCGACAATATATGATTTATACTATCCAATAACATAAACAATGATAAATATCTTCGGTAGCATCATCGGCTTTTTATTATCGTTTATATTACTATTTTCGACGATATCGATATATCATCATGTATCTAAAAATAAATTCAACGATATGATATAGCCGGTATAAAATAGTCGGCTCTAGAATGTCATCGATAATAATAATTAAAAGCAACGATATTTATCCTCGTTATACTAATTAAAATCAATGATAAATATCATTGTCTATATATCAAAAGTCGATGATAATTATCGTCTTAGCGATATTAAAAAATCATATATGTTCAAATAGCCAACAATAAATATAGTTGGTTATAGTTATTAAATTTGATGATAAATATTGTCAAGTAAATTTAATAACACCGATGATATTTTATCGTCGGTTCTCTCTTAGAGGTGACGATAATTATCGTCACATTTATATTAAAAAATATATATCAAAAATATCTGACGATAAATATCGTTGGTTATATTAAGAAAGTGAACGATAAATATCGTCGCTATTAACTTTGATATAACCGATGACAAATATTGTCAGCAAGTCTTTTTTTTTAATTATATTTTAACTTGAGTAGTTTTTGCATGGAATCATGCGAATTTGCATAGAACTTTCACATAGTTTGATGAAAATTCACTCAATTAGAAAGAAAATTGCATAGAATAATATAAATTTACATAGAACTTCCCCATAGTTTGATGAAAATTTGCTCAATTAGAAGGAAAATCACATGGAATCATACGAATTTGCATAAACTTCTACATAGTTTGACGAAAATTTGCACAAGTAAAAGAAAAATTGCATGAAATCATGCAAATTTGCATACAACTTTTGCATAGTTTGACAAAAATTCATTCAATTAGAAAGAAATGTGCATGGAATCATGCAAATTTTTATAGAAATTTTGTATAGTTATATGGAAAATTGTTTGATTCATGAGAAATTCGCATGGAATCGTGCAAATTTTTTTGTTCTTACAAAAACTGTTCTTCGATTATTACAGAATACTTTAATTATTACAGAATACTTCAATTATTACAGAAAATATAACACTTCAAACTTTGTTATTACAGAACACTTCAAACACACTTTAGACTTCAATTCAAATTTTAGATTTCTCTATTATTATAGAAACTACTTTTCAATTCAAATAATCAGACATATACAATTGAAAATAACCCATAACAATAATTATTACAATAATTTTAATAATATACAATAAGAAGTTCCATCGATAATAAGTAAAATGTAAGAATATGCACTATATCCTCAGACACAAACAACTTATGTTTGTTCAACCTAAATAGCAAAAACATAAAATAAACTTTAATAGTTATAAAACCCAAATCCTCAATCAAACACTAAAATCCATCATGAGCTTTTTTTCATTAACTTTGTTTCATCAAAAAAAAAAACAAGAACAATGCAAAATCATCCAAATCCAGCACGTGTCCACACTTGCATAAAAAAATTTGAACATGAGAATCTTAGTGCAATGTGAGAAATCATAAAACATAGAAAATAAACTATATATTTAGTGATCAAACCTGAGCAGTTAACTATATAAAAATACATGCATAAAGGAAAAGTTATTAAAGAGACACAATAAAGTTCTTTGACTAGAAATCCTAATTCAAAAATACAAGAATTTGCAATTATATAACTAGTAAACATGATACAGTAAAACTAAAGAGCCACAATAAAATTACAACAAGAGTAACAAAAGTACAAGATATAGACATTAAGCATACGACAAAGATCATGCAACTGAATATAGATGAAGATAAACATCAAATACAAAATATATAAAGAGAGAAAGAAACATGTTTCTATCAGAAGGTATGCATGCCCCATCAATCCGGATCATCGACAGAGTCTACACTTAAATCAATGGAATCTTCATCCTCATCATCAAAGTATGTCTTCGTGAGCCTATATGCGTCTTCTTTTTAACCATCGAAAGATGTGTCATCGTCGGTCCAATCTTTCTCTATTTTCACTTCATGATGGGTGTCTATCGGGTCAATTTATACTTCAACTAATCACATTTAAACAAAAATATTGTATGTCCTCCTGTATAACGTAAGACATAAACATATGTCAGAACACCATAATAGTCAATGGTGCCTCTATCATTCTCGCATGGAACTACAACATCATTATTTTGGTAACAATGGTATTTTTTACGATCCTTTGTATGAAACCTAATCCAGTTCATGATACAACCTGAGAACTTGAAGACCTCACGATCAGGGCTATATGCAAGAGCACATAATTGTTGACTAACCTTCATCCATTCGACTGACATATGAGAACATTAAACCAAGCTTCAAACTCCTCTTGATGTTTATGTTCAACATTTGTAGTAGAGTTCTCTCTTGCAATCTCCTCTTTATGTTCACTATATTAAAAATTGATATATGAAAAATAACCATACTATATATGCTACTTCACTTAAGGAAAATTAGGAAAAAAAAAACTAATGTAATGTTATTTTTTTTGCAATTATCTAGTACATACCATCGAGCCCTAGTTAGAGAAACATCATCCAGTGGTACCAACTTGGAGGTTTCTAACCCACAAGCTCATTGAGAGAAAACAGATAAGCCTATAAGGTTCTCAACCGACAAATCATTATAGTTATGCTCTTCATAGTTATGTTTTATTTTAATTTCACGTAAATACATGAAACAAAAAGTCAACCATTCATCTGAGATATATGCCTCTACAATTGATAATTTTAGATGTGCTCTATTCCTTATAAAACACTTAAGTTTCCCATGATACTGTTCAATTGGATAATCCATTGAAATTGTGCAGATCCTGCAAGCTCAGCCTCTTAAGGTAAATGAACTGCTAGATGCACCATGATATCAAAGAAATAAGATGAGAATATATTTTCTAATTTACAAAGAATCAAAGCTATACTGTCCTTCATGCAGGTAAAGATATCTACTTTTAAAGTCCTAGCATACAATTTTTTAAAGAATATGCTCAACTCAAATAAAGCTGTGAAAATTTGTTTGTTGGTAAGTCCATGAATTACAACAGACAATAAGCATTGAACGGAAATATGACAATCATGATTCTTCATTCCCACCATCTTACCATCGTTAATGTTCACATGACGACCAATATTAGATGTGTAGGCATAATTTTTTTTTACCTCTTTCAGCCAACTAAGGTAATTAGTTTTCTCAGGTCCTACCAATGTGAACGCTGCCACTAGGATATATGTAAACATACCCTTTTCGTACCCATTGCATAGATGCAAATTCTGACATATGCCTATTACATATAAATCTTTTCGTGCATTTTCATTGTCTTTTGTTCTTAAGATCTAGCAATACACTTAACACATTGCCGCATATGTTTTTTTAATATGCATAACATCTAAGTTGTGCCTTAACTTTAATGTCGACCAGTAAGACAATTCTCATAAGATACATCTATTGGTCCAATTCAACTCGATATCGCTATGCTTTAACCTTCTTGTATCCTTCCTAAATGACCTATGTGAAAGTTGTGCCAATTACATAATTAACACCTCATTTTCAGATAATTCTTTCGTTGCTATCCTACTCTCAATAATGCTATTAAATAAATTCTTTTGCCTTTGCTATAGATGATCTTGAGGTAAGTATCGCCAATATCCTATGTAACACGCCTTTCTATCAATCTTTAGATGTTTGTATTATGTATCGTTGTTACACGTGGGACACATAAGTTTACTCTTATTAGACCACTCAATGCAGAAAATTTATTTATAGTCCACAAGAGAAATGCATGCAACTGAAATGTTTAATATGTGGATGCATCATACATATGCAAGCCATGGTACCACAATTCTTTCATATTTTTAATGAGCGATCACAAATAATCTATTTCGTTGTCAAGTGCCCTAGGTCCTGAAATAAGCATGGATAACATAATGAATGATGATTTCAAACACCACTAAGGGGGGCAAATTATATAGAATTAACACTATAGGCCATATGCTATACAACATGCTCATAGTTCTGAATGAGTTGAAGCAATCAATTGCCAAGCCAAGTAGTATATTATGGAACACATCCCTTAACAAGTCAATCAACATATCAAATGCCTTATTACTTCAATTGTTAAGTGTCTTTAAATGAAGTAGCCTAATGATTAAAGGAAGTTTTGAGAATTTCTTACATCCTGGATAAAGTTCACACCGAGACAAGTCCCACAAATTGTCTAACAATCTCTCTTCATTATCATTGTTTGTTGCACCTAGCATAGTAAAATATTGGCTAAGGTTAGAAGACATGTGTGTTCCCATATAAATCTCATCCAACAATTCATCTACATCATCATTAACGTCCATAACGCTCCTTATCACATAATTATTTTTGTCATGCTTGTACCTAGCCCTCGATGCCTCTGCTTCACTGTGATAGATCCAATTTGCGATAATGATCTACCATTCACAACACATCCGCACAGAAATCGGGTGTGTGATAATGGCCCTTTTTCACAATATAGCTAATAATAGAAACAATTCTAATATCCAATATAAAAAACCATGATTGTCATAGTCATGCAGTAATTTTATCATAAAAAATTTCTAATCAACAAAGGTTCATTCTTGGCAAACTGAAGGAACAAATATTCATTAAAATGAACTCAGAACATGAACATGGAATCAAACAAACAAACACTAAAATTTCCAACTTGGATCTTAAAATGAACTAAAATTTCCACTAATTTGATAACGTAAATAAAAGGAAAGGTTATAACTTTACAACTACATGCTAAAAAACTTGACACCCTAATCACAACTAACAAAGCATGATAAATCGCTCGTGCTTCAACAGAAGCAAAGACAAAACATATACTTCACTTGCAGTGGTAATCGAAGACTGCCCTATCCCAGTTTTCTTATAAAATTCAGAGCAAAGAACCATTAATCATGGAATCTGCTTTAAAAACACTAGAGAAATAAAAAAAACTAAATGAACAAAAGAACATCCAATCCAATCACCTGAAACATAATGAAATAAAGAAGAAAGAAAAAGAGAATGAGAGGGAGAAGGGAAAAAGAAAAGAAAGAAGAATAGGGTGAATAACGTACCTCAAATCCATTTGCAGGCAACTCATAAAAAGAAATCTGCACAACAAATGAAACATATTCATCAACAGGACAGTTGATGGAACCCCAATACCTTGCTTTTGATCAAAATATTGGGGCTAAAAAGCCTATAAAGAAAAACACTACCAAATCTTAGGGCAATTTCTATCAATCTTTAGCAATAAAAAGTTCATAGATTCAGACAATAAAAAAAGAGATTGATAATAGAAACGATGATCAACAGATCAGAGAGAGAGAGAGAAAGAGATACCTTTGGTTGTTGTAGGGCAGAGTTAATAGGAGAGAGGAAAGAAAGATAGCTTAGTTGAGAGATAGATCAGAGACCTATGATGGTGGACGAAGAGAGGTCATCGACACCGATGATGGTGGTGGACGGAGGGAGCTTAAAAGAGAGAGAGGGCAACAAGAAGAAAGGGTAATAAAGTTTTTGGGAGAGAACAAAAAGAAAAAGGGAATGAGGCTTTCTGCGAAAATCTAAAATTTTAACATCAACAACGATATTTATCATCAGTTGTTTATTAAGAGCGACAATAATTATTGTCGATTTTAAATTTTTATTAACAATGATAATTATCATAAGTTTTAGAATTATAATTATCATACATTTTCATAGTTTTTTTTTTATTTTTTTCTAAAATTTCACTGTATGGATGTGATCTTGATGCATGGTTTTATAGAAACAAACTCTTGGATCATCCAAATACGATGTATAAGAAGGATATTTTAAGGCTTGAAAATCAATTACTCAGAAATTTTGTAAATATGCAAGCATAAAAAATCACATTCTCAATTCGATTACGATGATCTAATATTCGATTCCAAGCAAGTGAACCACGTCGAATGCGTATGCAGGGTTAGATTTGCAAAAAAAACTATGAAAATACTAGTTTACATTTTCTAGTTTCCTTTGATCCAGGGTAACTAAAATATGTAAACCCATCAAATATGTAAACTGGCATGCTCTGAGATTTTCATAAGTTTTTTTTTAAATTTCACCATACGGATGCGAACTAGATACATGGTTTTATAGAAACAGATTCTTGGATCATCTGATTATGATGTATAAGAAGGATCTTTTAAGGCTTGAAAATCAATGACTCAGAATTTTTGTAAATATGTAAGCGTAAAAAATCACATTTCTTGATTCGGTTATGATGATCCAATATTCGATTCCAAGCAAGTGGACCACGTCGAATGCATTTGAAGGGTTAGATTTGCAAAAAAAATTATGAAAATTTCGGTTCATACCAGTTTATATATTCAAGTTTCCTTTGATCCAGTGTAACTAAAATATGTAAACCAATCAAATATGTAAATTGACATGCACCGAGATTTTCATAAGTTTTTATTTTTTTTTCTAATATTTTACCGTACGAATGCAATCTAGATGTATGGTTTTATAGAAATAAACTCTTGGATCATCCAATTACGATGTATAAGAAGGATATTTTAAGACTTAAAAATCAATGGCTCATAATTTTTGTAAATATGTGAACATAAAAAATCACATTTCTTGATTCAATTACGATGATCCAATATTTGATTCCATGCAAGTGGACCATGCCAAATACATCTGCAGGGTTAGATTTGCAAAAAAATAAACTATAAAATCTTGATTCATACCAGTCTACATATTCCAGTTTCCTTTGATCCATGGTAACTAAAATATGTAAACTAGTATGCACAAAGATTTTTTCATATTTTTTTTTCTAAAATTTCATCATACGGATGCGATCTAGATGCATGGTTTTATAGAAACAGACTCTTGGATCATCCGATTACGTATAAGAAGGATTTTTTAAGGCTTGAAAATCAATGACTCACAATTTTCATAAATATGCAAGCATAAAAAATCACATTTCTTGATCCAATTATTATGATCCAATAGTCGATTCTAAGCAAGTAGACCACGTCGAATTCATCTGCAGGGTTAGATTTACAAAAAAACCTTTGAAAATCTTGATTCATACTAGTTTACATATTTTGTTAGTTTCCATATTCCAGTTTCCCTTGATCCAGGGTAACTAAAATATGTAAACTGGCATGCACCGAGATTTTTTTAGGTTATTTATTTTTTTTTTTCTAAATGTTGCATGAGTTGATGTAAAATTCATTTTCTTTATGAGAATTCTGCAAGCATTAAGTGTGTTGTTTCCTTTCTTAAAACATTTTTTTGTGAAATTTGTCAAGATTTTTGCATGTTGTCGACTTATAGCAATGCATAATTCCGTTATAGTGTGTGAAATTTCATTTTAGTATATATAAGCGAACTGCAAATTCACACAATTCTATGTGATTTTCCTTCTAATAAAGTGAATTTCTATAAAACTATGTGGAAGTTTTATATAAATGTGCACGATTCCATGCACATTTTTTGATTTGAGTGAATTTCTATCAAAATGTGCAAAAGTTCTATGTAAATTTGTACTATTACATGCACATTTCTTTCTAATTATGTGAATTTCCATTAAACTATGCAAAATTTTCATGCAAATCCACACATGACCATGCACATTTTCTTCTAATTGTGTAAATTTCCTTAAACTATGCAAAATTTTCTGTATCTGCCTGTTTAGCAATTTAACTGTTACAAAACAAATTTATTTAACAGACATCTAAAATTTACAGAACAATAACATAAGTAAGAATGAACTTTACATCCAAATTCATCATTTGAAACAAAAAATCTAAAAATTATAAATAAAATCAGTGCACATACATCAAAATTACAATCAAGTTTTTATATACAACCATACATGACCAAAGTTTACATCAATATTATATCAATTGTATATTAAATTATCCCTCAGAATTATCCAGAGCTTAGCTAAGTTCTCCTCGCCATCCAACAGCTCATCATCCAATGTCATCTCTCACTCTCCCTTAGCATGATCTTCTTTAAGGTTGTTATCTACCTTCTTTCTACCCCCCCCCCCTTCCCATCGGCCCTCTCTTCCTCTCCCTCAGCATGATCGTCCTTAAAGTCATTGCCTTCCTTCTTTTTCTCCATCTCAGCCATCACTTTGGCCCACTACTTCCATACCTTCTTTCTCTCATGTTTATAAAATTTCATCATTCGCTTCTTGTATGTGTTTGCATCAATTTGCAATAAGGTTTATATTAGTAACATTCTAACAATAGCTTAAAACATAAAATAAAAACAAAAAATATTTCACAATCAATTCATTAACCACAATAAAATAAGGGTTATTAGTAACTTGCATGGAATTTAATTCTTTGCCTAGGCCCAAGCAATGCATGTACATGAGAACAAATATTTCACAATCATAGTTGTAACAATCATATAACAAGTCAATAACATGAGCATATATCCATTGAGTTAACAAACATGTGCAAAGTCATTACGAGTTCATTTGCTTAAAAATATCTTACACGACAATGGCCTTTTAGTCGGTGTAAACGTCTTAGCCAAACCACCCTGCAAAAAAATGAACCTGTAATACAATATTTAACCCGATGAGTACTTAAAAAAAATAAACACATTATTGAATAAGTAATGTTACTGTACAATATCTCCAAGGTTCTGATCAACAAGATCTGTAGACCCTGTAGAATTGTACAACCTAAACTCCTTCGTATTCATATCCATTTCTCAAATAACCCAATGATAATTGTCTCAGTTGATAGGAATCAATATTTGTAACATAAATCTAGTTTAAGCTCATTGTGCAATTGAAAATTTATGTTATGTAAACGTAAATGTTAAGCATACCTTATCATATTCACAAAATGGATAAGGCAACTGGTCGGTCTCCAAGCAATTGCGAGCCTTTTCTCATTTTTTTGGACTCTCGAGCATTTGTTGTGAATTTCAATATTTACTGATTAGTTTCTATTAGACGGTAGAAAAATAACAAAAATATCGCTTTTGAGATTCATAAAGAAATAAGGGATAAGGTAAATGGTCTTTGGTAGTTGTGCATCCTTTTTTGAAATTCTACATGTGCATCTTTTGGAGTCTCTATATGAATCCTTCTAGTTGCTTTGTCATCAAAATAAGTTATACATTGATGATAAATTTAAATGAATTTACATACAAACATAACAAACAAACAATCAAACAACATATGATATACTTACTTTACTGACCAACAATGTTTCTTCTCCTAACAAAAACACTTCACTAGTTTTTGGCCTTTGCATACCTTTTTCATTTTATCACCAATTATAATTGAATATCAACACATACATGCAAGTACTATTGGTTGTATACACACATAACTTGAGATGTTAATAATTATACCTCAGCTACCTCAATTAAAACATTTCTTAGGGGTGGCATTGAGGTTGACACATACCTGCACTTGTAGGTCTTTCTTATCACTAAAACAAACCAGCGGATTAGCGACGACCTAAATCCGTCGCTAAACAGCTTAGCGACAGATAGCTTCCATCACGATTTTTTTGACACTAATAAGCGACGACATATATCTGTCGCCCATTTTGTCGCTAAGTAGCGACAAACTGTATCTGTTGCCAGTTCCGTCGCTAAATTATAACGGAATAACGAATGACAAAATCCGTCGCAAGGCCATTGTCACTAAACAACGACTTCAGTTTGGCGACGGATTTATAGTCGTCGCTAATCCGTCGCTACATACAACGATAATATTAAATAGCGACGGACATATCCATCGCTAATCCATCACAAAAAAGGAAAAAATCTAAAAAAAAATATTTGAAAATTAAATATCGAGAAAAATTTATCATGATACAATTTATATTTCCTGTGAATAAAAAACAAAGTACACATCAAAATACATATAAAAGGACACTGAAACAATTAATCGATCCACCATAAAATTCGCCATTTACATTTTTGAAACAAAAAGAAGGTAGAACAAATTCAACACATAAATCTAATTATCGCCAAGATTTTGTGTGTCCTCTTGTTCAGTGTCTCGATCTGTCCCTTCAACTCCACTACGTTGATTATCGCCAGCAACCTACACAAGAAAAGAAATGTCAGTATTGATAAACAAAATATACTGAAATATAGCCTACTCTATATGTGATTCTATCATGCACATATGTGTTCTAAGAAAGTAAAAAAACTTTATACATGATTCTATCATGCTCATATGTGTTATAAAGCAGTAAAAAAACTTCATATGTGATTCTATCATGCTCATATGTGTTCTAAGGCAGTAAAAAAACTGTATATGTGATTCTACCATGCTCATATATGCTCTAAGGCAGTCAAAAAGCTATATATGTGATTCTACTATGCTCATATGTGTTTTAAGGCAGGCAAAAAACTTTATATGTGATTTTATCATGCTCATATATATGTACTCTAAGGCAGTAAAAAAACTGTATATGTGATTCTACTATGCTCATATGTGCTCTAAGGCAGTAAAAAAACTGTATATGTGATTCTACCATGCTCATATGTGTTCTAAGGCAGGCAAAAAACTGTATATGTGATTTTATCATGCTCATATGTACTCTAAGGTAGTAAAAAAACTGTATATGTGATTCTACTATGCTCATATGTGCTCTAAGGCAGTAAAAAAACTATATATGTGATTCTATCATGCTTATATGTGTTATAAGGTAGTAAAAAAACTTTATATGTGATTCTATCATGCTCATATGTGCTCTAAGGCAGTAAAAAAATTATATATGTGATTCTATCATGCTAATATGTGTTCTAAGGCAATAAAATAACTTTATACATGATTCTATCATGCTCATATGTGTTATAAAGTAGTAAAAAAACTTTATATGTGATTCTATCATGCTCATATGTGCTCTAAAGTAGTAAAAAAGCTGTATATGTGATTCTATCATGCTTATATGTGCTTTAAGTTAGTAAAAAAACTTTATATGTGATTCTATCATGCTCATATGTGCTCTAAGATAGTAAAAAAACTGTATATGTGATTCTACTATGCTCATATGTGCTCTAAGGCAGTAAAAAAACTGTATATGTGATTCTACCATACTCATATGTGTTCTAAGACAGGCAAAAAACTGTATATCTAATTTTATCATGCTCATATGTGTTCTAAGGCAGTAAAAAAACTGTATACCTGCCCGGCATCAGAGCTCATGTTGAATGCAGACGAAGTTCCTCTGTCCTAAAAAAAATTGCATAACTCATTACGGAAAATGTTGGGAATGACTTCATCTAAAAAGTACTGCATTTTGTCCTCAAGACGCTGACAGACACCATCCCAAGACATAGCAAGGTCATTTGGACGTTGGTAGTTGATGCTGGCGGGAGAACTCTATGGGCCCGAGCTGCATGAGGCAACGACTGGTGTGGTGTTCATGTGACTCCCAAACCCGAACACACGACTCTTTTTGGGTTCACCGGTTGCAGTCACCCATGCTACAGGATCAAAAGGCGGATGCTGAGTGGAGTCATCGCCATATCGCTGTACCATTTGCTGCTCATATGACTCATACAATGTAATGATTAGAATATGAATTAATAATTAAGAATTACAATATTTGTGATAACGTAATTCATAGTAACTTGTCTATTACAATATTTATTAATAAAATAAATACATATCGTTGTTGCTCTCGCCTTCTCTGATACGAACTCTCTCGTGGTTTTACGTTTATGTGTTTCAATAAACACATCCTTGTATGGCACAATGCCTCCTTTTTCTGCTTCTTGCAAAGTAAAATGATAAAAGATTTAGTTAACAGGTTTGCAACAATACTTATAAAACTGACAATATATATATTGATGAATTACCATTTTCTTCTGGTGGCTCGCAAAAGTCCTAGATCCACCTGTGTGTAGATGGGCTTCAGGCATTTTCGCTCGATTTTGTGTAGCCTTTGTTGAGCAGTTTCGAAATGCATCCTCCGCCCATTTGTTGCACATTCCCTCCCAATAATCTCTCCTGATAGTAATAGGATCGTGGCCCTTCCACTGTAATAGATCATCTATTCCGCTAGATGCTTTTTTGGCTGCAGTCTTCATATTGTGCAACATGTTTGCAAATCGATTGACAGTCACCTTCTGCCACACCTTCCTTGCATCATGTTCCTCCATCGTAGTCGCGAAGCGATTCAAAACCTATATATATTTTCAGAAAGTTAGTAGACATGACTATAACAAAAAATTAAATATGAAACACATTAACTATGACAAACAACTATATACAATGAATGATGACCACAATCTGTCTATCACCTCTTTTGGATACTCTTTCCATTGAGCGACCGATCCTGGTAGATGTTGAAGTAGTGAATTCCTAATATCGTGTACTACTTCTTGTGGCTCAAACCTCCTGCTGCATATAAATTGGTACACAATAAATATCAATATACAATATTTATAAGATATGCAATAAGTGAAAACAAAATACTTACGGTCGATTATCGATATACACTATTCGAATGAGTCTTCTTGTGCCAGACTGAGAAGACCCTGCATCCTGTGTTGGCTCTTGACTTGTATGATCAATTGGTGTAGGTGGGTCATGTACAGGCGCAACATCATCTGTAAAAAAATACGTTAGAAATTCTCAGAATGCACATTTTAACTAATCAAGTATCCAATTAGTTAAATGATATACCTATCAAAGGAGCCCGTGAAGATGAAGGTTGAGACTAGCTACCACTGGGTGATCGACCACTGTAACCTCCACGAACCATATTCTAACAAATAAAAAATGTTAAAATATACATTCAAATTGTTTCAAATCAATCACATCAAGTATTGCAATACATTCAAATCATTCAAATTATTCACATCAAGTATCATTATACAATTTCATATGAAAGTCATAATTAAATTGAAATTAACTACATGCAAGCATGGATATAATCACATCAAATATTGCAATACATGGAAATCATTCATATAAAAAAATATCAAATATGTACCTGCAACAAACACACTTCAATATCTCGCTAACTACTGCCATGCCTAGCATGAAATCCGTACTCCAAAAATAAGAACACTTTTATTCTCGTACATTAAAATCATGCTCAGCATGATCTCCAAACTCTAACAAAGTAGTCCTAGATATCAATAACTAAGTGAGTGTGTGAACAATAAAGTGTTGCATCCAATAAATTAAATAACATGTGAAGCGTTTGCATCACTTACTCACCACGGGTATTTACTCGATTTGCATTGTTTTTGTCAATTACTTACCACGGGTGGCGGAGCACAAGCGGGATACGTTGAGAAATCTGCAAGAGATATTATGTTAAAATGAAATCACACTGTGTTAAAATGAAGACACTCCAGAGGCAGTGATCGTCTCCCGAAGCTGCAGGCACAGGGTGATGACGTGGTTTAGGAACCCGACGAGCGTCGGGTTCTTGAACCATGACCCGTCGCCCCCTGCCAGAAAAAAAAAGGCCGGAGGGGCGACCACCTGCCGCAAAAAAAAGAGGCAGGGTTGCCCCCCTCCCCCCTACCAAAGGATCACGGAGGTGACCCCTTGCCCGAATAAAAAAATGAGGCAGAGGGCGACCTCCTGGCGAAGAAAACAAACGAGGCAGGGGTCGCCCCACTGCCGAAAAAAAGAGGCACGGGGGCGACCCCTTGCCCGAATAAAAAAACGAGGCAGGGGGCGACCCCCTGCCCGAAAAAAAAAGAGGCAGGGGGTCGCCCCCCAGCCGAAAAAAAAGGGGCAGGGGGCGACCCCCTGTCGGAAAAAAGGCAGGGGTCGCCCCACATGCCGAAAATAAATAAATAAATAAACGGAAAAAAGGGGCAGGGGGGCGACCCCCCTGCCAGAATAAAACAACGAGGCAAGGGGGTCGCCCCCCTGCCAAAAAACAGAAAACGCGGCAGGGGGTCACCCCTTGCCTCGGTTATTTTTTTCAGTAGCCCCCCCCCCTGTCGAAAAACAAAAAATGCGACAGGGGGGCACCCCCCTTGCCGGAAAACAAAAAACGCGGCAAGGGGGCCAACCCCCTGCCGGAAAACACAACACGTGGCAGGGGGTCGGCCCCCCTGCCGAAAAACACAACACGCGGCAGGGGGTCGCCCCCCATGCAGGAAAATACTAACGAGGCAGGGGGCCGACCCCCTGCCGGAAAAACTAAAAGAGGCATCCGCCCCTTTTATAAAAAAAAATGTGTCTTTTATCGGAAAAACCTAGGAGACGTCGGTCGGGGGGCGGCGGACCGGGGGCAATGGGCAGAGTGGCAGGCCGGGGAGCGACGGGGGGTGGGGGCCGGGGAGACGCCAACGGGTGAGATATGGGGCGGCAGGAGGGAGAGGGCGGCCGACGGGAACATCAGAACAAAAAAGAGAAAGAGGGCTCTGATTAGAGATTTACGCGACATTTAGCGATGGATTTCGCGATGGCCTAAATCCATCGCAAAGTCGTCGTAAATTAATATAACTACGTAGCGACGAAACTATTCCGTCGCTAAATCTGTCGCGAGATAGCGATGACACTTTTCGTCGCCAAATCCGCCGCTAAAATACGAGATTATTATGACCAAACATTCTGTTGCTAAGCCGTCGCTAATTTGCGACAGATTGTGCTACAAAAGCTATTCCGTCGATATTTTTGTAAATATTACGGTTCTTAACGACAAATTTTTTTCTCTCATTAATCCATCGATAATTAGCAACGGAAAAATTCCATCGCTAATATCTGTCGCTAATCCCCTATTTTCTCGTAGTGTATGCTACATCTATACGTAGCATGCATAACGAGATACCTAATACACAGTAGACATAAGATATTGAAGAAGTTCATTGAAAAATCCTATATAAATCATAAAGAAATTTTGTAATAGAATACTCATTAAAAACTAATAGCTAAATACTGACTCTAAGAATGTCATGGAGGTCAAGAAGGCTCCCAAGGAACCAAAGGATGTCACGAAGGAGCGACTCTGCCCTCTCTGATGGCTCACTCATGCATGCAAGGACTCTCTCTTTAGACCCTTATACTCTTTTTTCTCTTTTTGTATGACTCTATTTTTTTGGTTCTAACTAGGTTTATTACTAAAATGGTGAACTTAATTGGGGGATACTGCTCACCCAAACATCATCTATGCAGGTTGACTTAATTTTCATGTGTCAAATATTAAATAAAATATAGGTTTACATAAATAAAATATCCACAATAATGAAACATACATAATACATTTACAATAACAACCAAACAAAAACACTATAAAACCAATAACTGCTCATATCTATAGAAAAAAAAGTTCAAAAACAACGAGAATCACAGAAATGAAGCAAAAAACTAATTGGAGAAGTCAATCAATGTTGAAATAGAGCAAAAAAAACTGGGGAAGTCTATCAACAACGAAATAGAATGAAAAAACTTTCACAAGAATAACCGCAAGGGTACAACGAAAAGGGTTATGGTTTTAGAGGGACCCTTTCTACATACAAATAAAAAAACAAAAAAAATGAACACAAACCCTATATATATACAGGTAAATTTGCATTTTAAAATAGAATCTTGCATCTCTTAAAGACAACCACATGCAAAAGTCTATCAATTTTGCAAACTTTTCATGATTTTCGCATTGAAAGTACACTCACAACTACCAATGCAAAACTTTTGACAAAATTCGTCGACTATTTTTCTTATATCGATGATAATTTATTGTCGGTTATGTTAGTTTAAAAATAAAAAAAGGATATAACTGGTGATTTTTGTCGTCGGCTATTTTTTTTATAGCGATGATAATTTGTCATCGGCTATGTCAGCTTTAAAATTAAAAAAATGAACATAGCTGACAATAAAAATCTCAGCTATATTGCTAATACCGACGATAAATATTTGTCGGCTATGTTAGTTTAAAATCGATGATAATTATCATCATCTTATAATTGGCGATGATTAATTATAGTCGTAATTATAAAATAATTTTTACGATAATTAATTATCATCATAATTTAAAATCGATGACAACATCGTCATCAATATCTCTTGCCAACCATCTTTCATGTCTTCCTATTTATATTACTAGCCACGATAAAATATCATTAGAAATATGTCAAGATTAAATTATTATTGACTATGATAATTTATCATTGCTATTTTTTTTGTCAGTAATGACTTGTTATCATTTAGCAAAATATAGGTCCCACGTAAAATATTGTCAAGTGATTGGCTAGTGTCACATAGCTGGTCACTCTCCATTATGGCATGCAAAGAAATAATGCTTTTTGTAAGAGGTAAAATATCAACGGGGCTCTGCTTGTTAGGTACCTGCAGTAAGTGAACGTCCCCATGTGTTGGGACGTTGCAAGTTCAAAACCCAATGGTATGTTATGTGACTGGTGAGGGTCTGCCTAACCCCAGCTTGCCTATAAAAAAACTGAGAGAGTTGATCTTTTTAAATTAACATTAACATCTTTGACCCAACTCATTTAATAGTTTTTTTTTTTACACCAATCAGAATTTGTTTCAAGTTTTACTCAATTATGATAGTGAGAAGCTGCCAAAAGCAAATAGATTATTCCATGCCTAGCACAGTGCAAAATGACAAACACTGGCATCCAAAGTATCAGCACAATTTAACCATTTCTGAACTTAATAATTGGAGCATGTGCTTCTTTGGCATTATTCATAAAGATTGTTACTAGCATCTCTCTCTCAGGTCAGATTTACAATATATATATATATACTCCAATTCACATGTTTTCCATTGACATATTTTTACTAAACTCACCGTGTAGATCACATCTGAAAAGTTAGATTCTAATAAAAGTATCAAAAAATGAAATTTAAAGGGTATTTGATTCATTGAACAAACGCCACCTAGACACTAGGGATGGCAGTGGGGTGGGATGGGGCGGGGAACAAGGTCTCCACCCCCGCCCCGCCTCAAGATTAAAACCTCCATCCCTGCCTCCATCCTCGGCGGGGATGGATTTTAACCTCCACCCCTGCCTTCATCCCCGTTTCATGTCCTCCATCCCTGGTTCAAATGGGGATGAGGCGGGGATGGGGCGAGGCGGAAAAAAGAGTACATCCATCCCCGAACGGGGATGGATTTTAACCTTCGTCCCTGCCTCCATCCCCGTTTCAAAACCTTCATCCCCGGTCCAAACGGGGGCAAGGCCGGGCGGGGCCCCGCTTTCCCCCGGTCCACTGCCATCCCTACTAGACACACAAGTGGCATTTGTCAGGACTTGTGAGCCGCATTCGTGCGGTGCGACCCACTGGTTCCCTCCCGCCCATGTTAAAAACAAAGGGGTGGGAACCAACGGATCTCTGCCGGACAAGTTTGTCTCACATGTCAAACAGGGGATGGCACAGTTACGGGGACTGGTCAGTTTCCTCAGTTGTGTCCGGTTATTCAAACACACCCTGAGACTGTCCATACCCTCCTACCGTTAGGAGGAACCAGTCACTCTATGTAGGAAAATTAGTTCGTCCTAACAGTCCATACGGTGTAGACAATACTGTTTTTTGATGTTTCAAGTTATGTTTGGTAAATCTGACCCTACATATCCATTTAACATGATTTGTTGCTCGGAATTGACTGTTTAATCATACTTTTTTTTTGACAAAAAAATAAGAATTTCTGAAATTTTAAATAAATAAAAATTTTGAGCCATTGATTTTGAATCCTTGTAAAATCCTGCTTACATGTCATGATCGGATCATTTAAAAGCCAGTTCTTGCTAAAACTAACCAGGATGTAGATCACACATGTAAAGTTAGTCTCTAATAAAAGTAATGAAAAAAATGAAAATTTGACACTACACACCCTCCTAAGGAGAACCAATCATATATATATATATATATATATATATATATATATATATATATATAAAAAGAGAGAGAGAGAGAGAGAGGTACTTCACCTACTCTCATGTCCTAGAAATCATAATTGTAGGTAGCGTCTTCTCAATTAGACCTTATAGATGTATTCAACTGATAGGAATCATGCTTTGTATCATGTTTTTTTTAACATAAAAATAGGATTTTTTATGTCATAAAATTTTGAAAACCGTAGATTTTTTAAAGGTCTTAAAAGCCTACATGTACGATATAATGACATGATCAAAAGCTTGTTTTCTACTAAATAATGCTTGTAGATCATGTCTATGGGGTCTGATAAAAAAAGTTCAAAAAAGTTGAAAGTCTAAAGCTTCTTTTAGGTGGGAGTAGGTGCTAAGTGACATTATATATATATATATATATATATATATATATATATATATATATATATATATATATAGAGAGAGAGAGAGAGAGAGATGAAAATATGAGAACTAATGTGTAAACCACAATTTTCATAGATTTTTTGTTCGGTTCCTCTTGAATCTAACCATAAGAATGTGATCTACATGTTTGGTTTTATAAGAACCCACTCTTGTGTCAACATGCATAAATGATATTTTTTTAAGGCTTTAAAATCAATGGCTCATAATCTTCATAAATATTCAAGCATTCAAAAATCAATTTTTTTTGTCAAAAATACACTAATCCAATGGTTGATTCCTAGCAGCACACCCACATGGTTGGATTTGCAAAAAAAAGTGTTGAAATGCCCATGTTTCTAGTACTCAATACATGAGCACCGAAATATGAGGACTGAATATTACTAAAAATATGGGCGTTCAAATTCAACCATGTGGATGTGCTCGGCATGGTGAATTTGCTAATAATCATTGGATTGCATATTTTCAATGGCAAAATATGTTTGAATATTTATGAAGATTATAAGCCATTGATTTTGAAGGCTTAAAAAAAACTTGTGTTATATATATATATATATAATGCATGCCTTAGGCCCCTTTTTCGTTATATCGGGTTTAGTCTCTTAAAAAACCATAGTTTTAAGTATTTTCTCTCACATCTAACAACATAGATATGATCTATAGGTTCTGTTTAGTGGGAACCAGCTTTTGGGTGACTGAAATTTGACCTGTATACAGGTTTTTCTGGAGATCCAAAATCAATGGCTGTGAAGGTAACAATTTTTCTTGGTTGAGAAAAACATGTTTTTTTGTTAAAAAGGCATAATCCAAGAGTTGATTCTCACTAAATCGAGCATGCTAAACACATCTAATGGTTCAGATCTATCACAAAACACTTAAAACCTATGAGGCAGAACAAGAAATGGAGCCTAATATTTTCAATTCTCTCTCTCTCTCTCTCTCTCTCTCTCTCTCTCTCTCTCTCTATATATATATATATATATATATATATTTGAGTAATTTCCCCTTTTTTTGGTAGGTCGCCTTAAGCCCATTCAAAATAGTTTTATGTATTTTTTCTCATGTCTAACACCCTAGATGTGATCTATAGGTTTTGTTTAGTGGGGACCGGCTTTTGGATTGCCTGGATCTGACCTATATATAAGTTTTTGGGTGATCCAAAATCAATGGCTATAAAGGTACCATTTTTTTCTAACTTACAAAAATATATTTTTTTGTCAAAAAAACATTATCCAAGAGTCAATTCTCACTAAATCAAGCATGCTAAACACATCTAAATAAAACACTTAAAACCTAAGGGCAAAACGAGAAATGAGGCCTAATATATATATATATATATATATATATATATATATATATATATATATATATATATATATATATATATATATATATATATATATATATATATTCAGACAGGCGCACACACATATGACCCAGAGTTCAAACTTAGCCAAGCCTAAGCTGGATCAAGTTTGGGTCACTACTCATGAACCCAGTTGTTCTGAGGCCAAAAGATTATAATGAACGTTCACATGGGGTTACGCCGCAAGCTCGGTAAAAGAGGTGGTTTTTCTATGGTTATCCAGAAAAAAAAACACTATGAACTTTCACATGATGAGGTAGGAAAAGAGGCACAAAGCTAATGTGGAAGAGAAAAGAAACAATGCAACCCCGAACACCATAATCCAAGAGGCCAACAAATCTCAACTAGGAAAACCTTTACATAGGAAAACGACTTAAAAAAGAAACCCATACATTATTATTCACCAATAATAACAAAACAATGTACATAATTACCCAAAAAGAATAAACACCTACAAAGTCTTAAAAAAAGACTACAACTAACAAATTGGACTCTCCAAACTCCCAAATCACAATTCAACACACTAATAATACTAATTACATCACATTAACCCCCCACAAAAGAAAAAAATTGTTGAAAAATTTTAGAAAAAAAAAGGTACAACTCCAAAACTCTTACACTGGCCGTTTTCTTTTAATATTTATACTATAAACCACCTCACGATAAAGACTTAGCCGCGTTGGCTCTGCTGCCGCACTTACAATCGCTGTTCTCGCGTTGGCTCTGCTGCTGCACTTACAAACTCCTTGGGAGTGGCCACGCTTAGCCTTGCGCGCAAGGTGTGACGCCCATGGAATTTGAACCCTAGACCACCTGCCTAGTGGCTTAAGTCCCGTCCCACTACGCCAAACCCCGAACCTCCAACAGAAAGACGGAGACCACCCAAAGAACGCAAGTGGGACCCACCAACCTGACGGCGTCGGACGATATCTTCGCCGGAGAAGACGTCGGAGATCCGGCTTGGTTGAGCTCCGGAGAGCTCAAGGCATCGGGGTTGGGCGGGCTGAGCGTGGAAGGGATCGTCGGCAGCTCGCCGGAAGAAGGACTACTACCACCACCGCCGCCGCCGCCTCCGCCGCCACCGGCTCCGGGAGTGGGGAGCTGGGGGGTGATATCGGGGAAGAGGCTGAGCTCGGCGGCCGGAGAGATTTTCGGCGGGAAGGTCGGGAGGGACGGCGGCGACGCCGAGATGGCGGAGATCGTCGGCGGCTCCGAGAGTGAAAAACTAGCCGTTGAGATAACGGCTAGTAAGACAGCCACCGCCACCGCCATTGTTGCCAGAATCAGTTGCCCAGCCCCTTTTCTCTCTTTTTTTAAAGGAGAGAAGTTCGATGAGTGGTGAATGATGGGTTGATGGATGACTGTTATATAAAAATGAAGGTGCTGGGATTGAGGGGATTCATCTGACGGTTGTAGAGATGCCACGTGGATGTTGTGGATGGGGAGAACATGGGGTTTACAGTTGGCATGTGAAGGACAGGACGAATTGGTCTTTTTTCCATTATGGTTGGTGATGCAGTTCCTTGGATTTTTTTATTCCCAAACTGCCCTTATTAACAGTTTGTACCGGGTTTGGTGTTTGGTTCATGTCCACAACCTATTGAATGCCATAGGCTATGTCACAAGGATACTCCCCATTTGGTTCATGTCCACAACCTCAGGCATTCAAAGGCAGTTCGGTTCCATTCATCCCCAGAAAAATGTGATTTTTTAAATCATAAAATCTTGTATTTTGTCAACCGTTGATTTATGAATCACCAAACACACAGGTCAGATTTCAGTAATTCAAGTGTGGATCTTCACTAAATGAGTGATATAGATAACGTCTATGGAGTCCAATTTGATCAAAACAACTTGCATAAATGAAATCCTAAGAAGGGGTACAAAGACAGGGATGACATTGGAATGGGTAAAACTGATTTGATTTAAAGGTGCCCTAAGGTGCCGTTTCACCCCTGGAAACAATACATTTTTTTAAATAATAATAATAATATTATTATTATTATTATTATGTTCAGGACAAACTGGATATTGTGTCTTGGACAGGAACAATGTCATGTTCATCTTGTGCCTTTTGTTCTGTCCTAACCTGGATAGAGAATCAAACACCACCTGGACTCATCAGGTGGCTTTTGTCCATGACCTATGAGTGGCACCCCAGTGCGACTAAAAGGTTCCACGCTCCGGAAGCAGATCAGGTCATGCTGAACATGAGCGTTTTTGCTAATGCTGACATCGTGGCCATCCGATTTGCATTTTAAAACGCTCAAAAGTCAACAAAACCACGCGACATTAATCCAAAATGCAAACAGACGGCCACAATGTCGGCATGAGCAAAAACACTCATGTTCAATATGACCTGATCTGCTTCCCCACGCTCCCTACTGAAATTTACAGGGGTGGGGAGCAAGTGGTCTTTGCCAGGACCGCTTGGTTCTTGGGCATCAAATGTAGGACAACACTCGGGCAGAGACCAGTCTATCCCCACTCAGGTGTGTCTTGCGATTCAAACTTGCCCTTAGAGGTTGTTTGACTTACTGGGCAGACACCACCTGGACACACCAGGTGGCGTTTGTACAAGACCTGTGCTCGTTCCCTCCTGCCATGTTAAATATGAAGGTGAGGGAACCAAAGAGTCTCCACCAGGCCTACTGATTCTTGCATATCAAACACGGGATGACACCCAGGCAGGACCAGTCAGTCCCCACACAGGTGCGTCCCGTGATTCAAACATACCCTAAAGAGACGTTTGTTTCATGCTTTTTCTTATGAAAGAAGCACTCTTCTAAAAACAAAAGAACCTCTTTTTCAAAAAGGGCCACACAAACATGTTCATGAGAAATATGCATTGAAACCCGCATAATAAATGAAAAAAAAAACTTTCTTGTCAAAATGAGTTTATACCTCCACTAAAGATGCCATTGGACCAAGGATAAATGGGCCCCGCCCGACCCCGCCACGACCCGTTTGGACCGAGGACATGAAATGGGGATGGAGGCAGGGATGAAGGTTAAAATCAAAACCCGTGCGAGAATGAACTTACGCTTTCTCCTACCCTACCTTGATCTTCGCTTTGCCCTGCCCCATCCCCAATCCTTCTTTAGGAATGACAATAGACCTCAAACGTCTTCGTGTGGTCGGGTAGCCTCAACATTGGATCAGTGGTAATTATCTTCAGTTCTTCAAAAGCTCCTTGGCATGCATTCGACCAATTCTATCTTCGATCATTTCGAAGCAAATATGTAAGATGAGGACAGGTCAGAGAATGCCCTTCAATGAATCGGTAGTAGTAATTCAATACAAACATGTTCATGAGAAATTTATGCATTGAAACCCACATAATAAATGGAAAAAAAAACTTTCATGTCAAAATGAGTTTATACTTCCAATAGAGATGCCATTGGACCAAGGAGAAACGGGCCTCGCCCTGCCTCGACCCGTTTGGACCGAGGATGGAGGACATGAAATGGAGACGAAGGTGGGGATGAAGGTTAAAATCAAAACCCATGTGGGGATGAACTTACGCTTTCTCCTGCCCTACCTCGATCCCCGCCTTGCCCTGCCTTGTCCCCAATCCTTATTTAAGAATGACAATGGATCGAGGAGAAATGGGCCTTCGCTCCGCCTCGCTCCGTTTGGACCAAGAATGAAGGACATGAAAGGGGGATGGAGGTTAAAATCAAAACCCGTGTGAAGATGGAGGCAAGGATGAAAGGCAGCCTTTTGAGACAAGGCGGGGGTGAAGACCCTGCTGCCACTGCCCTACCCCAATCCACTGCCATCCCTAACCTCCACTCATTGGAAAGCCCAAGGTATTTTAGCCATTTAAATGAAGTAGTGAAAAGATGGCAGCCCAGCCTTTTCTGCCCTCACATGTGAAGGGTCAAAGGGTGGTTCATGCTAACTAAGGGTGTCGACAGGTAGGATTTATCCCGACCCAACCCGTACCAAACCCTATAGGGTCCGGATACGGTTAGCCCAACCAGAATTCTGATTATGATCCATAGTTTTTAATGTAAAAATGATAAAAAACTATTATTTTATCAGGTATGACTTGGGTCTGGTTCATGTCATTTTTATGGGTATGGTTTCTCTTAGGGTGAGTTTGATTAGACTTGAGTCTGAACTGGATACCATACCTCAAAATCAAGATCCGGTCACCAGGGTCCGAATATTAAGATAATGACTAAAATACCCTCATTTGAAGCCTAGGACACCTTAAGAGTAGTAGTAAGAGCAAGGGTGATTTGGTCATATGGTTGAGAGCGATGAGGAAATTGATGCATGATTTACGAGATAATGATTGGGGTGGAAGGGGGGCCATTCTGCACGTGAACCCTGTTTGGCCAAGGACAAGAGTGGTAATAGTACGCATCTGGACTCACCCTCCCCACCGGGACCCACCCATCTTCTTCTAAATTAAGATTCCCAATCTTAAGAATGAAAAATAACCCTTAATCGAAGTTTTATATATATAGATAAATATTTGCTAACCTTATCTAACCTTATAGTCAACATGTTTTGTTTGCTATACATAGTATTTTTGCCACATAAAAATATGAGTATTTTTATTAGTCAAAGTTTAACACATTGTGGGCTGTTGATTTTTGAAGCCATTGAAAAACCTGCTTACATGTTGCAAATACATGATTTGAAAACTTTATTTTCTGCTAAACAAAATTCACAAAAAATGGGATTTTTTTTTTGAAAAAAGTGATGTTTTCTACTAGATTATATATATGATCAAATATAGCAAATCCAAACATGTAGATATGGAGGCTCTGATGTTGAAAAATAAAATAAAAATAATTATAGTTTTTCACTAAGGGGTTCCTTACCCGCGAGGGTAGCAAACATTAACGCTTTTTTATATCCTATTTTTTTTTAATTATGTACAAAAAATATTTTTTCTTAAAAACTAAGGAACTATTATCTCTGTTTTTTGTGTCAATGTGCTCATTCCATTCCACAGGTCCACAAAAATATCTCTAATCCATAGGCAAAAAATAGATTCCCTCTAGAAACAAATTTTTTTATATATTATTAGAAAATTACTTATATAAGAAAGCTTATTTTGCTAAACCCATTTGGTGCTAAACCGCGTGCTAAATGAGTTTTTCGGGCTTCTTCGATGCTTTTTATGTGGTTTCAATTGATTTACTAAGAATCCACATCGGGATCAGTTGTTTTCGATAAAAAAAATGATGTTTAGAGCCTCAAAAATTTACAAGATTTTGAACAGTTGATTTTTCAAACTTTATAAAAAAACTCATCAATGTGTTGGAATCAAACTCCTCAGATCCCCTCTAAAATCAAGTACATAGATCACATCTGTAAAATAAAACAATAAAAAGCCCTAAAAACCCATTTAGCATGGACCCATTAATCTTTCTCTCTCTCTCTCTCTCTCTCTCTCTCTCTCTCTCTCTCTCTCTCTATATATATATATATATATATATATATATATATATATATATATATATATATATATATATATATATATAGTGGGTGGTAGCAGTGCAATCACTAGGAGCGCAACTGGAGTGGGACGATCCATCACAACATTTATTCTACAATAACACTTTTGTCGCCACTAAAAGCCCCGTTGAGAGTTTTAGCTATAGCAAAAAGGCGGTGTGAGTGACCTTTAGCGGCAACTTTTGTCGCCCTAGAAGTGTTTTTAAGGTGGAGAAGGTGAGTCATTGCCCGATACAAGAATGGTACCCCATCTTCAAATCCATCTCCATCAAGATCATCATCTACCAACTCCCTGAGCCCTTTGTTCGCTACCTCCTCCAAGAATCGGGTCCCCTCCTCCTCCCACCTCCATCTCTGGGAAGGATGCCCTCCTCAACAGAATCTGCCCCCAATTCCCCGACCTCCTAGCCGAAGACTACCACCCTTGAGACGAAGAAGAAGAAGATCCTTGTTTGAAAAAAAAAACGATGATTTTTTGCCACCATCCTTCCTGGAACTCGAATTGAAGGTGAAGGAATCCATCGAACAACTCGGTGGTTTTGTGATTTCCAAGCTCAATTGGAGCGCCCTGAAGGACGATGCATGGATTAGCCAGAATGGTACTCTCAGGTGCACCTCCTTCAGCGAGATAGTTCTTCTCTTGAAGTCTTCAGATAGTATGGTTCAGGACCTCTGCCATGCCTTTGATTTCTGTGAGAAAAAATTGGATGATAGGCTTCCCTAATTCTACCTTGCCTTGTGTAACGACCCGATCTGGGGCCTCTCAAGCTCGGGTTCGTGGACGTTAGTTCTCAGAGGAAAATTACTCAATAATCTCAAAAACAACTCAATACCATGCCAATTTTTTTTCATTGATTGAAGGTCTATATATCCATTTACAATATTATAACCATCCAAATACAAAAGCAAAATAAAAAGTAGAGGTGAACCATACTTCTCATGTGGCAGAATCGCAGTCCGATACTAGACCCTATGAGTGACAGCAGTTCCTGAACCTACAGTTGTAACCAAAAGAAGGGGGTGAGTCAACAATCCAGTAAGAATCTATTTACAAATAAACATGGTCGTTACAACTGTAGTGAGCTTTAAGCTCTTAGTCTTAGTTTAGTTTGCTAAATATGTGCACATGTTATTTATGAGTTTTACTCAGTTTTACCATATCTCTAACATCATTCACAAATACATCTTCTACTCTAATCAGCTATTCCAGACATAGCCTCCTCAGGCGTAGCAACCCATATAGACAACTCAGAGTCTATGATGTTGGCTAGACATATGAACCACTCACAACAACGTAGTCCAAACTAACCCAGACTACGAACACAAGTGATGTAGCTACTCGCCGGTTGCAAGCCGGGAGTTCAAGATCTCAATCGGTAGCTAGCCGAAGAGCCAGGGTGTCTATACCTGCCTCCAAGGTGTCTCAAGAAGCTATACCTGCCCCGAAGGTGTCTTAAGGAGCTATACCTGCCTCAAAGTTGTGTGCTTCATGCTACATCCTACATGTGTCTAGTGGGCAATGTTTTAACTCCTAAGGGTCACCTAGTAATGTCTGAGATATTCCTAAGTTACTCGCGAGGTACACACCTCAACATTGCCCCAAACCAAGCCTCCTAATAGAGTTCTCCATCACATTCTATGTGATCATCCTATACATAACTTTCTCTCAATATTCACATCTTAAAGTCAGTGTGTTATACAATAATCAATGAATGTCCACTAACTACTTTTTAACACATGTTCACATGTCTAAACTGTTAAGGATGATAACCCACCACAGATTAATTCACGACACTTACAATGTCACTCTCAAGACATAAGCATGACATTTCCCAGGGTAATACCTACTGTAAAACCTATAAATTTTTAAGAAAAAATAAATAAAAGAATTGTCTTATTTTGAGTTAAAAATGTATTTTTATCTTTTATTGTAAATTTGATGTGTTTTATATGCTTAATTATATCATTCTGACAAAAAGGGTAAAATGGTCATTTTAACTATTATAATAAATAGAATATTATTAAAACATTCAGCTTAATCATTTTAACGAGTCCTAAAACCATTTATACATTTTTATAGGGATTTCAAATTTAACAAGACACATTCTAATGATTTTTGGAATAATTTCTTAAAAAGGGTAATTTGGCAATAAAATTTCTTATAAAATATTTTAACATGATAAATTATTGTTTTAGAATACAATTTTGGTTTAAACTTAGATTATTCTTTGCTAAATAGATTTAACTAGATTTCATTTTCATTTTTTGTTTTAGTTTTGTTGTTTCATTTCACATTTTTTTTATTTTATTATGCCATTTTGGGGTCGGGCCGGAACTGGGTTCAATCCGGACCCGATGAGACTCTTGAGCTGGGTTGAACCAGATTCGACCCGACCCAGATTCGACATTCCACCCATAAAACCCTAACTGAGCCTTGTTTTCTTTTTCTTCCTTTCTCATTTCTTTTTCACCATTCGTAGCCCCTTCTTCTTCTCGCCCGCGAGTCTCCTTCTTTTCCTCCCTCTTTCCTCTGATGCCATCTTCCCCTTCTTCTTCTTTTCTTTCTTCCCCTTTTCTTCTCCTTCTCCCTGTGTTTCCTCTTCGCTCGAGTGTCGATCATAGGGCAGCCATTGCCATAACCCTCTTCAGCCGCTGCCAGAGACCCAGCGAGGTCGTCCTCTCCCATTTGCCGCCTGTCTCCACCACCCCCACCACTTGGGTTTCATGCACCGCTCTAGCTCGTCGCTCCTCACTCAGGACCCTCTATTTGTTGGGTGCTCCAACCACTGTTGGAGCCTTCTTTTCCTTTGACCATGAAGATTCGTTCGGGTGAGCCTCTCCCCAACTTTCCTTCTATAACCTCCTTTCTTCTTTCTCGATGGAGTATTGTTCGATTGGGGTAGAGGGCCGTGTTCCACCAAGGAGAGTTCGGTGGGGATGTTTTAGTTGTTCAACATTGTTGAACCCTGTAAAGTAGGGTCATCTATCTTGGTGGTTCTCTTGGTCATCCTTTGGCAAGTTCTTTTTAAGTTTTTTTTCCTCCTACGTTTGTTTGTTTTGTAGCTTGGTAGTTCTGAGTTTTGATTTAGATAAGGATTTCACAAACAACGCATTGCAATGGTTGTTGTAAATCCTTCCTTTTATCTTTGATGGCCGGTTTTGAATTTTCGAGATTGGATTCTTCAGTCTTTCTTTTATGTGACTGCTGCTTAGATTAATCAATCTCTTTGGGATTGAATTTTGTTGGAAATTATAAAGATCATGTTTTCGTCATTTTATGATTTCTTTACAATCAAAGTTTTTCTTCTTTAATTATTGATAATTTAAATTTATCTTTGTCTAATTTCCATCACGAAGTCGCTTTTTTAGTCCATTCTTACCTCCATGATCATAGTTTGATTGCTTTTGGAGGGTTAGGTGAAATGCTTTTGATTTCACCCTCTTTCACCATTTGCCATTATTGTTGTCATCAATTTGTTCTTGGTCTATTTCATTGTCATCTAGAATGATCATATTTTGCATTCATCTTATAATTTTTTTTGGTTCTTTTTCTATCTTTTTTGTGTTTTGGATTTGATTCCAATAGGTATATATAAACTTTTCATTGGAATCGGGTACCTCATTTTTTGTGCCATCACCAAGGTGATGCACAGGTTACCGATTTGTGTTTTGATTCTTATCGCTCGTGAGTGAAAGCATATTTAGAATTTAGCATTTGTATGTGTGCAACTATAACGCTTTCTCCTTGTGAGAGGGACGAGTAGATCGTGTCATGTGATAGTTACGCTAGACTTTCAGGACCCCGAGTTTTGTTTTACCTTTTGTCGCATTGAAAATGTAGGAGTCCTAAACTAAAAATTTAGAATATAATTCATGTTGTATGATAGAAATCTAAAAGTTAGTTTGCACGCACACTGAATTCGTAGCACAGTCACATTGCTAGAAAATGTTAGAATTGTATTGCATTGTCTATATAATTGTACATTGAAATTTTTTAATAAAATCACAATATAAGTATTCTCCACCTCCATATGACCTAATTGGTACAAATTTTGCAATTATGAAAATTATCAACTTCGGCCTTAAAAATCTTGAAATTTTCAAAAAACTCATCTTTGTTTTTCATAAGCTAAACTTAAGAAAATTTAAAAGTCATAAATAAAGTTATGAAATAGAGATTACCCCCACGAGTTGGAGTGCTTTTCAAATCACAAACATTACTATATAAGAGTTCAAGAATTTTAGAACTTCTTTCCATTCCATGACTGCACACATCAGATTTATTATAATGATCATGCTTGCATATAGGAATTAATCTTAACTGACTCATTTTCTTACCATAACTAAAATGCACAGATCAAGTCTAGCATGCCATAATTCAAGAGAGTCAAGTAAGTAAGCATGAATGTAATCAATCTTATTGGTCATATTCAGTTTAAACATGGCATAAGAAATAAAGTCTTTGCCTATAAACATATAGTTTTTTCATAATATTAAGTTGTCAGATTCAAACACTAGCTTAAAACCTTGTGTGGTCATTAGAAAGGTTGATATAAGGTTCTTAGTCATTGTGGGTACATGAATATATTCATGAGAATAAGACATTTTTCATATGTGAATTAGAGTTTCACAGTCCTTTTCCCTTCAACCCTCACATGATGAAAGTCTTTCATATACACTTGATTGTCTTTCCCCCACAATATCATATGTTTTAAACACACTTCGGCTATGATAAATATAAATTTTAGATCATGAATTCACATACCACCCTTTGTTTATTTGAGCCATGAAAATCGAGCTTACTACAACCACTAGGTTCTCTTCAGAAGGTTCTACCTTAATGTCTTGTCTCTTGTAATGATGGAACTCTCTCGCATAATGTTCTGGTTTGCCACACACATAGCAAGAAATAATTTTATATTTGGATTTCTTGAAATATTTGGGTTTTTTATTTTTAGACTTCAAGTCGACCTTGAACCTTCGCTTACGATCCATCATATTCACTTTAGCACCAACTTCTTTAACATTTTCTCTTTTATCGTTGTGGCAAGCTTCTTCTTCAATCCGAAGATGATAAAAAGTTGTTTTAGGTGAAAACCTCATTCTTATATTTTAACATATTACGATAATCCTTTCATAAATTAGACAATATTTCTATAATAGCAACCATTTGCAAGGACTCGTTAAAGTTTATGCCTTCTACATTAAGTTGGTGAGCTAACAATTACATTTCATCAACTTGAGGTAGGAGTTTTTCATCCAAAAATTTAAAATCCATATATTTGGTAACATGAAGAGCTTTTGGTTACCCGCGTCCTCCATGTTGTATTTATTCTAAATATCTTTCCAGAGTTTTTGCGCAAAATCCACTTTTGAGTAAAGATCAAATAATGAGTTGGGCAGGGCATTCAAAATGTGCCCTTGGCACATGTAGTCATCTTCCTTTCACTTGTGATACTTCATATTCTCAACAATAGTTTTTTATTATTGTTATGGAAGACATGGTTCAGTCAACACATACGCTACCTTGGCTATGGTCGGGAAGATCATTACTTTGTTTTGGCACTACTTGAAATCGATTCTATCAAATCAGGATTACAACCAAGACTGTATCTCTCATACAATTTCAACCTCTTCTATCACTGAAAAAGATGACCACCACGAGCAGCTTTAGAAAGAAGACAAAGGGAGAGGGAGGTAGCTGGGGTTTATATAAATTGCAGCAGAATGGTCTAGAGGACCATTTGCATGGGCTCATAAAGGCCAAATAGGTGGCATGCAAACATTTAAGGTCCAAACAGGTAGCATGCACCTATTTAAGGCTAAAACGGTCACCCACAATGAGTTGCATGTGCCACTCTCTAACCCAACATGCCAAAGTCGTTGAGATTATGTGTTGCTCCCCGAAAAGTCAAAAATGACCTTGGACTACCACATGACCTTGGACTACCTTTGGTCAACCACCAAAACGGTTTAGAAAAAGAATGGCTTTTTAAAAGATATATTACGGTACAATATGGTCCAAAAAGATGTAATAAAAGATTGGTCAATGTCAAACTAGTTCAAAGTTCAATTGACAAGCCTCCTAAGGGCCTTGCCCTCTAAACGAACTCTATACATTTTAAACTCATTGTGTTTCTAAAAAATGATTAATGTGGGACTAAATAAATTTCATAAAGTGAGCTTTTATCCAAAATTCATTTCTCAAAAAACATAGGCAAAAAGAATATTATTTGGCCAAAGAGCTTGATTCAAAAAGCTATTTATTTTGAGTCAAAACCACAAAGAGATCAATTTGAAAAGAACATGTGATTCCAAATCACATGGTGGAGGAGTTGTCTGCTTAGGTTGAGCAATGGATAAGCGATAAGCAATAAGCAATGGCTTATCCCTTGACTTTTACCCATTGCTCTCATTAATGCAAGGAGTCTGACATTTATGGAAATAAAAAATAGAATTTTTTTTGTCATCCCGTGCGTAAGAGCTTGGCTCAATTATGTTCTAATGGCATGAGATGGATTCACTTAAGGCGAGCCCGTGTTAGAGAGAAGATGAAAGGAGGTGATTAGAGTGGATCAGATAACGAGTGATGAGGCTGGAGTTGTCAACTACATTCTTGTGAAGATGTAGTTGAAAATTCCCCATCTCCGCTCTTATCAACCACCAACGTTATTCCATCTCTCAAGTCGGAATTTACAAACACCAATAGGGGTAGAGGGATTCATTAAATCCTCATCTCTCCTCCCAATTCCTGTTCCCAAACAGAGTTTAAGAAGCATTGAAATCCTACTGAATCACTGGAAATCCCACTGGAGTTGGGATTCTCAAGCCATTGGATTCATGAAAGGAAATTTGGGGAATTATTGGGAAACTGATGAGAAGCATTTCAGATTATTAATAATTGAAACACCACTTTTTTGAGTTTTGCACGAAATCCCAATTCCAATGATTTCCTACAACTGCTTTTAAAAGTGACCAACATGCCTCCATAGGGATTCGTTTTGTAGTTGAAGGTCCCATACAATTATAGACCCAAGTTGCACCACCATGAACAAGTTAACAAACTTTACATTCCATGTAAATTAAGAGTTTGTTGGCGAATCCCTAAAAAATCAACATGGACAGGAAGTGTACCTGAATTCGCCATAGTTCGTGTAGGTAATTCGGCGTTCTCCTCAGCCGGTCGACGCCCACAATGAGCCCAGGCCTTAGGTCGACGGTGAGCCGGACCCTTTCCGCAGAGTCCTAATGCGGAACATAATTTTGGCAGGGAAATGCTACAAGTCTCTCATCATCCTAGTAGCCCCTAACCCCTTATGTAATGGGAGATTAGGCAGTTACGTGAATGTGGTTATTCCACATTCACGTAACTCCCACCCACAACCCCATTATGTGGTCACTAACGTGACCCACTAAGAGGGTGTCAAACAGGGTCACATTCGTGGGTTGGATCCAAAAACTAATAATGTCCAACATTCTCCCACTTGACCCATTGACACCAAAAGTGTACTAAATCGAGGTGTATACCGTTATCTCGATTTAATTCTTTATGTGAGTTCACATGCTACCCTTTATCACAAGGATGAATCGTATGAGTCAAGGATATGAACACCCCTTTATGAAATGTCATATTTCCTTGTATTACGCTACAATTCACCTTCAGTGCTTAGGCATGTAAAAAATTGCCTTTATGAATAGGTTGGTCTCTCACCTATTCTATTGGTCCTTTAATATTGTTATTCTGCTATTCTCTCTAACCCATATGAGAGATTCTTTATGCAAAATCAACAATGACACAAAACCTTAGAGAATCAAAACATAAACACAAATGTGATCACATAATGTATTGTCATACATCAGAAGGAATAAAAAAGACCCATACCCTTTACATGTTGGGAATATAATCCCGGTGCTAGCCCTTTAGTAAGGGGATCCGCAGTCATTTCCTTCGTCTCAATTATATCAATACATACCAGATGATTCTCAGTCCTTTCTTTAACAACAAAATATTTTAACTCCATGTGTCGACACGATGTTGAGCTCTTGTTGTTATTTGAAAAGGACACAACTGCTTCATTGTCACAAAAGATCTTTAGCGGTTTCTCAATAGAGTCCACTATACCAAGACCCATAATGAAGTTCCTTATCCAAATGGTATGTGACGAAGTCTCGTATAGAGCAATAAATTCCGCCTTCATGGTATGAGCAGCAGTGGTAGACTGCTTTCCACTTCTCCATGAGACAACACCACCCACTAGAAGGAAAATGTATCCAGTAGTGGATTTTCTACTGTCAATACACCATCCTAAGTTCGCATCAGAGTATCCAACGACCTCTAGGTGGTCAGCTTTCCTGTAGGTCAACATATACTCTTTCGTTTCTTGTAAATAGCGCATGACCTTCTTCGTTGCCTTCTAGTGCGCAATGCCTGGATTTGACTGATATCTACCAAGCATTCCTACAACAAATGCTATATCAGGTCGAGTGCAGGTCTGCGCGTACTGTAAACTCACAATTGCTCTGTCAAGGGAGAGGACGGAGCGGTACAAAACTCCAATGGACAGGTTGTTAAGAACCACCCCATGGGCAAAGATCTGGCTTCCCTAGTCATTAGAGTTAGGGGAAGAGACTATCAGACATTATCCTAGGTGGTAGATCCTATGGACTTCTGCAGAAGTTGGATGCATCCGTTGCCAAGTACCTGCCTTTGGGGAATCCTCTCTTGGCTAAAGTCGTCAAACTTCGCAATATCATCTTGAGGACAGTCTTTTAAGCTCAATTTATCCCCTTTCACTATAGGTGCCGAACTAGGAGAACAATTCTCCATCCCATATCTTTTAAGAACCTTAAGGATATAGGATTTCTGAGATAGGCCAAAGACACCCTTAGTTCTGTTACAACGGATCTCAATTCCAAGGACATAAGTGGCCTCACCCATGTCTTTCATATCGAAATGAGAGGAAAGAAAGTCTTTTGTTTCATGTAAAAAACTCAAATCATTAGTTGCAAGAAGAATATCGTCAACATATAAAACCAAAATTATGAACTTACTCCCACTAGTCTTAATGTAAATACACTGATCAACAATGTTTTCAGTGAATCCAAAGTTCATTATTACCTTATTGAACTTCTTATACCACTGGTGGGAGGCCTGTTTAAGTCCATAAATTGACTTATTCAATTTGCAAACTAAGTTATTTGAGTCATCTATACTGAAACCAGGAGGTTGTTGCATGTATACCTCCTCATCTAGATCCCCATTCAGGAAGGCAGTTTTCATATCCATCTAATGCAGCTCTAAATCAAAATGAGCTACGAGGGTCATGATTATCCTCAATGATTCCTTAGTTGAGACAGGAGAAGAAGTCTCATTATAATTAATGCCCTCTATCTGTGTGAAATCTTTTGCAACAAGCCTAGCCTTGTACCTCTCCACATGACCTTTAAAGTCTGTTTTGGTTTTATAAACCCATTTACAACCAACAGGTTTAACTCTATCAGGTCGAGATATAAGATCTCACACTTGGTTCTTTGCCATAGAGTCAAGCTCTTCTTTCATGGCATTAATCCAATATGTTGATCTTTCACTTTCAATGGCTTCTGCAAATGTGAAGGGATCTTCATCAATGTCTATGAAATCATTTGACTCTTGTAAATACACCACATACTCCGGATGGATAGCAGATTTTCTAATTTTGGTGGACCTCCATACAGGTGCTACAGGTGGTTCAAAATGAGCCTCTGTATCCTGTTGTTGTATATCCTCATCAACAACCGGATCTAGTTGGGATTGATATTCATTGACTGGACTTTCTCTTGCATTACTCGAAGGAACAATGATAGAGAAAATTGAGTCTTTATTCTTAGCAGGTGTGAAACCTGAATCCTGCATTTCCTCAAAATCAATATTTTGAGATGCATCTATCCCAACAGAACCATTTTCAAGAAATCTTGTTTTATCTGTTTCCACTATCTATGGTGTATGAGATGGACAATAAAACCTAAAGTCGTTCGATCTTTCTGGATAACCAATGAAGAAACCACTAGTTGTCCTAGAATCAAAAGCTTTTATATGTGGGTTATACAATTTAGCTTCTGTTGGACATCCACATATGTGCATATATGATAAAGAAGGTTTTCTACCTGTCCATAACTCGTAAGGAGTCTTTTGAACATCCTTCGCAGGAACCTTATTCAGAATATGCACTGCTGTCTTAAGAGCTTCACCCCACAAGGTCAAAGGGAGGTTTGAGTGATTCAACATCGCTCGAATCATTTCTTTAAGCGTACGATTTCTCATTTCAGCTATACCATTTTCGTAAGCACTACCAGGCATGGTATATTAAGGCACAATGCCTTCTTTTTTTAGAAACCGCGTTAATGGACCTTCCTTTTGTCCCATCTCAGTGAAACGACCATAATATTCGCCACCTCTATCTGACCTGACAACCTTAATAACTTTACCAGTTTGTTTCTCTACTTCTTTCTTGAAGTCCTTAAAAACCTAAAAGACTTCTGATTTTTCAGATAATAAGTAAAGATACATATACCGTGAGTAATCGTCTATAAAGGTGATAAAATATTTTTCACCCGTATAACACGGTGAAAAAGGGCCGCAGACATCCATATGCACTATTTCTAACTTTCCATTGCTGCGTTTGACATCTTTCTTATATGTGTTAGAGTGCTTAGCCTTTATGTAGTCAACACATGGCTCTATATTCGTAAAATCAAGGGATCCAAGGTTTCCCTCTTTCACGAGTCTTTGGACTCTTTCTTTCAAGATATGTTCTAACCTCCGATGCCAAAGTAAATAGGATTGATCATCCTTTAGGCCACGTTTATTGTCAATCATTGTGTTCTCAATGGAGTGAGATTTCTGAATTTGGAATTTGGTTCTCAATCGATACAAACCATCACTCATATATGCAGAACCTATATTCATTGAATTTTTTCATAATAATAAGTTCAGATTTTTCAAATTTAAATACAAAGTCAAACTTATCAAGTTTTGAAATTGAAATTAGGTTTCGACTATAAGATGAAACATAAAAAGTATCAAGCAAATCCAATATAAATCCCGACTCCAACACAATTCTGCTGGTCCCAACGCTCTTGACATGCGAACACATCTTATTTTCTGAGAAGATGCTTCTTTCATGCTCCGTTGGTTCCCTTTTGTTCAGAAATGCCTGCAAAGAGTTGACAATGTGCACCGTGGCACCAGAATCAATCCACCAACTATGCAGTGGAACATGAATTAGATTGCACTCATGAGAAACGAATGACCTATTACCTTTATTTTCGAGCCACTTCTTGTATTTCAAACAATCCACCTTCTTATGCCCATTCTTTTTGAAGAAGAAACACTTTATAGAAGGGCCACCTAACTAGGATTTGGATTTCGCTTGAGAGTTTGAATTCTCCCCAGTGGCTCTTTTCTGATTTTTCCTTTTGAATGAGCTTTTTTTTTGCTTCAACCTTTGTTTATCTTTATGAGAGGCCATATGTGCACTTGGCACCCTCTCACCCTTCAATCTCTCCTCTTTCTCAACACACTTAGCCAAGAGGTCATTAAAAGACCATTTATCATTATGTGTGTTGTAGGATATTTTAAAGGGTCCATACTCAGTAGGTAACGAGGTTAAGATCAGATGGACTAAAAAGGACTCAGAGATGGCAAACTTCATGTCATTCAGTTGAGTTGCAATATTCCTCATTTCCAAAATATGATGTCGGATGTGACTGTCACCAACATATTTCATAGACACTAATTTGGACATGAGCCTACTGGTCCTTGCCTTATTAGAAGTGACGAACTGAGCCTCAATGGCTCTCAGAAATTCCTTAACAGTCCTATAATGAGGAATGACACCTCGAATATTCTTAGCCACCCGAGATTGCAAAAGCAACAGGCTAAGTCTGTTCGAGCGCTCCCACTTCTCAGAGGCAGCCTTCTGATCGGCTGTGCTCTGCTCTGTAAGAGCGGAAGGTTCGTCAATTCTAAGGGCCAGATCTAAATCCATATAGCACAAAGTGAATAATACAATTTCTTTCCAATCAGAAAAAAATGATCCGTCTAAAATGGGGATATTACCAGAACCGTCGATAAGGAAGAAGCCTGATAAAACAAGGAACGAAAAACGAAAAGACATTATTATTATTGCTCAAACAAGACTCGTGTTAAAAAGGTAAAAGTGAGACCCTTTATTTTCACCTTTTCTGAGATAAGCGTAGTTGAGCCATTATCGTTTCACTTTGGTGAAAACGACAATACTCATAATTGCTCCGTCTCTTCAATTCTCAAGGAATTGACTTTAGTTGGTGAAACTAGTAGATCATGAATCCAGAGACAATTCGGCACTGTACCTTTGGGTACAAACATGCTTCATGGGCTGAAATACATAACTTCTATCACACCCTGTGTAAATTTGGAACACAACAACCTACCTTTGGGTAAAATCGATGTTTCATAAATTCACACATAATCATAATAACGAATATTAATACGGTCCAAAGAATCCTTAATTAACACGAGTCAGATCACTTTGGTGATTACATGAATCGGTCAATCAAGATCTTTTACCGAAAATCCTATTCGTATTATGAAGCACGCTCATGCACACATTTTAATGCATGTATATTCATAACATAATATCAGTTCATACTTCAACAAATATGCATAAACTAATTGTCATGAATTTAGTTACAATTCATGCTTAAAATCATCATGCACAACTTAACCAATGCAAAGTACATGAATTAACATGCATAAGTCATGCATTATTCAAAATAAATACTTTATAAAGCATGAAAAATAACAAAAACATGCTCATATGGGTAAAACCCAGGGTCCTCAAGTAGGAACCAGTCTGAAACCGCCCCGAATCGGTCATCTAAGGGTCTGAACCGGTTCTAAACCTTATAAACTGATACTTAATATGAACAAAAGTTCATAAAACCCTATAACTGTATACCAAAATCCCTGTATCTCTTTATATTTATGAAAACAGGGTTTCAACATCTCAGAACCGATGAAAAACTGGAAAGAACTGGTCAAAAAGAGCTTTGTACCGGTTCTGAAAGGGGTCGGATCAGGTTCCTGATCCGATTCAGTCTTAATAGTGTTCGGATCCTACTTTCATGGATCTGACCCGGTTTAAATGGGATCCGGGTCTGACCCGACCCATACTTGATACGGGTCGGACCCGGCCCGAACAGAACCCGGGTTAGACCCGGTCCGAAATGGACTCGGGTTAGACCCGGGTCGGACCCGGTCCAAAACGGACCCTGGGTTAGACCCGGTCCGAAGCAGAACCGGGTGAGACCCGGTCCTAAATGGACCCCGGGTATGACCCGGTCCGAAGCATAACCAGGTTAGACTTGGTCCTAAATGGACCCCGGGTACGACCCGGTCCATAATAGAACCGGGTTAGACCCGGTCCTAAATGGACCTCGGGTTCAACCCGGCTCTTAATGGGTCTGGATCGGACCCGGTCCTAAATGGACCCGGGTCAAACCCGATCCAAGAGAAAGACCCGATTCTTTCCGGATCAGACCCAGACCTGGTACCATTATGGGTCCGAGTCAGATCCAAAAATGAATAGCAGACCCGATCCACCCAAAAAAGGTTTGGATCGGGTCTGTCATCGGGTCTTCTCGCCGGACCCGATCTGGTCCCCTTAAAAACACAAAAACAAAAAACCCGATGGTTTTCTATTTATGGTTTTCAGGGAAACCGAAAGGGTTTCCGCCCTTTTCGGTTCCACGGCGACCCACGTCGCTGTAACGGCAACTGACACCGGTTGCCGATGACCTGCGTCACCCCACGGTGACGCTGATCCGACGACCGCCCCCGTTAAAAGACGTCGCCCTACGACAACGATTCGCGACAATGTCGTCCGATGGCTAAAGACCTACACCACCTACCGGTCCGACGATAGTCCGAGCGGTGTCAGCAAGGTTGCCGCCGACCAACGGCTGCCCTTGTCAGCAAAACGCCCCACGACAAACCCACTTCCCCCGGCGACCCAGGTAAGGGTTAAACATTTTTTTTATTGTCGCCGGTTTACAGGTTACTCCGGCGATGAGGTGGGGCTACATGGGGTCCGACAAGGTGGCTGCTGCTACCTGCAGCTCTCAGCAAAAGCCCTCAGTCGGCCGATAGCTACGGAGGATTTTCAGGCGATGGTTCCAGCGACCATCCCGGCAACAACGGATCATCCCTGCAGCCCGACGGCCACAGGTATATTCCGATCATCCTTTCTTTTTTCTTTTATAAGGATTTGATCTGCTGCTTACCGGTGGTTGTCGCCCCATGGTGACTCCACCGACATCGTAAATGCCGAAATGACCTACACTGCCATACGCAGCGGAAATGCGTGGCAACATGGGCCCATAACCCAATGTTGGTGAATCCCTGAAAAATCAACATGGTCAGGAAGCGTACCTGAATTCGCCATAGTTCATGTAGGTAATTCGGCGTTCTCCTCAGCCGGTCGATGCCCACAATGAGCCCAGGCCTTAGGTCGATGGTGAGCAGGACCATTTCCGCAGAGTCCTAATGCGGAACAGAATTTTGGCAGGGAAATGCTACAAGTTTCTCATCATCCTAGTAGCCCCTAACCCCTTATGTAATGGGAGATTAGGCAGTTACGTGAATGTGATTATTCCACATTCACGTAACTCCCACCCACTACCCCATTACGTGGTCACTAACGTGACCCACCAGGAGGGTGTCAAACAGGGTCACATTCGTGGGTTGGATCCAAAAACTGATAATGTCCAACAGAGTTGGCCTACAACTCTCTGCTGCATATAAAGGTCTTGTATATAAGGGGACATTTGTTACAAGCCGGAGAAAGCCACTTTCTCCCAAAAGCTCTTTCCTTTCCGGTCAGGATCAAGTGCCATCACATGGCATACTTTGAGCATGCATCTGACTGCCCTCCATCTGCTTTTAGGACAAACTGTCAGCCAAAGATGGAGAGCATCAGGTGCTCGTCACACTTCAAAGTGTGCCATGTGATGGCACCTGATCCTGCCTCTCTCTCTTAGGCAAAAGTCATTGCACAAACCCCTTTTCATAAAAAAATGGAGTAAGCACTTCTAAAGTATGTGTGAGACCCACATGTCTTTTTCCCTTGGGTAAGTGAAAAAGACCACGTATGTTTGGTTTGCATCTTATGTGATTTGGAATGACATGCAAATGTGATTTGAAGTAATATAATTTCAAATCAGGCAAGGGGTGTGTCACGGGACCAATGAGGCTCAGCGTGGTTGGTAGGTGCTGTCAGTGCACGTCTCCCTGTGATGGGAGGTTGCAGGTTCAAAATGATACGTGAAATAACAACTGGTGGGGTATGCTTAACCCCAGCTTCCTTTCCACAAAAAGGGTCTATGAAATAAAGGTGAAAGTAAAGTCGAAGACAAAACATTCAGGTGGCACAAGATAGTTGTGAGGGCTTATTCCTGAAACATGCAAGTACAAGATATCATTTCCATCATTTCTGGAGTCATTCCAAGATAGCGGGACCCGTTCCAATTCCAGTTATGCTGCTTGACCTTTTAAAAACTGAACCAAATTGAAACCTCTACAACTTAACCAAGCAATAAAGCAGAAAAAGTGAATATCTGATACCCTTCACTGCTCTGCAATTATTGAATTAGATTGAAGCCTTCACATTTTAAGCCAAGGCAGTGAAGCAAAGAGTGAATACCCTTCATACTTGTTAGCGTCTAAGATTTATTTTGCAGTTTTACCTACCATGAAAGTAAATAAGAATTCAATTACGTGCCAGTACAAAATCAAGAAATTATAGGAATAATAAATAATTAATTAACATAAATGAGATAAGGGTTGGTACGTGGGTGATCGGTGATCCTTTCAGTATATATATATATATATATATATATATATATATATATATATATATATATACAGGGTCACTGGGAGTGGTCGTCGGTTGTCTCCTCTGCGTTGTGTTGAGGCTCCCTCCGTGCTGTTTCTCTTTTCTCTCTCTACCTCCTCTCTTTCTCTCTGCAGGGGCGTCCTGGGGTACTCTCTCTCTCTCTCCGTTCATCCTTATCAGAGATGTTGTCGAGGCATGCATATATGATCTGATTCGATGTTGAATACACTATTTAGATTATCCTCTATTCTTTTTCTTCTTGGAGCCTATTGTTTATAGACCTAGCGTTTTGTAGGTGTATCGGTTTTTCTTTTTTTGTTTTTGTAATCACTTCTTATCAAGGGTCGATAATCGGCAAATAAACGAGGGAAGCAGAAGAAATGGGTTTGTGGGTGTCAAGGAAATCGATCTAATTTTATAGCAAAAACATGGTGGTGACTCTTATCTTTAAAAATGGTTTGATTAGACCTTCTTGTGTTGCATCTATTGAATGGTTTTGTTACCATAACATGCCTTCTTTTGTCCGATTAAAGATGGTGTTTCTATGTCGTTGTCTGTATCCTTTTGATGTTTTTTTATTGTTTGTGACCATAATACCATGGTCATGGTTGTAATATTATTGTTTGCTTGTTCATTCTTAGCGAAGTATATGTTTTCTAATGGTTATAATGTTTGGTCTTATGGTTGAATATGTTGCATTCTGGAGTTCTGTTTTGTTGTTGTAATCCTTGTGTCTCTGCCGCTATGCTATTTGTCATTTCTTGGGGGTTTGACTACCTCCCAGCAGACAATTAAAGTCTTATATTGTTGCCATGTATATGTTTTGCAGGCCAATTATCAGTCTAGTGGGTTTCTTGTTTTTCTTGTTCTTCTTTTCTCATTTCTTACTGTTATAATTTCTTGCTGAAAGTTGAAGTCCACATAAGAGATTGTGATGATTTGCATTGGGCGTGATCTTTTGCTTCCTGTGAGCTTCTGTAAGTGCAAATCATTTGTACCCGGCCTTCCTAGAAAACCAGCCAAAGAATGCTCTTGAAATTATTTCTACAAGTAAAGAACTTTAATTCCAATAAAGACGACTCTTGAGTCTTGACACTACTATCCATTTGGTTTGGGCTGGGTTTTTGTTCTCTTGTTTATATTATGCTGTCTGAATGTGGAATCCACATGAAAATGAAGCTGAACATGTACCTGATGTACCCTGAGCGATTAGGAACCAAATTTTTGGAAATAAATCTGCTTTTAGGCAAGAATCCTATCACGCATTTTCAATGGCCTATCAAGTCCCAGCAATAGTGTCAGAAGCTCTGCTGGAAAAGGATTTTATCTTCTGTCCTTCACATTCTGCTCATCCCGAATGTTGTAGCTCTATTAGTTGATTAGATGCTTTGTGTCGAATGTTGGTGTTCATTCTGATTCTTCAGATGCTGCTTGAATTGAATGTTTTCCTGCCTAGAGCAGAAACATCACTGCCAACCACTGAATGGTTGATAGTAATTTAGGTCATATTCAATGACAATATGCAATTTGCACATGAGAGATTTAGGTTTACATAACTGGCCAACCCAACAGAGTAAATCATGTGCCCCATTCTCACTGACCAACAAACAAGGGAGAAAAAAAATTTATTCTGATACAAAGGAAGTAATGTGTTGTCTCGAGTTATCAAAGGGATCTTTAGGATGGATTATTAGTAGGAGCAAGAGCAAATTTTGCATACTAATTAGCTCTTTAGAGTATAGTTGTTGTAGGAGCGAAGCACCATGCAATCCGGGTCTAAAGGATCCATCTGGATGCAGTTCTTAGTTTAGTGTTTTATCACAAATATAAAAATAAAAATATTATTTCCAAATGCTTAGAACAAGCATAGCAGGGAGAGGCAAGAAGCCTCTTTAACTAGGCCACAAGAGGGCTCTTAGAGCCCTTGGGGAGCTCCCAACGGCTCTAAACAGCTCTAAGGGCCAATTACATTAATGTCCTTTCACTTTAAAGGACAAAACAAAGAAGGAATAAAGAAAACATAAAGAAAAAGAAGAATTACAATGCTGCCTCTAATGGGCAGCTACTACTACATAAAAAGGAAAAGACTAAAATGCCCATAGAGGACATTACTAATTACATCATAAATATATATACATGAGTTTGATTTAAATTTGAATTTGAATTATGTAATGGAACTATCTCAGATTCAATTTAGAATTAGGGTCTTTTCCAAACTTCTTTTAGTTCTTTCATAAAGGTTCTTGGATTCCAGGGGAAAAAGGACCGAGAATGTGATACAAAATGATCTAGAAGTAATTTTATACTTCTGCTAATTCTGAAAATGGGGCTAAGCTTCAGATAAAGTCACTGATGGATTAGCTGCTTTGCTTAAGTGTCCATCAGCAATATGCATCACTATGTTTGGAGGGATCACAAGCAGACTTACATTGCCCAATCTTAGTTTTATTTCTCCACACATAAGTCTGGAGAATCTAGATCTGGACACAGCTCAGGTTGCATTTAAGTGTCAATGTTGTCCTATGTAGTCAAAAGCCCCAACTAGGCATCTACTAGTCCCCTTAGTTGGTCTAGGCTTTAGCAAAATGCCCAGGCTTTGCAATTCCTAGGTGGGTACCTTAAAAGGTACAAATTTTGCTGACTAGGCACCGACTAAGGCACCTACTCGACGACCAAGCTGTCTCTGCCTAGGCATGAGGATAGTTTTAGTCATTTATTATTCTTATATATGTTTTGTTATTTTTTTGTGTATATATATAATTATACATATGTGTGTGTGTTTGTGTGATTTATTCTGTAAAATCATGAAAACATGCTTAGTTATTATATATATATATGTGTGTGTGTGTGTGTGTGTGTGTGTCTATGTCACAGGGATTCGGCTAGCAGGGTGCCGCACCCGCGTCCACGCGACGCGATGCATGTGCGGGTGGGCACCGGGTGCGGTCAACCCGACCCTGGGTGCGGTCAAAGCACCCAAGGTCATTTTGGTCCAATTTTTCAAACATAAAAACAAAAAATTGACAAGAAATTTTTTTTTGCCCTATATGTCACAGGGATTCTCCAACTAGGTGCCGCACCCGCACCCGATGCAGTCAACCTGACCCTAAGTGCAGTCAACGCACCCAGGGTCATTTATGTCCAACTTTTGGACTTTATATATATATATATATATATATATATATATATATATATATATATATATATATATATATATATATATATATATATATATATATATATATATATATATATATATATATTTTTTTTTTTTTTTGCTGCACCCCCGCACCCGGGTTTTTTGGAAGTGCCGCATCCCCGCACCCGCACCCATGTGACATTGGTGTGTGTGTGTGTGTGTGTGTGAAACATTGAAAGCATGCACAGTTAATTTTAATTGATTATGCTTTTTATATATGTGTGTTACTTTATTTCTGATGAATTTTCCTATAAAAGCATGTTTAATATTATGAATTATGTAATATGTTATTTATATATGTATGTGTTACTGTGCTTCCGTTAAAAGTTGAAAGCATATTTTGTTGACTATACTGAATATGTTATGAATAATTGAATATATATATTGTGTGTGTGTATATTCTGGTTATGTAAATTAATAAATTTTGTGAAAGCATGTGTAATTTTGTACTTGTGTAATGAAAACATCTTATTAGTAAAAGAATTAAACATATTTTTATGTATATTTTAATTGGGGTACCGACTAGTCCTGCCTAGTCCTCGACTAGTCTCTTTAGGTCTCTACCGACTAGGCACCACCTAATGCTTTTGACTACATAGATGCTGTAAGATGGTCTGCAAGCCTTTGAACTGGTTCTTACTAGTTTCATACATTAAAGAACTTTTTTTTATGCCTTCCATACTTATTTAATTTTTATTGGTTCAGATCACATCGACAATGGTGAAAGCTGTTGTTGTGTTTGGTAGCAAGGAGGGTGTCAGTGGCACCATATACTTGACTCAGGATGGAGATGGTATTACAGTTTTTTTTATGTTGGAAGTTATCTATTCTAAATATGCCTATTTGAGATCTTGATGTGCATTGTTCATTTTTTTTATATGGATATTGTCTCCCATACACAGGCCCAACAACAGTAACTGGCACTGTTTCTGGCCTTAAGCCTGGACTCCATGGATTCCACGTCCATGCCCTTGGTGACACAACAAATGGCTGTATGTCGACTGGTATTGTTCCACCGACCTTGTGGATTTATGTTAGAAGTTAGAACAAGTTAATGGGCATGTTTGTTTTTGTCACAGTTGTGATTCCTCAGTCTGTGAAATTCTAAACTGAGTTTTTCCATCCTGTGATTGTTGGTCATAACTCATAAGGTTCACACCTATGACCAACTTTCATAGGTTAAAAGATCTCAACTTTCACATCTGAGGTTTAAGAATCACGTCATAGATAGCTGAGAAAGTTCAAGAATCACAGGGCAAAGAAAACCTGCCCAATGTTTACTCTCTTCTACTAGTGTTTTTCTTTTGACTATTTCTTCTTTCTCACTGTTCTTGAATGTTGGATTGTATAATCAGGACCACATTTTAATCCTGCCAACAAGGAGCATGGTTCCCCTAAAGATGAAATTCGCCATGCTGGTGACCTTGGGAACATCACTGTTGGTGATGATGGTAATTGTTTTGCTTTGTGTTGTAACATAAACTTCATAGCCATTTTTTCTGAAGATTTTGCTTTCTCTGTGGGTATTTTTCTTTCATTCTCTTAACTTGAATCATGAGTTAGGTGCCTTGGGACAAGATTGCTTCAGTTTGGGACTCAAGTTGCTCGGTGTCTCCACCAATAAGGTTGATGGTGTCTAGGATCCATGTTATTTTTCACCAAGTGGCTAGCCATTGGGTTTGGCCTTGACTGGACTCAGCTGTCTGACTCCTGAATTGTAGTATAGATTTCAGACGAATGTTTTGTCAATCTTTTTGATCTTCAGGCTTTTGCTTTTTCCTTTCCTATTGCATGTTAATTTCTAGGAAATCTAGCATAGTTTTTTGAACACCCTTATGCTTCCTTAATGCTGACAGGTTGGTATTGTCTGCATGATTTGTGAACTTGGCATCCTAAACAATAGTGTTCGTGTTGGGTCTCATAATTTTCTTTTGGCATTTAGTAATTCCTTCATTTTTTCTGGTTTGCAATTTTAGGTACTGCTACTTTTACGATCACCGACAGCCAGGTGGTTTGATTTCTTATCCGCTTTTTTCCTGCTCATAATATATTCAGGTTACTTTTTCTTTTTTCTTCTTACTGGTAATAATACTTTATTCAATCATATAATATTCATGTTTCAGATTCCTTTATCTGGACCAAATTCGATTGTTGGAAGGGCCATTGTGGTGCATGCTGATCCTGATGACCTTGGAAAGGGTAATGTCTGTTATTCTTTATTCTTTCTAGATGGCAACTCTTGTATTCAGCTTCACACAAATTGATCATTCTTTTAAGTTGCATTATATACAAATTAATTCTTTCTTATGTGAGTTCTTTTTATGTGCTGTTTATTTTTTCTTGCTCCCTTAGTTGATGTCTGATCAGAGTTTTTCAAAGCTCTTCCATAGTTGGGATATTTTGCCTTTCCTAGCTCCAAGCACGTGTTTGCATGCACGCACACACGTGTTAAATTATGTACCTTATTACCTAATGTAATATATATATTTTATATATATAAGGTAATACATATACATATATTAATATATATGTATATGTATCTACTTTTTATATATATAAAATATATATTTCTTATTATTTAGTCATAGGGGTAGTTTCGTCTTTTCTTCCATTTTACGCACATTCACCTTTTGAATGTGTTTGTAATTTCTTTTTACTTTTTCTTTTTCTTTATTTTTATTTCTTTTATTTTTTCACTTAAAGGAACCTTGGGGGGCCCACTCAAATAGACGTTGGGCCCCTCCAACGGTCACATTTGTGACCGTTGGAGGGGCTCCAACGTCTATGAGTGGAGCCCCTCCAAGGCTCCCTTTTGGATTGTTATAAATAGGGGCTCTCCCCTTGTATTCTCTTATGGCTTTGAGTCAAAGCCCAAGTTCTCAATAAATTGATTCCATTGTTTTTATGCCTTTGTGCATTTGTGAGTTATTTGTGGGTTGTGCTTTTTGTGCACAAGTGTTCTAAAGTGTTCTTATTGTGCTTTCGTGGTGGGTTGAATATCAAGAATATTAAGGTCTTGATATTAGTATCTTGTTGAAGATACTTTTACATGGTATCAGAGCCTCGTTGGAAGAAAGAAGATCGTGTATCTCGCCTCTTGTGAAGCACCTCGAAAATCGTGCCCTCAAGCTAGTGAAGTTTTTGAGTAAAGCATTTGCTCCGGGCAATATTTTAGAAGCAACTTTCGTCAAGAAAAGGTTGAAAATCCGTTAAGGTACGCTTTATTTTTCATCTTCTCCTCTCCATAATGGGTGAAAAAGACTCCCACTTCTCCCTTGGTTTTAAACTTAGTGGTTCGAACTATCATGTTTGGGCCGGCAACATGGAAGCCCATATCAAAGGGAAAGGTCTTTGGAGTTATGTTCAAGGTTCCATATCGGAACCCGAACCCAAGCTTTCTATTATAGAGAAAGGGGAAATCAAGATTCTTGAAGGAGAAGATAGACAAAAGGCCTTAGAAGAATATTCCAAAAGGCATGATGAGTGGGAAATGAAGAACTTCAAAATATTGTCTTGGATTTTTTCGTCCGTAGAAACCAAGATCAATGCCAACATCATCAAATTTAAAAAAGCCTCCGAAGCTTGGTTATACCTTGAAAAAATGTATACGTCAAGGGACTTGTCTCACAAATACTACCTCCAAAAGAAAGTCTTGACTCTTCAACAAAATGATTTATCTATTCGGGAATATTTTGCCGAATTATCATCTATTTGGGACGAGCTTGCCATGCTCGAACCAAAATGGAGCGGAGAAGCTATTGAATTAAGGCACAAACAACTAGAGGAAGATCGCTTCTTCAACTTCTTAAATGGTCTTAGACCCGAATTTGAGCAAATTCGGTCCTCCCTTCTATCGGCTTTTACCTCCCCATCTATTGAAGATGTCATCACCAAGCTAAGTGGTGAGGAAACACGTATGGGGATTAGTAAAAATAACCCAAGTATTCTTGCTACACCTTCTCAAAATGACTATGAAGTGGTCAATGCCGTGTCAAGACCCGGTAATAATTTGAAGACCTACAAACCGCCCCATTTCAAAAATCAAGGGCAAAATGATCGATATGGCAAGAGAGATTATAGCAAATTAACTTGCCATTTTTGTAAAGAACCGGGACATATCAAACCCAATTGTCCCAAATGGAAGAAGTTCCTCGCCGCGGCTTTAGCATCCCAATCAGAGGAACGGCCTTCAACATCAAATGAACCTCTTTCGCTTCATCAAATTATGGATGCTCTTCAACCTCTTCTCAAAGGAGGCACCTCTGGAGCCGCCATGTCATCTTCTTCCTCTCTTGGTAAGACATCTTGGCTACTTGATTCTGGTGCTTCGTTCCATATGACTCCAAGTCATTGTTTTCTTTCTAATTATTCTGAAAATCGTCTTCCATCTTTTGTCTCAACCGCGGATGGAACCCCTCTTGAAATTAAAGGAATGGGAAATTTTGAAAAACAAGATTTTTTTATCCCAAAAATTCGTCTTATTCCAAAGCTAAACTTAAATTTACTTTCCGTTTCTCAACTCTCGGACTATGGTTGCGATATAAAGTTCTTTTCTAATAAATGTTGGATACAGGATCGCCAGTCCGGGAAATTGATTGGGGAAGGCTCTAGGAGAGGAGACCTCTACTATGTTGATTTTCTTAAAATTCCCAAGAATCAATTTTGTAATGTTGCTCAAAACAAAGATATTCATGTATGGCATAAGAGATTGGGTCATCCCAACATTGTTAAAATCTCTTATTTGCCTTTTATTAAGCATCTTTGTAATGAAAATTTTGTTTGTAATGAATGTATTCTTGGAAAAATGAGAAGTCTTCCTTTTCCTCAAAGATCCATGTTTACAACAAAACCTTTTGAAATTGTTCACTCCGATGTATGGGGTCCAGCTCCGGTGATATCCAAGGGAGGCTTTTCTTACTATGTTATCTTTGTGGATGATTTCACTAGGTTTAGTTGGATATATTTTCTTAAACATAAATATGAAGTTTTTTCAACCTTTAAAACATTTCATATGATGGTTTTAAATCAATTCAATGGAAATTTTAAAATTTTTAGAACCGATTCGGGTGGTGAATACCTTTCCAATGAATTTAAAAGCTATCTTGAAAACTATGGAATTCTTCATCAAAAGTCTTGTCCCAAAACCCCCCAACAAAATGGGTTGGCTGAACGGAAACATAGGCATATTATTGAAACCACACGAACTTTGCTCATTTCTCAAAATATACCGAAAAAACTTTGGGCGGAGGCCGCTCTTACTTCTGTCTATCTCATAAATAGACTTCCATCTAAAAACTTGAACAAGATTTCCCCGTTTGAAAAATTATACGAAAAAGAACCTGATTATAGCAGGTTAAGGGTTTTTGGATGTAAATGTTTTGTCCTTACTGATAAAAATGACAAACTCTCCCCTAAGGCCATTCCTTGTGCCTTTCTTGGTTACTCTGAAACTCATAAAGGTTTTCGCTGTTATGATGTTAAGAGTGATAAACTTTATGTTTCCAGAAATGTAAGCTTTTTGGAAAATGTTAGTGGTTTCGAAAAACTTGAAACTAATGACGAGAATATAGATTATTCTTTTCTGTTTGATTTATTAACTGAAGATGATGATACTAGCGATGATGAAACAAATCAAAATGATGAAACTCATACTGATCAACCCATTAATGAAGAACCACATAGAGATCCTATAACCTATTCTCATAGAGATAGGAGTACTTTTAGAAGTGCCCTCGAAAGATATGATAATGAGTCTACCCCTTCAAGTGAAGGAAATCTTCGTAGGACCGAAAGATCAAGAAAACCCTCTTCTAGGTTCATCTCATATGAGTCTTTTTCACCAAAATATAGAGCTTGTCTAAGCGCCATTCACTCGTACATAGAACCTAGGGATTTTGAGGAAGCACGAAAATACCCAGAATGGATAATTGCTATGAATAATGAACTTGAAGCCCTAAAGAAAGCGAAAACCTGGGAGTTTCAAGACCTTCCTAAAGATAAGAAAGCAATAGGATGTAGATGGGTATTTAAAGTCAAAACTAAGTGTGATGGGTCTCTTGAGAGATATAAGGCCCGCTTAGTAGCAAAAGGATATGGTCAAAAATATGGGATTGATTATGAGGAGACTTTTGCCCCCGTTGCTCGGATGGTCACCGTCCGATGTCTTATAACCGTTGCTTCAATAAATAAATGGAACATCTATCAGATGGATGTTAAGAATGCGTTTTTAAACGGAGATCTAAACGAAGAAGTATATATGGATGCTCCTCCTGGAATGGAGTATCCTAAAGGGAAAGTGCTTCGTCTTCGGAAAGCACTGTATGGTTTAAAACAAGCTCCCAAAGCTTGGTATGATAGGTTTAACTCCGTGATGTTAGATAATGGTTTTTCATCATGCTTTACTGATACTGCTTTGTTTGTTAGAAAGTCTAATGCAGGGATTGTTATTCTGTTGCTATATGTGGACGACATGCTTATTACTGGGAGTGATTCTAAAGGGATTAAAAGCATAAAGTCCATTTTAAAGGATAAGTTTGAAATGTCTGACTTGGGTTTCTTAACTTATTTTTTGGGTATTGAGGTTGCATACTCTCATAGAGGGTATTTTTTGTCTCAAACTAAGCTTGCATCTGAGATTATTGACAGGTCAGGTATTACAGATGATAAAGTTTGTGAAACTCCTGCTATAGTAGGAGAAAAAATGAAGATTGATGATGGTGTTCCTCTCTCCGATCCTACTCCCTACAGGCAGCTCGTAGGATCGTTGATGTATCTAAGTATCACCAGACCAGATATCTCACATGCGGTGCATACGGCAAGTCAATTTCAGCATGCACCAACTTCTGTTCACATGGGTGCTATCTTACGTGTCGTAAGATACCTAAAGCACACTATTAATAAGGGAGTTTTTCTATCTTCTTCTTCTGAATTAAGGTTAATTGCTTATACTGACTCTGATTGGGGAGGTGACCCAAATAACCGTCACTCCACCACTGGTTTTTGTGTTTTCTTAGGAGACTCATTAATCTCATGGAGATGCAAGAAGCAGCAAAAGGTGTCTCTATCATCAACTGAAGCCGAATATCGTGCCATGGCAACTACTACCATGGAAATTGTTTGGATTCACCAATTGCTGGAAGACATGGGAATCACTATTGAAGGACCTACCAAGCTTTGCTGTGACAACAAAAGTGCGATTTATATCGCCAAAAATCACACCTTTCATGAGCGGACCAAACACATAGAGATGGATTGTCATTATGTTCGAGAGGCGTACCTCAAGGGAATCATTGACCTTCCATATGTCACGTCCGAATATCAATTGGCGGATTTCTTCACCAAAGCCTTGTGTGCTCCGCGTTTCAACTTTCTTCTTAGCAAACTCTCGGTCATCCTGCCCTAAGTTTGAGGGGGGGTGTTAAATTATGTACCTTATTACCTAATGTAATATATATATTTTATATATATAAGGTAATATATGTATCTACTTTTTATATATATAAAATATATATTTCTTATTATTTAGTCATAGGGGTAGTTTCGTCTTTTCTTCCATTTTACGCACATTCACCTTTTGAATGTGTTTGTAATTTCTTTTTACTTTTTCTTTTTCTTTATTTTTATTTCTTTTATTTTTTCACTTAAAGGAACCTTGGGGGGCCCACTCAAATAGACGTTGGGCCCCTCCAACGGTCACATTTGTGACCGTTGGAGGGGCTCCAACGTCTATGAGTGGAGCCCCTCCAAGGCTCCCTTTTGGATTGTTATAAATAGGGGCTCTCCCCTTGTATTCTCTTATGGCTTTGAGTCAAAGCCCAAGTTCTCAATAAATTGATTCCATTGTTTTTATGCCTTTGTGCATTTGTGAGTTATTTGTGGGTTGTGCTTTTTGTGCACAAGTGTTCTAAAGTGTTCTTATTGTGCTTTCGTGGTGGGTTGAATATCAAGAATATTAAGGTCTTGATATTAGTATCTTGTTGAAGATACTTTTACAACACGGACATTGAGTCTCTGGTTTAGACAATTTAGTACCATATTTGCCTCACACACGCACGCAGAATTGAGTCTGTGATTCCAACAATTTGGTATCATCTTGTAGCACCTCACTTCCACATTTTTTTTTACTAAACTGGCCATATAGTATCGCAGTCATTTACTATGAGCTTGCTTTGAATTAAAAAGTTTAAATAGACCCAAGGGGTTAGGCATTGTGGGATGGGGCCTAGGCAATTTAATGGGCAGCCTAGGTTCAAATCCCATGGGACTCACCCCCCTGCGTAAGCCGAAGCTTGGCGGCTCCCTAATGTCGAGGGGTAAGCCCTTGGAGTTTTACGCTGACAGGACAGCAACCATAAGTATGGCAGGCTGAGCCAGTGCTGCTAGGTCTGTGTGCCTGGGACGGCTTCTCCGAGTAAAAATAAAAATAAAAAGTTTAAATATTAAAACATATTGTAGAAAAGGACAAAAATGGATAGTTCAGATTGCATCAAAATGTAACTATTAAAAGAAAACCTTTACACCCAAATTGTTTGTAATTTTACACTCACCCACACAATCCGATCATAATGAAAATGTACAAGTAGGTGGATTCTACTCATTGGTAAGGTAAATTTGACCATCAAATGTTATTCTAGCCTTTGGGATATCTTTTAACTGATCATTTGTTTGCTATTTTAGTAGGTTCAAACAAAGCCTCTTTAAGTTATAGTTTTGCTATTTTGATAGGTTCAAACAAAACCAATAAATCATATGTTTAAGTTTGAAAAGATGCATAAAGCAATGGTCCAACTTGCATTAATCACCTTGCCACATATAGCTCCTAGACACGTACTTGTTTCATTCGACTGCACCTAAATGGTACATAGCCATTTTAACAAATATTTTGTGGTTCAATCTATTCGAAGCCAAGTAGTCTGCATGACAGTGTGTGTGTGTGTGTGTGTTATTATGTTAACATATACCCATTACATAACACACACACACACACACACACACACACGAGCGACTCAGCTGAGTCTGTGCAAATGACGTTGGAATGACCAAGTTGACTCAGTGAGTTTTCAAACACTGTTATACGGAAGTCATGGCTTCTTTATCTATCACTCTATGTGCAGAATGGCTTCTATAAGTGACGCAGTGGTGATGCTGGCAGCGAAACATCAATCGACTGATTGCACTGATCTGATTTGGGTGGTCGAACGATATTCAGAAAAGGAGAGAAATGCCCACTGGAAATCAGTGGGCCTGCTTCTTTTTATTGAAAATAACAGATTCAATAGATAAAAGACATTAGACTGAATGAATGAAAAAAAATACGTGAACTAATGCAATAAAGAATAAACACTGATAAAGAAAACAAAGAAAAGGAACTGCTGAAGAATAAGGCTGCTGTCAGAGAAAACTGTAATCTGTCCTTCGTAAAACCCTAGGAGAGGGTTTTAACTATTCAGCTGGCGGATCCGGGTCTCGGATCCAGTCATGGACCCGAGACGAGATCCGGGTCTTCTTCTTGATGGATCTGGATCCGGGTCACAGGTCTTGGAGTAGGGCTTGGGTCCATCCTGCCCTGCATCATTCTCCCCTGGTGGGAAAGAAGTCGGCTCTGACGACTTGTTGTCTCCACAGTAAGCATATAGATCAGACATCTTAAATGTAGGAGAAAAGTGCCAAGTTTCGGGCAGCTCAAGGAGGGAAGATCGGTCAAATAGGCCCGCTAGCCGGGGCAACCCGGTCTCCTTGGTGGGAAGGAGAACTATCCTGACCCTGAAAGACAAATGTGTACGTATTCCTACGGCCATCATGGATGGTCTTGCGGTCAAACTGCCAGGGACGTCCCAATAGGATGTGACACGCACTCATGGGCGCCACGTCACACCACACTTCATCGTGGTAATGCTTCCCCATAGAGAACCGAACTAGACAACGCAGGGTGATGGGCACCTCGTTGCCTTTCTTGAACCATGCCATTTTATAAGGTTGAGATAATTTTTCTGTTTTTAGGTTCAAGGTGGACACGACACTCTCGGACACCATATTCTCGCACGCTCCAGTATCAATGATAACATCACACGCACGCCCCTCACAGTTACACCGGGTTCTAAAAATATTATTTCGTAACCATTTCGTGGGGGCCGACTCTCGGGATGTGGTCAACACATGACGGATGGTTAACAAATTTTCGATGCTGCCATCGAACTCTACGACTTTCACCTCGTCATTCCCTTCAACAAGCGACTCACCCTCGCTCTCACTATCGGACGCAGACTCAACAATGCCCTCTGCTAGGTGAGTGTTCTTATTCATGGTGGGACACTTGGACGCAATATGGCCTAACTCTTGACACCTAAAACATCGAACAATGGACTCATTGGGCTTACCCTTGGATCTGGTGTGGTACGCGGGTCCAGACTGATCGGGTTTGCTAGGGTCGACTCCTTGGGTGGACTTTGAGTCTTCTTTCCTAGGGGAGCTCGCTTCCCTGGTTGGGAAACTCAACTTGGGTTGACTGGACTGATCACTACGGGAGGTCCTATGTTCCTGCCTCCTTTTCAATTTCTCCTCTACATTCATAGCATAACTACTTGCTTGATCCAGTGACTCGACTGTGATACAACTGAAGTCGTCAGAAATAGCAGGACGGAGACCAGAAATATACCTCGTGACCTGCTGGCGGGCGGTCTCCTCGATCTGCACTCGTAGGGAAAGACGATGGAACTCCGCAGTGTAATCCGCCACGGTATTGGTGCCTTGACGCAGGGTCAAGTACTCCTTGTAGGCTCTCTCGGCATGATATGACGGCACGAACTTAGACTGCATCAACCGCTGCATTTCTTCCCAAGTCTGTACACGCTCCAATCCCTATCGCTCCCTTGACCGCTGCATCTCAACCCACCATGTCTGCGCTAGGCCTCTCAATCGAGTAGAGGCTAGGGAGACACGACGGTGCTCAGCGACATCGTGGTAGTCGAAGAAGAATTGGACGGCATATGACCAATCAAAGAACTGCTCTGCATCGAACCGGCCTGCGAACTCTGGAAGCTCTAACTTCACCCCATACGTGGAGGGGCGCTCTGGTGCTCTTTGCTGACGGGCCTCCACCATGCCTGCAGGGTATTTATCCCAAAAAGTATCGTCCCACACTGCTCTATCATCGCGGTTCTGCTCACCTGGCTGCTGGTGTTGTGCGACTCCAATGACGTGTGGACGGCGCTCAGGTCGCGCTGGTCCCTGTTGAATCTGCCTCGGTCTGGTTGGCCCATGGGCGGGAGCCATCTGTGTCCCACATTTGGGGACCGGTATGACAGGTGGTCCTGCGATAGGTGGAAGGGTCGGTCGGGTCTCGGGCCCTAGGTGGGTAGAAATTGGATAGTATGGGTTTGGGTTATAGGTCGGTTTAGGATAATGGTATTGGGTAGGGTATGGTATTGGGTTTTGGATCTGGGTTGGGTTACCGGGTTGGTTCTGATTCGGGTATTTGGTTGGGTTGGTATTGGACTGAGATGACTCGCCCGACTGGATATGGATCAGGCCTAATCCTAGACTATTCGTCGGACCCAGATTTGGATAGGTTGGATCAGGAATTGAGTTGTGGGGGTAAGAGGCGTGGATTGAACTCAATCCCCGATCCATACGATTATGGGTCTGGTTTTGACCCGGCTCAAAATCAAGCTGGAGCTCCGCCCGGGTCCGATACAAGTTTTGGTCGGTATAGGATCTATTTTGGGGTTCAAAAGTAACGGGTTGGGTCGGATTTGTAGGAAATTGCGAACCGAACCCAACTGGGTAGGCTGGATAGGAGGGTGTGAGACCCGGACCCGCTCTCGAGAACCCAAAGGGTGGTCCTCGATAACCGGGTCCGGACCCAATTAACATAGGATCCAGACCGGACCCTGAGAGGTCAGGCTCAGTCCAAGCAAAATCAGCCCCCCGAACCTGCGGTTGGGTTGCGACATTTCCCCCGCGCGCAGGTGCTGGGAAAGTCGACAGACCCTCCCCCGCCCGGGGTACGTCTGGTGCGACGGTTGCCTGACTGGGTAGCACAGCCGGGCCACGCGGGCCGTGCCCGCCCTGCAACCCCTGCTGCGTGGGTCGGTGCCAGGAAGGCGCACCCAAACTGCAGTTGGGGAGCCCCTCTTCAGACTGGTCCGGCATCATGCTCGGGCCACGCGTGCCGTGCCCGACCTGCAGCCCCTGCTGCGTGGGTCGGTGCCAGGCAGGCACACCCAAATGGCCACTGGGACCCCCCTCTCCCCCCAACCGAGTGGTTACCCCACTACTGGGCATCAGCGGTACCTCGGGGTGGGGCGACGTGAGGTTGGCGTACCTGCGCAGCTCCCTTCCTGCATTTTCTGGTGGTGCGGCAGTCTGTACAGCTGGTTGGGCTGGATCGCCAGCCACCGCTCCCACGAGGACGCCAGGGCTGCCGCCCCTAACTAGATCCATTTGCTGTGTAGAAGGCGTGGGAGTCGTTGCCGGTGATTCGATCCTCGCAACCCTATCTTCGACCCCATCAAGTCGGCGTGATATTCCGGCCACGTCACGGCTGATACGCAACACATTCTCTTGCATCTTCGTCATCACTTCCATCATCCGCAGCATCGGATCTGCGTTGCCGGCATCTTCCTGCTCGATCGTCGTCGCCGGATTGCCCCTCACCTCCGAAGCCATCTTGCGTACGAGGGGAAAGGCGCTGGCTCTGATACCACTTTGACGCAGTGGTGATGCTGGCAGCGAAACACCAATCGACTGATTGCACTGATCTGATTTGGGTGGTCGAACGATATTCAGAAAAAGAGAGAAATGCCCACTGGAAATCAGTGGGCCTGCTTCTTTTTATTGAAAATAACGGATTCAATAGATAAAAGACATTAGACTGAATGAATGAAAAAAATACTTGAACTAATGCAATAAAGAATAAACACTGATAAAGAAAACAAAGAAAAGGAACTGCTGAAGAATAAGGTTGCTGTCAGAGAAAACTGTAATCTGTCCTTCGTAAAACCCTAGGAGAGGGTTTTAACTACTCAGCTGGCGGATCCGGGTCTCGGATCCAGTCATGGACCCGAGACAAGATCCGGGTCTTCTTCTTGATGGATCTGGATCCGGGTCACAGGTCTTGGAGTAGGGCCTGGGTCCATCCTGCCCTGCATCAATAAGTCACCATATTTTCTTTACAATTATGATCCAAAAAACTGATTAGTTAGAGGGGCTTCTTGTGGAAAGCACTGGTTCTTCATCCACAGCTCTTTGTCAGATATTCTGCTCGTTCAGTTCACCACGTTGTATTTACAATTGCTACTGGTTGTCAATCAAATGGCTTTCTATAAGTTCCTTAGTTGTGGTTCTTAATACTGACATCAGTGAATTTTATCTGTTTCTTTTAATACTTTGATATGTTTCTGATTCTTCATGGTGCTTTTAGGTGGACATGAGCTCAGCAAATCTACCGGAAATGCTGGTGGCCGGGTTGCTTGTGGTGGGCTCTCTTTCCTAGTTCTCTTGTTCTTTTCATCAGAACTTTCAGTGGCAGCAAGCTATCTTCTCATCAATGCGTTCACAATCCGTTTGCAGGTATTATTGGACTGCAGGCATAGAAATCAGCCGTTGTCATCTTGCATTATGGTGCAGAGGAGTATCAGGACACTTTATGTTTGGAATAAACGATAATAAACTGGACAAATACTGCTTATTAAGCATTCTGTTCATGTTCTACCTCATTCTAGTATTTGCTACTCTTCTTTTTTGATTTTTTGATTTTGTATGTGGTGAGTAGCCATGTGATGAACTCTCGTAGAATCTAGAATCTGATGATGTTATATTAGAAAATCAAGAACTTCAAACTCTCAGGCATTAGAGATCCTGAAAATTGCAGTAGCTTATGTTTACTATGGATGGTTATTGTTTTTCATTATCGTTTCTTTTTGAAGCCATAGTGACAAATATCGGCTATATTTTGAAAATATCACAAAAAAACAAACATGATATTTTGGTATTTTCAGAATATCATGATATTATCATTTATAACGTACGGTAATGTTTACCATTATATTGGTTATTTAAGGGGAAAACGGTACTTTCATCTTTTTATTTTTACTTTTGCGAATAAACTTGTAAGAAAAAAGAAAATTATCAATTTCTCACAAGAATTTGGCTGGCTTTATGCTGCCGTTTTTTTAATCCCTGATGTCACTAAGGTTGAAGCTTAGCTTGAGCAAGATGTGCTTGTAAAACTGAAAAAAGCACAGCCAATATCTCGTGAGAAATTGAAACTTTTATCAGATGAAACAAAAAAATTAATGTTATGAAAAATATATGTGAAAAGGCTAAATCATTAAAATATATTTGTATATAAAAAGGCATATTCTGAGATATAGCCAATAAAAACAGAAATTGTGGTAAAATAGGGATGGCAGTGGACCGGGGCGGGAAGGGGGATAAGGTCTCCACCCCCGCCCTGTCTCAAAATCCTGCCCTCCATTCCTGCACGGGTTTTGATTTTAACCTCTATCCTCATTTCATGTCCTCCATCCCCAGTCCAAATGAAGCGAGGTGGGGCAGAGCCCCGTTTTCCCTCAGTCCATTGCCATCCCTAAAGAAGGATTGAGGACGGGCCGGGGCAAGGGATTGGGATGAGCAGGGTGGGGAAAATCGGAAGTCCATCCCCTCACGGGTTTTGATTTTAACCTCCATCGCCGCCTCCATCCACGTTTCATGTCCTCCATGCCCGGTCTAAATGGGGGGAGGCAGGGTGGGGCCCCATTTTCCCCCAGCCATCCCTATGGTAAAATTGTTATATTTCAAAAAATGAAAATAATGTGAACATATTGCAATATTCTGAAAATTGACACAATATTTTTCACACTGATACTTGACCACATCCTTTACAAAACCAAGCACTGAGGGGGATGACATTTTTTTTTTTAAAGGCAAGCTGGGGTTAGGCAGACCCGCCCCCACACCCCACCACCACCAGTTATTATTCAACGTACCACTGGGGTTTTGAACCTGTAACATCCCTCCACAGGGAGATGTGCACTGACAGCTCCTACCAACCACGTGGAGCCCCCGTTGGTACCCTGAGGGGGTTGACATAGTAGGGTTAGGCCGAGACCCTCATGCAGGTGGTTAAGGTTCGAATCCTGCAGGCATCATATTCCATTGAGGAAGCTGATGCCAAGCATAGGCCCTGAGGGAGAGGATCTTAGCCTTGGAGAGTTTTACTTCCCAAGGGGTCGATCTATGATCTAGCTGCCACCCGGACCAGGGTTTCTCCAAGTGTTTTTTTTTTTTTACTGTTAAGACTAAGAATTGTGATCGAGATTATAAGCATATCGATGATCCTTATGGCATTATATATATGACCTAATTCTTGCTAATAAATACTTGTATGACTTATTTAATTTTTTTAATTTAGTGTAAATCATGGTCACTAAAGTTGTGTCTATAGTCAGCAAAACTCCATTTAAAACGTGCATTTTTCAATAAAACTTTGAAAACCAAGAGACTAATCCAACTGCATCTTTTTCATGAAATCGGCGAAACAGCTCGTCCTTTCGAGAGAAATGTTTAAAACATGAAAAACTCTTCTTTTGAATTTCAATCTTGCATTTCTTAAACCTTCCTTGATTTTCAAAGTAAGTTGTTATATATATATGTTTGATTTTTTCTTACATTTTTTCTGGATTCATAACTTGAAGAAACCACACCCAACATGAAGACCTGGTCGTGCTGGCCCAGCCCACCATACTTACGGTTGTCCTGCCTTCAGCGTAAAACTTCGAGGCTAGGACCCCTGCCTCGGGGCCTATTCTTACCTTGATTTATAAAATTAAAACTGAATTAAACTTTGTCTATACCATTTGCCCATTTTTTAGCTCAATCATTTTTTTTTTTTTGCAGTTTCTCCATCCATCTTTTTGAAAGGCAAAATCTGGCTCATTCTTGTAGTCAGCCAAGCTGAGATCCAGCTTATAATGAGCCCGAGTTAAACGAGCCGAGTTTGAGCCTGAGACGACTTGTTTACAGACAAAGTACATTGTTTTATAGTTTGAAGAAATAGAATTACAAAAAAAATGCATTGTTTCAGAGTTAGAAGTAATAAGATTCTACCGCTAAACCTAATTTTTGCAAACCAAATAGTTCAACAATATGTTACACAGATACTATATGATGTAAGATATATCTAAAATATATTTCTTATTGCCCAAGGCACTCATACTAGTCGAGCTGAGCTGAATCTCTATTGTTCATTTTCAGCTTACTGAGCTTCAGTGGCGGAGCCAGAAGTTTTTCGTTGGGTGGGCAGACTTCAGGTGGTGATGATCGACCTCTATCGGTGGCGCAATGGCTCGAAGCCTCCGTGGTGGTGAAGATCATAGATTGAGATCGAAAGCCTGTTTCGGTAGTTGAGCCACCTCCTTCTCGGTGGTGATCCAGCAGCAAGCCGAAGGTCTTCCAACTGAGGTGCCTCCTCAGCTCCCTCTCGGAGGGGACGGTCCTCGCCACAGCATGAGGCGGAGCAACTCCCTCGGCTGGCTCCATCCCATGTCCACCGTCACCTGCGTCTGGGTGCCATAGGGTACTCTGTATCGCAGGGAGGCTTGATCTCCACTCCTGCACCACCCTGCTCTGATCTTCTTCCACAAGCATTCGCAAGGAAAGAATGCAACCACCAAATCGTGCGGAATGAAGAAGAAGACCCGAGTCGTATCATATTTCGATTCGGTTTCTAATTCTGGGGTGGGCTACCGCCCACCGATGCCCACCCCTGGCTCCGCCACTGCTGAGCTTACTTTACGAGTTTGAACAAGCAGTTTAGGAGCCAAATATGAGCCGAGCCACGAGCTGCTCAGGCTTGTTTCCCAGCCCTAGTTATGAGATCCCAATATGTTATCGTAGGCCATTTTGAATTAAAAGGCCTGGTAAATTGTGGTATACGGTTCATGGATCATGATCCAAAATGAAGAATCCATTAACAGGGTATACTTATTGCTTCGTGCCATGTAAACTATAGAAGCCAGGCAGCAAAAGCATCTGGTTAGTGGTACTAGATCTCACCACTGAGTGGTCTTTCAAATGGGTTTAGTGTGGCTACCCCATGGAGTTTTATGCTGAATTTTTGGGTATGTGCATAAAAAGTATTGACCTGAATAATATTCGGGCCAGCCCAAATCGGACCTAAGAAATATGCAAGCGGATTTGAGTTATGATGTTTGCCGAGTATCCAACCTGACCCAGTTTTTTTGCTGGGTACCCAACTCGTGTTTTATGTGTGCTTATTTTTTTTTTTTTGAAAGGCAAGCCGGGGCTAGGTAGACCCCTACCAGTTATACAATGATACCATTGGGATTTGAACTTGCAACATCCCAACACTGGTGACGTGCACTAGCTGCTCCTACCAGACAAGCAGAGCCCCGGTTGGTTTTATATTAAAAATAAACTGAAATTTTACAGATCTGGATTTGGGATTTGATTTTCAAGACTTGGCAAAACTCGAACCCAAATCTAATGGGTTGCCGTTGACAGCACTACCCCCAACTTCCCTACCCAACACACACAAAATAAAAATGAAAACATAAAAAAACCAAAGATGGGGATGTAAATGGGCCGGACTCGGGTCAGATCTAGGCAATACGTACCTTGTCTGAATCCAACTAATTTAAAATCTGAAATTTACACGTATTCAGATTTGGATCTTACTCGGACTTGAACTTGCATGAAAAATTCAAAAATGAGTCCTGATCAGATTTGGATCTGATGTCGGATAATATGTGATCCATTGACATCCCATAGCTAGAGACCCTTGAATTTTGAGTACGGGTTCCATCATTTGACACAAGATGGGTTTCATCCTACATTCAATCCTAGCCATCCAATCAACAGCTAGAATTGGTCCACATTTCCACCTGGATGTGGACTGACCCTAACCGTCCAGATCCTTCAGTTGGATGGCTAGGATCGACATAAGATGGAACCCATCCTGCGTCAAAGGGCGCCAGATTTGACATGGAACATGTCTCTAAGGGTTTTAGATGCTTCCTATAAGGGTATCCTTGAAGCTATCTCGGGCCGTCAACTGAGACTTTAAGACACTCTAAATCTTGATTTGAACTATCCAAGGCTCTATGTTCTGACCGAGTCAGGTCGCGCCACCGCCAAGGAAATACACAAGCTGCTGTTTCAAGTTTTTCAAACACAACCTACCCCATGGTGACTTTCTGGGGCAAGGGGTAAGCTCTCAGAGTTTTATGCTGTCAGGACAGGAAGCAGATCAGGTCATGTTGAACATGAGTGTTTTTGCTCATGCTGACATCGTGACATTTTCATGTTTAAAAAAAAAATTAATTTCACTGTATAGATGTGATCTAGATGCTTGGTTCTTAGACAATCCAATTATGATGTATAATAAAGATCTTTTAAGACTTGAAAATCAATGGTTCAAAATTTTTGTAAATATTCAAGCATACAAAATCACATTTCTTGATCCGATTACGGTAATCCAATAGTCAATTCCAAAGAAATGAACTTCACCTAATGCATATGCAGGGTTAGATTTGCAAAAGTTATGAAAATGTTGGTTTATGCTAGTTTATATATTTTGTTGGTTTACATATTTCAGTTTTCTTATATATATATATATATATATATATATATATGTGTGTGTGTTGAGGGGGGGAAGGGGTTGCTATTGATGGCATGTAACTATTGAGATTGAAATCATATGTTCAAGCTTTATCGAGACAATCTGATTGCATAGATATGTTCAGGTTTGTGAGCTAAGGATCAAACCTTGTGTCATGTTATTTCAATTTAATAATATGGTTTTTTTAATCATGAATTTTAGTGCATTGTAGCATCATTTATTTTTTAAACTTTTAAAAACCTACTTACATGTCACAATCACATAAATCAAGATTCATTTCCTACAACAAACCTTGTTGATCACATTCATAATGTCCAAACTACAAGAAAAAAGTTTCAAAAAAAAAAAAAAAAAAGATTATTCACACTCACCAAATATTAATCCCAAATCTGACCGGTAGTTCAGAAAAAAATCAAGAACGTGATTTGTGACATTGGTTGAGAGAAAAAGACATGATAATTACACTTGACCTGTTCCTCTTCACACCAACCACAAGCAAACATCACCATTAAGACACTGATTGTTGGCTGCTCCTTTTTCTCAAGACAGTAGACAGAGTTTGAGTCCCTATTTATCAAAAGTAAGAAATGGGATGAAAAAATCCACCCAAGTTACTTATCAGCCAGCAGGGAAAGATGACCTAATATTTTAGCTATTATATTTAGCTGTCTGCTTTTATGGTTTCATAGTCAGACCCTTTCATAAAGCAGGAGTGGAAGTGGTGGAAAATGCTGATTGGTTCGATCTCGGTTAGCAAATTGATTATTGAATCCTCTTGAATGGACATTGTTAGCGTTTTCAACAAAGCACTGAGGAAAGGACAGAGCGAGAGAGAGAGAGAGAGATGATGTTAGAGCGATCTTATAGATTCTTTAGAGATTTGGATGACATTGTTTGTGATTGGATCCTGATATGTTAATCAATCTAGGGGTCCTTGATTGCAAAGGAGTGTGAAAGAATAAACTAAGGTTGTCAGACTAGGAAGAGGAAAACGATACTGAAAGCAGTAGCAAGAAGTGATGCATTTTAAAATGTATAAAAAGTGGAAAACCAGGAATAAAAAAATATATATATATAAGAATTGAATAAGAATCAAAATGAAACACAAACAAAAATTAAAATAAAAGTGATTAATATTACTTTTCATAATTTTTAATTACAAGAATTAAATTTTTAACCAAATCTAAAAATGATGACTACCCATTTAAAGAAAGCACTAGACAAAACTCATAAAAAACATGAAAAGTTGAGTAAGAGAACATATAAGAAGAATAGATGAAACTTGTGAAAAGCATAACAGAAGCATGAGAAAATCGAGGTTCCCATCAAGTTTTGGAAGCGAAGCGTATCGCGCTTCCTAAGCTAGTTTCCCAGAAGCGAGTTTTTCACCTATCTAAGAAAGCTTCTGATAACTCTAGGATAAACCTCCATACTAGTTTTCTTTAGTTTCTTCATCATTATTGTAATGACTCTCTAATGTAATCTGGTAGCGGTCTTGCCTAACCCCAGCTTGCTTATCCAAAAAAACAAAAAAAAGAAAAAAGATAACGCTTACTCCTAACTAGTAGAATCCAACCATGCCTGGACCGAGCAGCATTAGATGGGGTGTACTGAACACGAGCTTGGCAAGGTAGGCGCAAGGAACATGGGTGGCTTGGCCCATGTAGGCCAGGCACGAGCTGAGTTTTAGGAGTTTGGTCCAACCCATGACACGCTTCGGCCCAGCACACTCCGTTCATGGGCCGATTCTTGACGTAGATACAGCCATTGGCAAGGTGGTCAGCTCATCCATACAAATTTTGTGCTACCTCAGCTTGATCACTAGGTTAGATTAAGACAACCTTGGCAGCAGAACTCAGACCTAGGTTGGGTTTAAGTCATTGACTCCGTCCATCCTCTTTGACAAGCCGGTCTGCCTGTTATCCAAGATATAGGCCAGGCTGGCCCATTGCTCACCCTTAGCTAGTTGGTTGCTGTCAATCAAGGCTGGGGCGACTATTTACCAAAACCACATGTTGGGCAAACTTGAAAGGTCAAGAAAGTAGGTTCCATTATTTAGTAACTGTCTTGGCCCATATAATTTTCAGCAGCCAACTTCCACACAATTTAGGTAGGGGTGTTGAATGAGTTGAGCTAGCTTGGGCTCGGACTCATCTGATTAAGTAAACGAGCCCAGTTTGACCAATGGTTCAGGCTTGTTACATGTAAATGATTCAAGCTTGAACATGCACTTTAGTGAACAAATTAAGCTCCAATAGCCCAGGCTTTGGCTCAAGCCCGGCTGGTTTGCAGCCCTAAATTCAGGCATTTAGAAAAAACTTTTACAGAAAGATAGGAATTAGGGGTCTAGAAAGTAGAAGCATAATCAATTATCAAGCTGAAAGCCCAGGATCGAATCCCTCTGCCACATGGGGCGGCTGGTAGGGGTCTGCCTAACCCTAGCTTGCCTTTCAAAAAATAATAATAATAATAATCAATCAATGAGGGGGAGATTAATTTACATATTTGGAAGCATGTGAACTGCTGCCACAATGCACAAGAATGCTCTCAAACCTATGGACTCCAACTTGCTTTTCTATAGTCATTTGATGCTGTTTGTTATCATATACCAAACACACTTCAGTCGTATAGTTCACTGTTGTTTGGTATATGATAACAGAAAGCGATTCTGAATGATCCAACCGAACGTCCCCTAAGTAAATCATGCAATTCTCTTATATCAGTTTGCAAGTTGTATATCTTTATTTTAGTAGCCTTTTTTTTCAAAAAAAAATCCTATTGAATAACTTCGTCAAGGACTGTTTTAACGCTTGCAACCATAGTAACCAAACATTTAAATTTGCAAATCTCGGCAGCCAAATTCTCATGATAAATTGAAAAATTTTATAAATCTCCCATTTTTTCTAGCAAAATATCGGCAACAGTGGATACATACATTTTTTTTAAAATGTTTTTTATGAAAACTATAAATATAAATATAAATTTTTAAATCATGCATTTTTCATGAAAATTATCCGTTAAAAATGTAAATATTGTGATAAAGTGTGCTATTTATATTTTTTGCAAATCACAATATTTTTAAAAACTCGTGGTGAGAAATGTTTTGTCAATTCAATCTCTCTTTTTTTCTGAAATGTGTTCAAAAAATCAGTAGTGTTTGTCACACTGCCAATGATATTAACCAGCACGGCCAGGTCTTCGTGCCGAGTGCAGTTTCTTCGAGTTATAAATCCAAAAACAATTGCAACTTTATTCAGACTAACTCTTGTTTAATTTGCGCAAGCAAAAAAAAAGTTGCAAGATGTCACTGTCTTGAGCGACCGCAGACTTCGTCGTCTCCAATAGTAACTAAGATCAATTCAATTTCAATTAAGCATTAATTGTTTATTTATCATGACGAAGAAAAAGATTATTCTTTTTACCAAACATATGCAAAATGAATCACGATCTTATAATCTTATAAGAGTTAGCACAACCATAGTTGGCCAACTATTTTTGTATTATTATTCCCACATCCACCCAAACAGCAACTCATGTCACTCAAGTGAACTTTAGTTTCCACACCAACTTCTATGGATGGATGTCCATCCGGGTACCAGATGGGCCTTTGGGTACTTAGCCTGGGAAAATAAGTCCTAATTCGAAACAGCCTTGACTTGGGTTTGACCCAATATTATGAATAGGGCCCAGCTAGCTCAGCCAGTTTAGTGGCCAGGCCTAAAGCTCCCTCGTCGAGCCCTAACCTTAACCTAATTATAACCGGGCCGAGCTCATGTGAGGCCTATTCGGGGCGGCCTGTTATGTACACCACCTATTTGTGCCGACCCAGCCCAGACCAGTGTCCACCCCTACTAACTACAGACCCGATCCAGTTTCTCATGCAGCTTGGTCCTAGATGATGTAAAACGTGGTTTTAATTTTTTTGGGGTTTCAGGTCAAACTTGTGGTGCTACCATAAACAAAGTATAGTGTTTGGTGTAAAAAGAGAGACAAATTAATATTTCACATTAAAAAACTAGTTTGACATAGAGGGTTTTTGGTAACCCTAGACATATCACATTTTATTTGATCCTCAAATAATTTATGGAATTGGCAACTGCAACATTGGCTTTCTTTATTGTGATGATGACTTCACAGTGTCCCCTTGGATTTGGACACCTCGGGTTACTCCCCAAACATGGTAGTTGGCCCTATGCATTTTGTGCTTACTTTTTGTTTTGATATGGTATAATTATATTCTATGGTAAATAAAATAATACTATCCCTAGGGTTTAACTAGATGAAGACAATAAATGAAAACAATGAAGATTCAAAACCTGCCAACTATAGGCATGTTCTAGGGCAAGGGTGTACGTGGTGGCCAAGAAAAGGGAAGCTATGGGGCCCACTGAAATGCACGCTTCCAGGCGGGTCCTACACCCCTCCTCGTTGTTTTGTCCCAAACATGGGCCCCAGCTTCTATATTGGGATCGTGAAACATGTCTTGATTTCTATGATGTCCTTTTGGAAATCTTTGATGTTGTCCAAAATTAATAATATGGAAATCATAGGAAATATGATATTTTACCTTCTTTAATCCTTAATGGGTCCTACTTACACATAGGGGTGGCAATCTGGTCGGGTTGGCGGGTCAGCATACCTCAACCCGAACCCAACCCGTTTATTAAACGGGTAACCCGACACGATCCGCCAACCCGCTTAATAAACTGGTTGGGTCGGGTAAACGGGTTGGCGGGTCGGGTTGGCGGGTTGACCCACCCGCCTAACCCGTTGGTGGGTTGGCATACCCCTAACAGGAACCCGACCCGTTTAATAAATGGGTTAGGCGGGTCGGCCCATTTATTAAACGGGTTCATTTTTGCCCAACCCGAACCCGCCTAAGAGGCGGGTTGGCGGGTTGGGTTGGCTGGTCGTGTCAGGTTTTGCCACCCCTACTTTACACACTAACCATGTGACAATATGTCCATTAGATATAGGGATGGCAGTGGACCGGTGAAAACGGGTTCCCGCCCTGCCTCATCCAGTTTGGACCGGAGATGGAGGACATGAAAGGGGGATAAAGGTTAAAATCAAAACCCGTGCAAGGATGAAGAGATGGACTTACGCTGTCCCCCGCCCCATCCCGTCTCGATTCTTGCCTTGCCCCACCTCGCCCCCATCTTCAATCCTTCTTTAGGGATGACAATGGACCAGGGGAAATGGGGTCCCGTCGTGCCTCATCCCGTTTGGACCGAGGACATGAAACAGGGATGGAGGTTAAAATCCAAACCCATGCGGGGATGGAGGTCCAGATTTTGAGACAGGGCGGGGGTGGAGACCTTGTCCTCTGCCCCGGTCCACTGCCATCCCTATTTGCATAGGGGACTCCTGCATTATACCCAAGATTATTTAATAATGTGTCGAATATCCAAACCCGAACTCATTGGGCTTAACCAAGGTTGCCACGGGGAAATAGAAACGAGCTTGGAAAACAGAAACAAAAAATGAGGTTTTTCAAGCGCATGTGAAACGAGAAATAGAAAACGATTTGCGAAACGAACCAAGAAATACATGGGAAACGCATTAAACATTACAAAACAAAAAACAAAAAATATCTATCGTGTTTCCCAGAGCATGGGAAACACATTTCCCATGAATTTTTTGACGTTCCTCAAACATTTCGGGTGTTTCTCATCTCTGAAATGGTTCCTAGGGAAACAAGTTTCTCACTCTCTTATGGTGTTTCCTGTACCCTGAGCTTAACAACCTGGACACCCTTTTGCTTGGGTTTGGTATCCGAGTTGTTTGGATACCAGACCTTATATTGGATCCGTTGACAGCTTGTTTTGTGGTGAGTGCAAGTTTTTTTTTTCCATGGTCTCTTCTAGTGCTAACTATTACCTACTTTACCAACGGGGGCTCCACTTGTTTGGTAAGAGCAGCCAGTGCATGTCACCTTGTATTGGGACGTTGCAGGTTCAAAACCCAATGATATAATTGTATAACTGGCAGGGGTCTGCCTAACCCAGCTTGCCTTTAAAAAAACTACTACCCACTTTCAAATTCACCCATTTGACTAGTCATTGTGTTAGGTTTAGGCTTATATGTAAAGTTAGGCAATGGGTCGATCCAAGATTGCAATGGTTCTTTGGGCACAAGCTAAGCCCAAACCAGGCCTAGGCCCAGCCTTTTTCCTAGCGGACCAACACAGGTGGCATGGCTTGACCCAACTTGGCCCATAACCTAACAAACAGGTCGCAGGCTGTCATTTTGGTCTCAGAGCTGGCTCGAACCATGCCCATCAAATTAATGGGCAAGGTTTAGCTAAGCTCCAAAGGGTCAGCCAGACCATTTTGCGTGTGAGGGGTGAGGGTTATGCAAGGGGTAATCAAAACCCGACTACGGAGGACATTCCAACTATGCTTATACCTTTTAAGGCTGTCAACTCCTATTTATATGCTATAACTACAAGAAATCTGAGTTTTACTGGCGCAATTTTTGTGCTAGAGAAAGCCTTTACTGGCGCAAAACGAACCCCAACTTACTGTTTGGCACCTACTTTATTCCACTATGGTTCATGGTGCAAAAAAGTGATAAATAATTCATAATCTTTTGAAGAATACCTCAAGAGTGTGAAATGTGAAGTGTTCAAGTGGAATCCTGTCAAGCTAAAGGCCCAGAATTGAATCCTGCTGGCACAGGAGGGCTACTGTTGCTTAATCATGGTTCAGGCTAGGGCTGGAAAATAAACGAGCAGCTTGTGGTTCAGCTTAGCTTGGCTCGCCATGAACTCGTTAGTGTTCGGTTCATGAAGCTGGCGATCTGAGCCATAAGCAGCTCATTAACAGAAAACGAATCGAGCATGAACAGAGGCTGCTCGGCTCGGCTCGGCTTCGCTCAGCTCAGCTCGTATAAAATAAGTTATATAGTTTAAGTTCCAAAGTTATCATAAAATGCAACTTTGTACATTTGGTTAGTCAAAATAGAGGTTTTCATGTTCAAATCCCACCATTGACGTTATGTTTGTTGTTTACACCTGGCTCGGCTCAGGATTGATCTGGGCTCGTTTACTTATGAGCATGGTTCAACCTCAAGCTGGGATAAATGGTAAACGAGCTGAGCTTGAACAAGCTGGGCTGGGCTACCAGTCCTAGTGGGGGCATGTAAGGCTGGGTGGTTGCGTCTTGAACCCGAAGTTTTACCTTGCAGGAAGGCGAGTCCATTAAGTGACAAGATTCTCGGTGAGGGTTTTTTCGTCATAGAGAAAAAATGCATTAAAGAAACAAATGTTATAACAAATTAATTAATTTTTTTCTGCTCAACAGTATCTGTTAGTATTCACATCATAGTGACTTTCCGGTAATTAAGGTTCAAACCATTACGGCTAATTAAAAAAGATTTACTTTAAAAAATGCACAAAATATTATTATCTGCAAATTTAATATAACTTTTACTACCAAATCGGTAATTGCAACCACCAAAGCAATAACTTAATAAATAATAATTGATTGCAACGGAATCAACTAAGGGCACCTTAATAAAAGGGGATGGCAGTGGATCGGGGCGGGCGTGCAGAGGACAAGGTCTTCACCCCCGGCCTGTCTCGACCTCCATTCCCGCACGAGTTTGGATTTTAACTTCCATCCCTGGTCCAAACAGGGGTGAGGCGGGGTGGGGCTCCATTTTTCCTCAGTTCATTGACATCCCTAAAGAAGGATTGGGAAGGCAGCAGGGCGGGGGGAAATGTAAGTCCATCCCCTCCTCCATCCTTCATCCTCGTTTCATGTCCTGCATCCGCGTCCAAACCAGACTAGGCCGGGGGGGAGCTTTAAGTATGATTTTCCTAACACCAGAAAAAGAGGAGAGGGTGTTGTGTGTTCTCCCTGGAAAACAAATTTGCATGTTTCGGTGTGTACGGAGGAATATCTTGGGACCCGCAATAATTTATATGCCAATGTTGCCTATGATGACTTTATAATAAAATAACATATAAAAAAGGTTGATATGTTTTTGACAAAAATGTCCTCCCGAAAGATAGATATGCGTTGGACGAAAATGTCCTCCCGCTTCCCGTATATAGATTTGCACGTTCCGCCTTTATTTTTAGCTTGTGTTACAACACATGGCTGCCTTCTCGTTCCTGCCTTATGTTAGATAGAAAACTTTTCTAGGATCGTTTCTACCTCGTGAAGATAACTATAAATCGAAAGACTGGTTCAATCATTGATAAGCGTCATAGGGGGATTTGTCGGCCATCTCTTTTTACAGTCTTTTCTTCTTCTTCATTTTCGTTAGGCAGTATGGAAAAAAGCAATGACGCACAAACATTCCAACAAGTGTCATTAAGATCACATCGTGAGTATATTTCCATATCATCATGCTATTGTTGAAGAACGTATGTCACCGTGAGTGTCATTAAGGCGTTGTTTTGTTATTGCAAGTAGATTTTGTTGTTTCAATGGTTGGAAACTTGAAAACATTTGTAAGGCGCTGGGACCTGTTGACAAGAATGCTTGGTTACAGATGCGAGCAAGGCCCTCTACCCCATCCGATATCGTTCATTCACTCAGTATATTCAATGTAATGCAAATTGCGGTTGTAGTAACATGTATATCGATTTGTGTAATATTTTTTTGTTTATTAATATCGATTTATAATATATTATGCTGAAATATCGTATATCGATTTGTAATATATTATGTATTTTCTAGTGTTGATTTGTGAGATATTGTTTTGCTTGATAATATTGATTTGTAATATATTATGCTGAATTGTCGTATATGGATTTGTAATATATTATGTATTTTATAGATTCATTTATGAGATATTATTTCGGTTGAAAATCTTGATTTGTAATATATTTTATTGAATTTCCGTATATTGATTTGTAAGATGTTATGTGTTTTCTAGTGTCGATTTGTGAGATATTGTTTTGTTTGTTAATATTGATTTGTAATATATTATGTTGAATTGTCGTATATCGACCTATAAGATATTATGTGTTTCCTAATATCAATTTGTGAGATATTATTTTGTTTGTTAATCTCGATTTGTAATATATTATGTTGAATTTTCGTAAATCAATTTGTAAGATGTTATTTGTTTTTCAGTGTCAATTTTTTAGATATTGTTTTGATTGTTATTATTGATTTGTAATATATTTTGTTGAATTGTTGTAAACGTATATGCTGGCTAACTCAAATTGATGTTTTGCTCATGACAATGTTGAGCATATCAACTGATTGCAGTGAAGATGATGTGTCTCAATCACTGGAAAGTTATGGAGCAACGGACATCCGTACTATCAACGCACCTGAAGAAGTGAATATGTGCACTATTGATGCACATGATAATAAGGGTGCAGGCATTGGATTCACTCTAGACTTGAATATTCCAGTAGACAAAATGCAATTTGATAATGAAATTCCATCAGACGAAATGCAATTCAATAATGAGGTAGACAATCATGACAGTGCACTTGACAAAGGTGCAGGCACCTCAAGTTTACATGATATTACACTTAACTCTTTTCCCCTAGAGGGAATGCAGTTTAATAATGAGGAAGCTGCATACAAATTTTACAATGATTATGCCTTAAAACTTGAATTCAGTGTTAGAAGGTATTCTTGGGCAAAAAATGCACAGGGTATTGTGGTGAGAAAGGCATATGTTTATTCTAAGCAAGATTTGAAGAAGTCAAGTGGAAATCCAACAAGGAGCAAGCCATATTCAAGATGTGGTTGTCCAGCGAGACTGGTGTTAAGAACACTTCTGAATGGGAAATATGTAGTTTGTACTTTAATCAATGATCATAACCATGATTTAGCCCATTCTTTTATGACTCCTATGTTAAGGTCACAACGTAAAGTAACTGAAGTGCATGTTGCAGTTGTTGAAATAGTTGATAGCCTCAGCATTGCACCAAGGAAGACATACAATTTGTGCGCACGCATAGATGGTGGTCACGAGAATGTACCATTCACACCTATGAATCTAAGAAACCATTTGAGAAGGAAGAGGTCAGACAACATGAAGAATAGAAGAATATGTTCTTTGGTTGATTACCTGCAGAAGAATTCAAGCAATGACCCTGGTTTTTTTAGTGCAATGCAACTGGATGAAGATGGGTATGTTGTGAATATGTTTTAGGCATATTCAAAGTCAAGAGTAGATTATGAATGCTTTTATGATGTGCTTATTTTTTATACGACAGAGAAGATTAATATGAAACAGTGGCCATTTGTGAACCATCACTTATGGAGTTGCATATTAGGCGACGCTTTTTTGTATGACCAGACTATGGAAACCTTTGAGTGGTTGTTCAGAGTATTTACACAGGCAATGAATGGGAAGTACCCTAGAGTTGTACTTATAGATGGTGTTCATGCAATTGCGGATGCAGTCTCATGTATGGCCATATGCACATCATCGCCTGTGTTTGTGGCATATCTTTCAAAATATAGCAAAGAACATAGGACATATTTTTAATCAAAAGACAAGGTTTGATAAAATATTTAAAAAATGTGTACTTGAAAGCATGGACGAGGTCACTTTTCTGTCTAATTGGGAGCAAATGATTCAGATGTACGACCTTGAAGACTGTGTGTGGTTACAAAATTTATATGCAGACAAAGATAAGTGGGCATTGGCATATAGAAGACAATACTTTTGTGCAGGTATAATAAGCACAAATAGTTGAATTTATGCATGGCACACTGAAAAAAACATTGTATTCATGTTTAACAATGTTTCGCTTCATAGAATAGTATGAATTATTTGTAAACGGTCTTAAACAAAGTAAGCTTGAACAAGATGTGTAATGCTTCAACACCCGCCCTGTAACTTTGGGCATGAAAATATTGATGCTACATGCAAATCTGTACACAATAACTGTATTTGAATGGACTAAGAAGGAGGTTATACAGGTCATGAATTGCAACATAGAAGGACGTGTGCAATATGAAAATATGCATAAATACCATGTTGTATGGGAGGGCGAAGAGCAACCATAAAGAAAAGAAGCACATGTTACGTACAATGTTGACAACAGAACAGTTGAATGTACGTGCAAAATGTTTGAATTCAAAGGTATTCTATGTCGTCATGCATTAAAGGCACTTAATCAAGAGAAGATACAAGAAATACCTGAGTCATATATAATGCGAAGATGGACGAGACAAGCAAAGATTGAACTGCTGGATAGAAATAATGTCAGTTCATCTGGTGTTGATGAGAAGTGCTACATAGCCTCCCATTACCAACAACTATGTAGGTCACTTATGCATGTTGCAGATTTGACATCGAAAAGCGAAGAAGCCTATGTATGTATAAGAAAAGTGTCAAGGGAATTACTTGAAAAGTGCAGTTAATTCACCATGAGTCAATTGCAGTTCATGAAGACCAATCTAAGAAAACAGGATCAAACAACATAGGTGAAATTCATATTTCTTTTGACTCTTATGACAAGTTACACCGAAGCGTCAACATCATCTTCAACAAGTCAGGAGTAAACCTTATAGATTATGATGAAATTATTCACCTAGCGAAGGGTATTAAAAGGAAACTTGCCTTTGATCCCAGTCGTCGGATGACAGAGGGTTCACTGTAATTGGTTTGCAAGAAAATGTGTAAGAAACAACCAACTCTTAAGCAACCAAGCCCTTCATATGAACAGGTATGTAATACAGTATATTGCTTCTCATGTAAATTGTATTACGTGCAACTTATCAATATCTCATTTGTGTAATTTTCAACATGCAACAATACCGTACAGACGTGCATTACAACGTTCAAACCTGCAATCCCCCCGACCTGTTTCAGTGGAATGATGGCATGAGTTTGACAAGTCTTTTGGTATGTAACAAATTTGAGATGATGTTCGCATTTCTTGTTGAACTTATTGTAGTGCGTGATATTGTTATGTTTAATGACATACTCAGTTCAATTCAAAAGTGAGCAACACAACACAGGAATCACATGTGGATTCTTTAGCTATAAAATACTTGTAGCATTTAACTTACATTAGTGCAAATCATTGTAATGTTTAGTATTCTGTAATTCTTTGTTGTAATTCTATAATTCTTTGTTGTAAATCGATAATTCTTTTTTGTAATTTTATAATTTTTTGTTGTAAATCTATAATTCATTGTTATAATGTTATAATTCTTTATTATAATTCTACAATAAAAATCATACTACAAATATCATAAAACTCGTCCCTAGAAAATACATAATATCTCACAAATCGATATACAATAATTGTGCATAATATCTTACAAATCGATATACGGCAATTCAGCATAATAGCCTACTAATCGATATTAACAAACAAAATAATATCTCAACAATCGCTACTAGAAAACACATAACATCTTACAAATCGATATATGGCAATTCAGCATAATATTACAAATCGATATTAACAAACAAAACAATATCAACAAATCGACACTATATCGGGAAGCTTCATTCTAAAAAAGGCGTGTTGCAGATGCGGTTTCGCCTCATTAATTTTCTCGAGAGAAGAGAGGGTGTGCTGACAAAAACAGTAATCAGACTGATATTAAGAAGCCAAAGATTGAACCCGTTGATGAACCTTTCCCTATTTCATCAATTAATGACCTAAAAGTAACCATTTTTAAGAAAACTCATAATTCTCTTTGGCTTGATATCTTACAAATTGATTCACGGCAATTCAGTATAATATCTTTCAAATCAATATACGGCAAATCAGCATAATATATTACAAATCCATATTCACAAACAAAACAATATCACCAAATCGATATTCGAAAACACATAATATCTTACAAATCGATATACCGCAATTCAGCGTAATAGCTTACAAATCGATATTAACAAACAGAACAATATCTCATAAATTGACACTAAAAAATACATAATAGCTTACAAATTGATATACGACAATTCACCATAATAGCTTACTAATTGCTATTAACAAACAAAACAATATCTCACAAATCGACACTAGAAAACACATAACATCTTACAAATCGATATACGATAATTCACCAATAATAGCTTACAAATCGATATTAACAAATAAAACAATATCTCATAAATCGACACCATATCAGAAAGCTTCATTCTCAAAAAGGTGAGTTACGGATGCGGTTTTGCCTCATTAATTTCCTCGAGAAAAGAGAGGGTGTGCTGACAAAAACAGTAAACAAATTGACATTAAGAAGCCAAAGATTGAACCCGCTAATGAATCTTTCCCTATTTCATCAATTAATGACCTAAAAGTCACCATTTCTAAGAAAGCTCGTAAGAATTTTCACTTCTCTTTGGCTTGATATCTTATAAATCGATTTACAGCAATTCAGCATAATATCTTCCAAATCAATGTATGGCAAATCAGCATAATATATTACAAATCGATATTAACAAACAAAACAATATCACCAAATCGATATTCGAAAACACATAATATCTTACAAATCGATATACCACAATTTAGCGTAATAACTTACAAATCAATATTAACAAACAAAACAATATCTCACAAATCGATACTAGAAAACACATAATAGCTTACAAATTGATATACGATAATTCATCATAATAGCTTACTAATCGATATTAACAAACAAACAATATCTCACAAATCGATATTATATCAACATAATAGCTTACTAATCGATATTAACAAGTGTCAGTTGCGTAATTTTGTAAGATGTTTCAATTTTTAAGATATTTGTATTATGATTTTGAAACGTGTGCATGTGCAATTGACATTGTTATGATTTGTGCGCTTGAAGTGGCTATTTGCGTATTCAACACATATGTGCCAGTGTGTAATATTGGTTTATGGATCAATGTGAATTTTGAATAGTCTTACAAAATTTGTATACACAATCTACAAAATCTGTTACAAATGTCTGTACACAAAAAAAATCTTCTATTCAAGAAATTGAATGTTGAACCAAAAATTACTATTGTTCTCTCACTCTCAGCAGTAGAACGTAACCCTCTTCACGTTATCCTTGTGAATAGGTAGACGTTTAAAACAGCTTCCTCTTACTTCTGTGGGCCTCGCGTCCTTCGTTGCTTTCTAGGTATTTCTGCAGTCTGGGGTTTTATATCCATCGCAATTAGAAAATCCATAAGTTTTTTGCATAGTTCTGTGCGGAATCCAGAAATATCATCCTGAAAAAATAAAAAACGATAGTCAGACCAATATAGAAATATAGTCAGTAATAATATAGGATAATAAAACATGTTTAAGTGTACAACATACAACGGTGAATTTTGGTACTCGTCCATAGTATATTGCTTCAATATACTTCATTACAAAAACGCCACAATCGACGCCATTATTTTGTAAAGGAGCATCCTCGGCGACGTGAATCCTCCACGGGCTAATGTCGACACCCAACATGTCTCTGAAAAATCTAACCTGTGGTTTATGCAAAACCAAGTAAATTTTAGGCCACGATAGAAGATACAGTAATCTTATAGATAGAAAATTACCAAATGCACAATGTCACAGTCTATACCAATGTTATAGTCCAAGAAGTTATATAACCATATTTTTTGTTTTCATACATCCAACACGTATAAGACCCAATGCTTTTTCGATTGCCACAATGTAGGAATCAATATCCAAAAATCGATGTTAAGAATCAGCATAGAAATTGATATTAAGAATCAAAATAACATCTTAAATCAATATTAGGATTCAACATATAAATCAATATTTAGAATCAGAAAAATATCTTAAATCGATATATAAATTCCTATTGATAGCTTAAAATAGATATTAAGAATCAACATATAAATCAATATAAATAATCAAAACAATATCTTAAATCGATATTAGGATTCAACATATAAATCGATATTAAGAATCAGAACAATATCTTAAATGGATATGTAAATTCCTATTGATAGCTTAAAATAGATATTAAGAATCATCATAGAAATCAATATTATGAATCAAAACAACATCTTAAATCGATTTAACATCTTGCAAATTGATATGGTCATAAACCTTTTAACTTGATGAGAAGTCTGCCATTTGGTCATCGTCACCCCAGTATTGTAGTTCATCTATAAATCCAGCCGCATATGGCATTCGGAGGACGATACTCTGTTGAACGAAATAGTAATAATAGTAAGTTTAAAATACGCAGGTACATTAGTAAATCAAAAAAGAAAATAAACATATAAGATAACCAATATACCATAAAATAAGGGGTGACGACGCATACTGACATGAATAATCCCTTGCTTTGAATATACATGACAAAATCGTGTATAGTCTGTTTACAACAAATATGCACTTGTTAATATACATGACCACGACATACGTAAATATATAACAGATAGTGCTTTCATACGTACAAAATTACTGATAGTGTGTTTTTCTACAAATTCATCTCGCATCCGGTCGATGTTCTCTTCGAGCATTTTGTTGAGTTTTCGGGCACCTTGTTTTGTGGATGTTGCACTCAAATTAGCTGAATATTCAGTAAAGGAACTATTGCATTGTATTCAGTAAGCGAAATGTAAACTACATAAAAAAGATGAAATAGGTTAAAGCAATCGAAGGTACCCTTTTTGTGGACAGTCGACTGAATTGCAGCTTCCTTCTTCAACATCGATACTGTTTTTGCGACAATGGTGGTTAATTAATACGTTGGGTTTTATGTTCATTGTTCACGAAGCAAGAAAATAAAATGTCGCTTGTTCCTTGCTCTCAAAGGAAATGTCGTGTGTTCCTTGCGGAACACACTACCAAAGTTAATCATTTCACATCCCGCCCGTTTTCAAAAATACTACCTCTAAAGATTATATTAAATAAATTAATTAAATTGCATATTAAATAAAAGATATTGTTTCATTTGCCAGTATCATCGCAACGACGTTAGTACGTGTAAATGAATGACACATCGCTTAACATCAGTAGTGTGTCAGATGATGTTTACCTAAACTCTAGACCCTAAACCCAAAACTAATCTTATGCGACGTTCCTTGCACTTAAAGAAAATGCTACAAATAATAAACCCTAAACCAAAAATCGCTTAACGGTTGATCAAACCTACGTACAAATTGTGGTAACTTCATAATCGCTCTACCTAGTAATCGCTATTACAGGAATCGCTATACATAATAAACTCAAAACTAGTAATCGCTATATGAGTTAGCAAGCGTAAGTACAATTCATGGTAACTTTATAATCTCTATACTTATTAATCGCTATACTAAGTAATTGCTATCACAGGAAACACTATAAATAATAAACCGTAAACCAGTAATAACTATACGATTTAGCAAACGTAAGTACAAATCATGCTAACTTCATAATCGCTATACTGACTTATCGCTATTATAAGAATCACTATAAATAATAAATCTTAAACCAGTAGTCGCTATACGAATTAGCTACTTGTAAGTAGTAATAGCTAACTTCATAATCGCTATACTGAGTAATCGCTATTACAAGATTCGCTATATATAATAAACTCAAAACTAGTAATCGTTATACGATTGACCAAATGTAAGTACAAATCATGATAACTTTATAATCTCTATACATAGTAATCACTATACAGAGTAATCGCTATAGAGTAATCGCTATCACAACAAACGTAAGAAAAGAATTAAATAATTACACTAATTAATCACTATATGTGTCACACTTATTAAGGAAAGAATTATATAATTACAACAAAGAATGAATGAATTACAATATAGAATTATCGGGATACACAAATCACATAATATGTTTATTCACTGACACTTAACGACTCAGATGTACCTATAAACCGTCTCTTTCTTTCCCTTGGTGGAGTCTCTTTATTTGGTGGCCTCTTCGTTCCCTTGATCTCATTAAACCCACTGGTAATCATCTCAACCAGCAACCTAATTTATTTTTCAAAATTTTGCACGTCCTTTCGTAACTCTTTATTCTCCCTCTCCAGCATCGCAAACCTTCTGTCGGATGATACATTCTCTTTTTAGAGCAGTGTTTGCTCTCTATCGTGTACTGCAATAGAGGGAATCACAAGAAGTGACAAAGGGACACGAGGGATGTTACGTCTATGCTGGAAGACGACATGATCGAGGATAAGAGTGTCCTTACTTTCAGGTTGTTGCTTCTCAATCTGTCGATTTGGATGCATGGGTTGTCAATATTGTTTGAAATAGTTTGGGTCATATTGTCGTTCTTTATAATCATATGGTATGGCACAAACACCTCCTTTGTTTCAGTTATCTAATTATTTCTTGAAGTGTTTGTGCCAATTCGTGTTCTTGACTCCACCACTGTTTATTTTCCTTCTAAATAGCACAGACACTTTTGGTACCGACTGTCCCAAGCCAGCTTGTAGGAGTACTTGACTGTCATGCTGCAACTCAGCTTCACATTTGCTAAAGAGCCAAATATCCCAGACAGACAGTCTCACTGCCACAGCAACAACCTCTTTGTCCTCATCCTCCACATCTACATAGGGTCTCCAAACAACCTGTGCATTCAAGATTGTGGTTTAGATATAGAAATAATTATTCATGCAAAATGTTGAATGTGATAACGATTTATACTAAGGAAGACAAAATCCTAAAGCGATTATTATTAAAGAATACTAAACATTATAACGATTTACGCTAATAAAAGTTAGATGTTAAAAATATAACGATTTGTACTAAGGAAGACAAAATCCTAAGGTGATTATTACTTAAGAATATTAAACATTATAATGATTTACGCTGATGAAAGTTAGATGCTACGGAGATAACGATTTGTACAAAGGAAGACAAAATACTAAAGCGATTATTACTTAAGATTGCTGAACATTATAACGATTTACGCTGATGAAAGTTTGATGCTAAGGAGATAACGATTTGTACTAAAAATATAAAATCTTAAAGCGATTATTAATTAAGAATGTTAAACATTACAAAGATTTTAAACCATTTACCTCATTTAATTGTAGTCCATCTAAAATGAACTGAGCATTTTCCTCTTTGACATTTATTGAAGCCCACTGGCCGATTTTGGGGAAATCACAAACCACAGAGCCACACAGAGGATGCAAGGCGACAATATGCTCCCACGTCTAGGCCTACAAAATCAATATATTAGTAAGACTACAACCTTCCACGAGCTTAGTCCACAAGTACTAAATATTTAATAAACAAATACCTGAACAAATGGCCAAAACCTGTAGATGATTTTTGTACCATTACTCGCATGATACAGTTGACTGTACAAGTGTGCAAGCATAGCAGTACCCCATGCCCAGTTGTTGACTTCATCTAAGTCTTCCAGGAACTGCAGCCACAAGTAACTTATTCTCAAACTAGAACAAACAAAAAATAAAGTAAGTCTAAAAAAATAAAGAAGGAAGGCGCGCAACTCTTGGTCAGCTGCTTCAGATGCACATGCAGCGGACTGGCCTTCACATTTATTACGGAAAAAATAAACTTTCATCGTTGAGAAATTTCCTCCACCAGAAATACACTCATGGCATTCCTCTATCGATATTCCTAGAAGGGCCGTGCAATTGGTCCTTGGGTTATAGTTTGAATCCCTTGTTAGGATAGTACTTGCCTGGCACTTAAGACTCGTAATTTGTGCCACATCTTCTAGGGTCATGATCATCTCAAAAACCCCAAACTGGAACGTGTTCGTCTTATGGTTTCACTTACTGACAAGGTGGGTCATGGTGTTCCAGTAATTTTTAAAATAATGTTGGTCCAAAAGGTCGTTGAAGTGCATCATTCGTAATCGGTCCTTCTGATATTCACTCAGCTTTTTGTACCATGACAGAACTATAAGCCACTAACACCGCCCTTTCAGTTTTTCACCTACTGCTCTGTTTCTCTTCTGACCAACTTGTAACACAAAATATCAAATCACAATTAATCGTTATTCATAGTAATCGTTATCATAGTAATCACTATCGCATTAATCGCTATACATAGTAATCGCTATAACAGTAATCGATATACAGAGTAATCGTTATTCATAGTAATCAGTATACAATGTCATCGCTATACATAATAATACCTACAATAGTATATCGCTACATCCAGTAGCGGTTAACGTACTTTGGTCACACTTGTCTCATCTCCATCCCCTCCCTTCCATAGCTTTTATACTTCTTCCTTCCTTCGCTCTTTTGTGTTCATCCTCTTCCTTTTTCTTTCCTTTTCTCTTTCCTTCTCTTCCTCTTCTTGCTTCTTTCTTTTTCTTTTCTTCCCTTCCTCGTCCTCTTTATCCTTCCTTTGTCTTTCCTTCTCTTTCTCGTCCTTATTCTTCTTCTTTTTTCTTTCCTTCTCTTTCTCGTCCTTATTCTTCTTCTTTTCTCTTTCCTTCTCTTCCTCATCCTCCATCTCCTCTCTTCGTCTTTCCTTCTCTTTCTCATCCTCCTTCTCCTTCTTTTACCTTTTCTTCTCTTCCTCGTCCTCCTTCTCTTTTATTTGTCTTTCATTCTCTTCCTCGTCCTCCTTCTCCTTCTTTTGCCTTTCCTTCTCTTTCTCATCCTAAATTTGCTTCCTTTGCCTTTCCTCTTTCTTCTTCTTCAATTGTCTTTGCTTTTCTTCTTCCTCCTCCTTCTTTTTAAATTATCTTTGCTTATCTTCCTCCTCCTTTCTCTTCTTCAAATTCCTTCGCTTTTCTTCCTCCTCCTTATTCTTTCTTTATTTTTCTCTCTCCTCCTCCTCCTTCTTCTACCTTCGCTTTTCTTCCTCCACTTTATTCTTTCGTTGCTTTTTCCTCTCCTTCTCCTCCTTCTTTTGTCTTTGCTTCTCTTCCTTCTCTTTATTCTTCCTTTGTCTTTCCTTCTCCTCCTCCTCCTTCTTTTGTCTTTGCTTCTCTTCTTCCTTATTATTCTTTCTTTGTTTTTCCCTATCGTCCACCTCCTCCTTCTTTCGCCTCAATTTCCTTTGCATTTTTGCTTTATCCTCCTCCTTCCTTTCCTTTTGATTCTCTTTGTCATCATTCTTCTTCTTTTTCATTTGTACTTCTTCTTTAGCATTCTTCGTTGGATCATCATCTTCAATATCTGACGGATTAGGCTCAGCTCTATACTTTAGCAGCAATTGCTCCCTTTCTTTGTCATTCTCAATCGTCAATATTTTGTAGTACGCTTCTAATTGCTCATACAAAGCATACTGTTCGACGATTTCGATTATAGATTTTTCCTCGAATGATGAAGTGTTTTTTCTCTTACGAATGTAAGCCATTGGTAACCTGCACAACACTAAAACTCACTGAGACAGCAAAGGGAGCTCTGGGGAAGAAGACAAAGCGTTAGATTTTTTGTGGATCGTTTATGGGGTAATATTGTGAGGATCTCCTTTTATGGGACCCACCAAAGATTTTATAATAAAATAACATATACCTTTTAGCGGTTCACGTTTTAGGCGGTTTACGCAATAACGTTTTTGTCGGCCACAAAGCGATATGGAAAATCCTATTGATAACTTATAAATCGATATACAGAATCATGATAGAAATTGATATTACGAATCAAAATAAAATCTTAAATCGATATTAAGAATATTATGCTGAATTATTGTATTGATGATTAATATATTATGCGATATGTATATCGATGTGTAAGATATTAGGTATTTTCTAGTATCAATTTGTAAGATGTTATACCATGTATTGTTCTATTGTGATCTACACAATGACGTCTATGTCGATCATAACTGAATGAAAATCGTAATTTGCATGAGTACAAATCGCGATACAAGTGCACGGATAAATCATTGTCTCATCTAGCCTTCAAATTTACACATCGTTATACACATCGTTTAGGGTTTAGGTATAATGTTTAGGATTTAGGTTTAGGGTTTAGTGTTAGGGTTTAGTAAGATATGACACAATTTATAATATATTTTGCCATATGTACATCGATTTGTAAGCTTTTATGTGTTTTGTAGTGTCGATTTGTAAGCTATTAGGTTGAACTTCCGTATCGCTTTGTAATATTTTATGCGATATGTATATCGATGTGTAAAATATTATGTGTTGTCTATTAACAATTTCGTTCACAAAGAAAGAGTTTTGGGATGAATCCATTTTCATTAATCGTGAGCCACAAAAATAGAATTGTTAATATTTTTTTGCATCACCATTTATGAAAATGGCTTCATCCAAAAAGAACATGAATTTTATTTAATAATGTATCATTCACATGTATAAATTGTTATAATAGGTATCATTCACATGTATAAATCGTTGTCTCATCTAGCCTACAGACTACAATTTCGAAAGTCTTGTTGATAGCATCATACAAATTGATATAAGAAGTCTTGTTGATAGCTTATAAATCGATATACAGAATCAGCATATAACTCAATATTTAGAATCATAACAATAACATATAAATCGATAATAAGAATCAAAATAATAACTTAAATCGATATCAAGAATCTACACAAAAATCGATATTAAGATTCAGAATAATATCTTAAATCAATTTGGAACCCTTGTATAGATATATATAAAACCCTACCCGACCCGACCCGTTGTTCAAGTGTAAAACCCTAGTCTATTTAACCTCTCTTCCTCTTTTCTGCGGCAGTGCAACTTCTTCTTCTTCTTCTTTTTTCTCCTCTGCTTTCATCTTCTTCTTCTTCTTCTTCTTCTTCTTCGATATTTCTGTCAAATGCATATCTATCTTTTAGAGACTCTCATTTTTACAGAAGCGATCACCAAAACATTCATAGTATTCATCGTCGAGTTCATTTTCTACTGCAAAGCGATTCTATGTGCAGTTGCAGATACATCATCTCCAAGAAAATGAGCTTGTTAGTAATGGCAGCCCACTGCACCATTTTCCTTGGGCTGAGGCTGATAGAAACTCCAACAGTGGTGCACTCTTAAGAATATGCTTCACAAACTTCAGCTCAAATACTCTTAGGGTTTAGGGTTAGGGTTTAGTAAGATATTAAGGGTTTAGGGTTTAGGTTAAGCGTTTAGGGTTTAGGGTTAGGGTTTAGTAAGATTTTAAGGGTTTAGGGTTTAGGTTAAGGGTTTAGGGTTTAGGTTTAGGGTTTAGTAAGATATTAAGGGTTTAGGTTAAGGGTTTAGGGTTAGGGTTTAGTAAGATATTAAGAGTTTAGGGTTTAGGGTTTAGGTTTAGGGTTTCGGGTTTTAGGTTTTAAGGTTAGGGTTTAGGGTTTAGGGTTTAGGGTTTAGGGTATAGGATTTAGGTTTAGGTTTTAGGGTTAGGGTTAGGGTTTAGGCATTAAGGGTTTTAGGGTTCCTGCTTTAAACGTATAAATTGGTGCTTCAAACATACAAATCAATCTAGAAATCGCACCCTTCATAAGTACATATAGTTGTAACGTTTGGACTTCAACATTAAACATCGTTGTACGATTTAACAAACTTGATTACAAATCTTGGTAACTTTATAAATCATAAATCTCTATTGTATTAAATGTATAAATCATTGCTGCTTTAAATGTGTAAATTATAAATCATAAATCGCCACAACGATTTGCCTTTGTTAAGAAAATATGTGTCATTCATTTATAAAAGAAACATCATTTCACATCCTGCTCGTTGTCAAAAATTAATATGCCTTGCGAGACCTGGATTTCGGTTGTGATGTTTGCGATTTAAGCAATGACGTCTATGTAAGGAACAACGATTTACCTTTGTATAGAAAATATTGGAATAGTATAACTCAAATCGCGGTTGTAGTAACATACTATCGATTTTTGAGATATTATTTTGTTTGTTAATATCGATTTGTAAGCTATTATGTTGAATTTCTGTATCGATTTGTAATATATTATGCGATATATATATCGCTTGTAATATATTATGTGTTTGCTAGTGTCGATTTGTATGATATTTGTATTATGATATTGAAACATGTGCGTGCGATATTTACATTGTTGCATGATTGCGGTGGCGATGTGCGTATTCAAATCGTTGTTCATTTAGCGATTAAAATTGAAATCGCTTCGTTGTGTCGCAGATGTCATTAAATCGATGTCTCTTGAATCGCTATTGTCAACACACATATACGATAAGTCGTTTCTTTTATTGGCACGGTAAATAACAACTCGATGTATAGTACATTGCGATGTGACTGACGATCATGACAGATAACATGAAAAATGATGTACATCTATATTTAATTTTGCATGTCGGCAAGAAGAAATCTTTTTGCCTCATAAGTGCACATAGTTTTCATTCTCCTCCTCCTTCTTCCTTTGCTTTTCCTTCTCTTCGTCATCCTTCTTCTTCTTCTTCATCTTTAGTTCTTACTCATCTTTCTCATCTTCAATATCTGAAGGATCAGGCTCCGCATAATAAATATCCAACAATTTGTTCCTATCTTTTTCATTCTCAATGTTCTTTACATAACCCTCACATATATCGGATTGGCAGATGATTTCTCCAAGAGTCATCCCCTCAAACGGCGAAGGCTTTCTTATCTTACGAATTGTAGTCATTGTTAACCTGCACAACACATAAATGTAACAGCATCATTGTATGTTACAACCGCTTTCCCAAGTATATATTATTACAAATTAACACATTCGTTAAACAATCACCAACATTATAAGCCGTCGTAATATTTGGCTTCATAAATAAATATCGTAGTACGATTTAGCAAAATTAAGTATAAATTGAGGTAACTTCATAATTACACATCACTACTGCATCAAACGTATAAATTGTTGTTGCTTCAAACATATAAACCGTTGTACAAATCACACCCTTCATAAGTACATATTGTTGTAACATTTTGGCTTCCTAAGTAAACATCATAGTACGATTTAGCAAACTTAAGTACAAATCGTGGTAACTTCATAAATCATAAATGCACATGACTACTGCTTCAAACGTATAAATCGTTGTTGCATCGAACATACAAACTGCTCCTTCAAACGTACAAATCATTGTAGAAATCGAACCCTTTATAAGTACATATCGTTGTAAATCATAAATCACTGCTGCATTAAATGTATAAATCGTTGTTGTTTTAAATGTATAAATCATGAATCATAAATCGTAAATCGCTACTGTTTTAAACGTATAAATCGTTGTTGCATCGAACAAATCACTACTGTATTAAATGTATAACTCTTTGTTAATTTCAAACTTACAAATTCTTGTAGAAATTTAGCCTTCATAAGTACATATCGTTGTCTTTTATGACTCTTGTTTCAGTATGAAAATTGGTGTTATTTAGCATGTATAGTACAACCACTTGTAAGATTTAGCATTCGGATTTACAAATCGATTTGTTTACATAATGAAAACTTACACAAAACTCACCTTCTAGGACACAAGTTTTGCTAATCCGACAGTAGAGGAGAAACACCTAGAAGGTAGATGCAGCCGATGGTGGCAACGGTGCTCTGACTACGCTCCGACGGCAGCAGACGACGACAAAGGGTGGTCTGGCGACAGCAGACGATGGAAAAGACTGTGTTGTCAAAAGAAGCTCCTGTTACAGCAGATGGTGCATCGTCAAAGAGTGATCCGAAATGTTTAGGGCGACATATTGCGAAAACGATGATGATTTTAATTTTTTCTTGCTAGAAGACATTTTTATCTTTTACTCGAAACATCATTTTATCGTGCAAATGACGAAAAAGAGTACTTAAGTATTTGCAAACTCTGGCAAAAGGATATTTTTGTTCTTTACTCAAAACATCGTTTCATGACGTTAATGGCAGGAAAAGATACTTAATTCTTTGCAAATGCACCGAACTTCGATGCTAAGTAATGCAGACACGTGGAAACAAGCCCTACGTGCTTACATATGTGGCACTCGTTCAGACTCGAGAACACGCACCTGCATGTTTCGAGAGAACATGGAGTACATATAACTTGCTTCGGAAAAGAGGGCTCTCTCAAATTTATTTATTTTTTGAAGTCTCTAAAGAAAAAAAGAGGGCAGGGCGCCAGTGGCACCTCATTTGTTGCACGTGTGCACCGCAACGGCCAGCACCAGGCTTCGACACACGTGTGGCCTCGGTCACGTGTGTCGTTTTTCGAAAGTTTGTGGTTTTAGAGCATTTAATTAAATTCTTAAAAAATGAAACAAAGGACGAGGAATGCGTACGTGCGCACTGTGCCGACGTACCTTGGACGAGACATCATCTAGGCTGTCAAATCCTAGAAAAGCGGCCGCCGAGATGTTCCCAGTGGGACCCACGTTCCGCATATAAGGACACGATAGGGACAATGTAGGTTTGTAGGATCCCCAAACGTCCTTTGCGCGAGGTTCATGTAATGATGAAGAGTGAGGGTTACGTAAGCGCGGTCCTCATATATCTTGGATGTGACAACCAATAGATCGAACTGTAGAGGGCGCCATTAAGTAGGATGCACACGAACCGAGTTTTAGCCGAGCATGGCTGTTCGAACTCGGCTGGTTTCAAAATGCCCCTGTTCGAGCCAAGTTTCAACAACATTGTCCAGACTCTGCTCGGTTCCAATCTCGAGCCTAACAGCATTCTAAAAGTCTATACACTAATGAGCATTTGAGAAGGGTGGGATTTGATCCCTGACCTTACCAATCATTACACAGACGATCCACCACTCGGTCAATCCATGTATTTTGTTAACTATGACCCAGAAAAATATACAAATACTAAAACCCCTAGATCGAAATTCAATCTCAGCAACTTTTGCTGAAGAGGCTAACGCCCTACCCAGTAAGCTAACGATAACTCTTAAGTTTTAAGTCGGAAACATATTATATATATATATATATATATATGCGAGGCTAATCGAGCTTTTGAACTTAATTGAGTTCAGCAGATTAATCAAGCTCGGCTCATTTATGCACACGGAGCTTGGATTTGTGTTCAAGCTCGGCTCATTTATGTTTACATACAAGCTTAAACGAGCGGAGCTTGAGCTAGCTTAGCTTACTTTGTATCCCTACTATTTAGAACTTGACCCTAGAAGATTGATGTTAGGCGGCCATAAACTTGATCTAGTGGGTTCGTCTGGCTGAGTCACATGGGATCCGAACTTTCTTTCGGGGCAGGACCTGGATCCGGATCTGCTTGAGATATAGTCACATAGGGCATGATCCAAAACCAAACCCTAATCCAACTCATCCAAGATCCAGTTATCCTTATCGCGGCACTGCCACTGGGATCACATTGTTGGAAATTGTTTTGATCAAATATGGTCCAATAGATGGACTCAATGTAGTTGATTTAATAGGAATCGACCCATGGATCATGAAGGTAATTTGTTAAAATTATTAAAATTGTAATAATTTTTTTGCCACCATGGGATTTTTTAACATGGTTAAAAAAAAGTATAAATGCAAATTGGGTTACAGCAATTCAAATACCAATTTTCACTAAACGGACCATGTAGATCACATCTGTATGGTTAGATTTGATCAAAACAACTTGAGATTATGAGATATCAAAAAGGGTATGAATGGATTGGATTGTGTTGGATCTTGATTCAAATCTTACATCATTTTCATATGCGAAAACTTTAAGTAAGATCCACGCATGAAATTGGATTGGGTCTGGAGTTTCGCTTTACTTTTGAAATTCTGATGAGATTTAAATCAGAATTTTAAGTTGGAACTACGTTTAGGAACCGAAATCAAACCCAATTCTTTCAGGGGGGGTCGTTTGATTCACAAACAGGCTTGGACAAGGGCACCATGTTCTGCTCTGTCTTGTCCATGGACAGCCTTGGACAAGGACAGTGAACACCACTTCTTCTTTTTTCATAAGTGTCCAGGGTATCTTGTCAGCCCCAGTTTTAAGGGAAAGGGTCGAAGTCCTCCAAACATGAAAAGGTGTCCCACTCGTCCAAGCATCCTGCATTTGTGTTGGCTCATGGTAGGGGTGGCAATCGGGTCGGGTTGGCGAGTCAGCATACCTCAACATGAACCTGACCCGTTTATTAAACGGGTCGGATGTGGCAAACACAAACCCAACCCATTTATTAAACGGGTAACCCGACACGCCATGGTTAACCCATTTAATAAACGGGTCGGGTCGGGTAAACGGGCGGGTTGGCAAGTCGGGTTCGGGTAAATGGGTTAGTGGGTCGGGTTCGGGTAAACGGGTTGACGGGTCGGGTTCAAGTAAACAGGTTGGCAGGCGGGTAGGGGTCGGGTAAGCGGGTTGGCGGGTCATGTTCCGGTAAACAGGTTGACTCGCCCCCCTAACCCGTTTATTAAATGGGTCAGCCGGGTTGGCGGGAACATGAACCTGACCCGTTTAATAAACGAGTTAGGTGGGTCGACCCATTTACGACACGAACCCGTTTAAGCCAAACCTGAACCTGGCTAAGAAGCGGGTTGGCGGGTCGTGTCATATTTTGCCACCCCTAGCTCATGGGCCCCACACACACGGAAGGTAGACACTAGGGGTGTCAATGGGTCGGGTTTGGTTTGAACCACGGTGGAACCAAACCTGGACCAGATTTTTGGGTATGGTAACTGGTCTAAACCTGGTTCTAATCGAGTCCACTATAAGAAAAATCATACCCAGACCCGATAAGAACTACATGAACCAAACCCATACCATACCCGATAAAACCATATTTTTTATCATTTTTACATTGAAAAAATGCAGGTCTTAATCGGAACTCGGGTCAGGTCTGGAGCTAATATAAATTTTCATAAACTATACTTGGGTCCATGTATTAATCGAATCTTCTTGTTTGAACCCAAGTCTTAATCGAGTCTTCTTATTTATTATCATACCCAAACCCTATAGAGTTTGGTTCGGGTCACGAGTAAAAGAGGCTCATTAACACCCCTAATAGACACGGGTAAAAGAGGCTCTCTAAGTATTTTTCAAAGTTCATAGCACATGCCTGCTTCATGCATTTAGGAACAGAATAACGATTTAGACAGTTGAGTAAGGCAAAACACAAATTGATCCTTGGTTCAATTACCCTTGATTATGGCGTCAGGAACAGTTGGACCTCACACAGACAGACGAGTCTCAATCTACGGAATTTTCTCATATTTTAAAACGGAGGCGAGTTATTTTCAAAACTTTTTCAAAAGGTCAGTTTGACTTGCAAAAGTAACAATATAAATGTCCTTTATTTCATCTCAAACCCAGTACATTTTCGTGATCCACCTCACTCTGGTGTTCATTTCTCATTATTTTTCTGAGAATAATGTCATTTCTCGATAATCCAGCTTAGGAGTTTAGTTGAGTAAGTATCTTTTTAGTTCATCTGAGTTTAGAAACCCTAGAATTCAGTTCAAACTAATTCAAACTTCATTTTCTTAGTATCACTCTTTTTTCTGTAGGGGCAAAATCATTTTTCATGTCATTTTTTATTTAAAACATCAATTCTATCATTTTCCAAGTTGGTATAATTACAAATCTGGGTTCGAATCAATTTCTTTTCTAAAATTTTAGCTATATATATTCGAGATTCAATTTATATTTGGATCGAATTCAATATCGGATATGATACTCAATACCTAATTTCTATCCTCAAATGAGAATTTTCAAATTTTTATCTCTGTCAAGGGTCTGGGACTTCGAATACCTTTTTTCATATGCATGCCCTTCCTTAAAAGTCAAAAGATCACGTGTAATATGATTGCACAAATATTTGTGAATTAAGCACCTGATATCTTTGGGACATGCCTTTGGGGCCCAAGGCCTGATGGAGGACAATCAGGTGTTTAGTGCATAAATTTTGTGTCATGTGATTGACCCAATTGATACTCTCCCCAAAGGGGTTTGACATAGTGAGAACTAGAACTAGACCTAGTTTCATGGTTGTCACCCATTGCGCAAGGTGAAGAGAGGGCAAGGGGGGTAAGACCATGGAGTTTTCTGCTGTCAAGGCAGCGATCGCAAGTATGACAGGCAAAGCCTGTGCTGATAGGTCTTTCATCCTGAGAGTGGTTTCTCCTCGTAAATATCTAAAAAAAAAAAATTTGCATGCTCTTGTTAATACCGGCTTTAAGACTACCAGCTACATTTTTGGATCCATATTCAGTCTTTACTTCATCAGTATCTCATTTGCGTCATCAACATCTGATTTGGATCTACTACGGATTAGGGTTCGAATCAAGTGCAGCCCGACCCGTATGCACCCTTACCCCGCTTCAGCCTCCGCGTTTTTCACACGAAGTGCGTGAATCGAAGCCCTCAGTTCCCTCACTTCCGACGGTTCAGATGGATGTCGCATCTCAGCCTACATGAGCGACGTGCGCATGGACCCACTTCCCGATGATTTTTTGGGTTCATCATAAAAACCGATATGCACCCATACGAAAAAAAGCAAAATGATTGAGGCATTTAATTTCTCTGAAGGCTTCAATAAATAAAGCCCCAAAAAAAATAAATAGTTTTTTAAACTTTTTATGTGAATTTTTATCATTTCTTTAATTCCCCATTTAATTTTTGCATTTCCCAATTATATATTCGTCTTGTCGACAAAATCCAGATACTGATCTCGATTCCTCACGGGCTCCACACCCCGAGAAATAATGGATCTGCCCCTTCCCAACCGTACCGCCTCACCTACCGGTTCGGTTCATACCCGGTTTCATCAGACCGCATCGAATCTGAAAATTAAAACAAACTCGAATCCAATTTGAATAGGCTCGATGTTCAATTGGGATGTCTTGATGCTTTTAGAGCCGTGTGAGTTATCCGGGCTCAAGTAGATATCGGGTCGGTTTGGGTATGAATGGGTTGGGTCGAGATAGGTTTGGATGTGAATAAAGTCGGGTCAGGTATGAATAATTTTGGGTCTAAAGGCAGTTCGTATTTGGTTCAGTTGGGTATTAAAGGACCATAAAATTGATAGAATAGTGTAATTAGTACGTAAATAATTGGTACTATCGAAGGTAAACTAAACGATTCTGCTGTACATTATAAGTACAATAAGGATTGACTCAATCTGATCATATGGATGTATTTAGCTTGATTTGTTTGCTGAAGTATCACACTTGGGAATGCAAACGGATTGGATATGATTGGATATCCAAACCAAGTCCTGCATGTTATTTCTGGATACGAATCCTTTAAGTAAAATATGAATGTGCATTCCAGTTAGATTCAGATCTGTTCAATTGGATTACTTTCAGATTTGGGTCAGGTTCCGATCATCATTTTAAGTCAGGTCCTGAGTTAGTTTGATTCGAAATCTGAACGGATTGATCTTTTTTTACACGTAAACAACTTGATTTTGTCTTTTTTTTTTAGATCCATTATTACCACGTATTTCGGATTCGGAATGAACCTTACCTCTTCGGATCTGATTTGGATTTAGATTCTGATTCGGATCTGGAAATATCCAGCCCAAATCTGACCCGTTTGCACCGTTGCTTGGGATTTAGGTTCATATTCATGTACAGCTTAAATTGGTTCAGGGGTACGTTACAGCATTATTCGATCTGTCCATTCGGGTATGAGTTGGGTCTGTTATTGTGGATTTGGGTTGTTACTGGTTAGGTATAAGTTGGTTTGGATACAAAGAGGTTCTTGTACTGGGTTCAATTCATGTATGGTGCACAACATAAAGAACCAATGGGATCAGTGAGAAAACAATTTGAGTATAAATGGTTATGAGTCTTAACTTTTCTTATTCGAAGACCAACTCATTTTTAAATAGGATCTGACCTGACCCAACAAAAAACAACTACAACAACTACGCCTTCATCCCAAAATAATTGGGGTCGGCGATATGAACCAAAAAAGAAAATCATTATGGGTCTTCCACATGAATCCTTCTCCTCCAATCATTTCTATCCAATGCCATGTCCTTGGTGAGGTTCAAAGCATTCATATCCTTTCCTATCACCTCCATCCATGTCTTCCTAGGCCTACCCCGACCTCTTTTAACTAATATATTTTCCCATTTCTCCATCCTTCTAACTGGAGCATCATTAGGCCTTCGCCGAATATGTCCAAACCACCGTAAACGATTCTCTCTCATCTGATCTGACCCATGGTCTATTAATAGGTCGTGTGAAGTCTTACCAGTTCGGTTTTTATTTTTCCTTTTTCTCATGAAATATTTATGCATAAATCGAGTTATACCTATTGCTTCTTTGTTCAAACCTATAAAGGAACCCGTGCCTTAGATCAGAGAAACAGATCAAAAAAATCTTTGTCGGACGATCAAAACAAAAGAAATCCTCTTTTCCTTCTCTTTTTCCTTTCTTTTCTCTTCTCTCTCTCTCCCATGATTTTTGTCTTCTCACTCAGTCTCTCTCTCTCTAGAATATCGATTCTAGAGAGTGGGTAAAAAAACTATCCCTTATATAGGTTGTTCTAGATAATTTTTTTTCTGCTTTACCTTTTCTATTTTTTGTAGTATTTTAATAATGGGCTCCTCCCGAAAGTGCGGCCCCTCTAGAGTCTCATTCTTGTTAGGAGATAGAGTTCTACAAGTGTAGAACTCTATATCCAACTACTTCTCTTTTTAATTATTTTTTTATCTATTTAATATTTATTATTGTTTTTATTTAATTATTCCTAACAACATTTGGGTCTTTCTAGAAGGCAACACCCTCTCTAGAATCTCTATATAATAGGTAGAATTTCACAAATATAGAACTCTATCATATCCAAAAAACAAATTTCAAAATTTATTAATTATTATTATTTTATTAATTATTAATTATTTAATTATTAAATAATAAATTTTAAGGATGTTTTAGAGGATATCTCCCCTCTCTGAAAGTCTTCTTAACATGAAATTTAATCAATTTAACCTTTTAAGTGAATTTAAAACTTTAAATTGATTAGACATGGATTTCAGATATGGATCTGAATCTAATATTCAAATCCATATTGATCTCAACCTGGACCAAAACCTAATTAATATGGGTCTTGGACTAGGAACAAAACCATATCAACTTGAATCAAACGGATTTGATCCGATCTTGGTAACATAGAGGCAGCTCATTTTTGAAAAAATATGATTTTCGAACCATCTGTATCCCGAATTTAGAAAAATGAAATATTAATATTCTTAAAATTATCAAACGCATCTAATGATCTACTACTTGATTTTTGCCTTCAAATTTTGCATAAATTTGCTCGATTTGATTTTAAAGGTAAAAAATAAACAGTTTTACAAGTCTTATTTGCCTCATTTAGGTCTTGTCAATGGGTCCTGGGCCATGCCGAGACTCAACTGATGCCACTTAAAATCGAAGATTTCGATCTAACTTACAAAATACTTAGCTTATACCTAATCAAGTTACTAACCCACGCTATCAACTACGGCTAGGATTGAAAATGGTTGAATAAGTGGATGACCTGGGTCTGGATTCTACTATTTATTATTTGGGTATGGCCTAGACCGGGTTCTATGTGGATGCAAAAGTCCATGTGGGAACTTGGTGCAAACCCTGTACAAGTAGAATTCACAATTACTTCTTGTATGGGAAATGAAAACAAGCTGGATCTTGTCAGTACGAACTCAAATTAAGATGGATCCAAAACTGCATGTTTGATTTGGATCAGGTATTGGAATGATGATAGCAAACCTGGCAAACATGCGTCTGGAGTTAGGTTTATAGTGGGACCTAAAAAAATGAACTCAGGCAGGTCCATTATCATTACATCTGATCCGAATCCAAACTGTTTACAACCCTACTGTCAAAGGTCCAGGTCGTTTTGCTTTGGCTCACCATGGTGCCTGCAAATGGATCGGATGTAGGTTAGATCATGACATACCTGAATTTGAATCTGAAATGCAAACGGTAGATCCGAATTCAAACCTTGATCCAAATCAGTTCCAGTGATGCAAGGCCAAACCTGAATTTGAAATGCATGTGGTAATACTGGATTCAGTAAATGAAATTTTTTAAAAAGCTATTTACATGTAAATAAAAGGTAACCAGATCAGAATCAAAATTAGATCCAATGAGGTAAGGTTGAATATAGATCCCAAATACATGTGGTAATACTAGATAACGTGATTTTGTCAGTACATGTGCGTATCGGCCGAATCGTATCACCAGAAAATCGATATGATACTGACTTGTTTTTTAATAAATATAAAAATAGCTTTAAATTATTTTTAATACTGTTTTAATGGCTTTAACACGTGTCATGTTCTGATTGACACTGATTGAGAATGATTCACTTGAGAATCGGTATCAGCCCGATTCATCTGAATGTTGGCCAAACGATACAGGTCCGATTCCGATACTGACAACATAGTGTAGGATATTAAACTCCCAAGGACTTGAGTCCTGATCTTATATTACAAAGAGCGTATCGGGTACTTGTTCGAACACTTTCAAAGGTACTCGGCCCAATGACTGGATGCCACGCATTCTGTCATCTCCACCCCGTCGCAAATGATGGGTTGCGTGGCATCCAGTGATTGGACCAAGGCAAGGTACTCGGTTCGATCACTGGATCTCATCTTCATATTGCAAGTATAACAATTTTGGTTCATAAACTTGGTTGTATTTTGTGATAGCCTGATATTTATAAAATGTACGTGAGATATGATAGATCACTTTGATTTTGGTGTGTGGAATTTGTTTCTAGATTGCTCATTAAAATATACTTATATTCAAATTCACTTTCTAGTACAATTTTATAATTTATGGAAGATATTAATTCATTTCAAAACATGTGAAAGTACACATAAAATTAAAATCTATGACTTAATTCAATGACTGACATTTATAAATATTTTTTTTTATTCAACCCACTCTCGACCTTAAATGCAATTTCTTGATGCGATTTAAAATATTAATAAGTTTAATTGCTTGCAGATTGAGTTTCATTTTATCTGTGTAAGTGAGTTTATGTACTGCATGCTTTATATATATTATCAACAATTCTTCACAAACTCATGTAAAACTTATACAAGCAATATTCTTTATCACATCATACAACTAGGGTTAGTAGATGAACCCAATAAAGGGTGTTCAAGCTTGGTTCATTCTTGTGGTGAGCTGAGCTCAAGCTCATGGAGAGTCTGAGTTAAACGACCTGAGTTCGAACTCACTTATTAAAGTAACATAAAAAAAACTTTTTCTTTAAATTAAAATTATTAGAAATTGACCTTGGAACCTACTAAGCCAAGCTCAAACTGGGTCATTACAAAATAAATACACTGTTTCAAAGTTGTAAACAATAGGATTTAAACTCTGAACTTATTACTTGCAAGCCAAACACTTCAATCATCTACTCTCCATGACACACACACACACACACACACACATATATATATATATATATATATATATATATATATATATATATATATATATATATAACAAGCTAGGTCTTCCTTGCTTAGCTTATTTGGTTGCTTCTTTATGAGCTGAACACAAGCCGAGCTAGGAGCAGCTCATTTCATTTCCCACCCTTACAACAATAATGAAAGTTTTGTTAATGTTTTCTTTTTTAAGTGTAAATTCTTGTATTTGTCATTGATACATGTTGCTTCCTACTCAAATTAATCGCAATTAGTAGTTTTTTTGTTAAATAAATTAATATTTATATAAATTTCTATGAAGCTACCAACATTTCCTAATTCTTCATTTAAGGTGGCTTGTTCTTAACTAACATTTCAACTCAAGTTGATATATTTTTTTAATTGTTTATAACTTAATGTTTGAGGAGAATGCAACATGTCTCTTCTCGTATTCTACATCATTCATTAGCAAAGTCTAAATTAGAGTTACCAGTTGAGAAGGATTCGGGAAGCAGAAGCGAGAAGCTCTTCTTGAGGCACTTTCAAAATTTTAGAAAGCTAAAAATGTGAGAGGACTCAGAAACAAACCAGAAATTATCTCGAAAGTGAAAAAAGAAGCAAACCGAAGTGACTTAGAAAGCAAGGAGAAAGCGAAGAAAGAAAGAAAAATAAAATAAAAACACAAAAAGAAAAAAGAAAAAAGGAAAAGCGAGAGGGAAGCACACTTCCTAGTTTTTTTGGCACTTTCCAGCACATTTTGAAAGCGCTATGTTTCTCGCTTCTGAAACGCACTTTGGAGAAATGCATTTTCCCATGTCCTATAGCTAGAACTGTTAACCTTGGTCTAGATGCAAGACTTTAATTTTTAAAGAGCTTAAAAAAAGATAAAATTCAAAACTTTATACCCTCTGGTGTTAATATATTAAAAACTTGATTTCCTAATCATAAATATTGCCTATGAAAATGGAAAAATGTTTCCACCCCAGTGAGATACAAACCCCTACCATAAAGCACTTTCTTTTCATATCTAACCCTAACCCTAACCTTGAGATGTGACGTACATATTTGGTTAAGTAGCATCTGCCTCTTGGTTCATATTTTTTTATATGTATGTCGGATTTCTGGGAGTTGAAAACCCAATGTAGTACTATTTATCGGGAAAATGGAAACCTACAAAATACAAAACCTACTAAATGAAACATGATAATGGATTTTTGGTGTGTTTTTTTCAATTTCAATCATAGATGTGTCTTGGACATTTTGAATGGAAAAAAATGATATTTGAAGCCTCAAAAATCATGTAAATTGTAGGTTGTTGATTTTTGAAACCTTATAAAAACATATTTATGCATCGGAATCAAATGTTCCAATAAATGATCCCTATAAAAACAAGCATATAGATCACATCTATACAGTCATAATTTTGTAAAAACACCAAAAATTCATGAAAATCCAATAGCATGTTTCATTTAGTAGGTTTTGTATTTTGTAGGTTTCTATTTCTGCTATATACCAAAATTTCAACCCTCCAAAAATCATATTTTTATATTAAAATATATGTTAAGGTTGGGTTTGCTACTTTTTTTGCCATTTTGTTCATTCATGGGATCAATTTTGGTACAAATGACCTCACTTTGTTTCAACTAGGAGGCTTGGAACCCACAAAAGTGGTCAATATTTTTCCCTTTGAAAATATTGTGAATCTAACATGATATTCTCAATGGCTACTGAATTGCCATTAAAAAACTTGACAGTATAAGATTGCTTATTTTGAAAATATCATGTTAAAACTGTTTTCTTTTGTATTTTTTTACTATATAGTTTTATGTATACTTGCAAGCAAATGAGATAGTTAGGTGGTTAAGATGCAGGGTCTTGGGAATAAACCACATGGGAGGTCATCCACTAACTTGCTTATGAAAACAAATATATAGTTTTATAGAGTGATGAATAGTTACTAAACAGTTAGTCTTAGACCATCCCAACACCTCTAAAAAACATAGTACTTGGTTACAATTATTTTTTTGCTTAATCTTAACCTATAGATTTGTTCATCATTGCTCATTCACTAAAATCCATGTGTTGGAGCTAATCAATTTTATGAGAAACCTTGATTTCTATTTCACCAAGCTTTCGTGCAATATGAGCCGTTGATTTTCTATTGCTCTAAAAATGCATCTAAATACGAAAAATGTCTAATTTAATATATGTTTATACTAAGTAAACTATACAAAATATGTCTACAAGTTCCTATTAAGTAAACACCCTAAACTTTGTTCTGTTGAACAGGAGACAGGAGCTACTCATTCTCTAGATTTATATTAATGTACACATGTTTCTAAAGATTGCTGAAAAAAACTAAGTTTTTTGAAATTATCCAAGATTTTCACTAGAACCGGATTTTTCAACTATGATCCAAATATATCCTAACAAACCACAAAATGAGCAACAAGGATAATCAGGGCAACTAAACTGAAGTAAGTAGTCTGGTTAAGGACAGACAGCCCCGAGTTTTATGTTCATGACAAAGAGGAGAAAGTGCCTTTAAAAAAAACAGAAAGGAGAGAGAGAAACGGGACGGCAGGCAAAAAAAATTCGGTTTTGGAGGGGAAGGGGAACCCATCATTAACCATGGTTAGTCAGGTGGGGTGCCTGCCGATCTGCCTTGGGGTTAAGTAGCTGTGCACCAAGCAGGGCGCTACGGTACGGAGTGGTTCAGAGTTTTAGAGAGAGAGTGAGGATCTAGAGAGAGAAAGAGAGGACATAGGCTTCTTCTTTCACTTTCTCTCTCTCTAAATATGGGAAGAGAAGCGTGGCAAAAATTGGGGTGGAGGGTGATTATTGAAGAGGCGTTTTGCTACATTGAGCAAGGAGAGAGAGAGAGAGCTCTGCCTCTGATATAACTTCTGCTGGACGATGATGGTGGTGGCGTTGATGGAATGGTCTCCTTCTCTTCTTCTTCCCGTCTGAATTCCGTCCGTGGGTATTGTTCTAGAGTTGTTGGTATTGACTCTAGAGAGAGAGAGAGAGAGAGAGAATGATGGAATGGGGTGGTGGGGAGGCAAACAGGAGAAGAGCGAGTGGTAGTGGTTGTGGCGATAGCATGGTTTCTGGAAGGACTCACTTGGTGGGAGAGAGAAATGGTAATGTTTCTCCTCTTCCTTTCTGAAGCTTTTGTGGTTTTGAGTGGTGACTTTCAGATGGGTGTTGCTTGTTTTTTTGTTTTTTTTTTATTATACTGGTTGGTTGTGATGATTGTAGCTTGGTACTATTTGGTTGTGTTGTTGGGCTCTCATTTCCCAAACCAATCTATATTTATCCTGTTTTCTTTTTATCTTCCTGGTTCTTGCGATGGCATTTACTATTTTCTTATTTTGGTTCACATGGATGTTTACAGTAATGGAATGTTTTCCTCCTTTTGGCTTTAGTTGATGAAGAGAATTCTTATATGAATTTGTGGGGTTTTATTATTGTTATTATTATTTTTTCTGGAAAGGGCTTCCACCAGCATCACTACTTTTTGGGTTCTTTATAACTCTTTCATGGTTGAATGGCTTGGCTTTATGAAGCTCCCTTTTTCAAGCTGGCCATTTTTTTTGTATATACTTAGCGTTCTTTGCTGCATTTATTGTTTGAAGGGCGGCCTTGCTAGGATTTTGATTTCTGAAAGGGCTATGAAAAATGGGATTTCTGCAAATTTCTCTCCGAGTTGGTTTCTATCTGTTTATTTATTTTACTCTTTATAGCTGTTCTTGTAACTATTTGTTTTAATATACATTTTCTGGTGCCACTGTGGGACATGTGAAGTTGTGAACTTCCCTGTATTTACTCTTTCTCAAATAACGGTGCAGTGAGAATTGCTTTCTTTTTATTTTACTTACTCTCTCTCTCTCTCTCAAATGATTAATAGTAATGGGTATCAATTTTTAGACGCAGATGATGTTCTTTACAGTGAGCTTTGGCATGCCTGTGCTGGTCCCCTCGTTTCAATGCCCAAGGTTGGGGACCTCATCTATTACTTCCCTCAAGGACACATGGAACAGGTGTGCTGACCCTTCTCAATTCATGTATTCGGCCATGCTGGTTGTTATCTATTTAGCTAAACGCATTCATAGTTTTTTTTTTCTTCCAAAAAAGAAAAGCTAACTCCATGCATAGTTTGCTACTGCAATGACTTTTCTTATTTTTTGTGGGTATGCTTCTTCCATTTTAGTCCAGTGCTGCTGGTAGCCCATCTTTACATTCCCTCTAATTTTCCCTGTTTCTGTTTGTTCTAGTTGGAGGCATCTACAAATCAAGGAGCGGAGACCCAGTTGCCCAAATACGACCTGCCTTCTCAGATTCTCTGCAGAGTGATGGATATTAAGCTATTGGTATACTCTCTCTCTCTCTCATTGTGGTGTTCCAAAGATGTCTGGAACCTTTGGCATGTGCATTGCTCAGATATACCTGAATGCTTGCATATATCACGCTCATACATTATGTTTTTGTAGCTAGTTTTAGTAGATGTAACGGATGCCTGTGTGTGGAAATTTGGTGATAACTCTCTCTCTTTCTCTCTCTCATTGTGGTGTTCCAAAGATGGCTGGAACCTTTGTGGCATGTGCATTGCTCAGATATGCCTGAACGCTTGCATATATCACGCTCATACATTATGTTTTTGTATCTAGTTTAAGTAGATGTAACGGATGCCTGTGTGCGGAAATTTGGTGATAACCGTTGGTAAAATAATGTTATTAGTTGAAAATGTTCTTTGCAGGCTGAAGCAGACACGGACGAGGTGTACTCGCATTTGACATTGATTCCAGAGCCAGAGGTAGGCACTTGTCTTTAACATTACATTTTTATGCATTTGAGTTTCCAAGTGAGTATAATTGATGTTTTTTTCATGCTGCTATAACAGAAAGACGGATCTGTGAAAGAAGAGAGTACAAAAGCACCGGCTGTTAAGCCACGTATATACAGCTTTTACAAGATATTGACTGCCTCAGACACCAGCACACATGGTGGATTCTCTGTATTGAGACGGCATGCTGATGAATGTCTTCCTCCATTGGTAGGAGCCTTGTTTTGAACTGCTTTGATAGATTCTCTCTCATGTATCTTTACACTTCGTGCCCTGCCCACCAAACAAATATAGACATATAACTCTGATTTTAGTATTGAAGGTAAGGTGAAGACAGGGCATGCATTTGATATCTGTGACTACTGACTACGTATGAAACTGGTGTTATGCCTATCTGAGGTTTTCTCCTTGTATCTAAGTCATATTGATCTTATAAAGTTATTGTAGGGGAGATTAACTCGGTCTAATATGAGAAGAAAAGAGTTAATTCATTGTACGGGATCTTGGTTTGGTTGATACATCATATCTCTAATATTTTGTGACTGCCTTTACAGAATATGTCCCAGCAATCCCCAAGTCAAGAGCTTGTGGCAAAGGACTTGCATGGCATTGAGTGGCCTTGCTGATACATCATATCTCTAATATTTTGTGACTGCCTTTACAGAATATGTTCCAGCAACCTCCAAGCCAGGAGCTTGTGGCAAAGGACTTGCATGGCATTGAGTGGCGCTTTCGGCATATCTTTAGAGGTAAAACGAGACACTGAAGTTACCTCATCAGTTTAAAATCCTTAATCAGCTTGCTTGTAAGCTGCTTTTTTGAAAATAGTTCAAACTTTGATTACTTTCTAAAACATCTTATTCCTATATAGATTCTAAAGTACAATGAGCTTGTGGTAGAGCTGCTTCATCACATTCATAAGATGGATAAACAATCACCACTATAGCAAATTTTATATTCACATGCACACTTTCCCGCCCACACGCACAGACACACACCTCAGGTACATCATCAGATCCACGCTCTTATACTAGGAGCTTTTGATGTGCTTGCTTACTTTCAGTGGTTCTATTTGGTGTTTGTAGGATTTAAATCAAGTCTATATCTCTGACCTAGGTCAGTAATGACTTGAATTCATAACCAACTCTGGTGTCACATTATATCAGTATCCCCAAGTTGATTGATTTATGTCACTGGGTCTAGTCATCTGGTAAACTCGAGTGTTGTGCCCAAGGCATTTTGGATTTAGAGTCTGCCTTTCAACTTTTCCATTCAGTGTGTAGTGATTTACTTGCTGCTTTTGGTGATTCACTTTCCTATTGAACCATTTTCTTGTGGAGTTAGGCATTCTTAATGTTTGGATTTTTTATGCATATTATAGCCTCCCATAATACAATAATATCTCACAATGTGGTTTACCACCTCTCTTCTTTCTTGGTATTCTAATTTAAGGAGTTTAGATTGTTTTGCAGTCTTTAAAAACATAGATATCACTTCTGATGTTGCTCCCAATTTACAGGGCAGCCGAGGCGGCACCTGCTTACCAGTGGTTGGAGTGCTTTTGTGAGTGCCAAGAGGCTGGTTGCTGGGGATGCATTTATTTTCATTAGGTTAGCTTTTCACTGTGGGTTCATGAATGCAATTAGTTTTCCTTCTACTATAAAGTGTTAAGGGACTATTTACCTGTTGCAGAGGTGACAATGGTGACCTTCGGGTTGGGGTGCGCCCTGCCATGCGTCAGCAGGGCACTTCATCTTCTGTCATATCAAGTCAGAGCATGCACATGGGTGTACTTGCAGCTGCATCCCATGCAATTGCTGCTGGAACCATTTTCAGTGTCTTGTACAAGCCTAGGTAAGTGGTTTCAGATTAGTGGAATCATAATCCTCTCTTGGGTTAATTACGATGCTGCGTATTTAATTTCTGAAAGCCTCGATGGATTTTGTGAATCCAGCATTACAGTCAAAATGGTTTCTTTTATGCTTGTTTTTGGTTTTTTTTTTTATAATATAAAATGTGTGTGTATTTGTGGCGGCAAGATTTTGAACTAATACTGATTTTATGGCAAGACATTCACTGGATGCTCAAATCTCAATAAAATAAAATCATGAGAGATTAAAAATCCCACTTACATACATATTTTTAGTTTTTTATAGTTCACTTGTTTTTGTGTATTTTAAACTATTATATGTACCAATATTTGCCCATATTTTTTCACAAACTTCTTTTATTTTAATGCAAGATTTTCCCTTGTTGAAATAGTACTGAGAATAATACCTTTTGTTTATGCTAGGTCCTTTGGGGCATATCAGGCTTGGTCTAGATATTCCTGCTTAGTGTGTATTCAACTGTATTACTGTGTCTGTTGAATTTGTCTCCTGTTCAGTACAAATATAAAGGCAAAGTATATTTGAGACTAGGATGAAAAATGATGTATCATAGATGATTCTGTTCCTCTGATGAATGCATGAAACATATCTGTATATTGGAACTGAAATTTATGTCTTTTGTGGAAAAATTTATTTTGGTTGGTGATATTTGAGAGATCAAATGTATATTCTTTATAAATCTTCTAGTTACTCAAAACCTACATGTATATTAAGGACATTCTATATCTTTTGTCTTGTCACTTGGACTGAAAATATATCTCCTGACAGGACCAGCCCTTCTGAATTTATTATACCGTATGTCCAGTACACAGAATCTATTAGAAGCACCTATTCCATTGGAATGAGGTTCAGAATGAGGTTTGAAGGTGTAGAGGCTCCAGAGCAAAGGTTTGAAGTGAAACATAGTTTGTGTCTTAGAGACTTAGAGTTTAGATACTTTTCTTTCCATTAACACTTCTTCTGTGAACTAGATTTACTGGCACCATAATTGGCATCGACGATGTTGATCCAAACTGGTGGCCTGGATCAAAATGGCGATGTCTCAAGGTTCTCTCTCTCTCTCTCTCTCTGTATATATATATATATATATCGAAAAGTATAACTGTTCCCGACTATATCTTTTTCAAATAGATCTCTTTTTTTTACTTGTTGCATTTATGACCAATTATGATGTTAGGGTTTTTCATCTTCTTTGACACAGGTTGAATGGGATGAAACATCTGTCATTGCTCTCCCTGACAGGGTTTCTCCTTGGAAGATTGAGCCTTCTGTTGCTCCCCCTGCGTTGAATCCTGTGCCAATACCACGGCACAAGAGGCCTCGATTGAATGTAGTATCATCAGCTCCTGATCTTTCTGCCTTTGGTAATGATGGTGAGTAAACATGTTTGTTATTGAATATTGAATAGTTGTATTTGCAGAGCTAGCTGTTCATGTGTTTAATCTAAAGCTCTTTTAGTAGCCAAATATTTAGTAGGATTATAGTTCGTTTCATGTGCTTCATACAAATATTCATATTTGACTATAAGGGAAAATGGGGAAAATGGACAATCTTGGTTTTTGGTGATTTCACTTTGTGAAATCTATGAGAAATTTCTGAAAAACTCTGGGATTTTTCATTTTTTTTGTAGCTTATAATGGTTTTTTATGTGTAGCGTTAATGATATTAATATGATATTTAGTTGATGTGATAATGTTGTTGGCATTGATTTTTGTTAGTTCTTTATGGTATTGATTCTTTTTCATGTATTGCAAGTTACTAAGATGTACATGTTTCTGAAGGGAATTGGCCTCAATATTTTTGTGTATGCTTTGCAATATTTTAGGAGTGTCTCAGGCTGATGGATGTCAAACAGCCTTGCAAGGTCAAGAAATGATGACCTTGGGCCGGCATTTCATGGACAATAATGCACGTGATGCAACACCGAAGTTGGTTCCGTGGTCTTTGGGAGCAGAAAAGTATGATATTGATGAAAGCCATACAAAGATTGGTCTAGATAACTGTGTTCCTTTGGGTCATGATCCTAACGCCTTCGGAACCTTTGCTGGTGAATCTTATCATCCATTTCCTGCAAATATTTTGGAACTTGCTGGTTCGAACCCATGGTTGGGGTCATTCTCCCAGTGTTCAGGTGATTCAAGTTTGAGGAGGCCCATATGTTCAGGTGAGGTCTCTTCTATTAAGAGAGATATCAACTCAACCAGTGATCAGGGGAAATGGTGCTTACCTATATTGTCGTTTTCACATTATCAACATTCTGGATCCATTCCCAAATGGAGTGGTAAGGGGTTTGATCATGTGAAGTTGGGGATTTCCAAGGAGGATTCAGCAGCACGACCTGTGGAGTCCAGTATACTGAAGCTTTTTGGCCAAACATTGGTGGGCTCTAGAGATATGTTTGAGAATGTGGGAGGGACAGAACTCGTGCCCCATTGTATTGGTACCTTTAATGAAAATCTTAGTGAGAAACAGGAAACTAGAATACGGCCTTCATCAGCAATGCATTTAGCTGGTTTGGATTCTGATCAGGTTTCAAAACTGTCGAAAACAACACAGTCAGTGGACACTTTCGGTGCTGGCTGTGAGCTGGAGAAGCCTTGCAGCAATATAACTTCCAAGGAATTGCCTTGCCGAACTCCAGGCACTTTAACTAGAAGTTGTACCAAGGTAAAATTCTCAACAGAATTTGGCATTAGAGCCATGGATAAGCCTGCCTTTGCTTGACATTCCTGTTACATTTGGACTGTTCAACTTCTATTATCATGATTTTGAATGATTAATCCCCTGGCGTCTTATTTAATGTGTTTTCTATTTCTTTCTGCAGGTTCACAAGCAGGGTAGTGCTCTTGGGAGATCGGTTGATCTCACTAAGTTTGATGGTTACAAGGAGCTTGTCTTGGAACTTGATCATATGTTTGACTTTAATGGGGATTTGGTCAATCCAAGGAAAGGGTGGCAGGTTGTATATACTGATAATGAAGGGGACATGATGCTGGTTGGAGATGATCCTTGGCCGTAAGTTTGTGCTCTCTTTTCTTTTCCCTGTATCTTCGCTAGATTTTCAAATTTCAAGCAAATAAATGACTTTGTTTGGCATCTTGGAATACGATGCTGCTTGCTTTATTTCTTTCTACTCCGGTAGAGGTGAACAAGTAGAAATCTATCAAATGGTTTGATCCAATGAGTGATGTCCAATGTTTTTTTTATAGATGTTAGTTTTCTTTCTATTTGTGTCTCTGTTAAACAATATAACGTCATTGAAAAACAGGGAGTTCTGTGCGATGGTTCGGAAGATTTCGATCCACACTCGTGAGGAAGTGCAGAATATGAAGCCAAAAACTCAAAATCCGAAGGGTGGTGAGGTGTCTGGTGAACCAGCTTCTACGGAGACACGGTCTAGCTCTGATTATAAGAGCTGTTAGTGTAGTATCCCCACTTACATGTGCTCAAGCTAGTTTAGCTATAAGGCTGTCATTCTCCCGTGTGCTTGCGTTCAAGCTTAGCACAGCTACGAGGCAGGATGCATGTTCTTCTGTGGAGTTGGTTTAGGTTGCCGGTTAGTTTCGAGTATCGGAGGGAGATGGTACTTTAGTTTATTCCAGATCCCAGTTTTGCATCAGTTGGCGATTTCATTTGTTGGTTCCCATACAAGGCGAGGTATCCTTTGTAAATTTCTGAGTCCTGCTGTATATGATAGGGTGAATATATGAATATCGTATGCATAGGCATGAACATATGTTGTTTGTATATGATGAATATGAATAATACTTATATACATATGCATGTATATATAGAAATATATTCACATCAATTCTTGCTTTTAGTGATCTTGAATGTTAAATGGTATTGTTATGGATTGAGAATGGTACTCCACAAACAAGTATGGTCCTCACAATTTGAGGTCTCTTATTGTTAGTGTTGTGTTTCAGTGTTGGTTTGATTTGGATGAGATGAATTAGGGAAGTCAGTATGCAACAAGAATAAGAAGGGGGGGGGGGGGGGAGCTGTGCAGCCCCTAACTTTGATGCTAAATAGGACCTATACACCACCACATGCTTTCAGCTTTCGACGAGCAGTGCAGTGCTTCTGATGTGTCTAGGGAACCGAGCAAGCCTGTATTGTGTAGGTGCATTCGGGCCGAGCAAAGGGCGTGAATCTTAAGCTGGGGTCCATAGCAAGCTTGTGACATGTAGATCTTGTGATGGAAAGATATATGGTCTTGCAAGAGGTGCCTTGCAAACCGTCACCAAGTTGAAGGGATGTCATGAGTTCAAAGCCTATTGGGTGTTGTGTCCCTTGCTGCGAGGCCGAAGCTGAGAGTACTTCCCGGCTAACAAGGGGGATTTTGGGGTTTTCTGCCAATGAGCTCATGAGTGCAGTGCTTTTCCCTGGTTATCCACAAAAGATCAATTCAACTGAAATCAACAGACTGGTTTGTTTTGTGGATAAGCAGATGGTGGTGAGTGAAAAAATCTGGCTTAGTATTTGATGTTTGGACCCATGCGGTTGCAGAGCCGTAAACAATCATGACTGCTAATTTTGGAGGACTTGGGCAGGATGTTCATTTTGGGCGTGGTTGGTAGGAGCTGTCAGTGCACTTCTTGTGGTGGGACGTTGCAGGTTCAAAACCCAGTGGTATGATGAATAATAACTGGTGGGGGTACGCCTAACCCCTAAACCTTACCTTTCAAAAAAAAATGTTAAAACGAACCAGCATTCACACAATGAAAACAAACACAGCCAAGAACTTGCACAGGTACACCAGCAATTTAACGTGGTTCGGTATAAACCTACCTCCAAGATAACCTCTCTATTCTGAACACGCGAATAAAGGTTCTCTCTTAATCTCTTTATGTGTTACATTGAGAGTCCAATATAGCAAAAGTGATATGAGGGTAAGGAGTCTTAAATCTTTGATAAAATAGACTGAACATTGGACGGTTTGTGCATTCTTATTTCAACAGGTTTATCTTGATATTCGCGAAGGACATTTGCCTTACCTTGCTCTTCATCAGGACTCTTATAAACTATTTCTCTTAGTGGGACTTTGACAGAACAGTCTGAAATCGTAACTCTAACAGGCCTCCACAAACACAATGGGCCTTCACGTACATTGAGTTTGAACCGCAAAAATGAGAATCGTTGAGACGATAAAGGCTTAGTGAACTGATCAGCAAGTTGATCATGTATGTAAATATCGAACTTGTAATTCTTTCTTGGAGATTTTATCACGAACAAAATGATCTATTTCTATATGCTTCGAGCGAGAATGAAACACTGGATGAGATGTAAGGTACGTGATATCGATGTTGTCACACCATATGATAGGAGGAGGGCCAGTGCAACCTAGTTCACACCTAAGGTATCTAACCCAAGTAACTTCAACAACAGAGTTAGAAAGAGCATGAGACTCAGGTTTGGTGTTTGAGCGAAAGACTATTTTGTTTCTTAGATCTTAAGAAAACCAAATTAGGACCAATGAATACAACATACCCACTGGTAGATTTTTGGTTGTCGGGACAACCGACCCAATCCGCATCCGTGTACATTGAGAGGTCAAAATTAATGAAGCAAGTTATAAGCAATCCATAGAAAACCGTAGACTTAAGGTAACGTAGAATACGCTTGACGGCCTTCCAATGATCATGAGTGGAGCAATGCATGAACTGATATACTTTGTTCACGGCAAAGGACACATCCGGTCGAGTTAAGGTGATGTATTGCAAGGCTCCCACAATGTTGCGATATAGAGTGGGGTCTTCAAAAGCAGTTCCACTGAAGGCAGATAACAAAAGACTGGTGGTCGCCAAGCATTGTTGGTTCAATTGAGAAGATCCAGAATATACTTGCGCTGGCATAAAAGCAACCCAGTGGAGAGAGATAACCTCAATGCCGAGAAAAAAATACAGCGGACCTAAATCCTTTAGAGCAAACTCACGCCCCATATTAGATATGAGAGACCGAATGTTAGAAGTAGAGTTGTCAGTCACGATAATATCGTCCACATAAATTAGCAAAAAAATAATAACAGAAGAAGTTCGAAAAATAAAAAGAGAAGTATCCATTTGGGAACCAATAAAACCCATGTTCAAGAGAAAAGAACTAAGTCAGTGATACCATGCACACAGAGCTTGTTTAAAGCTATATAAAGCATGACGCAACTTGCACACATAGTGGGGAAACCAAGTGTCTTGAAAGCCAGGAGGTTGCACCATGTAAACGTCTTCATTGAGAACACCATGGAGAAATGCATTTTGTATATCAAGTTGACGGATCGACCAATTGTGATTAATGGCGAGAGCAAGGATAATGTGAATAGTAGTGTGTTTAACCACTGAGATGAACATTTCAAAATAATCCACACCTACTAAATCCTTTGGTGACAAGTCGAGCTTTAAAGCGTTCAAGGATACCATTCGACCGCCGTTTAATTTTGTAAATCCATTTGCATCCAATAATATGATGATTAGCTGGAGGAATAAGCACCCAAGTACCATTCTGGATCAAGGCATTAAACTCTACGTATATAGCTTGCCACCACCGAGAATCTTGGTTGACAATGATAAAAGAAGTCGGTTCCATATTCTGATTTAGCTCAGAGAGAAGAGCAACGAGAAGAGGGTGTTTTTTGGAGAGAAATTTTTTTGGTTTTTGAGTGCCATCCATGGTTCGAGTAACCATGGGGTGAGTTCAGACTCGCATCAGAGAGGGAGGCACAAATCCCAAGGAGACAAGAACGAGAGGGGAAGGGGAGTCCATAAAAATTGGTAGGGAAGATGAGAGAGAAGAAGAGGAAGGGATAGGAATATGGGATGCTGGAGGAGGATAGGGTGGATGAGGTATGGCAATAAGAATCGATGAAGGAGAGAGAGAGGGTGTGGATTGAGTCGGAGAAAGACGACTAAGCTGAGAGAAAGAAAACCGGGATTCATAAAAAACATGCCGGGAAATCAGAAGTTTGATGGTAGTCATGTTAAGACACACATAGACCTTATGATGGGGGTTATACCCTAAGAATGTGCACAACGTGGAGCAATAATTAAGTTTATGATGGCGATAAGGACGAAGACAGGAAAAATAGGCACAATTGAAAACACACAAAAATGTATAATCCACAAGGACTTTAAAAATAATTTCTAGAGGAGTTTTATGGGCAATGGTGTGTGACGGGAGTCGATTGATAAGGTAAACCACAGTTTGAAAAGCATAAGGCCAAAATTTTAAGGGGCCAACAGAGTGGGCCATGAGTGTGAGACCAACATCGATAATGTGTCGATGTTTGCATTCAACTTTCCCATTTTGTTTATGTGTGTGGGGGCAAGAGACCCGATGACCAATCACTCAAGTATGTAAATAGGTAGAAACAATACGATACTCACTGCCCCAATTTGTGTGGAGGAATTTAATCTTACCATTACAAATATTCTCAACATGCCCCTTGAATTGCCTGAAAATATCAAATACTTGCAATTTTTGATGTAGCATATATATCCAACAGTAACGAAAATATGCATCAATAAAACTGACATAATATCGTTTATTATTAAGTGAAGCAATAGGGGTTGGTCCCCAAACATCAGAAAAAATCAAATCTAAAGGTTTAACCACTCGATGAGAAGAAGAAACAAAAGGAAAGTTATGACTCTTGTCTATTTGACATGCCTCACAAACTTTATTCTCAAACTGTTTATAAAAAGGTAAATGAAACCTGCAAAGTATATGTTGAACAATCTTAGAAGATGGATGACCAAGGCATTGATGCCATTGGTCAAACTGAGCGCGTTCACCCACCATTGCTTCTATATACTGTCTTGTTGGAAGGAAAAACCGATAGAGGCCTCCATCACTCTTTCCGCTGGCTAGAAGTTTTTCTGAAGCCTTGTCCTTAATGTAACAATAATCAGGATGGAACTCAACAAATAAGTTATTATCTCTGACAAACTTATTAACTGATATCAAATTCTTCGTAATATAAGTAACATGTAAAACATCTTTGAGAAGGAAGAGAGCTTTAGAAAAAAGAATCATACACACATTATGAATTTGAAAACCTAAGCCATTGCCGACTTTAAGAGTGTTATTGCCTTGATATTCAGAGTACAAGGACATATTGTTAAGATCATCGGTGACGTGATGAGTCGCACCAGGATCAGGGTATAAAAAATTATCACCGTACACCACAAGAGCAGCATGACAGGCTTGCAAAGAGTTTGATTAATAAAGTAAGGCATATTGAAAGCACTTTCTTGCCGTGTGACTTGATTTGTTGCACACTTGACAAATAACTTTATTTGATGAATTCGCAAGGCCTCTGTAGTTTTGTTCACTTCGAGTTTGATTGGAATATCCTTTATTTTGCCCTTGATAACTACCATGATTTTCATTATTCTTCCCTCGGTAGCCGTCCCACAAATTTGAGCTTTGATTTTGATTTTGGCGGGTAGTGAGATTGACCGTGGGCATGGTCACATTAGGGACCGACTCATTTTCACTTATTTGGGCTTCATGAATCAACAAAAGTCCATTAAGTTCATTACGTGTAATAGGTTCGATGTGAGTAGTAATGACCGTACGAAACAAATTGAATTTAGACGGTAGGAAACAAAGAATATGAGCCATTAAATCATCTTCAGAAACTGGTTTGGCGGCAATGGCTAGTTGATGTGAGATTCTTTTTGCATCCTGTATATATTTTTCAATGCTTTGAGTGCCTTTCTTTAACTCAAATAATCTAATTTTCAATTGCATAATTCAGGCTCAAGATTAATTAGCATAAGCAAGTTTGAAAGAACTCCAGACTTCGTAGGATGTGGGGAGACCCACAACATGAGTGTAGACAGATTCATATAGCGATGATAAGATCCAACTGAGCAAAAGTTAGTCTTGACGATGCCATAATATGAAATCTAGATAGATTTCTTTTGAATTTATTTTGAATTTCATAAGACAAGGCTTAGACCCATCAACAAGACCAATAAGGTCATACGATTTCAAAATAGGCAGAAATTGCGATTCCCATAACAAATAATTATCGACCGTTAATTTGGTAGTCAAAAAATGATGAAGCTCGAATTGAAAATTCGGTTGGGGTAAAATCATGCTAAGATTACCTAAAGCTTCTGACTGATTTTTGGGATGTTGAGTATTGTTGGAGAACGAGGTTGAGCTTGCCATTGATGCAAACGATTATGACTTTGATACCATAAAACGAATCAACACTCACATAATGAAAACAAACACAACAAAAAACTTGCATAGGTACACCAACGATTTAACGTGGTTCGGTATAAACCTACGTCCATGATAATATCTCTCTATTCTAAACTCACGAATAGAGGTTCTCTCTTAATCTCTTTATATGTGTTACATTGAGAGTCTAATATAGCAAGAGTGACATGAGGGTAAGGAGTCTTAGTCTTAGCCAACGGTTTAGCAGCCTTATCATAAGGTTTTGATAAAACCGACTGAACATTCAACGATTTGTGCACTCGTATCTCAACAGGTTTATCGTGATCTTCATGGAGGACATTTGCCTTATCTTGCTCTTCATTAGGACTCTTAGAAACTGTTTTCCTCAGTGGGACTTTGACAGAACAGTATGGAATCGTAACTCTAACAGTTGCCAATATCAATTTTGGACATCAGAATCAGTTGATTCAGACTTGAACCGAATGAACCTGACCTGAATCGATTTAAAAAAAACAATTAAACTTTAAATTATTAGAAATATTAGAATAAGGAGCCGATTCAGAGCCTGATTCCCGGTGAATCATCCAATTCTGTAGGGGGCTGAATTGGCCCTCTGTTTGAATTAATTTGGCACCGATCCAATTGAATCCAATTTGGGCTGATACGACCACATCATATTGACAACATTGGTTTTCAAACTTCTAATTCACTTGAACGCTTGGTGCGGATTGTGTTGGTTGACAATGAGTGGGCTAATTGAATCCGCATAGCTGCTTTACCTATTCTCTTTGTTCTGTTTGTTTTAGGCAATTGTTCAGTTTTTCATTTTTGAGACTCGACAGTTTGCCTATTTTGTCATTGCTACTAATGCATTCCCTTAAATAAGACTAGGGTTTCATAAAGTAATCGATGTCAAATATCAAGTTATCAAAATTCTTTCTAGTTGGTAGTCCCAAAATCTTTTTTTTTATAGACCTAACTGCGCTGGCTCTGCCTGACCTACTTTGTCATAAATAGGGGAAAGCATCCGCTTTTTTGTGTGATTATTTAAGAACACAAAGGAGATGAAACGTTTATTGTTACAGTGCAAAAGCCAACTGCCTCTCAAGCTAGGCTTTAATGGCTAAGATTCCTTTGACCCTTATGTTCAAGTTTGTGTCCATTAAGATATTCTTTGTTTAGGCCAGGGCAACCTGAATTGTAGTAGGATGAGAAATACATTTCCCAAGAAACTATTTTTGAAGTGAGAAACACCGTGTTTCCAAAACACCAGAGAAACATGTTTCACATATTTGGAAAACATATTTCTCATTCGTTTTCCATGCATTTTCCAAAAGTTTCTCTTTTGTGGGATACATGTTTCTCATATTTGGCAAGTTTTTTCTTCTTGTTAAACGTTTGTCAATCTGTTGTTGGAGTCACCCACGTAATGTGGGTGTTACCCAGATTAAAGGACTCCCATGAAGATGTCCCTATCAGATAAACTTCACGATTTTGGAAGGGAACATTTATCGTAACTGCTCCCTAATAAAGATTTACATTATATAAACGGGTGTCAATGAGAAACCCGTATCAAGATAAAAACAAAGAAAAAGATTAAGAAAGTAATTACCTTTTCTGATTTTTTCACTAAAGAGGGAAAGGGATCCTGCTCATCGGTTGCTGAAGGTGCCTGCTCTCATTGGAAGGCTGTGATCCGGCTGATGAGCGAATCTTCCCCATTTCTTCTGCTCTGCGAAATACCATCTGCCATTGCCGGATTGGAATGGCTTCTTCAGGTACACCTTTGAACTTCTTATGCACAGAGGATCCCAACATTGAGTTATGGGCCCACATCACACTTTTTCGCTGCACGAGCCTGTTGGTATTTTTTCGGCCACTGTCACCATGGGGCGACAACGTTTTTCTCGCAGACCTGATCTAATATCTACTGTTTCTTTATCGTCGAAATAGCTTTTAAAAGCCAATGGCTCGAAGCGATTTCGACCGGAGGAACTGGATGCTGGTAGCCGACAACTGACACAGGTCGCCAGTTGCAGGTGACTGTCGCCGTGGGACGACATTATTTTTCAGACAGCCTGTCATCGTGGGGCAACGTGGATCGTCGGTTAACTGACCAACCATCGCTGGCATAATAAAAAAAAAGGGAAACAGAGGATTAAGAGTTTTACATGTGGTCGTCGAGTTGTAGGGGGGGTCTCCCAGCACTGGGATCGTCGTGCGGTGTCGCCGGGGGAGGGGGGTTTTCTGTCGAACCGCAAGATTGTTGGCGAAGTGCGGCAAACCCCTTACCTATTACGTCGGTCACTGGAAAAAAGAGGGTTTGAAAAACCCCTTTAGTCATTTTTTCTAGATGCTGCCAGCACAAAACCCTTTTCGTTGGAAAGGGGTTTTCTGATAGGAGGCGCATTATGGGTCACCGCGAGTCATCGCTGGAGATCCGAGAGGGCGGATGCAGGTCGCCATTGCCGGCACCGATGACTGGCTGTGAACCCTTTTCTTGTTTCACCTCTATCGTCGGGTGAGGTGGGAGAGGACATCACCGGAGTCTAGTGGGGGTTGTTGCCATTGGTAGCTTTTTGGCCATCCGTCGGCGTCTGTCGCTGCTTAGGCGACGTGGGTCACCGTAAAATCTGTAGAGAGAAACCGAAAGGTTTCTCAGACATTGTAAAATAGAAACCCTCATGTTTCTGTTTTAATGCATATGTTGGATTGGGTTTGGTATTTTTGGCCCGATGACAGGTCTGATCCAAACCCATTCAGGGTGGATCGGGTCTGTTTTTTTTCCTTGGATCGAACTTGAACCATAATGGTTTCGGGTCTGGGTCTGATTCGGTTATACCGGGTCCGACCTAGATTATGGATGTACCGGGTCTGACCCGAATCTAGTATGTATCGGGTCAGACCCAGATCCGATATATACCGGGTTAGACCCGGATCCGGTTTATACCAGGTCAGACATGAATCCCATTTATACTGGGTCAGACCCGGATCCAGTAAAGACCGCGTTAAACCCGGATCCAGCTTATACTGGGTCAGACCTGAATCTAATATGAACCAGATCAGGATCCTGGCACTATTTGAAACTGAACCAGATCTGTGATTGATTCAACCCCTTCTGGGACCAGTTCAGAACCATTTTGACCGGTTCCTTCTAGTTTTTCACCGGTTTTGAGATGTTAAGACCATGTTTTCATAAATATATGAAAATACAAGGATTTTGGCATACAATTATAGGGTTTTATGAACTTTTGTCATACTTAGCTCTGGTTCATAAGGTTCAAAACCGGTTCAGATCCTTGGATAACTGGTTCATGGCTATTTCAGACCGATTCAGGGTGTTTTCAGACTGGTTCCTGCTTGTGGACCCTAGGTTTTACCCATTTAAGCTTGTTTTGTCATTGTGCATGTATTTTATTTGTAATTATACATGCATAAATGAATGTATAATATTGGAATCAAGGATAGTTAGATGACTTAGTGAATTCATGTTGCCGAAGTGATTAAATACATGTATGTTGTCAAATTTTTGTTATATCATATAGCTTTAGTCAATATTATTGTTGTACTTAGATTCATGAAACGATAAACGACCCAAAGATACTTTTATCATGTTTGGAATTCTAAGTAGGGTAGAATAAGACAAGTGTGTTGAGACACATCGTGCATGAGTATCTAAAGGTACTATGTGTTGATGATCTAGCTTCACATGAGCCTTAGTTTTACCAATTATGGTTGGTAGGCGAAGTGATTACACGTGTTGGAGTTCTTACCAAAGTAAGGCTTCAATGACTCCCTGCACTCACCCAGAAATAAGCATATTCAAGGCCTTTTATTTATTGCTTTTTTCATCAAGTTTGTCTCGTATATACTTTCTTTTGATACATGTCTTTTGTAATGCAATTTCTAGTTCTGTGATTCTAGATGGCTCAAGTTCTATTTCTTTTCTTGATGGATCTAATTTTAGTGACTGGAAAGAAACTGTCATTTTCACATTAGGGTATATGAATCTGGATTCGGCCTTAAGAATGGATGAGCCTGCTGCCCTGACAGATCAAAGCACTGCTGAACAAAAAAGTGCTTTTGAGAAGTGAGAGCGCTCGAATAGACTTAGCCTGTTACTTTTGCAATCTAAGGTGACTAAAAATATTCGCAGTGTTATCCCATAATGCAGGATAGTGAAAGAATTCCTGAGTGCCATTGAGACACAGTTTGTCAGTTCCAATAAGTTCAGGGCCAGTACCCTAATATCGAAACTCATAACTATGAAATATTCTGGAGGGGGTTACATTCGCCAGCATATTTTGAAAATAAAGAACATAGCGTCTCAGCTGAATGACATGAAGCTGACTATTTTTGCATTTGATTCTGACATCCTTACCTTTGGAGTATAGATCTTTCAAAATCTCTTACAACATACATAATGATGAATGAACATTCAATGAACTTATGTCCAAGTGTGTTAAAAAGCAAAAAAGATTGAAAGGAGAGAAGGTGCAAAGTGCACATATGGCTTCTCATGGCTCCAAGGTAGGACCAAAGAAAAATACATTTAAGAAAACTGCTAGAAAGAAATCAGCAGGAGATAAGTCATCTCAGAGCAAGCAACCCAATTTTGCTCCCATAAAGTGCTTCTTTTGCAATAAGAAGGAAAACAGGAAGGTAGATTGAATAAAGTACAAGAAATGGTTAGAAAAGAAAGGTAATTTGTCATTTGTTTCTTATGAATTTAATTTATTACAAATTCCTGAAAATAGCTGGTGGATTAACTCTGGTACTATTGTTCATATTTTCAACTGTCTACAGTCGTTCCTGAATAGAAGAGAACCAATAATGCATGAGAAGAACATCTATTCGAGGAATAAGATGCGTTCGCATGTGAAAGATGTTGGGACCTGCAAGATCACTTTAGATATATGCGTAGATTTGGATCTTCATGATGTCTTTTATGTTCCATCGTATAGTAGAAACTTAATTTCAATTTCAAGATTGGATAAATTTGGATATTGCTTTAAATTTGAAAATTCTAAGTTATTCATTTAAAAAAATTCTATTGAAATTGGTTCTGCATTAGTTTATGATAGTTTATACAAATTAAATGTGAAGATCCAAACTCAGGAGTCTTTGACTTCTGAATACGCATTGGTTGGAAATAAACGTAGCATGATTAATGATAAATCCTACATGCTTTGTCATCGAAGGATGGTTCATATCTCTGAAAAGAGAATAAAGAGACTTGTAAATGAAGGGATCTTGAAATCTCTAGATTTTACCGACAATGACCTGTGTATTGATTACATAAAGGCTAAACATACAAACACATATAAAGAGGGTGTCAAACGTAGTAATGAGATATTGGACATAGTCCATACGGATGTATGTAGACCTTTTACCCCCTGTTAAAGAGGCAAAAAATATTTTGTCACCTTTATTGATGACTATTCATGGTATATATTTCTCTACTTGATTTATGAAAAATCTGATGTTTTTCAGATGTTTAAGGAATTTAAGAAAGAAGTAGAGAAACAAACCAATAATGTTATTAAGATAGTCAGGTCTGATAGATGTGGCGAATATTATGGTAGGTTTACTGAGATGGGGCAAAGGGAAAGACCATTAGTGTGATTTCTCAAAGAGGAAGCCATTGTGCTTCAATATACTATGCCTGGTAGTGCCTACCAGAATGATGTAGCTGAAAGGAGAAATCGTATGCTTAAAGAAATGATCAGAGCCATGTTGAATTATTCAACACTTCTCATGAAGTTGTGGGGTGAAGCCTTAAGGACTGTTGTGCATATTTTGAATAAGGTTCCTACAAAATCTGTACCTAAAACTCTCTACGAGTTGTGGACAGGTAGGAAATCATCATTGTCTTATATGCACATATGAGAATGTTCTGCAGAGGCTAAGTCGTATAACCCTCACATTAAAGCCTTTTATCCAAGAACAACTAGTGGATATTTTACTGTTTATCCAGAGAAAACAAAAGGATACAGGTTTTATTGCCCATCTCATTTACCACAGATTGTTGAAACAGATAAGGCAAAATTCCTTAAAGATGGTTCAGTAGGATTAAGTGCACTTCAAAACCTTAGTTTTGAGAAAATACATAATTCAGTCTCACTACCTGTTAAGAAAAATACCGAAAGATACCATATTGTTACCCCTAAGGATGATGTGGTTGATCACCCGATTGTTGATACACAAATCCAAAATGAACCTATTATGGATAATGCATAAGAGCACGAACATGATGAACATGTTCAATATGAACCTGTAGAAGGACCTGTTTGGAGATCCACAAGAATTAGAAATCTGCCATACATCCTGACTATGTGGTGTACCTTCAGGAGGCTGATGATTTCATAGATATAGATGATGACCCGTTGACTTTTATGGAAGCTGTTGAAAGCAAATAATCTTTGTATTGGATAAAAGTCATGAAAGAAGAGTTGGACTCTATGGTTAAGAATCAAGTGTGGGATCTTGTCGAGTTACCTAAAGGAGTAAAACCCATAGGGTGTAAATGGGTCTTTAAGACTAAAAGAAACTCCAAAGGTGACATAGAGAGATATAAGGCAAGATTGGTTGCTAAAGGATTCACCCAGATGAAGGGCATTGATTATAATGAGACATTCTTTCATGTCTCAACTAAGGAGTCAATGAGGATAATTTTGGCCCTCGTAGCTCATTATGACTTAGAGCTCATCAGATGGATGTGAAAACAACGTTCCTCAACGAAGATCTGAATGAAAAGGTATACATAAAACAACCTCTTGGTTTCTCTGAAGATGATTGTTTGGTTTGCAAGCTTAACAAATCAATATATGAACTTAAACATGCCTCCCGACAGTGGTATATTAAATTTTTTCAAGTCATTGTGACTTTCGGGTTTACATAAAACATTATTGATCAATGTATATACCTTAAGAAAAGTGGAAGCAAGTTCATTATATTGATGTTATATGCGGATGACATTTTGCTAGCAACCAACGATATAAAGTTACTTACAGAGACAAAACAATTTTTTGCATCACATTTTGATATGAAAGATATGGATGAGGCTGCTTATGTACTTAGCATAGAGATCCGCCTAGACAGCAAAATGCTTTCTAAGCTTCTCCTAAAGATCCTACATAAATAAGGTATTAAAACGATATGAGATGAAAAATTATTCTCCTGGTACAACAGCCATATCAAAAAGTAACAAATTGAGCGTAAAGGATTGTCCACAAAATGATATTGATAAAGCACAGATGAGTGCTTATCCATATGCATCAGTTGTTGACAGCTTGTAATACGTGCAGACTTGTTCTCGACCAGATATCTCTTTCGCAGTAGAAGTGCTTGACAGATTTCAGTCTAACCCAGGCATATCCCATTGGAAGGTTGCTAAGAAAGTCTTACGGTATTTGCAATGAACAAAAGGCTATATGTTGACATATCATAAGGTTAATCACCTCGAGGTCGTTGGCTACTCAGATGCGGACTTAGGAGGGTGCCTTGATAGTAGAAAGTATACTACTGGGTATGTCTTCTTACTTGCTGGGGGAACAATCTCTTAGATGAGTGAGAAGCAGACGACCACTGCTACTCACACCATGGAGGCAGAGTTTATAACATTGTACGAGACTACTTCGCAGGCCATATAGTTGAAGAACTTTATATCACAGTTAAAGGTTGTTAATTCCATTGAGAAGCCACTAAAGGTCTACGGTGATAATGAAGTTGCAATGTCCTTTTCAAATAACAATAAAAGTATTACGTCATGTAAGCATATGAAATTAAAGTACTTTGTTGTTAAAGAAATGACAGAGAATCATCTAGTGCATACTGTTAATATTGGTACCAAAGAGATGATTGCTGATCCTCTTACTAAAGGGCTAGCACCGAGATTGTATTCCGAACATGTATTGAGGTTGAACTTGTTAAACTCTTTATTTTGACATATGCATATGAATAAAGTGATCACATACAGTTTATTGATTCTCATTATAGTTGTTAATCTCATAAGGATTAGAGATTTAACTAAAGATCCGTAGAATAGATTTTAAAGGCCAATCTATTCATCAAGCGATTCTCCTAAGGTATTCAGTCGATAGTTTATCGTTGGGACAAGTGGGAGAATGTTGGAGTCACCCACGTAATGTGGGCATTATCCGGATTAAAGGACTTTCATGAAGATGTCTCTATTGGATAAACTTCACGATGTTAGAAGAAAACAGTTATCGTAACTGTTATTTAATAAAGATTTACATTATATAAACGGGTGTCATTGAGAAACCCGTATCAAGAGAAAAACAAAGAAAAGAATTAAGAAAGTAATTACCTTTTCTGAATTTTTTACTAAAGAGTGAAAGGGATCCTGCTCACCGGTTGCTAAAGGTGCCTGCACTCATTGGAGGGCTGTGATCCGGCTGAGGAGCGAATCTTCCCCGTTTCTTCTGCTATGCGAAACACCATCTGCCTGATTGGAATGGCTTCTTCAGGTACACCTTCAAACTTCTTACACGCAGAGGATCCCAACATCTATTTCACACGCACCTGAAAAACCTCTTTTCCTGTTTGGGTTTTCCAAAAGATTTCCTGTCATTGAAATGTGTATTGTTTGATATGGATCTAGTTTGGGATCTAGCTCTAATAGCGACTCAACAGGAACCTAATGAAGTTCCATAAAAGTTGATATGATTCAACTGATGCAATTGTACTGTAGTAGTGAGTCATAACTCCGGAATCCAGATACGCACAAAATGATTGAGTTCGTTCTGCCCGTTTGTCCTTTACTTGGATCTTGCATAGGGTTTTGTATCAGATCCACATCCAGTCAGGATACCCAAATCAGGTATGATACAGACCTAGCCCTTCAAGCAAGTCAGGTCCAGACCTTACAGTTTCACCTCCCCTTAGACCAGACCCAGTCGTGAGGGTCTCACTATTTTGCAACCTTTCAAACGCCAAAGTCGTCCAAGATGACTTACACAAACACAGCCGTCACTGGATCCAACCAGAATCCCCGGGTCCAACCAGACTTTGGGGGGCCAATCCAGACCAGACTCATAATCAGGAATGTCAATGGATCAGATTTAGATCAGGCATCAGAGCAAATTGGATCCGATTAATAAACCGCATTTAGATTTGATATGCATATTTGCATCCAAATCCTAATTCAAGTCCAAACTGAATTCAAATCCAACAGATTATCCAACCCGATTACACATAAAATATATCTGATTAGCTAATCGGAATTTTCTCACTGAATCTGAATCTGACTAAGCTAGATCCAATAAAGCCATGTTCAGTAATGCCTAGATCTGACGCTGAGTCCAACCTGTTTACATCCCATCCATTACATCACCAGATTATCTGATCCAATTCAAAGGTCCCAATAAGAAGGCTCGGAGCTAGGTGACCAGGACAGACCCGACCCATCAATAGGAGACCCTCATGGACGGTTGAGATGCATTGGGCAAGGATGATGTAGGCACCACGTGATTCCTCTCTCAGGCATAAAAATATACATACCAGAATCGAAGGGAGAGGAATCCACCAATAATGGCAGAGTACTCCCTTGTGCTGCCCAATTCTTGCCTTCTGTCTCACTTGGGTGGTGCACCAAGAACACCACCTTGTACGGTGGCACTCTCCCTAAGATTTCCCCTTGTGGGGACAACCCTACAACACCACCACCTCAAAAGGAAGGCCCTTCCCTCTCGCCAATTTTGCCTCCAAGCCAGCAACCATGATAATGCAGAGCATAAGGATGATGCCTTTGTTGAGGAGCTAAGGATTCCATCAGATTGGTTGTTACCCTCCAAGGCACTGGAGGTAAACTCTGAAAATCTTATTCCAGAAGGCCCTATTTATCTCATTTCTGTGTGATAATCCAGATTGGTTTCTGTTTTTCCATTCCCTATTTGGTTTTGTTAGTGTTTGTTTTCTTGCTTTCCATGATTCAAGGAATCTCCCAAGTAGCTAGATTTAGTTGGGGGTGATTTGGTTTTTTCCGGGTGGCAGTTAGAATTAGCATAATTTTGGATAGAAGGCTAAATAGCAAATTTTCTTTTAATGGGCAGTAACTATTTTGTATGTGGAGACTGAATTGACTCTGCTTGGCGTGCTAGTGATGTTTAGATTGGAGGTTTATGCACTCATGATTGATTCCTTGTGGGTTCCATTACTTTGTTTTACTTTAGATGTTTTATCTATCCGAGATTCATGTTTCGGCATCTATTTCATTGTCAGCCAGCATTTTATTAAAGTATGTAGAGTGGATGACCCTATTACAGGGAAATCTATTCTAAAGGATCAAGGCTGTTCCAAAGCAACTGTGAACTGTTCAATCTTTTTTTGGGATAGTCCAACCCCAAGGGCATCTGGCATCTATGTGGGGTCTCTTTGCGCCTTATCCGGTCTTTGAGGGCCTCAGATTGGTAAAACCCTTGAGGTCCCTCCTGCCCACCAGGGAGTACACCCAGCTTCGACCTTGCGGTAAGGGATGCCACCCATGAGTTTCAAACTTATGACGTCTCGTCAACCTATGTCACATGGATACGGCTGCGGATGCCATTTTTATGAAGTTTCCAGTATGACTTGTATATAAAGGGATACAGAACAGCAGTCAAAATGGAGTATCTGTGTGACATAGCCGTCAACTTGGTGACATTCTGAACTGTTCAATCTTATCTATATATGACCCATCGTTACCGTAGTTCTTTTCCAATGGAATAAATGCAAAGTGATGAACAGATGAGAGTATATTCTACCGTGTTTTCCTTGAAGATTGATTATTCTTTCTTTAATAGCACAAGTGAATCACTTGTAAGCATCTTGTAAGAAGCATTAGATATGACCCAATTCCTTCCATTACAAATGTTAGCAGCAGTATGTTGAATGGGTTCCCTCCAACTCTTAATTAGCCTTTTAGACTAAGCTTAAAGCAGATCGTTTGGTAGAGTTTGCCTACATTATCAAAGAAGCGGCATATGTGCTTCCAGATTTTTAGATACCTAACCTGGTATATTTAGTTTAACGATCATAACAATTGGTAAATTTACGAGTAACTAATTTTTGTCGAGTACTAGCTAGAATTTTGCTTGGAAAGGATTCATATTCAGTGTTAGAAATAACTGTGTTTTAACTAACAATGTAGAAGTAAACTACTGGAATGACAATAAGAAACTCTACTGGCAGGACTTGAAGAAATCTAGCATTTTGGTCCACAACAGTATTTGTTTTCGTATTGCTCGCTTTTCTCTTTTAAGCTAAAAGATTGTACGAGAAGTATCTCATTTCTTGCATCAGAACTGCCAGTTGACAAGCTTTGCTCTGTGCAATGGGTGTTACTTGGTGAACACACTTTTATAAGATGACTGGGATACAAAACTCTTACCTCTATATTCATTTAACAGTTTGATGGAAGTGATGAGCTACAATGTGCTTATTGAAAAGTTGATGTTTCTTGTGTGAAGGATGGTCAATTTTATCCATTTGACTTCAATCCCCCTTAGAAGCGTTTGATACATCATGAGGAAAGAAGCTGGGCTTCAGTAAATTAGTTATCTTCTTTCTTTTCTGGGGTACAGTCAGTTGAACCATTTAAAACTTATGCACAATCAATTTCCTGCCCAACTCTCAAGAATTATTTGTTTTCTCAATCAAAATTTAAAGTTTCCTATTCACCATGGACTGGCTTTGCATGGGCCTTTAGTGGCTCATTCAGTCTGTTGAGTGCAGGAAACCTTGCAACTTAGCTCTTCTTTTGGTTCAGGTCAAGGTAGGTTTATGATAGTCTTAGGACACTCTTGGGAATGGAACTGGGAGTGTTTCTTGTGGCTATTTTAATTATGGACCTAGGTGGGAGCATCAGTTGTATTAGGATGCTGATGCTACCATTCTAAGTTCCAGATATTACATTTGATGATTGCACCAAAACATTATGAGCTGAGTGATCTGTGTGCTGGTTCTTTGCAGCGAAGTATTACTTGATGCAGGAAACAAGTATAACAGTGAAAGATGATTAGTGACTCTTGCCATTTATTCATTACATAGAAGTGCATCCTCTCAGTGAGGAAAAATTTAATGCATGGCAAATAATAGGGTTCCATGTGTAATGAAGAGGGGCGGAAGCACCGATAAAGCAAACCACTCTTTAAGAGTGATCTCAAGAGCCAAGAACACAAACACTAAAAGTGTATACAAAAAACCAACTAAAGGAAAAATGACTTAAAGTCATAAGTTGGATATTATTGAAGAAAGAAAGAAGAGGGTGAAAAACCTAATACCATACAAGAGAAAGCCTCCTCTATTTATAGAGGAGGAGGCCAAGAAGAAGGGACCACAAGGGGGCTCCCATCTAGTTGTTGGGAGCCCCAACGACAAGATGAGTGGGCCCCCTTGTGGTCTTAGAAAAAGCAAAAGAAAAAAAGAAAAAGAAAAAAGAAAAAGTAAAAAAGGGAGAGAAAAAGAAAAGGGGAGAGTTTACATGGGGATTTACCAAAATACCCCTATTGGGTATTTGGAGAAATAAGAAAACAAAAAACAAAAAAAGAAATATGTATATATATACATATATGTATATATATACTTATATATATACGTATGTATATATATAAGTATATGTATATATATATATATATATATTTATATACATAATTTAACATGCCCCCTCAAACTTTACGGGGAGAAGACCGAAAGTTTGCTAAGAAGAAACATAAATCGTGGAGTTGGGAGCGCTTTGGTGAAGAAGTCAGCCAGTTCATATTCTGAAGTAACGTATGGTAATGTGATAGTTCCTCTGAGGTATTCGTCTCGAACATAATGACAATCCATTTCGATATGCTTGGTCCGCTCGTGAAAAGTATGATTGCTTGCAATGTAGATCGCACTTTTGTTATCACAGCAGAGCTTGGTGGGAGAGGAAATGAGGACGCCCATGTCACCAAGGAGACTTCTGAGGCATACTATTTTCATTGTTGTCATTGCCATGGCCCGATATTCAGCTTCAGTGGATGATAGTGAGACCTTTTGCTGCTTCTTGCATCTCCACGAAATGAGAGATTCACCTAAAAAAATGCAAAGACCAGTAGTTGAGATACGATCATTGGGATTTCCTCCTCAGTCAGCATCAGTAAAAACAGTTAATTCAAGAGATGAGGAAGAGGATAAGAAGAGTCCCTTGGAGATGATATTTTTGATGTATCGCACAATTCTCATTACGGCCGCCATATGAACTGAAGTAGGTGCATGCTGAAACTGGCTTGCAGCATGAACCGCATGAGCTATATCTGGACGGGTGATGGATAAATAGGTGAGAGATCCAATTAATTGACGATAGGGGGTTGGACACCATCCTCAAGTCTCAGTTTTGCATTGATAACTTCGGGAGTCTCAACTTTCTTTTCATCAGATATTCCTGACTTGGTACAAATGTCTGCTGCTAATTTCATTTGAGATAGAATGTATCCTCGCGAGGAGTAAGTCACTTCAATTCCTAAAAAATATCTCAAGAATCCAAGGTCAGACATATCAAAAGTTTCTTTTAACATAGACTTCACATCATTTACCCTTTTTTTGTCACTCTCAGTAATTATCATATCATCAACATATAACAGAAGAATAACAATGAAATCACCTGTCTTCTTAACAAAAAGAGCAGTGTCACTATAGCAAGAAGTAAATCCTAAATTGATTAATACATTACTAAACATGTCATACCAAGCCTTAGGAGCTTGCTTAAGTCCATATAAGGTCTTTTTTAATCTTAAAATTTTACCATTTAAATTCATACCCAGAGGTGGTTCCATATAAACTTCTTCATTTAAATTTCCATTTAAAAAGGCATTTTTGACATCAAGTTGAAAAATTGACCATTTTTTAATAGAGGCTATTGCAATAAGAGCTCGAACACTAGTCATTCGAGCAACAGGGGCAAAAGTTTCATCATAATCTACCCCATACTCTTGGGCATATCCTTTGGCCACTAACCTAGCCTTATATCTTTCTAAAGAGCCATTACTCTTAGTTTTTACTTTAAAAACCCATCTACATCCAATGGGTTTCTTGCCATTTGGTGGATCAATGATTTCTCAAGTTTGTGCCCTTTTAAGTGCATTAAGTTCCAGTTCCATTGCTTCATTCCAATGAGCATATTGTTTAGCATCATTATAATGAGTCGGTTCATGAATTGAGTGAAGAGCTAGCAGACATGCTCGAAAATTTGGAGAAAAAGAATCATAAGATACAAATCTATTTGGTATTTTAGAAATACGATTTGATCTTCTTTGAGAGGATTCTTCAATCGACTCATTTTGAGAGAATTTTTCAAGGGCACAAGGAGGATTACTTTCATTTCTTCTAGAGTAGACTTGCGTTTGCCTTGGTATATTTTCTTCCAAATTTTGGTCATCATTTGGAGGTTCAAAATGATCCTCTATGAGAGATTCACTAGATTCAACATGATCATCTATGATGTTTTCTTGAGGTAACAAATCAAATAAAAAAGAATAATCAATATTTTCATTTGGTTTATGCGAAAAACCATTTTCTTCTTCTAGGAATGTGACATCTTTTGAAATATAAAGTTTGTTTTTTAATATGTCAAAACATCGATAACCTTTTTGTTTTTCGCCATATCCTAAGAAAATACATTCAATTGCCCTAAAAGAAAGTTTATCATTTTTGTGAGTTAGAACAAAGCATTTACATCCGAAAATTCTTACTTTTTATAATCGGGAGACATATTGTAAAGTTTCTCAAATGGAGAAAGATTTTTCAAAGAAGATGAAGGGGTTCTATTGATAAGATATGTTGAGGTTAGAACCGCTTCGGCCCAAAAAGATTTTGGAATATTTTTTGAGATTAATAAAGTTCTTGTGGTTTCTATTATGTGTCTATGTTTTCTTTCCGCAAGACCATTTTGTTGCGGAGTGTTTGGACAAGAACGTTGATGGCAAATTCCATTTTCTTTCAAATAGATTTGAAATTCATTTAACATGTATTCGCCTCCCGAGTCGGATCTAAGAATTGATAGATTTCCTAAAAATTGATTTTTAACCATTGCATGGAATTCTTTAAAGAAGGAGAAAACTTCAGATTTGCGACTTAAGAAGTAAATCCATGTAAATCGAGTGAAGTCATCAATAAAGACCACATAGTACGAAAATCCTCCTTTGGATAAAATAGGGGAAGGTCCCCATACGTCGGAATGAACAAGTTCAAAAGGCCGAGTGGTGAAATAATTTCTTTGAGGAAATGAAATAGCTTTAGATTTCTCAAAAATGCAATCTTTACAAGTCATGTGTTTGTCTTTACAAGTATTGTTCAAAAAAGGAAAAAGAGACATCTTTACAAAATTTGGATGACCAAGTCTCTCATGCCAAATTCCAATACTTTTGTCCTTTATAAGATTGCAAAATGACTTTGGTGAAAGAGTCAAAAAGTCCATAAAATAGAGATCACCCCTTCTATGGTCTTGCCCAATCAGCTTCCCTGACTGGAGATCCTGCACGGTGCAATCTTTAGGTGAGAAAGAGACTTGGCATCCATGATCGGTGATTTGGGAAACGGAAAAAAGATTTAGATTAATTTTTGGAACGACTCTTACTTTAGGAACGAAAAAGGGTTGAGAAGTTTTAAAATCAAGTGTTCCAATACTTTCAATTTTTAAAGATGTCCCATCGGCCGTTGAAACATAAGAAGATATGGGTTCGGAAAAAACATTAGAAAGAGAGTTTTTATGAGATGTCATATGAAAAGAAGCACCGGAGTCTAGTATCCACATACCTAGAGGTGATGAAGAATAGGCGATGGCGGCTCCGGATGTTGAAGATGAAGAAGTCTTGAGAAGGTGTTGGAGAACTTCAGAGATATGATTAAGAGTTTCTTTGATATCTCCCTCTTTGACACTTTCTTCTTCCTTCTTTGGAGAATTTTCTCCAACCGTGGCCACTTTCCCCTTAAGCTTTGGGCAAACCGGTTTAATGTGTCCCGGTTCATTACAATAGTGACAAATCACTCCCTTTCTATATCCATTATTTTTGTTAAAGTGAGGAGGTCTATATGCTTTTACATTTGATCCGGGCCTAGTAACGGCCAAAACTTCATCACTCTTAATACTTAGGCCAAGTCGAGTTTCTTCTTGGCATACTTCGGCAATGGCGTCTTTAATGGGTAAGGCTTTACTTCTATGGAGAAGAGATGCCCTAACTTGTTCAAATTCCGGTCGAAGACCATGGAGAAATTGGAAAAAATGCTCATTTTCAATTTGTTCTCTTCTCAACTCAATATCTTCCGGAGCCACCCATTTGGGATCAAGAAGAACAAGCTCATCCCAAAGAGGGGTCAAAGAGCTAAAGTAGTCTCGGACACTCATATCCGCTTGTCTAGTGGAACGGATTTTTTCTTGACAAAAAAATTGTCTAGCTAGATCATTTTGGATATACATACCCTTAAGAAAGAACCATGCCTCATTGACTCTTCTAAATTTTGCAATGTTTGCACAATTTTTGAGGTCCACATTGTTCATAAACCATGCCAAAATTTTGGCATGGTTACTTTCCCAATTCTCAACTTTGGATTGATGGTCATTGATAGCTTTGATGCGCTCATTGCCATCTAAAGCTTTTTCAACCCCATTTTCAATTTTAGTGTGAACAAGAGAGGGTTCGGGAGTAGTTCCCATAACAAAACCCCAAAGTTTCTTACCTCTTAGATGTTTTTTCATAGCGGAGGCCCAGATAAGGTAATTGGATCCATTGAGCTTAAAAGAAAGCTCAACTTTAGAATCACGTTCCATAGGTGCTGAATAGTCTTCCTTTTTTCAAAAGCTTGAGAGACACGTCCCAAGATACCAAAAAAGAGAAGCCCGATCACCAACCTTGCTTTGATGCCATGTAATGAAGAGGGGCGGAAGCACCGATAAAGCAAACCACTCTTTAAGAGTGATCTCAAGAGCCAAGAACACAAACACTAAAAGTGTATACAAAAAACCAACTAAAGGAAAAATGACTTAAAGTCATAAGTTGGATATTATTGAAGAAAGAAAAAAGAGGGTGAAAAACCCAATACCATACAAGAGAAAGCCTCCTCTATTTATAGAGGAGGAGGCCAAGAAGAAGGGACCACAAGGGGGCTCCCATCTAGTTGTTGGGAGCCCCAACGGTCATAAATATGACCGTTGGGGCCCCAACGACATGATGAGTGGGCCCCTTGTGGTCTTACAAAAAGCAAAAGAAAAAAAGAAAAAAAGAAAAAGGGACCACAAGGGGGCTCCCATCTAGTTGTTGGGAGCCCCAACGGTCATAAATATGACCGTTGGGGCCCCAACGACATGATGAGTGGGCCCCCTTGTGGTCTTACAAAAAGAAAAAAAGAAAAAAAGAAAAAAAGAAAAAAAGAAAAAAAGAAAAGAAAAAGTAAAAAAGGGAGAGAAAAGGAAAAGGGGAGAGTTTACATGGGGATTTACCAAAATACCCCTATTGGGTATTTGGAGAAATAAGAAAACAAAAAACAAAAAAAGAAATATGTATATATATACATATATGTATATATATACTTATATATATATATATATATATATTTATATATACATAATTTAACATCATGTTGATTTAGTGTACAATATGTGAAGTTACAGAAATACACCAGATCTCTTAGTCTTTAAGTTTTATGGATGTTGTCCAACAGAATGGAATGTATCACTTCTTTAACTGATTTAACTGAAACTTTGCTCTGTATTTCTAATACACAATATGGATATGTTCAGTTCTGCATGATCTGTAGTCTATATTTTGCAATTTGTACAAACATCTAACTGATGCTTTTGCCGCTAGCTTTCTACTTGAAATATGGCTAATTAACCTTTTAAAAGAAATCTGAAGGAATCTGAGTGGCTTAGAGTAACTTTGCACAAATGGCTGGATGATGAATACTGTCCTGAGGCTGCAAACGTGGAAATAAGCAGATGTGCTGCGCGCTCGTACCATAATTCTCTTATGGAAAAACAAACCGAACTAGGGGAGATTTTGCTTCAGATGGCAAGAGATCTTGAGCTCATTTCTTTCCAGGAGAGCTTCCATGGAGCTTTCTCATCTGCAAATGCAGCTATCAATCTCATTAGCCAACGGATAGAACTGATGAAGCATCAGTAGATGGTTACGGTAAATGGAGAATGAGATGATTGGAGGTACCTACTTCATGATTTGTATCATAGCTTCTGAATTTTAAGTTCATGTCCACCTATTAATGTACTATTCTACTTTTTCTTTAATTTTGTTATTTCCATGCTGCTGTTCATATTTCAAAACAAATGAAATTACTGATGGACCAATCAAAGACCATTTCTTATCCAGGATCAACTGGTTCTGAGCACAGGATCAACACAAATATGTGATGCATATCAATGTGTTGCAGTGATGCACGAGTGCGGACTTACATGTGCATCCACATGATTCATCATGCGTTCCTTGTACATTACGTGTGTGTGTGTGTGTGTGTGTGTGTGTGTGTGTGTGTGTGCATACACGGATGCTTTCGAGAAGCACCTATGCACAAACAAATGATTTGCACGCAGGTTGCACTTAGATTTTCAACCAGTGGCTACTAGAAGTGCTTGTGCAGATGGTATCAGCTTTTATTGTATATAGGATTGTCTTCTGTGATGCAATTTAAGATGGGATCAAATTCTCCACCAATCTCTTCCGCCTATCTATTGGTGCAACTCATGGGGATTGTGTGTCCCTTTACAAGATCAACACTGCCCTTGACTAGGGATGGCAGTGGACCGGGGGAAAGCGGGGCCCCGCCCCGCCTCGCCCCGTTTGGACCGGGGATGGAGGGTATGAAACGGGGACAAAGGTTAAAATCCATCCCCGTTCGGGGGTGGAGGCGGGGATGGACTGGCACGTTCCCCCGCCCCGCCCCCGGCCCATCCCCGTCCCGGCCCCGCCCCATCCCCGCCCCCAACCCTTTATATTTTTCTACATGTTTACTAACCCTAACTCCCTTCCCTAATTTCCTAACCCTGGAGCCGTCGGGCTGTCGCCGACCACCGTTTGTCGTCGACGACCACCGTTTGCCGACACCGACCACCGTTGGCCGACACGATCTCTCCCTCCTTTCATCTCTGCCGCTGCCTTGTGCCACTGCCGTGAGCCTCCTTTGTGGTGCCATCTCCTCCCTCTTTTCTTTCCCGGTCTGTAGCCTTGCATCGTCGGAGCAGCGTCGTCGCCGACAAACGGGGACGGGGACGGGGGTGGGGATTAGAATGTTGAGATGGGGCGGGGATGGAGACCTTGTCCCCCGCCCCGCCCCGGTCCACTGCCATCCCTACCCTTGACCTTCTATAAGTGTTGGGACACTGTCTTTACCTGACTGGGGACTATGATATACATCTCAACATCAATTTAAGGGTGCATTTGCATCCTAGACCTAACGTTCTTCTTTGAGAAAATGACTCTTGATCTCAACCCAGTTGATTTTCTGGCTCTATCCATGGCTTAACTTGGGTTTTGACCTATGTCAGGGGGACATGACACATCACATGGACGCCCTATGTAACGCATCACCACGACATGTTTCACAATATTCTAATACTATTGATATTTTTTTTTATGTTTGTAATAATAATAAAATTTGTATATATTTAAATATCAAAAAATTTATTTTTTATCGATTAACAAAATACAAATTTTATACCTTCGTGCCCTAGTGTTTAAAAGATTTGCGGATCCATGTCTCATATATATACCGAGTCTGCTTATGTGTAGTGTCCTTGTGATATAGGTCTTGAGCCTTTTGACACAAATTTACACTGCAAATTGGCCAAGACAATTTTTAAAGGAAAGCAGGTTGAAAGTTTTAAGCTCAGGTTGGCCTAACTTAGATCCATCCTTAGATTCAGTAAGCATATCAGTGTTTAACTCGTTAGGGCTCGGACAACACTCAAGTGGATCCATAAGCTTATTGGGTTGCATTGGACCTCATGCTTGATCGGACAAAAACCAGCCTCTGTGAGACGTGAAGCAAGCTCAACAATATAAGGAAGCTTAGTGAGCACATCTGGGTCTAAACACACACCATAACCTATCTGTCTGGCCTGTCTAAGGGCTAGGCCAGGGCTGAAAACATCAACATTGTTGCTATTGTGATGTAACCTGATAAGGCTCATCTATATGTTCACGTTTTTTATTTTTATTTTTTTCCCTTTTAACAAAAAAAGCTTATGTAAATCACAGCCTTGGTTTTGGAGGTCAGACCCGGACCCCATAAAAGAATAAGCGGGTTTGAGATTGCTGAATCGAATTCACCCGGGTTTGGAACCGGATATGTGAAGCTTATAAGCATAGTGCCAAATGTTTTTATTGCCAATTTTTTGCTTTTCAAAAACTTGCGAGAAATTGAAAAAAATCCATAAATCTTGCATTTTTTGGCAAAATCTTGGCAATAAAAAAATCAATTAAAATATATAAAATATATTTTTATAATAAAATATTAATAAAAAATATTTAAAAATAAAAATACATGATTTTTTGTGGTAAATAGCTGTTTAAAACATAAATATCGTGTTTAAATTGCGGTATTTATGTTTTTTCATAAATCCTGCGATATTTTGTAAATCTCGTGAGAAATTGCCGTTTTAAACTTTCAGGCAATTTCTTATTTTCATAAATCTCGCGATATTTGTCACACTGCTTATAAGGGACTCTGGTCAGATATCTGATCCGGTGAAAGGTCCATCAACTTGGATAGCCGATCCAAACAAGTACATAATACATCTCATCATTTAATGTAAAAGGTAAAAGAACACCGATGATACTCGAACTCCCAACATCTTTCACATGATACATAATGTTGCCCACCACATAACGTAGTTGAAAAAATATACATATGGGTAACTTTAAATCGATGGCAGATCGGGTGCAATCACATTGCACACTTTGAGTGTTCTGCTACCCCTGAGGGACCCCATCTCTGGGAACAGTCTGTCAGCTGTGGAGCCCAACAAAAGATGGAAGGCAGGTCACGTGCAGCTGCACACATTGCACCTGATCCCCATCCTTTAAATCCACTAAGCCAACCATACTTGACACCGACTCGACCTGCCGATAAACAGAGCAGGGTTTAGGTTTGGGAATTTGAAACACATATATGGTTAGATGTGTTTTTCATTATGAATGACCCAAGGTTGCCAAACTAAGAAGCGAAAGTAAAAAACCGAAAGCGGAAAGCTAAAGCTATAAGCGAGAAAGCAAGAATGAAACACAAATAAAAACTAAAATAAAAGTTACTATTATTAAATTTTATGATTTTTTTAATGTAAGAAATAAATTTTTAATAAAATATAAAAATGTTGACTAACAACTTGAAAAAAAGCACATGAAAGTGAGTAAGAAGCGTGAGAAGAAACACATAAAAAATATGAAAATTAGAGTGAGATAACATATAAAAAAAAATAGATGAAGCATGTGGAAAGCATAGGAGAAGTGTGAGAGAATCGAGATTCTCATAAAGTTTCAAAAGCTAGGAGTATCGCGCTTTTAAAGCAAGTTTTCAGGAAGCAACTTTCAGTAACTTTGGTCTGACCCAACAAATACTCGAACCTGGACCCCATTGTAAGTTATATGGGCGGACTAGTGTTGACACCAACCGAACCCAACGAAAGCGCTAGATATATACAATAACGCTTCTCTTTAAATTTGACCGTTTTTATATTGAGATAAAATTTAGTTATAAATGGTAGAATTGAACATAATGAAACCATCTCTCTCTAAGTTGTGGTGTTAAGACAAGGAAGTTATATACGATAATTCAAGTACAAGATTTTGATGATGAACAACTGGAACAACTGAATTTCAACTAAGGCAATGAAGAAAGATGCAAAGAATCTGTGAAGACAAGTGTGCAAATGTAAATCTCTTTAAAAGTCTTAGATTCTTGTAAGAACCTTACTTTGATTGCATATCTTACTTGCGTTTCACCTAAAAATACTTAAGAAAAACTTTTCTAAAAGAACCATTGACGAAAATCATTTTAGAAAGCTCTTTAACTACATTTTTAGGTTTATCAGTAGACCAATAGACTCATCAGTCGATCAATTTTTTGCATTAGTTTTTTAAAGCAAAACGTCAACTTTCAGATTAGTCGACTGGCCATAAAGTTCAATTTCTGAAAAATTTAGCAGGAGTCGACTGAAAGTTTTTTTTTTCAGTCTACTGATGATTTTCATTAGTCGACAACATTTTTTTTAGTCGACTAAGTTTCAAAAACCAGAATTTAAATCTGTTTGGCTAGACACAGTAGCCGACTGAATTTAACTATCAGTCTGCTAATATTTGATTTCAGTCGACATATAACTATTCTAGTCGACTAATATAGCCATTTTCTAAAACTTTTATAAGGTGCGTCTTTTCAGTTTTTTAAACAATTGGACCATTCAAAATTGACTGTTTTGACACCCTTTCATACCACCAACGTATAGAATTCTTCATCTATAAATAAGAGTGTGATCTACACTTAAAATGATTGAATTGAATCAAATTACATTGATTTGAAAGATCAAATTCTTTATTTTTCACTCATATTCATTCAAGTATTCGTTTTCTCACTCACTAAGTATTTTCACTCTAGTTTTTCACTCTAATTCTTTCTGTGATTTAGTGAAATTATGAGCTGAGTATTTTAGCAACCTTAGAAGTCTATTTCACTCCATTTGCATTCATAAGAAAAGCTCGTAGGTTGATTGTAAGTTGGTTATTTTAATTTTTTTGTAAAAAGACAGAGTCTCCTTGGTTTAAAGGAGAAGTTTGCTTTCAACAAGGTTGTTGCTGAAAGTGGGAGCAGTTTTGGTCTGTTTGATCTTGTGGTGACACAAGTGTGATAGTGGAAATCTCAAGCGAGTTTTGCTTGGGAACTACTGGATGTAGGTCTGGAAGACCGAAGCAAGATAAAAAAATTGTGTTCTTTGTGTGTGATTGCTTTGCAGTATTCAAATTCCTTCAAATTTCAAAGATGAAGATTAAAAGCACTATTCACCCCCCCCTCTAGTGCTTGTCGCATCGATCTTACAACACTTTCATATGGAATAGCATCCTGTGGGTTTCAAACCCTATGTCCCTCAATTTAAAACTTTAAACGGTCAAATTCAACCAATTCATTAACAAAAGAGTTTTCAAGGCTTGTAGTTTTGACTGAACCCTTCCATAGAACACAAAGAATACAAATCCCATAACAAGTTTCTACCAGAAGAACAACTCTCAGTAGAATCTCGATGACACATAAAACCACCCAATGCTTCTGACTACACAGAAGAGGACCATCCACTTGTACCAAAGAACATTTTTCACATCAACACTCTGAAGTTGTTTCCATAAACAGTTACAAGGATCTTAAAAAAAATCTTTACAGTAATCAACTAGAAAAAGTATCTCCATTGTCATCATTTAAAACAAATAAGATGCCATAATTCCCATAACCTGTCTTCAAATTTTCACTATTTTTTAAAGACATGTTTTTTTCACTCTTCTTTTGTTGCGGCGCGACTTCTCGTGAACTTTTTCCTACAGATTCTAACAAAAGCTCTCCTCGAGGGAAAAAAACTTCAAGGTCAGACTCTCTTGAAAAAATAAATAGGGCAAAATAATCTTCAGACTTTGACTGTCAGATCCTTGAAACAAGTTGCGCTTACCCCAACAGATTTACAGGTGAAGATATATTTTGCTTCCTGAGATGAAATCCTCAACTTATCAAAATATATAAATTTATTGAGGTGAACAACTAATTGGAATTCAAGAGATCACAGGCTCAGTCACCCACACCATAAAAGGCAGGTTACTATAGGCAAGAAGGAGCTATGAGGGTTAGAAATCTAAACTCTAAAGATTTCATGTAGAAATTTAAAAGAAAAACACACTATTAATAACATATATATCATCAGAAGACACTCTCCAAACATACCATGTTTCTTTTAGGACTTTGTACTGCCGAGTACAATTAAAAGACTGAACCATTTGTATGAGCAACTTGGGCTACACATGACCTATGTAGTCAAAAGCGCTAGGCGATGCCTAGTCAGTGGACTCCCAAAAAGACTAGTGAGAGATTAGGTGGGACTAGGTGGTACTTTAATTAAAAAATATAAAAAATATGCAAATAAACTGTTAAAATTAGTAACAAACATGTATGCAAGGTAAAATCAATCACTAGTAGGTAAAAGATAAAAAACATATCAAGCATTACAAAACCTACCCAAATATTAAAAACAATTGAATAAGCAAAGGAAAAAACTATCAACAAATACCAAATAATTTAAAAAAAAAACTAAATTCTTAAAATAAAGTGCTAAAACTAACAATGAACATGTATCTAATATAAAATTAATAAACAACAAATTCATGAAGTGCTATCGTCAGGCATAGTAAACATGTTATATTACAAAACCTGCCCCAAATATTATTAAAACCAACAACAAAGATGTATCAAATATAAAATTAATCAACAAATACACAAAATACAAAATACCTCTAGCATGAAGCATAGCCGCTTGCCCAAAAATTAAAAAGAATTGAATAAACAAGCAAACAATTGCCAATATCAACAAAAGCTATGCAATTTAAACATAAATATGAATTCTTAAAATAAAGTTGATCAACAAATGCTTAAGTATAAGATATCACTATCATCAAGTATAGTAAACCTGATATATAACAAAATCAACCCAAATAGTAAAAACAAAATAGTCAAGTCCACCAAAATATTCAATACAAGTTTAAGGAGGAGAGACAAAGAGAGGAGAAGAGGAAGAAGAAGAGGCAAAAAAATGGGGAGTGAGATCGGGACAAAGAGAGAAGAAGAAGAAGCGGAGGAAGGAAGAGAGAGAAAGATAGACACAAAGAGAGAAGAAGAAGAAGAAGAGGTGAAGGGGGAGAAGAAGATAAGGCATGGTGAGAGAAAGCGAAACAAAAAGAGAGGAGAAGAAAAAGAAAATGTGGAGGAAGGGGGAGAGAAGAAGAAATCTTGTTCTTGACTAGCCCTTGAACCTAGGCATGTTATTTCTAAAATTAATATGTCATGATTTTTCATCATAAGCCTCACTTTATGACTTTAATATTGTCAGTTGACAATCACAATATATACATATTGTAGGTAGAGTTTTTTTAAGTAATGAAGTATTCATTAATAAGTTTCTAAGTCAATTGACTTCTTTACATGTCGCTGCCAAAACAATGAATTTTGCCTTCATGCTGAAATGTAAAATACATGTTTACTTTTTAGACCCCCGTGCAAAGCACCTCCACTAGTGGATTTAGATTTATTAAGAGCTACAAGCCAAGTAGAATCAATAAATCATTTCAATACATATGAAAATCACTAAAGTGAATTCCATAATCTATTATTCTTTTTAGATATTTAAGAACTCTAAATATTGCATTTCAACACACTACTCTTGGATAATGAGTAACTTACACATAATATATGCAATGTCAAGTCTAATACAATTCATAACATACAACAACTTACCAATGTTAGTATATTATAATTGAGAAACACACCTACCTTTATTAGGCTCTAATTTGACATTAGTATCATAGAGTGTAGTCACATATTTGCAATCATAATGATTGTATTTTTTAATAATATTTTTTATATAATAATATTAAAATAAAATAAATTTATTATTAATTTTAATAAGTCTAATTCCTAGAATCATATCTACAATACTCATGTCTTTCAGGTCAAAATTAGAAGACAAAAAATTTTGTGTTTTCAATATGCTTCATGCTAGAACCAAATATGAACATGTCTTCCACATAAAGATAAATGATAACACCATAACCATTATGCAGCTTAATGTAAACACAATTATCAGCATCACTAACTACAAAACCATTAGCAAGTAAACTCTATTAAATTTCTCATGTCTTTACTTAGGAGCTCATTTAAGTCCATACAAAGATTTAGTTAATTTACACACTTTATATTGTTCTCTAAGTATAAATCCTTTTGGTTGTTTCATATAAATTTCTTCATCTAATTTCACCATTTAGAAAAGTTGTTTTAACATCCATTTTTGTGAATTTCTAAATGATATATTAAAGCAAAAAAAATTAACAAACTAATTTTTGTGATGCAGTTACCGGTGCATATGTATCAAAAAAGTCTATGCCTTTTTTTGTTTATATCCTTTTGCAACCAATCTTCCTTTAATTTTCTCAATAATTCCATATGATCTCATTTTCTTCTTAAAAGTTCATTTACAACCTATATGTTTAGTTGTAGGAGGTAAATCAACTAATTTTTATATATTATTATGTATTATAAATTCTATTTCATCATTAACAATTTCTTTTCAAAAGGATGCATCATAATGACATAGTTTCTTGATAAGTTATTGGATCATATTCAATTAAGCATGTAAACAAATCATGTCCAAAACTTTTTTCAACCTTAGTTCTCTTACTTCTTATAGGTTTCACATGCTTTTCATTGGTTACATTTGTGTTATCTAAAGTAGAAGCAATATCATTATTAACACTTGGTATGCTATTTATTATAGTTTTGTAAGACATGACATTCTCAAAAAAATCTAGGTTTCATAAATTGTGTTTGTCTATAAATTAAAAGCATATATGCTTTGCTCTTAAAAGCATATCCCAAAAATACACTTTTAATAAACTTAGGTCTCAATTTAGGTCTTAAATTATCTACTCCAAAATAACTAAAGTTAGGTTTTTATTTTTATTTTTTTACCATTTATAGGGTGAAGGTTTGATTCTTGAATCAGAAATTATATTTAATATGTAACATTTCATTAAAAGAGCTTTCCCTCATAAATCAAATGGTGCCTCTAAATTAAGAATCAAAGCATTAACTAATTTCATAAATGTTCTATTTTTATATTATGCTATTTCATTTTGTTTGAGTGTACTACGTGTGGCTCTTTGTTGAATTATACCATGACTATAACAAAATTCTATAAAGTCATTAGAAGTATATTCTTTTCATCTATCACTCTTAAAGTTGATAATTTTCTTATTTAAGAGATTGTTTAAGACCATAAATTTGCCAAGTGCTTTATCTTTTTTTTATTAAATATACATATGTATATCTAGATAAGTAGTCTATAAAAGTAATAAAATAAGAATTATCTCCACAAGATTGTTTATTCTTAAGATCATGTCATTATGAACAATATATAAAAGTGCATTATATATTGATGGCCTTGGGAAATGGTGTTTAGCAAATATAGATTGAACACATATTTGACATTTTTCATTATTAAAATCATTAATATTACCAAGTAATAAATCATCTTTCACTAGTTTACTAATGAAACCATAATGCACATGTCCTTAATGTATCATGCCATAAAAACAGATTAGCACACATCATATAAGTCAAATAATTATTTTCATCCATGACATTAAGTTTAAATATTCTATTGGTAGCATATCCTTTGCCTACAAATTTCTTATTCTTGAAGTATAAATCGATCGGACTCAAATATAAGTTTAAAGTCATTCTTATTCAATAAGAATTAAAAAAACCAATTTTTTCAAGCATATGGTGTATGATACACATTTCTTAAAGTGAAGATGTTCTCGAAGGTGAAGTGCAAGTCCACACTCCTTTTTTCAACCACATTTGCGAAAGATGATTTTTTCATATACAATTTATGGTCTTCTATCGATTCATATATCATGAATACATCTCTATTGTTAGAAACATGCTTAGTGAATCTAGAAACCACCCACCACCCATTTTTCTCTCCTACCTTGTTAACTTCGAAGATCATGTCAACAAACTTTTCTTCTTGTAACTTGGCACTATTTTCATTTTTTTTGCGATAGAAGTAACTTTTAGCTATGTGCCCTCTTTTGCTACAAGCATAGCATAGTTCACCTTTTAATTTGTCTTTCTTGAACTTAAGGTTTCTCTTAGACTTATTAGGATGATTGGAATAGGCATGCTTAAGCATATTGTATAGGTTAACCTTAGAGATTTGTTCTCCCATATCCTTTTTCTTATCATGATTTTGTTCTCTTCTTCAATTCTTGGTATCACAATATAGATAGTTATCATGGTATCACTTCTTTGATGATTCAATTAATGCAAATGATAGAGGCGAGATTGCATTCACTCCATTGGCTTTGGCATTAAGAGGACGAGTTGGAGTGGTAAGCACCATCAAGCATGGATCTTTCAGCACATATATAATCTCCAAATACATCAATCTAAATAAGAGCTTTTGTTGCCAATGCTTAAGATTGGTGCCATCAAACCGATCCAACTTCCCAACTTCATGGTTGATATGTCTTAAGAAGATAGTGATAGTCATATTCAAAAGCTACTTTAAACTATAGTAAAACTATGTATAAAAATGATGAAATTGTATAGATTCAATTCCCAATGGTGAGGCTGACAAGAGATGTGTTACATTAGTTGCATTCTTGAAGGTAGTTTTTGTCCCCCACAATGGTGCAAGAGATTATGACGGCTACCTTAGGGATACAACAAGCTTGTTGGAGGTCAAATGGGTCCAAGGGTTATGACTCTTTTTAAGGGTTATGGGAATGGTTAAGATTGCCTTGTTGGTTGGATGAGTTTGATCATTTGAAGGGATTGATCATTGAGACCATTCAAATTTAAACACTACATATTACTTTCAAAGGATGTGTATTGAATGGTGTGATTGTTGACATGTTTGCCCCTGCTCTATTATAAAAGGTCACATGAATGGAACAAACTTCATCAAACTCAACTTCTTGTTTTCTTTCTAACTCTCTTATTTCTTTATATTATTCAATTATGCTTTTTGCATTGGGTTACTGGGAACATTGTTTGTTATCCATAGTAGAGAGATAGCGTTCATACATCTTGGTATTTTGTCAAATTCAAAGCTTATCAAGTGTTTCCTTAGCGTAGGCATTTATGTTTCAAAAGGTCGTACAAACCGAATAAAACTGCAGTGGTAGTAGCTCATGTGTGTCCAAAAACTTTTACCAAGGCCTAGACCTAAACATAGGCAAAGGCAAAGGCAAAGGCAAAGACAAAGGTAAATGCAAATGCAATTGACTAGCCTCCATAGGGTCTTGCCCTCAAAACCTAACCTAGCCTATATAAACCCACTTGAATTCATCTCGCGCTTTAATATAGAACTAAACTTGTTTAGCTTATCAAATAGTTTGATACAAGTCCCCAAAACTAATTTAGCTAAGTTAAAATTATACGAATGAAACAAGGCTTATAAAAAGGACAACAAAGTCAACAAGACCACACTAAAAGATAAATAGAAGATGAGACTACAAAGGCTTTTGAATATTTACAAACAACCTCAAATAAAATTTCAAAAACAACCCACAATGATTTTAAATGGTATTTTAAAACTAATTTTTATGACATTTTTGTAGCTTTCACATTTACACCAAGAATTGATCATATAATAATTGATCCTAGTTGGTAAGAATTGATCATATATATATATATATATATATATATATATATAGAGAGAGAGAGAGAGAGAGAGAGAGCAAAGTCCTTTTTTTGTTACATATAATATTGTACATATGATCTACATGTTCTTATCAACTAGGATTCTGCTTTTCCTGTAGATGCAGTTAGTGCACGTCACCTGGTGTTGGGACATTGCAAGTTTAATTCCCAATGGCACAATTGTATAACTGGTGGGGTTCTACCTAACCCCAGCTTGCCTATTAAAAAAAAAAGATTTGCATGTTCTTTTTAGTAACCAACTTTTGAATTGTCGAAACCCAACTTGTGCACATGTTTCCTCTATGATTCAAAAATTGACGATTGTTGACATCAAGGTGCCTTGTTCCATACTAAAAAGAAGTGGATTTTTTTACCCCCTCTTGGTTCCATTTTTAAAAAGGCTCTATAAAGAAATGGATCAAAAAATAGGGAGACTTTTGCAATGTGTTATGCCACTTATTACTTATAAAGGAAGTGACATCTGTCCCAATGCAATTATTTTTTAATAAAAAATTTGTTTTTCGTAGAAACAACATGACTCAAGGGTAAAAATGACTGAATCATGAGATTTCAACTGGATTGTAGATGCAACCAATTATAACAAATATATACTATCTTTGATGCAAACATTGATAAAATATCAATAAATTGGAATAAGCAATATCTTATTTGCTTATTGTGTGGATCCCCAAATTTTTAAAAGGAAAAATTGGGTAAATTAGAAAATGGATTCAGATTTTGAAAACAAAGAGAGATGCAGAGTCCGCTCTTCAAGTTGCACACCTTTCCTCTTCCATTGAGCGGGGATGAGCCGCATCAAAGACTCGAAATCCTTAATGACTGGGTCATGGCTTGCAAGGTGACTTGTATCTCGTATCCAAGACCTAAAAAAATGTGGGGTTAATGGTGTGGGGTACCAACAACATTCGAAAAGGCATGAAACAAAGATAAATATACAAAATTAGAGACAAACACATATTAAATAAATTAAAAATGAAAATAAGGTGAATTCACCGTGGGCTTAGGTAGCCCTCTTACGATAACTTCGACGAGTTAATGTGGGGTTACCTAAAAACAAGATTTTAGGCATACAAGTCACCTTGTTTTTGTCATAACTCTTTACTCCAATGTCGGATCAACCTAATTTTTGTCTCATTTGAAAGCTATGACTCACTAGTTTAATTCATCTTTTGATTAAAACCCTTAAAAGATATTTTTTTAAAAACAAGAATATAGTTGAACCTAATTTTGACTTAAAAATTGCCGAAAATACCTTGTTTTCAAAGAGAGATTTTTCAAAAAATTATTTGATCAAAATTGGGGTGTCTACACTCATAAATGAATCTAACTCTACAATGTGATAGACATGCTCTCCTTCATGTGATCGGCTTTTAGAATCTGGTCTGCTTATAGTTTGTTCTGGTGACTCAAAATTTGATGGTCATAAATGCACTAAATTTTCATGGCTAAAACATATACTTTTTATTAAAAAATATAATCCAACATAATCCAACGGGGTTGATCCTAACAAGTCAACCATGCTGAACACATTTATGGTGTCAAAATTGGATCACTACAGCTTGCAAATATGAGTTTTATCTCATTGATACTACCTACACTATCGGGTATACATTCATAGACAACACCTTCTAGTGCGCGTGTGCGCACACACACACACACACACACACACACAGAGAGAGAGAGAGAGAGAGAGAGAGAGAGAGAGAGAGAGAGAGAGAGAGTCTTTGTAGCATTGGTCTCCTTTGTGTTAGGTAGGGTAGCATCCTGTGGCATCTATGTTTCTTGTCAAGTGGAGTGTTAGAAATTGTTTTAGGTATATACTTGTAGCCTTAGATGGAGGTGCTACCTAACAGAGAGGTGTCAGTGTACAGAGGGTTGAGGAGTTAAGTTCCCAAATATACATATGATACACCATGAATGCAACTGTGGTAAAATTAATAATGCGAGATTGGTATGACTGGTATATATATACCAGAGGAGGGGGCCCCACGAGACATAATATTTCCAACATCATCATCTCATCACATGCCTTATCCCATCTACCTTTGGCTTCGGCCTTGTGATAAGAGAGCAGCACCCTCGGTATCAAGCTCTTTCATTCCTAGTGTCTAGTGTTTTTTTTACTCGGAGAAACCTCTCCAGACTTAGACCTAGCCGCTGGTTCAGGCTACGTATTTAGGGTCTCTGTCCATGTCAACTTAAAACTAGGGTTTACCCTTCGACTCCATGGAGTCGCCAAGCTTCGGCTTACGCAAGGGTTGACGCCCATGTGATTTGAACCTAGACTGCTAGTCAAACGGTCTAGGCCCCATCCCACTATGCCAAACCCCTTGGGTCGTGGTGTTTTTTAATTTTTACCACAAGGGGTTTGCTGATAATGCCCTTGATATTCGCCATTTCAAAAGGTTTGGTCTAGACCTTAACATGCATCCCTACGCCCTTATCAGGCAAAACCTTAGTGCCCCTTTATATTTTTGGCTAGTAAAACCATTGAGGTCTCCCTTACACACCAATGAGTACAAAGGGATGCCTCCAATGGTAAAGTTCATCTTTGACCTTGCAGCAAAGGATGCCTCTCATGGGTTTTGAACAGTGGTCATCCCATATCCACAAATTTTGCACCAGCAAGGCAGAGCCCTAATGAGCCGTGTCCCCCAATATTTTGTTAGCTTAAATATGCATAATATTATGTATTTTTTAGTAAAGGAGAATCTTACTGTTAGTAGCAATGTTGTCAGTATCGGAATCGGACCTGCATGGTTTGGCCAACGATTCAGGTGAATTGGCCGCTACTGATTCTCAAGTGAATCATTCTGAATCGGCCAAAAAATATTACATGTTAATCAAAACGTGACACGTGTTAAAGCCATTAAAATAATATTTAAAAATTAATTTTAAGCTATTTTTTACATTTATTAAAAAACCCGATTCAGGTCAGTATCATATCGATTTTCTGGATGCATATCGGCCGATTCATGCTGATACTCACCGATACTGATAACACTAGTTAATAGTTTAATATTAAGGCCAAATGTGTGAGAGTAAACGAGGTGCACCATATCTGCAAGTCTGTTGGTGCTGATGAATGGAAGTTGGTGCACTGCACTACCCAATATATTCTGGCTGGGTCACTGCTTGACCGTTGACCATGGCTATCCTTTGGCTGTCGTGGGCTTCCTAACGGTCTTAAGATGGGAAAAAAACAAGAATTACTTAATATCATAACAAGCATGGAAAATGGCTAGCCCCCCTTCACCTAACGATAGGACTCAAACTGATACAGTGAGACTTTAAGGCCCATCCAACCACTGAGAATACTCAAGACCAATGTCACCAATCTTGTTCTTGGGAAAATCATAAACTTTCAAAACAGTTTGTTTCCATCCCATGAGATTAGAAATCACACATAATTCCATCTCATCTTATTTGAATCATATGACTCCAAAACGTCGAGTGGACAATGTATTTCGAATCACAAGGGCATGTTTGCAATGCCTTGGATTTCTCAAGATCATGTCACAATCACAACACTTTCACAAGGTTAGTGAAACATGAGAAAATTGCCAGCTATGATTTTTTCTCTTTTAATCATGTGAAAGTTGGTCACAAGATTGGCCTTGTGGCCAAAGAGCTTCTACTTTTCCAGATGTGATTGATTCATTCCTACCTGTGACCAAAGCAAACTTGTTGTGTACAGTGGTTCCTAATGTGATTTTGACATTTTCTCACGTTTTCTTTTACATGAGAACCAAGGCAAATGAGAATCAATCTTTCTTAGGTGGGAATTTGGGACCAAGCAAACGTTCCCTAAGAGATTTAGTTTTTCTTAGAAAGTCTCGGGAAAATATTAGTATGTATATAAAAATAAAAAATAAATTAAAGTATAAAACAACTATAAAAAATATATAAAAAAAAATTGGATCAACGAAAGTGTTGAGGATCTCTAACTTGAGAGAATAGTATTTGAGAAGGAAAATATCATAAAACAAGGACTTTTATTTTTAAAAATAAAGAACTTAATGGGTTTTTGAGGAGAGGAAGGAGGCAATGGTGAAAGAACTTTTTACTTCATTTTTCATTTCAATCTCCATATCTCAAACACATTAGCATCTAGCCCTTTATATAGGTTATAGATGGGGTGGCGTTAAATGCTAACTAAATGCTTAGAAATATGAAATTTCTTCTTACAAAGCATTTTTACAGTCTTCAAGATTCATGGAAGATTCATGGAGAAACTAAAAAGACATTTCATGCCACCAACCTTATCTCCAGAAGGCCTTTTAAAGCACTATTTTTGTAGTGAAGGACCAACTTACCCTCGGTCTTCTAAAATGGGTCAGGTATAGGTTAAACTCACCCAGCTCAGCTTGAACCCAACTGGAGGTGGGTCAGGTACAGGTTAACCCCACCCAGTCCAACCTGAACCCAACTCGAGGTGGGTTGGGTCATGGATCGGGCCAACCTGAGCAACCTTTGGATTGTGTGTGTTTAACATAAAAACATGACTTTTTGTGGGGTGAAATTTTGGCACATTGTGCACTGTTGATTTTTCAACCAACAAAACCTTCATACATACCGAACAAAGAGCTCGTCCTTGCTCAACAGAGCATGTAGATTACATATGGAGGGTCTGATCTTAACAAAAAAATAGAACATTTAAAAATAATGTCTATATTTATTTGAACAAGGCACAATGTCTAGGTCGTAGATGCAATAACGTCTAGGAAGAATGGCATGACATACCCATAAAAAGACACAATCAGTAGATGGATCATGGGATATGTGCCAGCAACCATGGTTGCTTAAAAACAATGGAAATTCATGTGCAAACATTTTGATGCATCATGCATGGGCATAGATATCTGTGAAGGACTAGATATCCATGAAAATAACTAGAACATGCAAAATATTAAGAGAAACATTGATTTCCAACTATCATGGGAGCAAAGTTAATGAAAAAATTCAAGTATAATGAGCAAAAGCCGATGCATCTACCTGATGCAGCATACATGGACATTGAATCCTGATAAGTAGAATATATATGATGACATGGAGTGTGGCATAAAAATTTTAAGACTACAAAATCTCAAAAGTTGCCATATTTTAAAATTGGTAAGAAAAGTTGGAATACAGGTGATTAAAATTGATGCATTTAACAAATGTGGTATGAATTGAGGAATGACATACACAGTGGGTACGACACATCACATGAAGAGCACACATGCAGAGAACTATGGGGCTAGAAATGCAATAACTACACGATCTCATCATTTGATGTTTTTGAATCCATAATCACCTACTATAATTAATATTATAAGTCCATTTACATGATTAATAAATATATACTGATATGATTATTAAATATCCACAAAGCATACAAAAGATAAATATCAATGCTCTTGCAACCACACAATTAAACATACACAAATCACACTATAATAAACATACACAAACCATAAGATAATATGATAAAAGAGACCATAAAGGTATCGAAATTATTACATGCCCATGAAGAGCCATAAATCAAAGTATCAAAGTGTCAGTTATAATAAACACAAACCATAAAAGTATCAAAGTATCAAAGTTATTACAAGCCCATGAATCAATGTGTCAACAATTGTCATATTCATCCTTCAACTATATAAGCCTACTTTCGTCACTCTGAAGTGCTAGAAATACTTTGGCTTTCTCCTTGTTACTAACGAGTCTATAACCAAATACGTAAAGAGCATTGTGCCTCTCTAAACCCTCCATCATTTCCAAAAGCTCGATTGCTTGACCTATAAAGTCACACTTTGTATTACTTTGTCTATCAATGATCGCCTCATACATTTTGTTTTGGATATCAATCATTTGTTCTCAGCATCATCTAAATTTGATACCTCTACAGACTCCTTATGATGTCATGTAGGTAGCACATTAGTGGTAGGAGTAGCAACATCGACAACGTTTTCCTCCTCCTTGAGCTCATTTAATCCTATGATTGCATAAGTGTTGCTTTCAGTAGTAAGAACCCTCACTCTTGTTGAAAAAACTTTGGATAAGAGTTAAGATATCTTCACCCATAGTAGTGGTCCCTACAAAGAGAATATTACATTCATTAGAAAATTATCCTCTCAACCTAAATTTATCATCATCTTTAAACTTCTACAAAACATAAAACATATAGATAACAAATCAGCCCAAAATTCAAGATTTTTTATCTATAACAAAAAAAAAGTTTAAATTATACATTTGTAAACTTAACCCACAATTCAACTGATGCAATGTATGTATGTCCGATGTGGTCCTAACTCAAACTAGTTTGTTTATAAAGGTATGTCTCCACTTTCCAATCATTTTTCTCATTGTCTAAGTGGTTCTGTAACTGCTTGAATGTGTAAGCAAAGCGAGTTGATTGAGCAAATTTTTTCTCTACGATCACCCAAGCCTCCTTAGTCGAGTGTGTTTATAGTCTATTCTCTTTTTGAACTTCTTTTAGACAAATTTCATCAAAAGTTTTTTGTGTGTAGTCATCTCAATGTGCCTTTTTCACGGGCATTGGTTCTTGATTATTCTTGTTGCCCATAGCATAATACACAGATTAAGAACTAAGGACTCGAAGGCATCTGAAATAAATTTCTAGAGTTACAGAAAACAATAAGTGATATGTGCTAACTTTGTGATCAAGTTGAATAGAATGAGCCTGTGGATTCATCATATAATCACAGGTACCCAATGAACCCTAATTTAGGCTAAGTAGGCAAAAAACATGGATAAATTGATAGAAGCACTCAGTAAGAATCATACTAAAAAAAAGTAAACAAAATTGGTCATGAATCACCAAATCATACGATTAAAATCTCAAAATCTTCACCTAAACACTACAACAAGACCATAACATTCATCATGCAATAAAAGATTGATCAAATTCAAGAGAAAATGCGCAACAACTCAAAAAACACCAAGAAAATGAAAAAAATGCACTGAGAAACCTAGATTATGAACATTGATGCAAGACTTGTCCTCGACATCCAACTAGAACCTGATCATCCCAACTTAAAGAGTTGCTGGAAAAAGCTATAGTACCATTAAGAACACTGATATAGTCACATGTTTATATGCAACGAAGCCCATACAAATTAATATCAACCAATGGATTTAGCCTAGTAACCAGACTACGCCTTAACAAACACAGTGCACAACAATAGAAGTCAACAATCTTGAAGAACAAGCCCAACAAGTGAATTCAAAAGTTCCAAAAGTATAGTAGCAACCATGGTTGCCAGTTGAGGAAGCGGGAGCGGGAAGCGATACGGGAAGCGGGAGCGGGAAGCGAGGCACTTTCAAAATTTTAGGAAGCGGGGAAGCGTGGGACCACTTAGGAGCGATTCGGGAAGCGTCTCGGAAGCGACCCAGGAAGCGTCTTGGAAGCGAGGGGAAGCGAAAAAAATAAAAATAAAAAATAAAAAATACAAAAAATTTGAAAAAACAGGGGAAGCGAGGGGGAAGCGTGGGGGAAGCGTGGGGGAAGCGAGGGGGAAGCGTGGGGGAAGCGTTGGGGAAGCGTGGGGGAAGCGCGCTTCCCATTAAAGGGAAGCGCGTCCCCCATTAAAGGGAAACGCGTCCCCCATTAAAGGGAAGCGCGCTTCCCAAAAAAGGGGGACGCTTCCCCCCACGCTTCGGAAGCGCGCTTCCCCTTTTAGCTAGGCGCTTCCGGTAACTCTGGTAGCAACTACACAGTGACAAAGATAGTAGGTTGGCATGAATGGCAGAGACAAAAACACAAAAGCAACACCAAATAGCAATGCAAAAGAAAAGGTTACCTTGGCACGTGAGGCTGCTAAGAGATAGATGACTTCATAAGAACTCATTTACTCAAATATTTCAACATATTTTGAAAGTAAACTTAGGGCATGTTTTTTTTGCCTTGTGAAAGTGCAAGAATCACAACCTTCTGTGATTCTACATCACTTTCACAGGAGATTCACAGAGTTTTGCAAACAAGAGAAATTTGGCCCTGTGATTAAGAATCCACACTGTGATTCTAAATGCCTTAAAGGGTGTGAAAGTTGTTTCCAAGTCTGGCCCTGTGATTAACTTTCATGGGGTATAGATTCTTAGCTGAGAATCATAAAAAGGTTGATATTACATCACTTTAAAGGCATTGAAGATCAGATTAGAAGCCATTGGCTTCATAGATCACCCCAACGGCTTCCCACCTCCATCATGTGCTGAGCATCGTTGAAAGCCCTCACAAGCGGTCATGTCTCCCATCTGCAACAACCTTCTGATGTTTCTCGTCTCTCACTAGTTGGAAACAGAGTTGAGATAATTTTTTTTCTATTTGTTTTGTGTGGAGTTCACCTGAAAGTGGTCTTCGATGAGCTCACATGAGCAGATAAGGCTCAGTGGTTTTAAGTGAACACATGAAAGATGCTCGATTCAAAATGCTTGTTCAACCACACATTGACATCTAAAACGCGAAGAAAAATTAAACAAGCATACGAACACCCAAATTAACAATCAAAATAAATACAAGTGAAAATCACGTCAATCCATAAGATAACTATATCTTTTGGGCATTTCAATAAACAGTTGATGTGCAACCAAAACATGACCCCAAATTATAAAGTTTATCCGGACCACTAACGATGGCACCAAGGAATGCATCTGTTTAACAAAACTTGGTGTCGAGGAGGGAGGGATCGACAAAGACGATGAAGCCTCTGGGTCGATCGTATAGCGATGAAACCCTAATGCCACATATTTTATATGTGGCATGTTGTAAATAACAGAATCAGCGGACATCAATATCCAAGCTCGTCCTTCCTGCTTCATCCCCGTGACGAACAAAAACATGCCTCCCGCTCCCGCTCCTTCCCATAGGAAGGATTTTTTTATCGTTCCAAAAATATGCTTTTAAAATGGCTATTCTAGATGAAAAGGAGTTTTATTTAAGGCTTTCAAACACCTTCCCATCTAAAAACATGAGGCCCACGTCCTAGAAAATATTTTTATATTTTAATAAAACTTTATTACTTATTGATTTTTTAAATTAAAAAAATAAAAATAACCAACTCAGGTCGATTTTTTTTTACAGGCAAGCTGGGGTTAGGCAAACCGCCACCAGTTATTTAACTGTACCACTTGGTTTGGAACTTGCAACATCCCACAGCAAGGAGAAATGCATTGAGCCCCAACCAACCACGTTGAGCGCCTGTTTGTTAGAGACTAAATCAATCGATCAGGTCTGAAACTAATGTTGACAACATTGAGCCACACTCGGTCAGGTCAGTACAGCTAGCAACCAGTAAGAGAGGGTGGTACTATGTTTGAAGTGTGTGTTGATGCAAGAGAGACATAGCTCATGCAAATATTGCATTAATATTTGCAAGTGGGACCCATCTTGTTAAGACCAAATAGGCAAATATTGCATTCATATTTGCAAGTGGGCCCATCTTGTTGAGACCAAATAGGCAGACCCACATCCCCCCCCCCCCCAAGAGAGAGAGAGAGAGAGAGAGAGAGAGAGAGAGAGAGAGAGAGATTTAATGGGGAGGGTGTTGTGTGTTCTCCCCCTAAGACACAGGGTTTGCTATAGTGCGTGTTCGGGGGTTCGAATGAGCACCACGTATATAAGCACATAGAGCTTGTATCCCCGTGTGTGTCGACATCACTTAGCGTCGGAGTCTGGTGTTGTTGCTTCATCATTCGCTCCTCCTTCTCCCTCCTCTGTCTTTCTTGTTTCTCATTCATTCTCTCCTCTGCCTTTCTTGTTGCTCTTTCACTCTGTGGCCTCCCTCCTCTGCTTTTCTACTTCTTTCTTCCTTCGCTCATTCGCCTCCCTCCTCTGCTTTTCAATTTCTTAATTCCTTTCCCTTTCTTTCTTCTGTTTCTTTTTTTTTTCCTTTTTTTTTTTCCTTCTGCTTTTTTCTTTTCCTTTTTTTTCTTCCTTCTCCTGCTTCTTTCTTTCTCTTTCCTTATCTTCCTCATCCTCTTTCTCCTTCCTTTGCCTTTTCTTCTCTTCCTCGCCCTCCTTCTACTTCATTTACCTTTCATTCTCTTCCTCGGCCTCCTTCTCCTTCCTTGGACTTTTCTTCTCTTTTTTGTCCTCCCTCTCCTTCCTTTGTCTTTCATTTTCTTCATCATCTTGATGCTTCTTTCTTTGCCTTTCCTCTTTTATCTTCATCATTTGTCTTTCCTTCTCTTTCTTCAATTGTCTTTCTTTCTCTTCCTCCTTCTCCTTCTTCATTTGCCTTTTCTTCCTTTGCTTTTCATTCTCCTTTTCCTTCTTTCTTTGTCTTTCTCTCTCCTCCTCATCCTTCTTCATCTTTTCTTCCTTTGCTTTTCATTTTCCTCCTCCTTCTTCCTTTGTTTTTCCTTCTCTTCGTCAGCCTTCTTTTTCATCATCTTTAGTTCTTCCTCATGTTTCTTTTGCTCTTCAGTCTCAATATCTAATGGATAATGCTCTGCATAATACAATTTCAATGCTTTGTCCCTGTTTTTATCATTCTTAATCTTCATTATATTTTGGTATTTTTCATAACGCTCATATAGATGGGACTGACGGATGATTTCTCTAATAGTCATCTCATCGAACGGCGGAGGATTTTTTGTCTGACGAGCTTTAGACATTGCTAACATGCACAACACATAAATTTAACCGCATCATTATATGTTACAACCGCCTTCCCAGGTATATAATATTATAAATCATCTCATTCGTTAAACAATCACTAATATTACAAATCATCGCAATATTTAGCTTCATAAGTAAACATCGTTATAAGATTTAACAAACTTAAGTACAAATCAAGGTAACTTCATAAATACACATCGCTACTACTTTAAATGTATAAATTGTTGTTGCTTCAAACTTATAAATCGTTATAGAAATCATAACCTTCATAAGTACATGTCGTTGTAACGTTTAAGCTTCATACGTAAACATTGTTGTACGATTTATCAAACTTAAGTACAAATCACGATAATTTTATTAAATCGTTATTGCTTCAAACGTATAAATCATTGCTGCATCAAACATACAAATCACTAATGCATTAAATGTATAAATAATTGTTGCATTTCAATGTATAAATTATTGTAGAAATTTAGCCTTCATAAGTATGTATCGTTGAAATGTTTGGCCTTCATAAGAACAAATCGTGCTAACTATTTTTCGATGCCCAGAAGGTGGATAGGTACAAATCGATTTGTTTCAGTATGAAAATAGGTGTTATTTAGCATGAATACTAAAACCAGTTATAAGATTTAATATTCAGATTTACAAATCGATTTATTTGCATAACGAAACCTTACACGAAACTCACTGAAATAATATGAGTTTTGGTAATACGACAGTGGAGGAGAAACACCCAGAAGGTAGATGTAGCCAATGGTGGCAATGAAGCTCCCACTGCGCAGTCGACGGCAAATGATGTTCTAACAGTAGCAAGTGACGACAAAGGATGCTCTGGCGGCAGCAGACGAAGACAAAGGGTGCTCCGATGACAGTAGACGATGACAAAGGGTGCTCTGGTGGCAGCAGATGACAACAAAGGATGTGTCGTCAAAGGGAGCTCATGTTACAACAGATGGTGCAAAAGTTTACTGCTTAGGGTGAAAACGAAACGTTTAGACTTTGAAGAGTTAACATCATCCTCGACTTTCTTGATGAAAAACATTTTTGTCCTTTTCTCGAACCGTCGTTTCCCTTTTTTAGATGGAGGACATTTTTATCCTTTTTTTAATCGTCGTTTCATGGCGGGAATGGTGAAAAGGGATACTTAAGTCTTTGCAACCGCATTGGACTCCGACGCTAAGTGATGCTGACATACACGGGGATATGAGCCTCACGTGCTTATATACGTGGTACTCATTCAGACCCTCAAACACGCACCTGCGTCTTCAAGGGGGGAACATATAACATGCTTCGGATTTAATGGGACCCATCTCTTAGGGACATCTGATCGACCCATCTCACCTTCCAACTAGGACCCATCTTGTTGAGACCAAATAATCTGACCCACCTCCCCTTCCAACTGGGACCCATCTTGTTGAGACCAAATAATCTGACCCACCTCCCCATCCACTGCCCAAGCCACCGATCGGGCTTGATCAACCACATCTACCCTTCTCATGATGCCCAACGGCCGATCAGTAAGACCACTTCAAACCATCTCACCAACTTGTTAGATGATGAAATGCCCAAAATTAATTATTTAACTTTTGGGTATCCCTCCTTTTTGTATTTTATTTTATTAGCAAATCACACAATGCTCCCATGTGGTCACTTCCTCAGTGCCTCTTCCACCAAACCACCATTTTTTTGAAGTAATTTGTTCAGATTTGATGTAGCAAATTTGAAAAATAAAATATTGTTGGGATCTTGTATATATAAATGGGTGTTCATTCTAGTGGGGAATAATAATCCCCTTCCAACTGGGGGACCCATCTTGTTGAGACCAAATAATCTGACCCACCCCTTCCACTTTCCAAGCCACCGATCGGGCTTGGTCAACCACATCTACCCTTCTCATGATGCCCAACGGCCGATCAGTAACACCCCTTCAAACCATCTCACCAACTTGTTAGATGATGAAATGCCCAAAATTAATTATTTAACTTTTGTGGGTATCCCTCCTTTTTGTATTTTATTTTATTAGGCAATCACACAATGCCCCCATGTGGTCACTTCCCCAGTGCCTCTTCCACCAAACCACCATTTTTTTCGAAGTAATTTGTTGTTCAGATTTCATGTAGCAAATTTGAAAAATAAAATATTGTTGGGATCTTGTATATATAGATGGGTGTTCATTCTAGCGGGGAATAAAAATCCTCTAACTCGGACAGTTTAGGTACAGCTTCTGCTGTTGGAGGGTGAGCTTAGTGAGAGATGGCTCTGCTATGTGTTCCTCTAGTGGGTTCATCTGTGGATCAGATGCTGCTTGATAGGGAAAAGGCCAAGGCCAGTGGTGCAGACCTTGTGGAGTTCAGGCTGGACTATCTTAAAAGCTTTCAGCCTCGCCAAGACTTAGGGGTCCTTCTGAGGGATAAGAAGTTGCCAACAATTGTTACCTACAGGTAGGGCTGCTGTGTCTATGGTCTTCTCTTGGAGCTTGACAGAGCTTGCTATTTGCTAGTTGGTTTTGCTTTTGATTTTCTTGATACCTTAAAGGGGAGACCTCCATGTATGGAGTCCCCACCTTTTACCTGGTACTTTAAAAAGAGTCCCACGTTTTCAAAAGTCATTTTAGGACTCGAACTTTTCACTGAATCTGTCAAATAGATTGCACACCTTGAGTTATGTACACAAAAAATACTAAACTGTCCTTCATGATAATATAGACAAAACACAACTTTTCAAGCCTAAGTCTAAAATGATATTTTATTTGGATTTGAACCATGAATTTAACTTCAGGTACCGATTTGATAATTTCACTGAAAAGTTGGCAAAAGGTGGGCCTGTAAATGGAATTTCCTTATTTCAAGGATCATTCATAGTCTCATAAATGGCCGATATTTTGAAAATATCTTAGTTTTTTTCAAAGGCTGACATTATCCTAAAAACACAATATTTTCAGAATATCACCTGTTTCGAAATTATCACGGTTTAGTAACGATATTAATCTGATAAAAATTCTTTTTTGCAGAGTTTCTTATATTATTTCTATTTATATTTATAGCATATATATTTTATATTTTTTAATATACCCTTATTTTCCTGAGAAAAGCTAGATTTTTTTTACCTATATATATATATATATATATATATATATATATATATATATATATATATATATATATATATATATATATCATTGATATTTTGCTTAGAGAACGAGATTTTTGACTTATCAAGTAACATCTTGGTGCTTTTTTTTTCAGGCCTAAATGGGATGGTGGTCTAGCTGAAGTTGATGAACAGAAAAGATTGGATGCACTCCGTGTGGCTGTTGAGCTAGGATCTGATTATGTTGATGTGGAGCTTAAGGTTGTGTTCTTCACATGATTACAATCTTGACTAGAGATAAAATTCTGAATGTAAAACTGTTCATCTGGTTTGTTAAGCACACTTGTTAAAAAAGTATTGGAAAGAACTCAAAAAAGCTTTACCTAATCATTGGATTGGTTTTTTCTTCGCAGGTAGCCGATGATTTCATAAAATCCATATCTGGGAAGAGGTCTGACAAGTTAAAGGTCATTGTATCATTCCATAACTTTGAAAATACTCCCTCTGTTGAGAATCTGTCCAACATAGTTGCAAAAATCCAATCCACTGGAGCAGACATAGTGAAGCTAATAACAACTGCTAAAGATATTACAGACGTGTCACACATGTTCCGAGTAATGGCGCATTGCCAGGTGAGAACTCATGCACACTGTGACCTTTCTTATGCTAGTTCTAGTATTGGACAGATCTTCCAAAATCATGCCTTTGCATATGGTGCTTCATTCTTCTGATTCACATTGAATTTTGCCAACTGCAATAGACTAAGTTCATTTAGTAACATAGTTTCCTCTTGTGAGCTTGCCAGCCAAAGATATACAACTTCTTCAGAACAAACTGAATAGAAAACCTTCTGAACTTGAACTATAATACAGCCATTTAAACTACTGATTTCTTTATTTACTTGTCCAGATAAATTACATCAGAGATCAGTTTTTCTCCACTTATGCAAAAATATGCTTCCTAAATATTTGTTTACTGTTCAATGTTGACCAGAAGGAAATACCAAATTCAACTATTATATTATCTGTACCTTTTGATTTGGTATTAAGAATGGTAAGTGGAAGAAATCTATAATTGGCTAATATATATTTCTTCAGAATTGTTTTGTCGAACCCAATATCTTTGATTTTTCTTTTATGGGCATAGTATATACAATAGCATTTTTTGATAATAATAAGAAATGGAGTGCATTCTCCAGGTTCCAATCATAGGACTGGCTGTGGGAGATAGGGGTGTGATCTCCAGAGTGCTCCCCTCAAAGTTTGGTGGATACCTCACTTATGCAGCTCTTGAAGCTGGAAAGGAATCTGCTAATGGGCAACCAACAATAAAAGATATGTTGGATGTGTACAACTTTAGGCAGGTTGGAAGAGAGACCCAGATATTTGGGATCATAGGAAAGCCTGTCTATCACAGCAAAGGGCCAGTTTTGTACAACAAAGCATTCAGTTCTGTTGGGCTTGATGCAGTCTATGTGCATTACTTAGTGGATGACCTTCCCCATTTCGTCGACGTATACTCATCGCCAGATTTTGCTGGGTTCAGGTCCAGTCCAAAGTTTTCATTTTACAAAATAAACATATGATTTACATCTAGGTGTTTCCACGTCAGATCGATCTTACAAAACTTGGTCTAAAATGCAGTTGCACAATCCCTCACAAGGAGATTATGGTTGAATGCTGTGATGAAGTTGACCCTGTTGCCAAGGTAATTGACAGAGTTATACCTTCTTGAGCTCATTTAAGATACTCTTCTACTATAAGTGCAAGTGACCAACTATTTAACTGAACATCAAAATTTGAAGATTCAATAGTCACTGCAGTCTCATTTGCATTTCTTTGTTTTCCACATAGGCTATTGGAGCTGTAAATGCAATTATTAGACGTGACGGGAAACTGCTGGGATACAACACTGATTATATCGGTGCCATCTCTGCCATTGAAGATGCACTAAGAGGTTTGCATTTTGAACTTTTTGAGGTGATATCTAAAAAATATTACCTGCAGTGCCTGATAAGCTATGTGTTTGCTGTCATGTATCAGCTGCAAATATTCAGGGCAATGTTCCTGGTGGGTCACCCCTTGCTGGGAAACTATTTGTTGTCATTGGAGCTGGAGGAGCAGGAAAATCACTTGCTTATGGTGCCAGAGAAAAGGGAGCCAGGGTGGTGGTTGCCAACCGCACTTATGGTATTGATGCTCTTGCACCATGCAAATTTTGTTAGAATTTTGATATGAATCATCATTTGTGCAAGGTTATTCATACATGTCAGTATCTTTCTTGCCAAATTATGTTGTATTCTATTCAAATTTGATAAGGTTATGACCAATACCTTTTCTTCATTGCCATCTTCAGTAACATGCTATGGACTCAAAAAACTTTTTGCATTGATCATAACTGGTTTGAATTCATGCATTATTTATTCATTGGATAAATTAAAACTTCAATTGATGTTTAGTCTGCCATTCTGTTACTTGGACCAATTTCCTATGTTGGAGGACTAACCTGAATTGTAACCATTGTTAATTCTTACTAGAACGATCAAAAGCGCTTGCTGAGGCAGTTGGAGGTCAGGTAATTACTCTGTCTGAGTTGGAACACTTCCATCCTGAAGAAGGAATGATCCTCGCAAACACGACTCCCGTTGGGATGCAACCAAAGACTGGCGTGTCGCTTATACCCAAGGTTTGCCTTCTCTTCTAATACATGGGAACCCAGTTTTTCTGATTCATTTTCATTTGATATCTCTGGCTGCTAATTACCAAGTCCTGTGTAGTTTTATCACAACTGTATGAACTGAAATTTTTGGCATTCACACCAACATGTGCCTGCATCTAACTTTTATCAACTTAAGTTGTTTCCTTTTTTATGATTATACTCGCTTTTAACCATGCAAAAAATAACTAACAAGACTATATATTTGGGCCTGTTGCAGCATGCTCTGAAGCACTATGCACTGGTGTTTGATGCAATTTACACACCCATAGATACCAAACTCTTGGTTGACGCAAAGGATTCAGGATGTATTGCTGTTAGTGGTGTGGAGATGTTCCTTAGACAGGCAAAGGGACAGTATGAACTCTACACCGATGGCGCCCCTGGTAATCTCAATACAGCTATAACTGTAATTTTTTTCTTTATGTGCACTTGTTTATGCAAAAAGCCTTAACAATGATCTGCCGTTGGTTGATGCAGCACCTGTGAACGTGATGCGGGAAGCCGTCTTGAGCAAGAAGTAGAAGAAATGCTGGCAAACATCCTCCTTTCCATCAATATATACAGAGCTGTGCTTCTTGTATGTTTCTTTAATAAGGCTTCTATGTAGAATTATCCTTGCTCTAGTGATCTGAATTTTGCAAGGATTCTTGCTTCTAGTCATGTTTCGAGCTTGTTGAACTGTAATTGTCAATTATGTTTTGAAGGTGGAATTAGATCACCATTTCCTCTAACACCTGGGAGTGACACTTATTAATAACTGCAAAATGCAATCCACTCCGCACTTCATGGTGGATATTCATTGGTTTCCAAGTAGATAGTTTTGTCACAAAATTTGCGGACTAAATAACGTAATTGGATATAGAGCATAAGAAAGATAAATCAGTAGATCACACCCAAACTCAGTGTTATAAATGACATTCCTTTTAAAAGGTAGAAGTGAATTGAGATCAGGTGCAATGTGATTGCACACATTTAGTGTGCTGCTGCACTTGATCACCGACCATCTTTGAGATACATCCTGTCACTTGTGGAGCCCAACCTGTCAGCTCTGGAGTCCAACAGCAGATGGTTGGTGCAGCAGCACGCAAAATGTGTACAATCACTGAAGGATTCGAAACATACCTTTTCGTTGAAGCGGAAGCGTAAATGGATCGTCTATGCTCGTATTGCTCAACGGATGCGTGCCTTCGCTTGGAGAGAACGGTGAATCCACAAATCCAAGTGCCCACTATGTTGAATCACCACAAAGACAGTTTCACTGTCTTCTTCTTTTTCTTTACTTTCACTATGCACAGATCTCTCTCTATTGAGATCTTTCTTTTAAACACCCACTGTGCACAGCCACCCACTGTGCACAGTTTTCTTGTTTTGTTGAGATCTCTCTCAATCACCACCAGCGTACGCAGTCTTTCTCTCTCTCTCTTTGTTTCACTGTGTACCGGATGCTACAATGGCCTTCTCTCCTCTTCACGCACATCAGGAAAATTGCCCTAGAAGTGGAAAAAATGGGCGGTTTTCAAACCGCCCCTTTCTCTAATGTGGGCCGGGTCCGGATCTCGCCCATCATGGGCGGACCCGGTACCCAACCCAACATTCTCCCACTTGCACATGATGGGAAGAGATCTTAGAAGAAGGAACACCAAACGTGCTCATATGGTGAATAACATCGTGTATTCATACTGGCAAATGGATCGTGCGACCCATGAGCTTAGGGAGTGGAGGCATATTATGTACCGGTTAGTGTAACATAATAGCCTAAACCTGCAAATAATAAGATAACACAAAGTATAACTATACAAGTCAGGTAAGAAGCTCACTGTGTCCTAGATCAAATACATTTTTCACATTCTAGCATATTGAATCCCTCTGCACATATATATAGTGCCAAGCTATGCCAGACAAGGCCTTCCATTATGTCACATGTTTAATCATAAACCCAAACATCCCCAGGATGTGGTAAAATAAGCTAGCTTTTTAACATGTTCATAATTTGAAAATGTCAAATGATCTTCCTTTCCAACACTTATTCTTTGAATCAAGATAAGTTGCTTTCCCAGACATGTTTTTTTAGACCGAATCAAACATGGCCTTAAACGACATGCTAAAATAGTAACACTCATCTTTCTCCTTAAAATAAGGTCAAAAGTCAATAAGGACACCAATATATATATATATATATATATATATATATATATATATATATATTAGGGACTCACACAATGAAGAAGCAAGGATCATTCTTCATTTCCTTTTGTGATCGACTTATAGTTATGGTGCAACATACGTAGTATGACTCACATATTACGGCAAGACTATCTCACTCCAATGAGTGTATGCATACATCATTGATTCTCTGTCGTACATATCTATACTAGTTCAGTTCCTCCCCGAGAAACTAACTTGAGTCCTTCAAGATGCACATTCCCATGCAATGTCTATCCAAGTCCTCAGATCTGGTCAACCAGGTTACCCTTGACATTTAGATAGCAAGGTCGGACTCTCCATATAGTTAAATATACACGAGACCTCATCCTAACCCAGTTAAGGCGATGTATCCCATATACGTATATATGGCGGATATCATAACTCATTGTACTCTCACTCTTTTGAGTTATTATCATATGATATCCCCAAAATCCGACATGCTTATTAATTCAACAACCCTAGATTTTGTTACATCTCATCTCAGCCCGCCCACAAGCAGCGTCTGAGGCGATAAATCCGTATGAGAAGATTTATCTCAAACCTGGTAGCATACTCATATAGATGTGCAACATGCTATATAATGATCATAGAAAGAAATATGAATAACATTAACATATCAAATCTTACAAATACCCATAGATTTTACATGCTTAACATAAGAATCCCTATTAATCGGTTTAGTAAAGGGATCTGCCACCATATCTTGGGTATTAACATATGCCAAGGCAACCTTGCCTTTAGATACAATGTCGCGCATATACTTGCATCTCGTGTCTATATGTTTGGTTCTACTGTGAAACTTGGGATCTTTGTCAAACGCAATTGCCGCTTGATTATCACAGAATAAAGTCGCTGATAGTTTTGCATCAGAAGTGACTCCCAAATGTTTGATGAATCTCCTTAACCAAACGCATTCATGCACTGCCAACGAGCCTGCAACAAATTCAGCTTCCATTAAGGACAAAGCTACACACGTCTGCTTCTTGTTACACCAAGATATAGCACCATTGTTCATCAAGAACACATAGCTAGACGTAGACTTATGCTCATCAGGGTCCCCGCCCCAATCTGCGTCCGTATAGCCTACTACAAGCATGTTACCACCATGGTAACAAAGAACTGAATTCGATGTGCCTTTAAGATATCGCATAATCCTTTTGATAACCTTTCAATGTGCTTGTCCTGAATTAGCTTGATATCTAATCACCAACCCTACTGCATAACATATGTCGGGTCGTGTGCACATCATTAGGTACATCAGAATGCCTACTGCACTGAAGTAAGAGACTTTAGACATAGCTTCTATTTCTTTTGACTCCTTTGGACACATCTTAAGACTTAAATCATTCGCTTTTGCAACAGGAGTATCTATGGGTTTACAATCTTGCATATGAAATCGTTCTAAGACCTTCTTTATATATGACTCTTGCGAAAAAGAAAGAAGTCTTTTTGAACAATCTCTTTTAATTTCTATGCCCAGCATAAAGCATGCTTCACCCATGTCTTTCATTTCAAAATGAATAGACAACCATTCTTTAATAGTTTTCAGAAACTCTAAATGATTACTAGCCAATAAAATATCATCCACATATAGAGTTAGAATTACAAATTTTGGACCTTGACGCTTAAGATAAACACAGTGGTCCTCATCAATCATGGCAAAGTCATTGCACATGATGGTCTCATGAAACCTTAAATACCACTGTCTGGATGACTGCTTTAATCCATAAATGGATCATTTGAGCTTGCATACTTTGCGCTCAAATCCAGCAGTAACAAATGTTGAGATTAAGAGGTTTTAAGTTTAAGTTTTCTTAAAAGTAGGTTATTTGATATTTCTTGTTTAATAAGGGACTTGTATGTAATTTTTTATATTGGCCTCTCTCTATTTAACATAGAGATTAACCCTAATCAAGGATGAACGAGTTCTCCTCTCTCCTCTCTCTCTCTCTCTCTCTCTCTCTCTCTCTCTCTCTCCTGCCTCGATTCTCGTGTTCCTCCTTCTAGTCGCTACATGGTATCAAAGTTGCCGGATCTCTGGAGCCTGATAACGTAAACAAGTGGCGTAAACAGGAGCCTCATAGCGTGAACAGGTGGCGTAAACAGGTGTGGTCACATTTTTTTCTTATCTATTTATGTGCATAGATCTGATCACAGATCTGATGTCTGACTAAAGTCATGACATAGATCTGTAATCAGATCTACAGATCGATGATAGTGTTGCAACTAGATCGACTGCAGCATGGTTGGGTGTTACGGCAGAGTGGTTCCTCTTATTGTCATGCGAGAAAAAAATTTATTCTTCGTGGGAGCGGCTGTAAATATTCTGTTTCTTTAAAGCAGTTTTCTTTGCTGGAATATGTGTAGAGTGCAGTTGCTGAAATCTGATCATGAAAAGGAAGTCGTATTTGACGTTGTTCTGGTTTACTCGAATTTAAATATGATCATGAACAAGAAGTCGTGTTTGACATGTTCTGGTTTACTCGAATGTATGTTTCTGGTCTGATTTTCCCATTGTGTTTGATGTGGGTTAAATAGTCGTGTGTGGTCGTGGAATTTGCTGAGACATGATCGTGAAACATGTTGTTTTCTGAATCAGCTATTGTGATTTGGGTTGAAAAGTCGTGTGTGGTCGTGGAATTTGTTGACGCATGATCGTGAAACATGATGTCTTTGTTAGCTATCTTGAATTTATGCCTGATGTGGTGAAACAGCCGTGTGTTGTCGTGATCATGGTTGACGTGTGCTCATAAAACACGTTGTCCAAGAGTTTGAATCTGATTAATTTATTTTTGCAGTCGTATTCGCATCAAATATCTCATATCCTGTTAGTTCTATTCAGTATGGGTGAAGCTTCAAAATTTGATTCCAAAATTGAGGCTATTGGGGAGTATAAAGCTTTTGCAAACCCCTTCTCGTATGGTTCGTCTGTGAGGTTGAATGAAACAAATTATGCCAGGTGGTCCAGAACTTTTATGATGTCGGTATCTGGACATCGTAGAAAACATATTTTACTGGAAACTGAACCTGATAAAAAGGTGGGAAAATACAGTACTTGGGACGAAGATAATGACATAGTTATGTCATGGATCATGAATAGCGTCGAACCACATATTGCAGATGGTTTAATTTACTACAATACAGCAAAACAGATGTGGGATAATCTTCGAGATACGTATTCCCAAGAAACTAATGTGAGTCGTATCTTGCAAGTCGAACAGGAGATATATAATCTGTAGCAAGGAGATCAGACCTTGGCTCAGTATTATGCCTCCGTCAAAGCAGCGTTTGAAAGACTCAATGCCCACAAGCCTCTCTGTTGTTCGCAAAAAAAGGATCATCAAGAACAGACCATGGTAGCTTGATTTCTCACAGGTTTATCTTCAGAATTTTTGGTTGCAAAAGTACAAATGTTGATTGGATCCAATGTACCTACTCTTGTTGATGCATACAATCGTCTGAGTAGACTTGCGATCTCTCTTCCACAATCTCACCCTGTGTCTCAGTCATCTGCTCTAGCTGTCTCATCTGGTTATGGGCATGAAAATATTCAGAATATCAGAGGACGAGGTCGTGGCAGAGGTATGGGAGGCAGAGGAAAACTTCAATGTACATTCTGTGGAAAATCTGGACATTTAGAAGATCGTTGCTGGGATAAGCATGGCTGGCCAACTTCTTCTTTATCAAAGTCAAGTGCTCCAAAAGCAAATGTTACTACACTAGAGGTAACAAATGCACATGATAATACCTCTGCAAATGATAGTATCACCCTCAGTCGAGCAGAATATGATGAGTTGATAGCTCTTCGCCCTTCGAGCTCCTCCTCTCCTGTAGCTGGTGTGGCCTACTCAAGAGGGAATCATCTTCATCTGAATGATAGTAAGTGGATTATTGACTCTGGTGCATCCAGACATTTATGTGGAAATTCGCTTTTCTTTTCAGATCTAAAGGATATTATTGTTCATCGAGGAGTCTCATTAGCTGATGGGAGTTCCTCACCAGTTGTTGGTCAGGGAAATATTTCTATATCCTCCTCACAGTTGAAAAATGTTCTTCATGCTGCCGATTTTCCTCAAAGTTTACTCTTTGTTAGTTGTCTTACCAAAGAACTAAACTGTAGAGTGATATTTGATCTGATGGGTTGTCATTTTCAGGATTTGCTGGCGGGGAAGAAGATTGGTAGAGGCTATGAAGAAAATGGAGTCTACTACCTACATCATCCAGTGGGTAATGTTTATGCTGCAGTGGAACACTCATCCAGTCCTGTTCAGTGGCATCGTCGTCTTGGTCATCCTTCATTATCAAAGCTTCGTTATGTCTTTCCTCAAATTCCTTCTACTACATCATTTCAGTGTGAAGCATGTCAGTTGGGCAAGCATCATTGAAGTTCATTCCCTTCGAGTCAGAGTCAGTCCAGTCATAAAGTTTTTTGAACTTCTTCATGCAGATGTATGGGGTCCTAGTAAGATTCCTACTAGGACTCAGTGTCGATATTATCTTGTTATTGTTGATGATTTTTCTAAGTTGTCGTGGGTGTTTTTAATAAAAGAAAGATCTGAAGTTCCAAGTATTATCAAATCCTTAGTTCTTGAAATAAAAACTCAATTTGAATCTGTTGTCAAGATTGTTCGCACTGATAATGCTCTTGAGTTCAAATCAAAAGTTCTGTTACAATTTTACCAAGATCATGGCATTCAACCCCAAACTACATGTGCCTATTCATCTCAACAAAATGGGGTGGCTGAGCGCAAACACTGGCACCTGCTTGATGTTGCCTAGACCCTTATGATTCAATCCAATGTTCCTGCGTTATATTGAGGTGATGCGATTAGCACTGCTTGTTATCTGATCAACCGCATGCCTTCATCTTCTGTGGGTGATCAAATTCCATTACATATCCTAAAACCTAATGCCCCACTCTTCTTTTTCTCACATAAAATATTTGGATGTGTTTGTTTTGTACACAAACTTGGCCCTGACCGTGATAAATTAACTGCTCAAGCTACAAAATGCATATTTATAGGTTATCCAAAAAATCAAAAGGGATATCGATGTTATGATCCAATTTCTCGTCGAGAGTATGTCAGTGCGGATGTACCTTTCTTATAATCCATTCCATATTACTCTAGTACCGGTTCCCAGATGCAAGTTGATCCAGCTGAGGCTTTTCCATTACCTATACCTCCTTTTCCTTTAGAATTTGTGCCCTCATTACCGAACCAAACTTCATCCTCTTCACGATTTAATAATCCTCCATTGGTATATGTGCATAGAGCTCCACCTCCTCCCGTGTCTTCATCTTCTTCTTCTCTTGAGGTAAGTACTACTAACAACAGTGATCTTGATGATGATGATAACAGGTGAATCGCTCTACGAAAGGGGACACGACAATGTACCTTATATCCCATATCTCATTTTGTGTCCAATGTCAGAATTGAAAATCAGATAAAAACTTTTATTTCAGCCTTATCTGCTGAAACTATTCCTCTGAACTATCAACAGGCAGAGCTAGATAACAGGTGGAAGCTGGCTATGCAAGAAGAAATGGATGCTTTACTGTCTCAGCATACATGGGATCTAGTTGATTCCCCAGTGGATGCTGACATTGTTGGATGCAAATGGGTATATACAATAAAGTACAAATGGGATGGTTCTATTGAAAGGTACAAGGCCAGATTAGTAGCAAAAGAGTATACTCAGACTTATGGTATTGATTTCTTTGAAACCTTTTCTCCTGTTGCACGGATGGGCACCATTCGTCTTGTTCTCTCAGTAGTTGTTCATCATGGTTGGAGTTTGTGTCAATTAGATGTGAAAAATGCATTTCTATATGGGGATCTATCTGAGACAGTTTACATGCAACAACCTTCTGGATTCGAGGTTGAGGGGGAGTGTCAGAAGGTGTGTAGATTGAGAAAGGCGATATATGGCGTGAAACAAAGTCCGCATGCATGGTTTCAAAAGTTGTTTGAAGTGATGTCAAGTTTTGGCTTTAATAGGTCAGCGGCAGATCATACATTATTTATCAAGAAAACTATCTCAAGCATAGTTGTTATGGTGGTATATGTGGATGACATCATTCTTACAGGAGATGATGTGAAAGATATTGAAGCTACAAAGGCTCATCTTCAAAAACACTTTGTTACAAAAGACCTTGGTTCACTTAGATATTTTCTGGGTATAGAAGTTGTCAGGAGCCGTGAAGGGATGGTTTTGTCTCAACGGAAATATGTTCTTGACTTATTAAAGGAAACTGGAATGTTGGGAGCTAAACCAGCAAGTATTCCCATGGACCATAAAGTTCAGTTGTTTGAAGAAGAGTCAAAACCGGTTGATAGCAGAAGCTATCGCTCACTAGTAGGGAAGCTACTATATGTAACTATGACCAGGCCTGATATTGCTTTAGCAGTGAGCAAAGTTAGCCAATTTATGGACAAACCAACTGAGGTACACTGGAATGCAGCTATAATGATTCTCATGTATTTAAAATCTTCTCTTGAAAAGGGTTATTATTCAAGAAAAGGTGGAACTCTAGAGATAGTGGCTTACTTTGATGCTGACTATGCAGGATCTGTAGTGGATAGAAAATCTACCACAGGATTCTGTGTGTTTTTGGGAGATAACCTAATTTCATGGAGAAGTAAGAAGCAAAATGTGGTTGCTAGGTCGAGTGCAGAATCAGAATATAGGGCTATGGCCCAAACAGCTGCTGAATTAATGTGGGTTCGTACTGTTCTAAATGATATTCAGGTGAAGGTTTCCTCTCCTATGACCATGATGTGTGATAACAAGGCTGCCACATATATGCGAACAATCCTGTCTTTCATGAGAGGACAAAGCATATTGAGGTTGATTGCCACTATATAAGAGATATGGTTCAAGCTGATCATATCACTACCAAATATCTAAAGTCGGAGGACCAAGTTGCAGATATGTTTATAAAGCCTCTTGCTAGACCAAATTTCTCAAAATGTTGTGACAAGCTGAGCATGATTGATATCTATGCTCCAACTTGAGGGGGAGTGTTGAGATTAAGAGGTTTTAAGTTTAAGTTTTCTTAAAAGTAGGTTATTTGATATTTCTTGTTTAATAAGGGACTTGTATATAATTTTTTATATTGGTCTCTCTCTATTTAACATAGAGATTAGCCCTAATCAAGGATAAACAAGTTCTCCTTTCTCTCTTTCTCTCTTTTCTCTCTCTCTCTCTTGCCTCGGTTCTCGTGTTCCTCCTTTTAGTCGCTACAACAAACCCCTCGGGTTGTTCCATATATATTTCTTCATCCAGTTTTCCATTTAGAAATGTTGTCTTAACATCCATTTGATGTAATTTTAAATCCATGTGTGATACTATGGCTAACAAAAGGCGAATAGAGGTCAATTTGACCACAAGAGATAAAGTCTCTTCATAGTCTATTCCTGCCATTTGTGTGTATCCTTTAGCAACCAAACGAGCTTTGTATCGCTCGATAGATCCATCGGCATTCCTCTTAATATTGAGAACCCATTTGCTTCCAGTAGGTTTTCTTCCTTTTAGAAGATTAACAAGATCTCAGACCTCATTTGATGCCATGGATTTCATTTTCTCTTCCATTGCCTTACGCCATTCATCCCTATTAGAACAAGATAGAGCATCTCTAACACTCTTAGGTATCTTATCATCTTGGGGCATAACCACAAAGGCTTCCCCTTCGATTTGGAATCTCCGACGAGAAATTCTTTTCCTTAAACTCTTTCGAGTTGTCAGATCTTCTTCAAAGTCGATATCCACTTGAGTGTTACTCCCACTATCCAATAGTGGTATAGACACATCCTCTTGTGTCTCTAAAACATGATGATCAATCTCTTTAAACTGATCAGAATCATCCAGTTCATATAATTGAAAATTACGCTCTATCTCTCATCTTTTAGGAAAATCACTCTCAATAAATGTGGCATCTCTCGAATCTATCTCAGAAATACTCTCATCTGTATTCTCTCCTAAGAATACATATCCTTTTGAATATTCACAGTATCTTATAAAGATACACTTCTTTCCCCTAGGACCCAATTTTCCATATTGATGAGAAAGATCATGGACATATGCAGCAGACCCCTAGGGTCTGAGATAAGTCAAAACAGGCTTTCTACCTGTCCATAATTCGTAGGGAGTTGAAGAAATAGATTTAGTTGGTACACGATTTAATACATGGGCTGCAGTCAACAAACAATCACCCTAAAAGGAAATGAGTAAATTTGCCTGTGCCATCATGGACCTGACCATCTCTAAGAGGGTCCTATTCCTCCTTTCTGCAACACCATTTTGTTGCGGAGTTTGGGGAGTAGTCAATTGTCTATCTATCCCTTTATCATCATACAATTCTTTAAATTGTTCGGATAGATATTCACGTCCACGATCTATTCTCAAAGCCTTGATCCTACAATCAAGTTGATTCTTTACCATGTTCATAAATGATCTAAAGCAATCCAATGCTTCAGATTTATGTGAAATTAAATACACATGGCTAAATCATGTATAATCATAAATAAAAGTAATAAAATAAGAGGCTCAATGCCTCGCTGCCACATTCATTGGTTCACATATATCAGAATGAATTAATTGAAGATGATAGGTTGCTCTAACTGCCTTTCTAAAAGGCAATCAGGTTGCTTTTTCAGCAAGACAATGCTCACATATAGGCATTTCAATCTTCGCATAGGATCCCAAAAGACCCTCTCGTGCGAGTCTATCCATTTTCTTTTGCCCTATATGTCCAAGTCGAGCATGCTATATAGATACATCTACATTCATATTAATAGCAGTTGAAACAAGAGAAAAACATTCATCACTAACATTCAAACTTTTAAGTTCTGTGTCCAACACATAGAAACCATTCATCAAGAAACCAAAAGCAACTAAAGTATGTCTACAAAAGATGTCAACATTGACATCTCCAAGCATAAGTTTATAGTTTAACATAGACAAAGCAGAAACTGAAATTAAATTTTGTCGAATCTCTGGAACATGCAGAACATCATTTAATAATAATGATTGTCCTCCTCGCAAATCCAATTTGCAGGTCCCGATCTCTTTGACTTATGCTTTAGTGTTGTTCCTCAGGAACAACAACTTCGAACCAGATGGCATCTTTTTGTATTCGACGAAGTTTGTGCGGTCTTTGGTCACATGGTCGGTGGCTCCTGAGTCTACGATCCACATATGATTAAATTCAATAATTAGTGCACAACTACAAACATTTGCACATATATCAGGAGTTATAAAAGAATATACCTTTTCCTGCTCATGACATTCATGAGCATAGTGACCCAAATTGCCACACTTAAAGCATTTTGCATTCGCCTTATTTTTCCTGTTATCACGCTTCTCAGAGAGCTGATAAGACTTCTTTTCTTTCTCTCTGTTTTGTCCCTTCTTGTCATCCTTCTTGAACTTCTTTGGTCAATAAAATTTCTTCTTAAAAGATTTTAGCTTTTTTGAGCTTTCTGTCACATATGCCCTTATGCCGGATTATTGAGCCGCTTCTAGGAGATCATTTTCTAGCTCTACATGATGGGCAATGTCATCGAAAGTCTTAATACTCTCGTTATGAGTTATTAATTTTTATATGCTCCCAACTGTGTGGCAGAGAGCGAATCACAGCCTGAACCTGTTGTTCATCTGCCATGTATTTTTCAAGATGCTATTCATTTTAAGGGTATATTAGTTAATTTAACAAGTTTGAGTCCATCCTATGTTAAATACAAGTAATTTAATTTAATGTTAGATTAACCCTTTATATATATATATATATATAATCAAACTGGGTATTGTTGAAATACTCAGTCCTATTGCGAAAACAAAATGAAGCTTGAGACCCCTTCTCAAAGGGGCGACATGGGATGTGGTGAGCAATATTTGGACCAAGTATTTTTGCAAAGTACTCATTGATCACTGAATCTATTCTCAGTTGAGAAGGTCAATTGGGTTCACATTGGTAAGTTGATCCCACCTTCTGGGTCTTATTCAGACAGCAAGGTCAGCAACAACAACAAAGCAACACCTAACAGTTCGAGTCAAACCAGACCTGGTTCTAGTTTTTGGAACCCGATATTCAAGTCAAACGCTGATTCTAATTGAATCGGGCCATATAGACCAAGCCTCAGTAAATATTGCCAAGCCTACGATGGACCTAGAAGATCAGTCTGACCCAGCTGTGCCAAAACAAGCAAAATGGAGTCGGATCCCACACCACATCCATCTCACCTGCTCCTTCGAGACCTATGGTTTGAGTAGGAAGAACCGGTCAAGTCTTAGCTCAAGCCTGCTTAGAAGTGAGAACTAAGGATGTTTACTCTTGATTCAAAGCACAGCTGCAAATATCTTTTGCACGTTAAAAAAACCATCATTATTTTATCGTGATATTTTAAAAATCCATACAAAACCAAACGAATCACATACAAATTCATGGTATTGCCTATTTTCAAAATGTCAATGTTTTGAAGACTAGAATCATTCTTGTTTTATATTTGTCTTTATAGTTTTATAAGTTTTTTATATTTTTAGAGAATTAGGTAGGTGTTAATGAAATATGGTTAATGATACGTGCTTAATGGGTTTTTCTGTTCTTGATGTTTTTTTTTCAGTTTCAACCCCATAAATGTGTTGGCATCATCGATTTAGGAGAATCCACACATGGATCATGTCTTTTGGATGAAAAAAATGCTATTTGGAGCCTAAAAATTTTACAAAGATTGTAGACCGTTGATTTTTTTTAACCTTATAAAAACCCACCCATGTGTCTGAATTGAACACTTCAAGAGCTTATCCCTATAAAATCAATTACATAGATCACATCTGTTCGGTCAACATTTAAAAGTAAAACTAAAAAAACCTGAAAGCCCCATTAAGCATATATTATTTAAGCATATTTCATTAAGCACCTATCCCTCACTCATATTTTTAATACTTTATATATGTCAATATTGTCTAGAGATTTATTTATTTATTATTATTTTTTTAATCTCATAACGTGTAAGAAACTCGATACTGGTATTGAGACCTTGATTATTCAAAACCACCTAGCGTGCACACACACACACACACACATATATATATATATATATATATATATATATATATATATATATATATATATATATATAGAGAGAGAGAGAGAGAGAGAGAGAGAGAGAGAGAGAGAGAGATTTCAGGGTCGCAACTCAAGGCAAAGAATCATATCGGATTCGAATCGTGGCATAGTCTTGACGAAAGAGGTGACTAGGAATCAAGGGTTCGTTTTGACTCTAATTCTCGTGGGCCCCACTTTTCACAAGTTTTGTGTGAAACTGAAGAGGTGTGAAATTCCTTGGAGTTTCATCAATTTCTCATTTTTTTAGGTTTTTTTCAAGCTGTGAGACAAAATGGATTGGAGTTTAAACTTTGAAGATAGGTTCAATCTGGACCCAATCTATATTATTGGATCAAAATAGCCGATTTTTAGATCCAAACCCAATTCAAATACAAACTAGAAGCCTATCAATGTAAAGTTATATGACATGAGGTTTTCTCGTGGCCTAGAAAAAAAAATGATAATGTTCACAAGTCACTCCTACCAGATGAGTGTAGCCTTCATACATTTTTTTTATGTTTACCTTAAAAAGACAGTTGGCCCGGATGGTATACCTATCGAGGCTTGAAAATGCTTGGGTGAGAAAGGTTTAGTATGGTTGGCAAACCTTTTTAAAAAGATTTGGCGGACAAATAAGATGCCTAATGAGTGGAGGAAGAGTACTTTGGTGCCTCTCTATAAGAATAAGGGTGATATACAATATTGCACAAACTATCGTGGTATAAAACTCATGAGTCATACTATGAAACTTTGGGAGAAGGTGATTGAGTATAGGTTGAGGAAGGTTGCCATGATATCGGAGAATCAATTTGGTTTTATGCCTGGAAGATCAACTATGAAAGCTATACATCTTCTTAGACAAATTATTGAGAGATATAGAGAGGGGAACAAAGATTTGCATATGGTTTTTATTGATTTGGAGAAGGCATACGATATAGTACCTAGGGATGTTCTCTGGTGAACAATGATGAAGAAAGGTATCTCTCTCAAGTACATTAATATAATTAAAGATATGTACGAAAGAATAATAACCATTGCCTGCACTTGTCGAGGGGTGACAAACAATTTTCCTATAACGGTTGGGTTACATCAAGGATCTGCATTAAGCCCTTTCTTTTTTGCTATAGTGATAGATGAACTTACGAGATCAATTCAAGAAAATGTGTTGTGGTGTATGTTGTTTGCTGATGATATTGTTTTGATTGATGAGTCTAGAGCTGGGGTTAATGCTAAGTTAGAATTATGGAGACAAACTTTGGAAGCAAGAGGTTTTACGTTGAGTAAGAGTAAGACAAAATATATGGAATGTCGGTTTAATAAGCAACGAAGTAGTGATGAGAGTGTAGTGAAGCTTGGTGAGCAAGAAATAGCAGTGGATGACTGTTTCAAATATTTGGGATCTATGATTCAAAAGAATGGAGAAATTGATGGAGATGTAAATCATAGGATTAAGGTTGGGTGGATGAAATGAAAAAGTGCAACTGAAGTGTTGTGCGATCGTAGAATGCCATTGCGGTTGAAGGAAAAGTTTTATAGGACGACAATTAGACCCACTTTACTATATGGTACGAAATATTGGGCTGCCAAGAGACATCATATTCAAAAAATGAGTGTAATTGAGATGTGTATGCTTCGATGAATGTGTGGAAAGACACTAAAAGATAAGATTCAGAACAAGGAAATGCGTAAGAAGGTAGGCGTTGCATCCATTGAAAATAAGATGAGTGAGAATCGTTTACGATGGTTTGGGCATATTCGGTGAAGGCCTAATGATGCTCCGGTTAGAAGGATGGAGAAATGGGAAAATATATTAGCTAAAAGAGGTCGGGGTAGGCCTAAGAAGACTTGGATGGAGATGATAAGAAAGGATATGAATGCTTTGAACCTCACCGAGGACATGACATTGGATAGAAATGATTGGAAGAGAAGGATTCATGTGGAGGACCCAAAATGATTTTCTTTTTGGTTCATATCGTTGACCCCAATTGTTTGGGATGAAGGCGTTGTTGTTGTTGTTGTACCTTAAAAAGATAGAATTTTGCGTTTTATTTTTCAGCTCTTTTTTTTTTGAAATTCGACAAGTTTTAAATAGAGCTTTGGTGAGTGTGATAAATGACATGTTTGTTTTGATCACTTCTGAAGAGTACAGTAAGCAAAAAAAAAATATATATTCAAGGCTACAATAAGCAAAAAAAAAAGCAATTTCAACTGTCAATCTCGATCATAACTTGTACTTTTTCATGTTTAACTATTTTTATGGTAAAGGTTGCATTTTAAAAAAAATAATTTTTTATGCAAACTCTTCTGATATTTTTATACAGCTCTATATTTTATTTAAACTTTTATATAACTTGTCATCTTATATATACTTTACTGTTCTTATATATGCCATATTTTTCTGAGATTTTCCCAACTAGCTAAAATTGTTAAAATTATCGTGAGATTTTTCCTGCCTGAAAATTTCCCTAGGAAACATGATTCATGTTTGTTTGTGTGAACCCTCATTTCAAGAATTCCATGAAGACCGAGCGGCAGACAATGGGCTCAGCGGCTACGTCCATCAATGGGTCGGGTCAAGGTTAGATCCAGGTTGACTCAGACCTGCCCATATAATTAATGACAGGTTTGGGTTTCGCTGGGTAGCAAAAAATGAAATCTCAAACCCAGACCCACATAATTTCATAAATTTATTTTTACCGAAAATACATATAAATTGCTCGAGTTATAATTAATGACAGGTTTGGGTTTCGCTGGGTCGCAAAAAATGAAATCTCAAACCCGGACCCACATAATTTCATAAATTTATTTTTACCGAAAATACATATAAAATGCTCGAGTTGAGTAGGGTATCCGGCAAAAAATCATAGCCTAAACCCGGGCCGGGTTCGGTCGACCTGAATATTATTCGGGTCCGCATTTTTCATCCTCATACGGTCATACCCAAGAATTCGGGTTTGGGTCGGGTAGCGGTACAAACCCGACTCATTGACAGCCCTATCCGCGGCCACCAACTCCCCCAGCTAAGTCTTGCTCGACACGACTCGTCAACATTCGTTCGGTGTTCTGCCTTTTCCGAAAATCCTTGAAAATCTTTGTTGGGGAGTCGAAGTTCGCATTTTTCTTGTGCCAACGACTGTTTGGTTCCCGCCAAACTCCCGTCAATGTGAGTAAAACGCAAATTCTCAAAGTTGGGAGATCTCTATATACCCCTCCCCTCTTCATATTCTGGCGCAGAACTGATCGTCTGCTTCATTTTGTAGCGCAAGAGCTTCACTGGAAGGCACTATGGCATCCAACTCCACCCTTCTGTGCGTCCCCTTGCTGTCCTCTTCCGTGGAGCAGATGCTGTACCAGATGGATCAGTCCAAGGCCGCCGGTGCAGACCTCATCGAGATCAGACTCGACCACATTCAAAACTTTCAGCCCCACCAAGATCTCGAAATTCTGTTGAAACACGGGAAATTGCCTGCCCTTGTCACGTATAGGTGTGTGAAATTGATCCCCTTTGATGAAAATCTCAGAGATTTTTAATGAGCGTTTCGGTAGCTGATGTTTTTTGCATGTTGGCATCGTTTTTTAGAGCTGCATAGTCTTTGGTTGTGTTTGTTTTACTTGTTTTTTCTTTTTGCTTCATTTGGGATTTCATGTGGTGTTTAGTATGTTGGTATTACGTAAAGTGGTGAATTACATAAGAAAAGTAAATAGCCTGGACAGGGATTGCTAATTTGGGCTGTTTTTTCAAGTTGGTGTTTGTGAAATAGCAAAAAGAACTGTTCTGGGGCACGTTGATTGTTGGGTTTCAGTGTTGATGTTGAACGGGGATGAGGGGTAGAGCTCTTATTAGCGTGTTTGATATTCGATCAGGGACTCTGTCCGTATGAAATGTGGGATCTGTGATGTTGGTGTTAGGAGTTGTTCATCATGTTTAATGTGCTAGAATTGATATGAAATTCTCAATTGATAGCCAGAGTAACATCTTTTTCACACGAACTTTTGGGCCATCATACTCACACAAAATCCATTTGGGACTTGGGACTTAAAGGGACTATGTGATTGGTTAACTCCAAATTTAACCAGTGTGATGTGTTCTTATGTGCTGTTCTTACTCGGAAGTTGTATAATGATAGCGTGTGGATGGACATAAGAGAGGAATCCTCCTGCTGTGCAGGTGATCTGCTGCTTCATTTCCTTGTCTGCAGAAGTGGGAGAATTTTAGGAATTACTACCCTACCGGACCAGAGGCTGTAGAAACACTCTGTGAGTTTATGTTCTATAAGTGACCAAGAAAGTCTTCCCAATGTGGGTTGCCTTTTTTGGCTTGGGATTTGCAGGATTCGGGAAGGCTGTATGGCCAATTTTGAGATTGCTCACTTGAAATTTTTGGGGTGCAATTCAATTTTAAGGTATGATGTGCTTTGAGTGTCAAGTTAAACTAAGAATGGTATCTAGCTGAAAATGTTAAAGATAGCAAGCTTGGCAGTCTGTAACAGTATGCTAGATCCTTTTTCTCTTTGGCTGGAGGGAGTACGGAACCATCATAATTGAGCTTAGTCCAGCTAACCTTAGGTTTTCACACTCTCACTGCATCGTTGCTGAACCATGCTTTCTTGTAGTCCGAGCTTCACTCCTGTCAACTTGCTTGTTGGGGAATTTGAGCACCTTGGTTAAGATGGTGCCCTGTTCTTCCACATTATGTGGATAACTCTTGAAAGCACTTCCTCCTTATTTGCTGAACATTAAGAGATCCTGTAGAATGGTTCCAAGAACCCTCCATACTCCACTGTCCAAACCAATAACCTGCACAAATCCATAAGAATTTTGCAGCTGTGCAAGTGATCCACTGCATTAACATTATAATTATGCTGTCTGCTTGTGGAGCTAGTCAAAGCACCATATTGAAGCTATCATCAATGGGAACTTATTAAGAAGTGGTCTACAACAGCAGGCCTGTTCATATCTCTTAGTTGTTCCTCAAGGTAGAAGATCTGTGATTAGACTGAGGTGTTGAGTTCTTGCAGATGGAGATGGAGGGGTTGAATTCTTCTGAACCGACATAAGGAGACTTAACCAAATAATGTTCCAGCCCAGCAAAGATTTCTTCTTTCTGCATTTCTTTCATTTATATATGTTGTTATTTTCATTTTCTAGGTGCCGCCACCTATTAGACATAGCAACAACGAAAATGCTCTCTTAGAAATTGAGATTGATAACAACCATTTCTTCAATTTCTTGTTAACATGGTTCTCAGTTTCAAGAAGCCATTTTTTACTTTTAGGAAAACAGCTTCTTCATCCGACACATGGTCTGGTAAATTTTAAGACCCCTTTTTATCACCAGTTCTCTAGTGCTCTGCTTCATTCTTGTTAATACTTGCTGTTTGAGAATCTCAAGTCGACACTTATAGAGTCCCACCCCTCAAAATTACTTCAAGAGAAATTAGCTACTGAACTATCTCCTAAAATACCAGTTTGCACGTAGTCGTATAGTATTAGCAACTGAAAACTCTTGACTTTGAGGCATTGATTTGAACTCAAGTGCCAAAAGCCAGTGATTTTATGCTTTTGCCTCTCCAAAACTAAGTTTTCAGAGAATTTGTCAAGTGCATGAATGATGTGGAACTGATTTTTTTTTTAATGACTATGAACCCTCACCGAAGTGAGGAAACCCCCAGAATTATATACTGCCACCCTCTAGTATGACTGAGGAGGCAATTGCAGCTTTTCAATCTTCTTAGAAGAGCTGATATGTTCATTTTTTCAGGTGCATTGGAAATAGTTCAAACCACCTTGGCCCTCCTTACTCTACCTTGTAGCCTATTCATGCTCTTGTGGAATTCTAGACTAGAATTTTTTTCCCCTCAAAAACAGCACTAGCAGTTGCTGACAAATGATTGCAGTTTGTTGGAATTGAGCTGAATTTATGAGAGGAAGACACCCATTCCATTTACATCCTGATAACCGATCAAAACTCACAAAAGCCTGCCAATATCTTATAGGAAGAAATGGATTTATTCCTGTTTTAAGAATGCCTGCAATCTTGAAATTGTTTGGTGATTATATGCAGTCATATAGTTATGAATATTATGTCCTGTTATGCTTTTAAAAGTGCTATCTTTAAGAGTTATTTTTATCTAATTTCCATTTTTATAAAAATGTGGGAAGTATTCATCAAATTTCTTCTGAAGTTCTGGTCTTAATAGATGCATCCATAAAATGTAGAACCAGCACTTTTACACTTCATAATGAATTACTTGCTTTTATTTATCTTCCTAATGAGGGCTTGAATTTATTTGGATTACTTTATCCTAATTTTCTAGCATATTTTGTGCTGATTCCAGGCCAAAATGGGAAGGTGGTCAATATGAAGGTGATGAACATAAAAGACTGGATGTGCTTCGTTTAGCTATGGACTTAGGTGCCGATTATGTGGATGTTGAGCTCCAGGTTATTTTCTCTTTGGTTGCAATAATGAATTCTCTCCAATTTTTCTAAGTATATCAATGACTGGAAAATGTGCATTGACTGTGTTTATCTAAACTCATGTTGTGCTTCAAACTGTTAATCTTTTCTGTATTTTCATAGGTTGCTAATGATTTTATAAGTTCAATATCTGGAAAGAAGCCTGAGAAGTGCAAGGTCATTGTTTCATCACATAACTACCAAAGCACTCCTTCCATTGATGACCTCAGTGATCTGGTTGCAAGTGTACAGGCAACTGGAGCTGATATAGTAAAGATCGCTACAATGGCCACAGATATTACAGATGTAGCACGTATGTTTCACGTAATGGTGCATTGCCAGGTGACTAATTGGATATATTGATTTGGATATTTTGCAAACACTGTGCTAGAAAACCATTACAATCCTTGCCTCTAAAAATAAGAGTATCGTTTCAACTAATGTAAATTAAATTTCTTAACATTTATTTCTCAAATTATAATATTGGAAAATTAAATTATTGAAAATTTGGAATAAACAAAGTTTGTGATTTAGAACATTGCAGTGGTAATTTTGCTAAAATAAACAAGCCCAACTGCAGGAAAGCATACAGTTTGCTTGTTCAGAAGCACAACTTATCTCATTAAGTAGGTTCATGAGCCAAAATCAAGGATAGTCACTTTGTATATTCACCTGAGATTATGTGTCTGCGTGCTTCTGTGAATGTGCACATAGTTATTGGAATGTATTTTTCAAATTTTTTTTTTAATATGCTTTATATTGTAAGTTATGTTTTACAAAAAAGATAAGGATGCCTCATTTTTCCTTGAGATTACATTGGGTGCTGCAGGACACCATCGTAAGAATAAAGCAATATGGAGTGGATCCTGTAATTCACATCTGTGTTGAAAACAGAAGTGATTTTGCTTGACCTAGAGTTTTTCCAGCTCACAAGCTGAATCAAGCAGATTTTAGGCACATCCTGAGCAACTTGCACTGAGTTCAAACCCATGTCGCTGAGAACAAAGTCAGCTCAAGGATCTATGAGCGCATAGTGAGATGAGCTTGAGCAAACAATCATTTGGATGCTTTGAGCTTCACTTTCACCTGTAAATGCCACAAGTTAGTCCTAATCCATCTTTGAGAAAAATAATAAAATACAATTTTCAGTATTTCGTCAAGAAGAAAAAAAGTGATACAAAAATATAAATTTTAATGAGTTGCCTAACTATTCTTGTGATGCATAGGTACTCCAGTCACTCCACAGAAGAACTATTCCAAATGATGCCAAGTAACCCAGCATCTTAGTTTGGTCTATCAAGTAACCCAGCGTCTTTGTGTAGCCTACTATTTGAGATGACATGTAGAGGTTCAACTAGCTTCACCCAATGTGTGTCTTGGCTATTTATTATCTACAGATATGAGTATCCCTTCCATGCTAAATAAAAGGATCCTTACCAAGATCACAATGATCCCTTTATTATCACTAAATTCCTCTTTTTGTTTCATTTATTTGCTGCTCTTGATAAGTTTAAGGGTGACCAACTTGTTTAATTGTTATCATTTTTCTAATTCTCTGCATTGCAAAAAGGATGGTGAATGTGGATAAGGTAGATGGCCTTTTGTGGTTAACAACATCAAATTTAGAGATATGTTACTTCTGTTTCTTATTCTGATATTTCTGAACAAGTTAAAGAAAAAGTCTGCATTTGTGATATTGCATGAAGGACTTGTAGTTTTTTCCTCTTTTTTATCTATTTTTCCAAGAGACATCACTTGTTCCCAGAAACATCAGATACATCTCAGGTGTCACTCATTGCATGAGTGTGGTGTGACCACAGTTTCATCAGATGCCAAATCAGCTGTATTTAGGTGTGATGCCTGGCCATAGGATGGTTTGTAAACCTTTATTCGTTCAATCTTTTGTTCTTCAAAATGGGGATTGTAGTCAATCAAGGTCAACCTCTTTTAAAAGCATAATCTGAATCCATTTTAGTCCACAATTTATTTTGACAATCACTGAAGACTTTACGTACTGGCTAGAGCGATTGGTGCATTCACCTAGATGGCTAAGCCTAGTATAGTTAAAAAAAACACAAGTATAAAAATGAATGACAAATATCTATGTTGGTAAGCTGTTCCTGTGAAAAACAAAAATTATTCTTGGCACTTGAAAGACATTGCTTTGAGTCAGCTTGACTTCTGGTCCATCTTGTTAGTAAAACATTTAAAAATGAATTGAAGTTGGCTCATTCAATGAAATAGCACATTTTTTTACCTGAGAGAAATGATATCATTACAAACACACGCTTGACCAGGCCACACATGATGAAAAAAATGAGTAGATGATTGAAAGTTCAATCTTTCTTCAAAAGGCATTATGGAAAAAGGTACTATGATGATCAGGAGTCATCCTCTTAAAGAACAACCAAAACAAGAGGACCGATCGTGTTACCTTGCCCCCCTACCCAAGCTAAGTTTACCCTTGGATGTCTGGCCTTTACATTTAAGAATAACAGACACTGGATTAATTGATGTATATCCTTGACCTTGTTGTGCTTGTTAATCCTGTAGATTCCTTTCCTTCCAAGTGAACCACTGTCCTGGAAAGAGGACAAACCAACTAAATTCTTTCTTGTTTATTGATAATGGTGGAACGTTACATATGTAGGTTATTTGTTTGTTTTTCAGAGATCTTGTTTTTGATACTTGCTCTAGAAGTCTTCATGATCATCTAATGCCTTCAGATTTTCTCACTAATAACATGGTATGGAATGTTCTTCAGGTCCCAATTATTGGATTGGTTATGGGAGAGAGGGGTATTATCTCTCGAGTGCTTTGCCCCAAGTATGGTGGATACCTTACTTTTGGTACTCTTGAAGCTGGAAAAGAATCTGCTCCTGGGCAACCTACATTAAAAGATTTGCTAGAGTTGTACAATATAAGACAGGTTGGACCTGAGACCAAAGTGTTTGGTATTATTGGAAAGCCTGTAGGACACAGTAAGGGTCCTATGTTGTACAATACAGCATTCAAGCATGTTGGATACAATGCGGTCTTTGTACATCTATTGGTGGATGATCTGGCACGTTTCCTTAGCACATATGCATCACCAGACTTCCGGGGTTTCAGGTTCAGTTCTTCTTGGAGAATGCATTGAAACATCATTCTAGTTCAATGTTATGAGGCTGTTGTATTTTTCCAAAATAATTAATTGTTTATGCTATTTCATTTCTGCAGAACTGTGACAAAAGTTCTCAATAGTCTATAGGATGGCATTTAAATTAAAAATATAATTTTTGCCTAGTTTATTTCAGCTGAACGAATAGACTAGTGTACTTGATTCTTTGAAAAATTATACAGGCAGTTCTGTTAGCTCATTGGACTTAGTATGCTTCCTTAGTAGACTTAATGGACTAAAATGCCATGCCAAAAGGACTTCTTAATGTTTTTTTTTCTTCAGATTAATGCTGCTATGTATATTGTTCCATCTAATTTTATAATGCACTTTAAGAAACACAGCAAGTAGAGCTGATAGTTTCATTTAATTTTCCTTAGTTTTTCTGTTTAATGAAAAACACTTGGTTTTAGTGTCAAATTGTAAAGCTCATCATTCTCCTCTAGTGGATATTTTTCAATTTTCAGTTATTAATCTGTTGTTCAATTTGCTGTGCAGTTGTACTATTCCTCATAAGGAGACTGCAGTTGTATGCTGTGATGAAGTCGACCCAATAGCCAAGGTTCTTTACTGATATCACCTTGTATAGTTTGCGATCTGCCCATCTAATATTGCAAATGTGCTGTCATTTTTTGAGTCGGATAACCACATTAGACATGATACTTATATTTCTGTAGAGTATTGGAGCTGTAAATACAATCATAAGACAGCAGAACGATGGGAAGCTGATGGGATACAATACTGACTATTATGGTGCCATATCTGCTATTGAAGATGGACTTAGAGGTTCGTACATCAATTATCAACTATTATTTATAAAAATTGGGGCTGTTTTCCTGGTTCATGATGGATATCCCTTTCTGGACCACAGGTTCAACTGCTAATACCAATACAAAAAAATCACCCCTTGACGGTAAATTATTTGTTGTCATTGGAGCTGGTGGTGCTGGTAAAGCACTTGCTTATGGTGCAAAAGAAAAAGGAGCAAGAGTTGTCATAGCAAATAGGACTTTTGGTAAAGATTTCTTTCCCCTGTTTGACCAATCCAACTGAAGATTCCTTTTCATATGTATGCATTTCTGTTGAAGTGGCAAGCCTGAGTTGAAATGAAACATATTCAAGTTTCTCTTCCAATTGCGGGGAAATTTCTTGGGGCCTGGTTTAGTGCAAGGAGTGTACCTTTCATATGGAAAGGCATGCCTTTCAAGTTTCAAAAGTCTTGCCACATTGGCTTTCCTATGAAACACCTTCCCCATGGGGGAAGTTGTGAAAGGATGACTGGGGCCCGCACCTGCCAGTGGTACGACTCCTATGATGTTCCCTAGGTGTTTGTTTCACCGATGATGTGAAAATGGCCCTTGTTCATAGGAAAAGGGACTAGAATTGTGTTGCTGCTCTGTTGATGCTTTGGCTTCTTTTCCTACCTTGCTTTGGTTAGAGTACATCATAAATATATTTTTCATTCTTGCTGCAAGATCGAGCGAGAGAACTTGCCAATTTAGTCGGAGCAGAAGCCATAACATTGGCGGAACTAGAAAACTTCCATCCTGAGGATGGCATGGTCCTTGCAAACGCTACTTCTATGGGGATGCAGCCAAAGATAGACGAGACGCCTATACCAAAGGTTTGGCCTGCTCAGCGGATATATTTGGTGTTTGTATTTTAAACTCTGAATGCATGAGCATGTCCTGCTCCAGTTATCTCTTGGAAAATTAGTCCAATTCCTAGATGTGCATGTGAACTCTTATATTCATGAATTATGGCCTTAATGCCTAAGTCCAATTGAATCATAAGGCTGTCCCCCTTTCCCTTTTCTCTTTCAATGCCTGAAATGAGAAGCCACTGTGATTGTGTGCATTGCAGCACGCTCTGAAGTCTTATGCCCTTGTTTTTGACGTGGTTTACACCCCCAAAATTACGAGACTGTTGCGGGAAGCCGAGGAGTCGGGTGCTATTCTGGTTAGCGGCGTGGAGATGTTCCTCAGACAAGCACTGGGACAATTTGAACACTTCACTGGTTTGCCTGGTATATCTTGATTTTTACATTGTATCAATTCAGTTTCTATTGTTCATTATTATTTTTCTGATTTTTGTTCAAATTTTACTATGTTGATTTTTCTTCAATTTACAAATGCAGCCCCTGAGAACATAATGCGTGACGCTGTCCTGAGCAAGACATGGTGAAAATTTTCCAGCCCACTCTTTTTTTTGGGTAATGGTAGCAGGTCTCATGTTTGTCCAACACTGTTGTATGTGGGAAAATTTTCCTGTTACCTCTTTTAGTTTGCCAACGGTTCTTGCTCTGTTCCTGGGCGAGTGCCAGCATATTTGCTGCTTGTATGAACTATCTATTCTTTTCAAGGATGGATGAGAAACTCTGTATTTTTATTCTTAAGGATGAGGTTGTCTCAGACCAATCTTTCAGAATGGGGTAGTTGCAGTGCGAAACTCTATTGAGTGGAAAATGCATCGAGTGTAAGAATGCACGGTGTGCGTTGGCTTGATCGGTGATGTGCGGTGGTAACATGACACGTGATAGGCATCAGTATCATCTTTAGTGCATCATTGCATGACGACACAGACATAGAGCGTTGTTTGATTAAGCAGTGCCAACAGATCAAAGGATGTTGCCTTTGGAGATTTGATTAAAAGACCTCTTGGCTTGCAAGATGTCTCACACGTAATGATTGGATGCATGAAGGTGCGTGTGAGTTAGGGCTAATTATTCTAGGAATCACCTTAGGTGGTTCCAATCGAGTATGGTGACTCGGGGCTAAGCGAGTAAATGCCTAGGCACCGACGAATGAGTTTGGTTGGTGCTCTTCGCTATAGTGTTCAATTATCAACTGGTCTTCGGACTGAAGGCCGCAAGATCTTGTTCCTTCAGTGGTAAGGTTTTCTTGTGTCGTGCATATGAAGCTGCAATACGCTTCATGTCACGCAAGGGTAAGGCAAATTTGTGCAATAAGTGATAGTTGGTATGAGACGACTATGAACTAAGCGGCATGGACTACATGGAATATGCATTTGAAAATACGCTTGATAAGTTTTCGCTAGGCAGTTGCGCATGGGGTAGTGCACATGGCCAATGAAAATGATTCAACACATGGAAAGGTATTGGTACGCGGCCTTTGGTCGTGAGGCTGGCTAGATTGAGCAGATTGGCGCGTTGCAAGTTTGTAACGCATTCTATGCTCGTGATAGAGCGATGAAAAGGCTTGTGGCGGTAAGGAATGATTGTCGTGCCGCACTGGATTATTGAAAAAGTAAGTCCGTGATAAATTGGTATTCGAGCAGAAAGATTCACGGAGACCTTGTTGTTTATTGTGTACGACACTGAAGAGGACAATGATGGTTTATATTGGTTACATAATTTTACGCAGCTGAAGTGTAGTTGACCGAGCACAGAAGCAAGATGTTAACAGGTTGGTATGGGTCATCTTGTCGATGATAAGTAGAAGTGTAAGGTTGTTGTTCAGTTGGTTAAACGAACATAGATAATCCAAAGATTTATACCAGTTGTGCGTTAGGCTTGCAGGTGGAGCGTGTTGTTTGCTCTGTGCATGCAAAGAATGCATGTTGGATTCAGCTGGATGAATTTGCACCTTTGGGTATGAGAGACTCAACTAAACTTCTAGATTTTCTTTCAAGATTGTAGGTTAACAGAGTGACCATGTTGAGCAAAATACTTATTCTTTTGGTTTCTTGTGTTGGCAGATCCTTTATGGATTGTGTGTGTGAAAAAAGTTGTTGTTCATAGCTCATTGGTTCCTGCAAGAACGTCTTGCTAACTTTGAGAGAGAATTACAACGTGCTGGCTCCGGGAGGGGAGTTGTAGCGTTGGGCTAAAGGTGCCCATGTGAGGACGAGTGCTTAGGAAAACACTTTGAAGGACCACTTTGGGGTGATACGCAAGAAGGTTCCCTTCACTTGAGGACTAGTTTGGACCGTTGGAAAACCGCAAGTAGTGCTTAAGAGAGTTTATATTCCCACGACATGCATTGGTGGTCGTCTTTCTCTACGAAGACTACGAAGGGATTGGAATTGATCTTGTTAGGGTTGGAAGGCACCTTGGCCATGAGCTTGAAGATGATAAGTTTGTCGTGTGGATAAGGATGACCCGTTCGTATTTGAGACTGCACTAGGGTCTCACTAGTAGAGAATGCTCGATGTTGATAAAGCAGAAGACTGTTGTCTAAGTGATCGGAGATGCGTTAATGTATGAGACTTTGCGTGTTAAGGTTGCTGCGATGGTGGATATAAACCAAAACAAGTTGAGCAGGTTGAAGAAAATAAGTAAACCAAAGATAAGTACAAAGAAAAACTGACATATCAGTGAAGACTGTGTTCTTACCTACACCGGCATTGTTGATGACGATAATGGTTTTTGGTGGGGGAGAATGTCCCAGACCGATCTTTCGAAATGTGGTAGTTGCAATGCGAAACTCTAATGAATGAAAAATGCATCGAGTGTAAGAACATGCGGTGTGTATTAGCTTGATCGGTGACATGCGGTGGTAGCATGGCACACGATAGGCATCAGTATCATCGTTAGTGTATCATTGTATGATCGCACAGACGTGGAGCATTGTTTGGTTAAGCAACACCAGTAGATCATAGAATGTTGTCTTTGGAGATTTGGTTAAAGGACCTATCGACTTGCAAGATGTCTCACGCGTAGCGATTGGACGTACGAGGGTGCGTGTGAGTTAGGGCTAATTCTTTTAGGCATTATCTTAGATGGTTCCAACCAAGTATGGTGATTATGGGCTAGGCGAGTAAATGCCTAGGCGCCCGCGAATGAGTCTGGGTGGTGCCCTTTGTTATAGTGTTTAATCATCAATTGGTTTTCAGACTGGGGGCCGCAAGGTCTTGTTCCTTGAGTGATGATGTTTTGCTATATCGTGCGCATGAAGCCAAAATACGCTTCATGATATGCAAGGCTAAGACATGTTTGTGCTCATTTCAGAAGTGATAACTCGTATAGGACAACTATGCACTAAGTGGTATGAACTACATGGAATGCACATTTTAAAATATGCTTGATCAACTTTCGTTAAGCAGTTGCGCACGGGATGGTACATAAGACCAATGAAAATGATTCAGCATATGGAAAGGTATTGGTACACGACTTTTGGCTGTTAGGCTGGTCACATTGGGCAGCTTGACGCGTCACGGGTTTGTGAAGCATTCTATGCCTATGACAGAGCGATGAAAAAGCTTGCGGCGGTAAGGAAGGATCGTCATGCCGCATTGACTTATTGAAAAAAGTAAACCTGTGACAGAGATAGTGATACATTATAATTACTCTCTCTTTAAAAATGATGTCTTTGCAATATTGGGTAATCTAAGCAACCATCATCCACCACCATCAGATTGATTTGCTTGCTTTGGAATTAAAAAAAAGGATAAAATATTTATTGAAATAGTTGGTTGTCCCTACATCCAACTAGTTTTCCCCATAAATGAGCCAAAACTGACTAGAAAGTTCATGTTACATGTTTTTTCATGTTGCTAGAAACGTGGATAAATGCATGGGTCCCACCACTTTAGGAAAAGTTTTTTTCCTTCCAAAACTTTATCTTGCAATGGAGCAGGCACTTTTTCCAGCGCTTTTGTGAAGTGATTTTGGGTCACTTTTGAATCATTCTTTTTAAGAACGGGAGCCCCTTGACTCAGTTACTCCCCTTTCTCTCTCAGTTACAAAATCACTTTATTTTTTTATGAATTCTCTCATGCAAACATGAGAAAATTGATTTCTCACCTTTGCAGTCACATGAGAAATTGGTTCTGAGGGTTGTTTGTTTCATGCCTTTTCCTATGAAAGAAACTCTCTTGCACAGGAAATAGAGCCTCTTTCCTACAAAGGGTGAAACAAACATGTCTACGAGAAATATATGGTGGGACCCATATAATAAATGAAAAAAATAATAGTTTTCCTGTCAAAATAGGTTCAAAACACTTTCCCTCCAAAGTGGCTCTTTCAAAGAAAATAGGCTGCCCTTGAGTAGGAGTGTGGCAAACGCCCTATGAATAAAAGATCCTTACATGGGTATAAACACATTAAGTTGGGTTCTGTTCAGATCTAGACATTATTGGATCCAACCTTATCAAAAAATGTATCGTAATCGTATTTAGATTCAGATTCAGAGTTGGTCAGGAAAATGGTAATGTCAAATCTAAACCTGATTCGCTAAGTAAATATCTTTTGTATGTAAATGGGTTGGATAATCCATCTGATTTTGATTAGCTTTGTATTCAAATTCAGATTTGGATGAAAATATGCATACTGAATCCGATTATGCTTTACTGAATCTGACTATAATGATTTTGATTGGGTTAGATATCAGATCCAGATCTGATCTATTGACATCCCTAATCTCAATCAAGAATGACAAGAGGAACGAAATTGCGCATGTTCTAGACTTCCACCTTATAGCTTAACTGGAACTAGTTTACAGTCCAAAATGGATCCTGGTCGGGCGACGACGACATGATTAACTGCTCTACAAGAAAACCTTGCATCTTTAAATTTGTGAACTTCCAAGTTCTCATTTGGTCCTGCTTTCAATAACAAAAAATAAGAACTTATCCATTATTTTTCGTTATGAAAACCCAACAAACTCATAATGGAATCTCGAAACTGTGATTCCCTCAAAGTGTTCAACGAAATGCCTCAACCAAATTTGCACCACTGCACCTTTAGCATCATTGGTTGGGAGCTATTGTAACACCCCAAAATTTTAACCCTAATATATATGATTTCAAAATTAAATAATAACATTCATTCTAAAATTATTTCAGTATTCTATGCATATCAAAGTAATTCAAGTCTAAAATAAACAATGTCTTCTAAAAAGTAATCCTGATAAAGAAAAATGATTAGCTCTTGACATCGTCGCAATATTCCATCATCACAAGGCTTTTCAGTTAGTACCTACATGTTCATAAGTGGGTCAGACTCATCGAGTCTCAGTAGAAAATACAATAGCACAATACATGGGAGTAGAACCAAATATACATAGAATATGCATTCATTCATATACACACAATAATTAATAAGTTATCTCATTCAGAACATGATATCAAATACAAATACAAATACAAATACAAATATAAATACAAATACAAATACAAATACATGTCACAATTCAATTTGGACATAAATATCATAATTATGTATGAATAATTAAATAATGCATGTACTAATCAATATGGATTTGACATATTCATGCATGAGTTGAGTGGTTTTAACATCTTTTATTTAGATTGTCTTGCTTAAGTGATACATGCAATTCTTAATTAAATGCATAAATAATTATTGTTTTGATATCTAAAATCTGTGAGTACTAACATAGATCAGTGTCTTAGATTAGAGTACGTTTCAGGGGTATATTCAGACAATTTGTGACTTGTTAACTTCATCGTACACCTTTTACTAGTGTTGGGTGAGGAATGGCCATCATTAAGAAAAAACTCTCAATACCTCTAACCTGATATATTAGACTTCACTTATGAGTTACAATACACACCGCGGTTAGTCAGATCCTTATCTTCGTGGCTGAGAAGAAGCAACCTTCCATACTTTAAACAATACCCCACGAAGCCAAAAGTACTACTTACCCTCTCATTATAAGCATGAATAGAATTAATGTTCATATCATTATTTATTTCAATAATTTTATTGTTATACATGCATAAACACAGTTAAACATTTTTATTAAGGTCATTGACCTCCAGTTTAAGCAAAAACATGTATGATTTCAGTTAACCAATTACATGTTATTAGCTTTCATTGAGTACAGTCATGCATGAATCATACATTATCATAATGTATGCCAACATATTAGGGTATTATGCATGAGCATAATCCAGTAATATTCACATGCATAATTTCAATATCATGTATTGACATATCATAGAGTTGCATATTTCAATAACATATATTGACACATTTCAGTATCATGCATTTGCATATTCTTATACCATATATTGACATACTTTCATATCATGCATTGACATAATTCAATATCATGCATTAGCATACATACATTTTAGCATTTTGCATGCATGCACATCACATATTAAAAATTATCATATCATTATGTTATCATGCTAAAAATTATAGCATATATTGCATAACATTAGACCATACATATATCTCATACACAAAACCGCTCCCTTACACCGGACCGGTTGTGCAAAATTTATGATGTTGTTACAACACTCACCTACATCCATATATTATTAGTCTAAGTCCCAAATTTTTATCAAAGGTGCCCCTATCTTGGATTTCAAACCATGAAAACTTCATATTAAAATTCATTGTAAATTGAAATAATAAATCAAACACTCAAACATGTTTTTCAAAGTGCATAAAACATATTATGATTTTTGGCACAAGAATGTCATCAGAGTTTCAATCACTGTGAATTCTACAAGCAAAGATAAAATTATATTTTTTATTGGAGATTCCTACATGCCTTAGCTTTGAGAAACCAAAAACCTTGCATTAAAATTCATCATCATTAAATAATTTAAAATCTAGGATCAGACACTAATGGAACAAAACAAAATTTGTTTCAGCATATTGCAGAGTTTTACTAAACTTGCATAATTTTCTGGTGCTTACTGGAAATGAAAAAAATTCTAAGATTTTTATCTCTTGTCATACCACATGGTCTGACATGTGTAAAAATCTTGTCTTCAGATCATGCATATTCTGAGAGATAAAAAATTAGTCACTACAACGTGCCAAAATAGCTTTGCAAACCGAGTAGATTTTCTTTCTCGTATTGCGGTAAGCTTCTCTTTCAAACCATGCCACCTCTAGGTCCAAATTGTTTTCTGGGACTTCCTCCATGTGTATAGAAGAACCTCAAAAGTTTTTATGCCCATCAAGTTGGCAGTTTGGGAGTTATATGGCACTCCTCGAAATCGATCAAATCCAAAACAAAAAACCACATATAGTCATTTAACAAAAAAAATCTATTTTTTTTATTTTAACATACAAAATCACTAAAGTAAAACACATGCATGCATGGTGCAGGTCTAAACATGATGCATACATTATTCATTAATACTTAGCATCAATATTATCATGCTGAAATCAAAGGAAAACTAATTTTGATAATACATATCACTCGAATAACATATTTATTGTATACGTGATATTTAAAAATATTTTTATCTTGCAAAAATACATCAAACAACATCCAAACAAATTTTCAGACTTAAACATGCTATTTACATAAGTTTAACATTTACTAAATATGATACTAAGCATGCTGCAATCACTAAAAATCAAATTGTCTATACTTAATTAAAATTTGTCAATGCAATCCCAACGTTTTTCATAATGATTTTTTTAATAACTTTTCAAGTATGCATATAGAATCTCAGATTCGCTACTAATCTAAATTCTATATATGCATATAAAGGTCCTACCTAAATCAATTAAAAAATTACATTAAAAAAACTCAAATTGGTTTATTTCAGAAAATCAGGTGAATGGTTTCCTCCAAAACCAATTTACCCAAAATCATTTTGGAGCCACATTCACTATGATACATTTGTGAACACTCCAAATGTTTCTTTGTACTGATACACCATGTACAGTCCATAGATAGGGCTCACCCCATATGAACCAACTAACATCCTCTAAAAAATTTATTTTTCAAATAGGGCTTGATATCTCAAAAATCAATTTTTGTCAAAACCATTTTTGGAGATCCAATTGCTCCAAAATTCATATCCAAATAGTCTTAACGTTGTTAAGGACTGATATGGATATGTATAACATATTTTAGAACCTCTACATCATGCTTATACATGGTGGTTCTAAATACACATGTATGGGCTAAAGTACACATACCTCAAAAATATGAAACTGAAGCCGGGAACTGAATCGGGTAGGTATGTTGGTTGGGTTGGCTGGATTAACTTACTGGTCCTCATCCTAATGGCAGCTCCACCACCTCCAATGGAGGTCTCCATACTTGAGGAAGAATAAGAGGCAAGAGAGAGCGAGAGAGGAAACATCGAAATTGAGAGAGAGTAGAGAGAAAAAATAGGAAAAATAATAGAGGGGGCATGAATGAGCTCCCCTCTTATAGGGGGTTTAGGGATTATTAAATTCTATATAGAAGGTTGTAAATTTTCCTTCTAATGCTCAATTTTCAACACTTAGTTTCTTATTGTTATTTTCTAAAAAAAATCCTACGCTTATTTGGTTTTTTAGTGTATTTAATTTTTTTTTAAATATATATGTTTAGGGTCCTATTTAGAATTTTGCAAGTTTTGATTTTTCTTAACTTGCTTCAAGTTAGAAACTCTAGCCATAAAAGAGGGCTCCACTAGGGAGGGACGTCCCACCCTAGGGGTCCTCTTTTCTTATTTGATTAAATAAAAAATCTTTCTTGGCTAAATCCCTTGCTAAATTGCCCATAACATAAATTAGGAAACTTAGTGGGGGTTTTTTACTTAATTTTCAAGGTAGATTTTTTCTTAGGAATTCCAGAAACATCAAACTAGGAGATTGCCAAGTAGGATGAGCTCACATAGGGGGACATCCCTCCTCGTTGGACTCTTATTTTTTATTAATTTTAATTTAATTATATTTTTATTTCATTTAATTTCTTATTTAAATTTCCAAATAGATTTCTATATTGGATTCCAAATCATGTTTAGATTCATATTTATTTAGGTAAACTCACATCCAATCTATATCTAACTTTAATTTCTAAAATCCAAATTTAAATTCAGATTAACTTATATTTAAATTAAATTCTGAAATGCAAATTCATTCTTTATTAAATTCAAATTCAATTCAAAATTCAAATTCAACTAAGATTAAAATTAATGTATAATTCAAATTTGAATAGCCATTCAATTATATTTTTAATTTTATTAAATTAAAGCATAAAATTCATATTTTAGTTATTTATTAATTACCAAAAAAATTTAGTTAGTACAACTATATGGTGTTGAAAAATTACCTCAATAGATATGACAACTAAGCTTCAACCAGGTGTGTTTGGAGGCACGTGTTAGATATGTTACCTTTAAAGCGATAGTAGGATCGAGTCCTTTGTGCAATAGATATTCATGCAACTTTGTTCATAGGATACAATCAAGTATTTGCATACTTATTAGGGTGTGGGGCGACCCACACCCTGCACTTGGTGTGACCGAGCAACTCGACACAAAAATGACTTTGAATAGCCTCTTGACTAGGTTAGGTAAATCCTAACTTTGACTAAGTGAAAGTCTGAACTCACTAGAGAGAGAAAATGTGAGATAACTGAGATATATTTAGGCCTTACCCCAATGGTTAGCAATAAAAGGGGCCAAATGGCTAAACAACTAGTAGGTGAGACGTTATGGTCTTGGCTAAGTTCAAAGATGAAAAGGGCAATCAACGAGTTACAAATGATCTAGCCATGGTCAAATCTATCCAAAAAAGAGGAATGCAGTCAATGGTCAATGGCCTGAAATTTTCAAAGCAATAAGATTGTGTTAATGCATGTCCACACTCATGTCTAAACAATTTAATAACAAGTATAACATCAATGAAAATCAATTTTAAAAACAAGAATGTAGTAGGTTTCCCATTAAAAAGAATCAAAATTTTCATATTTCAAAAGCAGGTTAAAGTTTTCTCTCCTTTCAAGGAAGTAAAGAGCTTCTTGCTTTAGAAATGAGCTTCCAAGAAAGCAAGCTTCCCCATGTAGCAAGAAGCTTCTATGTTCGTTCACCTTAAACAATGTACATAGCTTTTGGCAGACAAAATAGTTGGCCTATAAGGTGCATCTTTGGTGCACATGAGCCTTTGAGGCCCACCAAGATCTAAACATTAATTGGGACATTATATGCATATAGGAGCAAACTAATTTAACTACAACAGGACAAAAATCACATTTGTCCAGCCTGCATGTGGACCCATATGTCTGTGTAAACAAAAGTGGTCCAAGATGATGGGTTGAACATGCCCAGCTCATTTGCACACTACTTGTTACATCTAACATTGTCTGGTCTCATCAAGTCTGCACATGTATCCAACAAATACAATGAAATGTGGTAACTCACAATAATGTGGGGGAGTCTTTGTGTGATTATGTATAAGGCCATAAGCCTAGTGGTGCATGTTCCCGGTTCAGTATAGGGCAAGTTGGCTGGATTTTGTGGGACCAAGACCAAGATTCTTGGTGTGGGGTGGGGGGTGAAGGTGAATTGCACAAAATGGCTGCACCTGTCAACTATTTACAAAACACACCAACGGTCTCTTTATTACATTCAACAATCTTCTTTTTTCTCAATGCATTTTAAATATATGTCTAAAGTATAAAAAGTTATTATTTTTAATTCATAAAGAACCTCATCTTTTACTGCTTGAGTTAATTCAATAAATACTAAGAGCATTTTACTTATTTTATTTCTAGATGCACTGGTACTAGAAACCCCTTTGCATGTTGCATATTAAGCGTACCAATATCAGATATTGGTATGAAACTCATATCTTAAACCATGAACAGAAGCATCAAATGTTTAAGAAACTTGATCCAATTATTTCAGAAAAGTGTACCATTTTACATTCATAAATAAGTATCAAGTTTATTTCTTTGAGCATTTTTGCATACAAACAACAATTTCATTTTATAAATACATATTTTTATTAAGATTTTTAATTATTATAGTTTGTAATAATCTATTATAAATAATGATTTATTTACATATTATATATAACTATTCTAATTTTTAGGTGTTTTTATAAAAATATAGACTTCACATCAACTATTTGGAAACTCAAACGGATTATTTTAAAATCCATATCAATGTTTATTAGAAACTTGTATCAATATTTCTTGGAATTATATCAATGTGTTTCAAATAAAAATGTATCTGTAACTTTTTAAGCCCTCATGAACCCTCATACCCGTTTTAGGCAACTATGATTTTGTTTGACAAAACAATGATCAACCAAGTGATTTTAGGTCCAAGCATGCCTTTGAAATACAAGTGAAAAAAAAACAGAATTAAATGCACTAGTCATGAATGCATAGCATAGGCCCCGGGAGCAAGGGTCCTTGTGTGTCCTAGTTTTAAGACGCCGGCATGACAATCGTAGGTATGGCAAGCTGAGCCAGCGCGACCAGGTCATCGTGCCAGGTACAGTTTCTTCGGGTTATAAATTCAAAATATATATATATATATATATATATATATATATATATACTAGACATGAAGTTGGCTATGGTTTTGCAAAGAAATGATGTACAACTTTTTTTGCCTTTTGGACGACGAGGAACCTACATAGGAACAGGACTAGCTGCCTGTAAATCTTAGGTGGCAACACAGGCCTCACAAAGGCATACACACCAAGCTATGCTGGGGCAGCTTTATCCAATTTTCAGAAATTTAAGTTTTGGCTTGAAGTTAAATATGTGATAGTTGGGATGTAAATTGCACTTAGGCAATGGGTTCGACTTCAAAACTAGGTCTGTGAATGGTTCAGGTTTGCAGCGGGCACTCAACTATATCCAACCCAAATTTCTGAGTATATGCATAAAAAGTGCTGACCCAAAAAATATTTGGGTCGATTCGAACCTGACTCAAGCAATAAGTGGGTTGGGTTTGGGTTATGATTTTTGTTGGGTACTTTACCCGACCTGAGTGTTTTATATATATTTTAAATAAAAAAAAACTTTTGTAATTATATGGATTCGGGTTTGGAATTTCATTTTCATGATCCGACAAAATCTGAATTCAACAATTGTTATTTGGGCGGGTTGGGTACCCTTGACAGTGCTATTTTTTTTCCTTTTTTCTTCTTTTGACATAGAAAGCTGGGGTTAGGGGAACCCCTACCTGTTTATTGAAAACCTAAGAAAACTTTACAAATTTACACAGGAGGAAACCATTCTGGGTTCAAAATCACACCAAAATATGTCTTCCTATTCAAGACACTCAATCTCCATCTTCTAGCTTGTCTATAAAACTTGAAAAAAGAGAGGAAAAAATATAAGATAATGCTGTCAACAGAATTTAGTAAAGTCCGGGGTTAATAAAATGCATGTATTAGGGAGGGATTGTTATGAAATAAGAAAATGCGAATGAGCATGATGTTTGTTGGGAATGATCCTTTCTGATGTTGGTTGAAAATCTAAGGGGGCATTTGTTTCATGCCCTTTCTTATGAAAGAGGTTCTCTTTCATAGGAAATAAGGTCTCTCCTACAAAGGGTCAAACAAATAAGTCTATCACAAATATTATGGTGGGACAACCAGGGGCTCTGCTTGTTTGGTAGGAGCTGTTTGTGTACATCACCATGTGTTGGGACTTTGCAAGTTCAGAACCCAATGGTATGTTAGGCAGCTTGACTTTAAAAAAAAAAAACAAATATTATGGTGGGACCTGCATAATAAATGCAAAAAGAAGCACAACTTTTATATCAAAATGGGCTCATAATTTTCCTCTTCAGGAAACACTTTCCCTCTAAAGTGGATTTTTCAAGGGAAAGAGGCTTCCTTTGAGTGGGAGTGTAACAAACACTTCTTAAGGGTGTGTTTGAATCCTTCCAATCTCAAAATTGATATCCGAGAATCTCTATCTTTCTACCCGCTCTCCCTACTCCCCCCAATCGGACTAGATATTCATGGGTTTGTAGGGAAAAAAAAAAATCTTAGTTCCTTAGATCTAAGACCCCTCGTTTAAGAGGAAAGAGCCCACCCCCTTTATCCACGGTTACCTGGACCTCATCTTTGAAGATCTAGGATTTTCAAATTTCAAACTCCCCCACATTTCAATCTTGACCTTTTTTCTCACAAAGGAAGGGATCATTTTGCAATATATATGGGAGGGTGCGAAATTGATACGTATTAAATGGCACGTGTTAAATGATTTTTTTTGCCCTTTTGGTATTTTTTTTGTAGTTTCGTCCCCATAAATGTGTTGGGCATGGTCGATTTATGAGGAATCCACACCTGAATCATGTGTTTTCAATGAAAAAAATGATATTCGGAGCCTCAAAAACTTATAAAGATTTTGGACCATTGATTTTTTGAACCTTATAAAACCCATCCATGTGTAGAAACACTTCAAGAGCTTATCCCTATAAAATTAATTACATAGATCACATAGGTAAGAATTTTAAAATAAAACAAAAAAACCTTGAAAAACTCATTTAGCACCTACCCATTACTATTACTCTCTCTCTCTCTCTCTCTCTCTATATATATATATATATATATATATATATATATATATATATATATAGTGAAGTTGGAGTTAAGCACATGGAAAGCTAATGAGATAAGGTCAGCCTATTTTGTTGAATGGGTTGGAGATTATTATTGAAAAAATTTCATTTAGGGCTCAACTTTTTTTCCTTGTTTCAAGTATGAGCCACAGGTTTTTCAAATTCTAAATATAAGTCAAAACTATTTTTGGAAACGGTCAACCTGCATTTATTACTGTTTACAATAGTGACTTTCATCATTAAGAGTCGAAACTGTTTACCTTTTATTTTTTTATGAGGATGAATGAGCAGTTCTCAAATTCTCAGGGATAATACAAGAAACCAAAACATACTCATGCTTTCCTATACAATGGATGTTGACATGAGGTCCCTTTTGAACAATTTTCATGAAAAGTTTAGTCCATATTTAGAATTACAAAAACATATGACCTATATTTAAAAACTAGAAGCAAAAGGTTGCCCCCTAAATAGAATTTTCTTATTATTATTTGGCCATTGCATTTAGTTGTTTGCTCATCTTTGGCTTCACTCATGCATCAATAATTGATGCACGTTGTGGTAGAGTGTATAACAGTTGACATTGCCTTGGCTTCATATTTCAAGCAATGTTGTCAGTATCGGTATCGGCCCTGAATCGTTGGGGGCACCCATTCAGATGTATCGGCCAATACCGATACTCAGCTGAATCATTCTGTATCTGTCAGAAAATAATAATAATAATAATATATAATGTAACATGTGTTAAAACCATTAAAATATTATTAAAATAATAATGATTATTTTTAGTATTTTTTGGCATTTATTTGAAAAATAGCCGATTCAGGGTGCCGATACACACCGATACTGATAACATTGATTTTGAGCATTTTCACATGCTTTGAATTCATATTTTACAAGCTGATTATTTTTGGTAAAAAAAAAAAGATTATCGTGTGGTGCGGTTCACTTGGAACCTAGTATGTGTGTTGCTTTAGATTTCATTGGTAGGCCCCACCACAAACACAAATCAATGCACTCTACGCTAAAAAACAACTGCTTTAATGTGTTGGGCCTCTAAAATAAATATAAGAACTACCATGTAAACTAGACATTTTTTACTGTTTTTTTTTTTCGTAAATTCAACTAAGCAGATGTGTTTTTGCTAAAAATCGACTGTTGGACTTATTTTGGATGAAAGCAACATGATTTTTACATAGTTCAATATTTATGAAAATTCTACCTCATCGATTTTTTTTTAAGTATTGAAAAATCTTGCTTAGATGTCATAATAGGATGACTCAAGAGTTGATTCTTATAAAACTTTACATGCAGATCACATCCTTATGGTCAGATTTAAGTGAAAAGAATAAAAAAAAACTATAAATTTTTTTATTTACATAGTAGTTTTATATTTTCAGTTCTTATATTTCTAATCAGGGCAGCTCAAGAGAAGTTGAGGCCCACGGCATATTTAATGGGAGGCCCTCAGCATGTGAAATATAAGCATTATATATATATATATATATATATATATATATATATGCTTGGTGGCACTTAAAAAGCTTGTAGTGGCGCTTTAAAGCGCCGATCAAAGTCTGCACGAAAAATCAGTTTTTAGAAATGCTTTAAAAGAGCCACTAAAAACTGATTTACACATGTTTTTAAAATGCCTTTAGCGGTGCTTGAAAGTGCCGCTAAAGGTCTGGGTAAAAAATTAGCCTTTAGCGGCATTTCAAAAGCACATCTAAAGGCTAATTTTATCCTCAACCTGCTTCCATTTGGTTAGAAACCTACCCTTTTCACTATATATATATATATATATATATATATATATATATGTTAGGAAAGTTTTAAAATTGATGATTTCTTTCCACCAAAAGTGTTTTAAAAAGTTTAGTCCCATATCTAAGAAAAATCAGTTTTTAGAAATGCTTTAAAAGAGCCACTAAAAACTGATTTACACATGTTTTTAAAATGCCTTTAGCGGTGCTTGAAAGTGCCGCTAAAGGTCTGGGTAAAAAATTAGCCTTTAGCGGCATTTCAAAAGCACATCTAAAGGCTAATTTTATGCTCAACCTGCTTCCATTTGGTTAGAAACCTACCCTTTTCACTATATATATATATATAGCGTAGGTGCTTGTGATACGGGCTTTATAGGTTTTTCTGCTATTTCATTGTTTTTTTTGTAGTTCCCTGGATCATGTGTTTTCAATGAAAAAAAAATGATATTTACAGCTTTGAAAATTTAAAAAGATTTTGTACTGTTGATTTTTAAAACATTATAAAAACCCACCCCCATGTATTATGTATTAGAATTGAACACTTCAAGAGCTGATTAAAAATAAAATAAAAAGAACCTGAAAAACTCATCACGCATGTGATGCAACCACCTACCCTCTACTATATATATATATATATATATATATATATATATATATATATATATATAAAGAGAGAGAGATCATATCACCGACACTCCTCTTGGCAAGATGCTGAATTGACACATTTCGAAGTGTGCGGTAAAGCACAGCTCACCACCGAAGTCAAGAATAATGATTTAATATGCCGACCTTGTTGAAAGGAATCCAACGAGCAGATCAAGTGATCTGAAGTGATTTGGCATCCTCACCGTCCACAATGTACACAAGGATCATGAGATCCTTGTAGGCTGACGCAATGGACGGTGAAGATGTCATCTGCTCTCCTTTTGGCCCATAATTGCATAGTGCTTCTTACTCAAATCTCATTTTCATTAGTTGTATTCAGCAAATCATAAGCGCAAAGTTTTTTTTTTTCCCATTTTGATTATGTAGAATTATTAGCCATAATATAATTTATTCAATAGAAACCATATATTAGATTATTTTCTTTTGTGTTTTATATGTGTTTTTAGGAGAAAATTCAACAATTCCTTGCATTAAAACTTGAGAATAAAAAAGATTTAAGTTTTTCTTTTTTTGGTAAAATAAACTCGATTCAAAGCATGTTTTTTAAAATTATTTATATAATTAACAAACAGAAATCCTGGTTTAGGTGGTAGGACTCGAAAAAAAATAAATAATACTCTGCCATATGGCTCACCCCAAGCAATTAAACCCCTTGATCATCTCCTTCCTACTGTTTTAGCCTTGTGATAGGGATATTCAAAATATGTATTTTAATAAATAAACAATAATATATATATATATATATATAAAAATTAATCAAATAAAAAATACCTATAATTTTATATACATCGTCCGATTCTGGTAGGTTTTTATAAGGTTTAAAAATCAATGGTTTAAAATTTTCATAAATATTTAAGGCTTAAAAAATCATGTTTTTTATCAAAAAAATATGATCCAAGTGATATATTTTAATAAATCGACAATGCCGAACACATCTATAGGGTCAGATTTGCGAAAAACAACCCTAAAGGCACCTGTTTGCACGTGGTAGGCTGGCAATAGGCTAGAAAAGTGGCAGACAGATGCCACTTTTCTTATATATGGCAACTTAAACGTGACTTAAAATCTAAAATAATGATAATCTACAGCATCATAGTCATCAATATTTGTCCCACATGCATGATGCTGGCCACCTCTTTATTTTAAAGCATCTACTTCTGCTAGGTTAACTATTAAATCGACCAATCATTTTTACATATGCCCAAGACTATTAATAATAAAAAAGGTCATTTGGTAAGGAACCCTTTTTTTTTTGCACATATGTCTCTTTAGATGTGATGGTTTAGTTTGTTTTCTACCATGTATGACATTTTTTTTAAGGTTAAAAATTTTCACTTACAATGCACACAATTTTTTATGATGAAAGAACCCTCACCAAGAACTGAGTCACTTAATGGGCCCACCTTCCTGCGAAATAAAACTCCAGGTCAAGGACATTTTAACCTTCATCCCTGTCTCCATTCTAGTTTCAGGTACTCCATCTTCGATATAAGCGGGGTGGGGTGGGGCTCCGTTTCTCCTCGATCCACTGTCATTTCTAAAGAGCATTTTAGCATTTTACTAATGGAGATCGAGAACGGAGCGGGATTGGGAAAAACAGGGCGGGGGAAAGCAGAAGTTCATCCCCACCTCCATCTTTGCACGGGTTTTGATTTTAACCTTCATCTCCGTTTCCATCCCCCTATCCCGGATCCAAACTAAAGGAGGAGGGGTGGGGCCTCTTTTTGCTAGACCCACTGCCATCCCTACATTCATAAGGTCGTTGGTGAATAAGGGGTTACTTGCCTTATCCACGAGAGTACCAAATGCTTTCCCCTAAATAAAAAAGGTGAATTAAGTCCCCCGTACCAATCACGTTGGTTTTCCGTTGAACAAACCATATAAGGGTCACCCTCTCCTCTATATAATCAGCGGACGTTAATAGAGCACCGACTTCCGGTCGTAAAGTTGGGGCTAGGACGTTTCGCCCGGCGTCGGAGACCCCCCCACCCCCCACACACACTCTTCCGGCAAAGAGATTTTCTTCTTTGTCCCTTCTTTCTACTACTACTCTATATGGTATTCTTTTCCTTCCCTTTTTTTTCACCATCATCTTCCTCTTGTTCTAATATTCTTTTGTATCTTTAGTGGGGAAGCGGAAACAATCATTAATTCCGCAGGAAAATCGATTTTCCCAGCGGAAAACGAGATGGGTTTCTCTTGTTTCATCGATTCGGTGAAAGACGAAACGGGGAAACCCCGATTTGTTTTGTGGAGAGTTGATTTTCTGGTGAAAATGGAAGTGGGTTTGTGTTATTTGGCTTTGTTTGTTGGGGGGGGGGGGGGGGGGGAGCGCGGTGGACATGGAGAAAACAATTTGTTGGTTCGATGGTGGGTTTGTTGGATGTAGTTGAAGGGTTTCTCCTTCTTTCTTCGTTTGGTCGTGGATAAGGGGAATGTTTTGCGATATGCGAATTTCTTTTTTCTTTTTCTTTTTTTTTAATTGTATCGTTTGCTTTATCTGATTATCTATTTGTTAAGCAATGATTCTTATCTTGTTCCGATTACTCCATTTTTTTTCATTTAAAAAATAAAAAAATGTGACCCACCAAAGTTCCAGTCGTCAGCTTGCCATTTAAACAGAGAAAGAAAGTAAGAAACTCTTGTTTGTGAATCTGATTAGTTTTTTATGGAATTGTACTCCAAACTAGGTGCAGTGTGGTTCCTTGCTCATTCTGGTAATATCTACGAAGAACCAATAATTAGATGTGGCTGAGTAAAAGGAGGAGGGCTATCTTTGTTTCTTTTCCATCCATTCATCATGTTGGTACTGTCTTATGTATGTAATTGATTTTCCATTTTGTTAAGCTTTTGTGAAAGATAATAGTTTGTAGGTAGGATTTGGAGTAAATGTTATTCCCTGTTGATTAAAACAATAGACTATGGTCTAGAAGTTAAAATAAAGTGTTCTTCTGATTTCTATGTGTATATCTAAATCCAGATTTGGTTTTGCTGTTCTTAGTGACATCGGCTGTAGTTTGTTTTGTTTAAAATGTTTTGGATGCAGGGCAGTGATGTTCAGTCGATTATGTTTTCGGAGGATGACGTTTACTTCAGAATCTTTGGTTGGGATTTGATGATGGGGTTATTAACATGTGATTGATATTGGAAACGTTGTTTGAACTTTGATGTGATTTTCTGATTTCTGAACTAGGATTTGTTGTTAAGGTGTCGAATTCAGTTTTGAGCTTTGAATTGAATTTGTATCGAAAAGCTGGATCAGTGATTTAGGTGCAGGTTCTAAAATTTTTAGCTCTGGTTTTTTTCCCTGCAAATGCGGCATAGAGATCAATTTAATTGAAGAGAATTTTGGTTTCTAATGTTTGAAAAACAACTGAAATAAGAAGATCTCATGCCAAGACCTTTGTTGAATGTGTCTGTTATCAAAGAATGGTATTTGTAATGTAAAACTTTCCCTTGTATTTTTTTGGTATATTTAATACAAACACTGCAATAGCTTTCAGAAGATTTCAGTTACTGAAATGATCTTAAGTATGTCTGTGTAGGTGTGGGATATTATTTCTGACATGGTTAAAATCACAGCTAGTGCTACTTGTGTCAGAGTGTATTTGCCTATGAATCAATTCCGCTCAGTTATGACTTGAACACACTTTGTTGGCTTAGTTAAAACATGGAAGCTTGTTATCTAAAATAAGATGGAGTTACCGATCCTTCTCATAGTATCTGTTTTATTTTCCCTCCACCCATCTCCCTCCCCTTCCTTTTCTTTTGCAGCTAGTGGAGTCCAAGTTTGTTTTGCTCATGAAATTCTCCTTGGATCTACTCTGTGCGCTGAATTGAGTTTAATATTGTTAACAGTACGCTTTTGCTTGGGTGTTTCATGTGATGGAAAGGGGACTCGATAATGCCAAATGTTGTGGGAATCATGTGCTGTTACTGCTGCATCTTTATGTCCCCTCATTTCCTTTGTATGAAAAGGATATAGTTTATGTACTATCAGGTATTGCTTTTAGGAACAAAGGCACTTGCAGAGTTTATACCATTATGTACAGCTGTAAGAGATTATTTAAATGTGAGCAATCAAGATCTACAAAGTTGTGTCTGTCATTTCTTTGAAGAAAAGAAATATGCAGATAATCTCATTTTTTTTGTACAGATGTAGATGCATTATATCCCCACCCCTCTCTCTCATGCACATGAAGACACCTGCTTCTCTCTTTTCTTGCTTTCTCCTTTAACTACTGCTTTCTTTTGCCTGTGGCACATGCCATTTGTCAATAGCATCTATCTTGAAGACCTCCTTTTACTTGTATGTGATCATGCTATGTTGAGAAACATTTACGTAGAGCGATCTGGACTATTTGCTAGATCTACATTGCCATCATTATTATTCTGTTTTTATTGTTGTTGCTTTTGTCATTTTCATTGCTGCTATTGGATTTTGATTTTGTCTAAATTGTTTTATATTATGAAGCTGTAGGCTTGCATGGAGCAAATGATTCTTGGTTCTTAACAGGGTGAATGTAATAAAGATTTTTATAAAATGGAGCGAGGTAACTTACAGCATTTTATGTCTAAACTTTTAACATGATTGTTCATTATGAATGAACTTTAAGTGGTGCATCTTCATGAGTACAACTGCAAGATTTTGTTTAGTTAGGGTGAGATGATCAGTTTGATAAGGTTCCAGCCTTCCAGGGAATACTGCAATTAATCTTGTGATTGTGCAGGGTATTTAATTTCCCATGCTATGGTTGAATTCATCTATTTCTTAGTATATTAAACTGTCATACTTTTTTTCTTCCTAGAATTAGTTGTTTTTAATTGATACTTTTGCTTTTGGTGCTGCACTATCAGTAAGTTCTAGATCATACTGGTTAACTTGGCCTAAGGTTGGTGCCCTATCTTCGTTTGGCTGCAATATGAAGGAAGTACAAGCACACACACTAGAGTGGAGGGAAAAACTCTAAATTGTCTTATTTCATTAAGAAAAGATATACAAGAGAGTCTACCCTCTTTATTGGGCTTACATTACAAGGAAACATTATAAAGACTGAAATACCCCTAAGAAAGATAAGAACAAGAAAGAAACAATAAAAAAATATGTACAATAAAAAGACATCAAATATCAAAATACCAGCTATGCCCCTAAGACACAACTTACTATTTTCACACCCTAGACTACCAGGTTTCTGCTTTGCCCATTGTAGTGATATTGATTTTGTTTGTTACTTTATACTTTATAGTGTTTGTAGGCATTGTCTTAATTGTTACTCTTAAGCAATTAGTTTTCTGCTTCTAGCAGTGGCCATTTTTTCTAGTTATTGAACATACTCTACGCAGTTAACTTGCCCATATGTACCTATCCTAAAATATCAGTTTTCTATGAAAACAGTTGTTACTTGGCCTCTTGAGTACCCTGACCCACATATCTGAGAAATGGTTTAGTTCTTTGTTTTGGGGAGTAGGATATGCTTGATATGAGTGGGCATGTACATTTTTTTTCCACCTAGAACAAGTATATCTATATGTTTTTACACTAGGGTCATTCCTGTCTTGTCGCCTTATTGTACAAAATTTATTGTTGGGGTTATTTTGGACACAATCTCATTAGGAACTTTTATCTAGCCTTTGACTGGTGTGTTTTGAGACTAGAATTGGGATTCATTGAGTTCATGGCTTTGGCTTGGATGACTCACTCTAGCCTTTGACTGGTTTGACTTGAGTTTAGGTTGGACTTGTGACCTAGCTCTCAATGCACTTTGGCATCCGTCAAGACTCGCCTATGTTATGAAACAAGAAAGATATACAAGAGAGTGCCTCTAAAGGCTACAAGAACACAAACACAAAGTGCCACTTATGGGCAAAATACAAATTCACACTGAATCTCACAAACACAAGCCACTAAAGGGCCATATCATAAAAACTATGAATGATATTAAGTGTAGAAAATGCTTAGAAACACATTACAAATACATGGGGAAAGATCACCTTTTATAGAGCAAAAAAGGAGACAAGAGGGCTAATCCAACTAGCTGTTGGGCTGTCTCCCAACAACTATAATATATAAAATAATAATAATAAAAACATAAAAATAAGTTTACAAAATCTGCTCCTACAGTACCTATTACAATATGGAAAAGTCTAAAATGCCCCTAATGGGCGTAACCTATTACATGCATATCCAATATATATACTACAAGTACATCAACACTCCCCCCTCAAACTTACAGTGTGAAAACCGAAAGTTTGTCAAGAAGAAAATGAAACCGAGGTGACGGAAACACCTTGGTAAAGAAGTCAGACAACTGATATTCTGTGGTGACATAGGGCAAAATGATAGTCTTTTTTAAAAATTATTCATGTACATAGTGGCAATCCATTTCAATATGTTTAGTCCTTTCATGAAATATGTGGTTGTCAACTATGTATATGATATTCTTGTCACAATATAGTCTGAAGGGTGTTTCCAAGTGAACCCCCATGTCTTCAAGTAGTCTTCTTAACCATATAATATTTGATGTTGAAGTTATCATCGCACGATATTCAGCTTTAAAAGATGATAATGACACTTATTCAACTTTAAAAGATGATAATGACACTTTTTGTTGCTTCTTACACTTTCAAGACAATAGAAGTTAACTGAAAAGGCACAAAAACCAGTAATTGAGCGTCTATCATTTGGATCTCCTCCCCAATCTGAATCAGAGTAAGCAATTAACTCAAGAGATGAAGAGAAAGACAATAAAAGGCCCCTAGAAATAGAATTCTGTAAATATTTAATGATCATCATCATAACACTCATGTGAAATGCAGTTGGAGAATGTTGGAATTGGCTTGCAGTATGGACTGCATGAGCAATATTATGTCGGGTAATAGTTAAATAAGTCAAGGCATCGATCATCTGGCAATACGAAGTAGGATCTTTCAGGATCCATCATCTTTCTTCATTTTAGCATTGATAACTTTTAGAGTATGTATCCTCTTCTCATCAGTAATCCCGGACCTATCAATAGTATCATTAACAAACTTAGTTTGAGTTAGTAAGTATCCTCGAGGATAATAAGCTACTTCGATTCCTAAAAAAATTCTAATAAATCAAATGTCAGTCATTTTAATATGTTTCTTAAGAATAACTTTAATGTAATCAACTCCCTATTTATCTTCACTTGTGATCGTATCATCAACATAAAGAAGTAGAATGATTATTCTTACACCAGATTTCTTAATAAACATAGCAGTATCAGTATAACAGGATTTAAATCCAAGTGTAAGCATAACATAACTAAATCTATCATACTAGGCGGTAGGTGTTTGTTTTAAACCAAATAAGGTTTTTCTCAAATGAAGTACCTTCCCAGAAGGAATTTCATATCTAGGAGGTGAATTCATATAAACTTCTTCCTTAAGTTCCCCATTTAAAAAGACATTTTTTCACATCCATTTGGTATATGACCCAACCCTTGATAATAACCACAGCTATAATTGTCTTAACCAAGATCATCCTATCTACAAGTGCAAAAGTTTCATCATAGTCTATATCGTACTCTTGTGAATAGCTTTTTGCTATTAATTTAGTTTTGTATCTCTTTAAAGTCTCGTAGCTCTTGGTTTTAATTATGTAGACCCACCTACAACCTATAGTTTTCTTTCCTTTAGGTAAATCTCTTATTTCTCAAGTTTTGGATTTTTCAAGTGCCCCTAATTTGTCATTCATGACTCATATCCATTTAGAATATTTTTTGACTTGGTTGTAGGCAATTGGTTCAAAATAGGACATGATTTTAGCTAGACGGGCTCTATACTAGGGAGAAAACAATTCATATGAGGTTTGGAGACCCTGTCAGATCTTCTAGGTTTACCTAAGTGTTGTCTTTCTAAGTTGGAATAGTTTTCTAAAGCACTGTGTTGTTTGTCATTTCCATGTCTACTATATTGAATAACTATGGGCTTAGTTTGTTCAAGATTAGTACCATCCTGGATATTGAGCAACATCACTAACCATGCAATCATCGTTACTCTTAGGTAATAATTCAAGCAAGAATGAATATTCAGTATTTTTCTTAGGCACACCTTGACCAAAAAAATGTTACTTTTCTACAAAGTAGACATTTCTAGAGACATAAAGTGTCTATCAAAATCATAACACTGAATTTCTTTTTGGTTTTCTACATACCCAAGAAATACACAAGGTGTGGCTTTTGGAGAAAGCTTGTCATTTTTTGTTGGTTAAGGACAAAACATTTGCATCCAAAAGGCCTTAATCTAGAATAATCATGAGAGATTTCAAGGAGTTTTCTATACAACAACAACAACAACAACAACTACGCCTTCATCCCAAAACAATTGGGGTCAGCGATATGAACCAAAAAAGAAATTCATTTTGGGTCTTCCACATGAATCCTTTTCCTCCAATCATTTCTATCCAACGCCATGTCCTCGGTGAGGTTCAAAGCATTCATATCCTTTCCTATCATCTCCATCCAAGTCTTCCTAGGCCTACCCCGACCTCTTTTAACTAATATATTTTCCCATTTCTCCAACCTTCTAACTGGAGCATCATTAGGCCTTCGCCGAATATGTCCAAACCACCGTAAACGATTCTCTCGCATCTTATTTTCAATGGGTGCAACACCTACCTTCTTACGTATCTCTTCGTTCCGAATCTTATCTTTTATTGTATTTCCACACATCCATCTAAGCATCCGCATCTCAGCTACACTCATTTTTTGAATATGATGTCTCTTGGCAGCCCAACATTCCGTACCATATAGTAAAGCGGGTCTAATAGTCGTCCTATAAAACTTTCCCTTCAACCGCAATGGCATTCTACGATCGCACAGCACTCCAGTAGCACTTTTCCATTTCATCCACCCAACCTTTATCCTATGATTTACATCTCCATCAATTTCTCCATACTTTTGAATGATGGATCCCAAATATTTGAAATAATCATTCACCGGTATATCTTGCTCACCAAGCTTCACTACACTCCCATCACTACTTCGTTGCTTACTAAACCGACATTCCATATATTCAGTCTTACTCTTACTCAACTTAAAACCTCTAGCTTCCAATGTCTATCTCCATAATTCTAACTTAGCATTAACCCCAGCTCTAGACTCATCAATCAAAACAATATCATCAGCAAACAACATACACCACGGTACATTTTCTTGAATTGATCTCGTAAGCTCATCCATCACTATTGCAAATAGGAAAGGGCTTAAAGCAGATCCTTGATGTAACCCAACCGTTATCGGGAAATTGGTTGTCACCCCTCCACAAGTGCGGACATTGGTTACTACTCCTTCATACATATCTTTAATTATACTAATGTACTTGAGAGAAACACCTTTCTTCATCATTGTCCACCAGAGAACGTCCCTAGGTACTCTATTGTATGCCTTCTCTAAATCAATAAAAACCATATGCAAATCTTTGTTCCTCTCTCTATATCTTTCAATAAGTTGTCTAAGAAGATGTATAGCTTCCATAGTTGATCTTCCAGGCATAAAACCAAATTGATTCTCCGATATCATGACAACCTTCCTCAACCTAGACTCAATCACCCTCTCCCAAAGTTTCATAGTATGACTCATGAGTTTTATACCACGATAGTTTGTGCAATCTTGTATATCACCCTTATTCTTATATAAAGGCACCAAAGTACTCTTCCTCCACTCATTAGGCATCTTATTTGTTCGCCAAATCAAGTTAAAAAGATTTGTCAACCATTCTAAACCTTTCTCTCCCAAGCATTTCCAAGCCTCGATAGGTATACCATCTGGGCCAACTGCCCTTCTTGATTTCATTTTCTTCAAAGCCTCTGCAATTTCTTTCTTTTGAATCTTGCGCATGAAGTCACGATTTATCTCATGAAAAGGAATGGAGAAGTATTTTGAAGTTGAACGAAAATCTTTGATAAGGTATATGACGGTTAAAGAAGCTTCGACCCAAAGCTTTTTTGGAACATGTTTTGAAATTAGAAGTGTTCTAGTAGTTTCAACTATGTGCCTAAGTTTTTCAAGGATTGAGTCAGTCCCCTGTTATCTAGGTTTTTCTTCATGAATAATCCAAACTAAAAACGTCCATTGATTTTACTTAACTATGCCAATTCTTGGGTTCAACTAAGTCAGCTTGGCTAATTTCATGTAACTTGTGTATATTTGAGTATATTTCTAAAGGATTCACTGGGTCAGTAGATGGCTTGGTTTTATGTCTTGACCTGGAACTTTCTTTGGATCCTGAGTAGATTCCAAGTCTTTAGCATGCAGTGTCATCCTTTCAAATTCTCTTACTTGGTATCACTTTTGTTTGTGTGTTTTACAAAGAATTATCTTAAATTTGCTTGTGGCATCCAAGCAGATTTTATGAATTTGATGTTGTTACCTTCTAAGACAATCCAGTCAAAGATCCAAAACAGGACTTCAGATTTCTTTGCAAATTTTTTGCCATGTATAAGAATATGTTCCAGTTTGATATTTCAGCAAATCTAGTTTTTACTTCATAAATACTAAATGGTGTTTGTACCAACATTACTTCTATGTGTTGCTGTTATTGCAAATCTCAAATCCTAAATGCCTCCAAGTTACAAAACCTCTACTATGAGGCCTGTCAGTTTTTCAATTATTTAGGGCAACATGGTTTAGATTTCTTAGTTGTCTGGAAATTCCATTGTCAATTTTCTTTACAGTTCATCAACAACTGTTGTCAACTCGTTCTTCAACTCTTGCCATTGCCCTAAATCTCACCTCATTAACCTTTACCTCAACTCTCTCTTTCGGTGATTGTAGGGTTCCATCTTGTGTTTTCTGATTTATGTTTTATTCCCTCTTTTCCCTCTTGTTGATGTTGATTCCCTCATTTTATGTTACTCTACCAACTACGTCCCTTCTAGTATTTGAGGTTAAAATATATTTTTTTAACATTTTTTCTGCATGTTCCTTTGTTATTCCATGTCTTGGGAGACTTATTAAGCATACCATATTATCAACTAGGTTGTATAACAAGAAATTTACAAGCCGTGAATCCTGATAAAATCACAAGTGCAGAGGCTTGCCTGTTAAAATTCTCATGAGTTTTTCCTTGCCAAGAAAAACCCCGAGAACAAGATTTGTGATGGTTCTTAAATATAATTTCTTTTCAGGATTTCTGTGAAACTACTACTATGTCAGTGTTGCAACTTACATTGTCATTCCATACTCTGTAAGTAGGCTTTAGCTGTGGCCTACAATTTCAGTATTCGTAGCTATTTGTAAATTCTTTGAAAATGCCACAAAAGGCTGTACCAAGAATGTTGAGTCACAAATTACATTTATTCCTGAGTTTGCATTTGTGATTAGAAAATGTTAAAGGGAACGAATCTTAAGCATAGCAGCCTCAAGGTGATTATGAGCTGTCAATGCAAGAATTTGATGCAGATCTGCATTTATGTGCATCCTCTCGATGTAAGATGTTGATAGACCGTGAGGCCAAACCTATCCTTTCCTTGTGCACTAAAGAACAATTTTATGTAGCTCGAGTTGATCTGAGCATCACAAAACCATGCTTAGTGCTGTTTGAGCTGGTTTAGTTTAGTTGCTGACCCTGTAACTGTGCTTGTGAGCCTGTTCTCTGGACTTCAACAAGCTGGTAGACAACCGGCAAGCCTATTCATTGTCCAACTTCTAGGATTTGGCCGTGTTGGTTGTATTCCTTTGATGACACCTACACTTGTGTGTGTATGTGTGTCTATAAAAGAGAGAGAGAGAGAGAGAGAGAGAGAGAGAGAGAGAGCAACCCAGTATTCTGGTTTGATAGTATTAAAAGGATCCATGCCCCAATGCACTGATGACTCACTGTTGTGCTCTTATGCATGTTCTTGACTTCAGTGACTTCTTGGTGTTAAACGCAGGGCGAATGGCGGACCTGAAGGACAGTGAGGGAAGGTATTCTCTGATCAACGGTGCAGAAGACTTGCAAATAGGGCTATATGACAAACCCCTTCCTTGCTTTGGATGTGGAATAGGATGGTTCTCGTGAGTCTCTCTCTCTCTCTCTATATATATATATCTATATATATATATATATATATATATATATATATATATATATATATATATATATATATAATGGAACTGGAATTGATAGTCCCTGTTATTTCCCAGGTTTCTGCTTGGATTTGCATGCCCCTTGATGTGGTACTATGCAACCATCCTTTATTGTGGTAATTACTACCGCAAGGACCCCAGGGAACGTTCTGGACTTGCAGCTTGTGCAATCGCTGTAATCTCTCTCTCTCTCTCTCTCTCTCTCTCTCTCTCTCTCTCTCTCTCTCTCTCTCTCTTTAGCCACTTTATGCATATCATTGGAATTGTGTTGATTGTATCTGTATACCTGTGACTTCTGCAGGCTCTGGTATGCACGGTGGCACTTTTCATCATTATGGTTGCCCTATTGGTATAGTTGGCAATAGCATTTTGCTTAGCCGATCAAGTTGGTCAGAATCAGTTGAACACTCCATTTATGTGAAAGTGAACATGGAGATGATGGAGATGCTGGATGGGTTGGGGGTGATAAATAGCTTGTATCTTGTATATTAACAAGGTTGTATTTTGCTGAAATGGGTTCTGTTCAATGTTCTAATTTCTCTCTCTAAATGGTTTAATTAGTGGCCTCACCTATCCATGTGGTCAGCGGAGCAAGCTGAAGGCCCAGGATCGAATCCCGCTGGCGCATGGGGGTTGTCGTTGATTTATCACGGTTGGGTCACGTAATGCTGGGTGGTCATGTCCTCATCCCAGAGTTTTACCTCGCAGGGAGGCGGCCCATTAAATTACCTGTTTCTCAGTGAGGGTTCCTTCGTCATAAAAAAGATTAGCGGCCATGCCTGACTCAAAGATCGTTCTGCTGTCACCATCTCCAGCCTGCATTCCCTTTGACAAAACAGAATATGAAGTATATGAATGAAGAGTAACCACCATATTCTGATAGATGCCAATGATATATTGAGCCGAACATGATTTTATCACGAAATTTACAAAACATGAAAATCACAATGAAATTGCAACGATTTCAAAATTTTACCTGGTTTAAAATATATTGTAATTTCTTATTTTCTATTAAATTAAAAGTTCTTATATTTGTTGGTTTTGTATTTTTATATGTTTAAATTTATTTTTCACAAAAAAACAAAAAAATTGAAAACATGATAAGATTTTACCTGCTGAGCACCATCGAGATTTGTCCTTGCACTGCCCACAAAGTAGCAGCATCTCACAAAGAAGCCCGTTCTGAAACTGCCGTCATCCTTCAATTGGTTACTCTTACCAGTTCTCATTCTTTCTTTGAGGGTTCGACTGTTTCTGCCTGGAATGAGGGAAAGAGGCTCATTTTCATATGAAAATCACCCCCCTAAACGAAACATTTTTGCTCGAACGGTAGGTTTCAAATGAAAGGTGCATCCCTCGACCAAGCTTGTAACAAATGTGCCCGGGATGCGGCAGGAGGTACATGATCCAAGAAACAGTAATATCGGACTGCCATGTAGTTTCAACGTGAAAAATAAGATGGAAGCCTTGCCAATGGGTGCTCCCCTTGTCTGGCAGGAGCAGTTTGTGCACATCACCTCGTGTTGGGACGTTGCAAGTTTGAATCCCAATGGTATGGTTGTATAACTGGTAGGGGTCTGCCTAACCCCAGCATTCTCTGTCGAAAAAAATAAGATGGAGGCAATTTGCAGACAATTGTGTTATTTTTGGAGAGGCATCGTTAGAGCAAATGACTTGAATCAGTTGCATCCTTAAATCATTTGCACTTTTGTTTTGGGCCTTCATATTAATGAAAGTAAGTGTAAGATCTTTCTCTTTAACTCTGACCCGGGGCTCGAGCCCCTCCTAAAGTTTTGAAAATTTTCAACTGAAGTGGCAAAGTTTTCAATATAGCATAGATCTATGATTTTTTTTTATGATTGAGGGTATTGAGTTAGATTTTTTTTTAGATTTCATGAACATTTAATTAGGGTTTTAAGGTTTTTTGCACTATTTTTTTTTTCAATTAGCATTAACCACCCCTCCTAAAGTTTTGAAATTTTTCAACTGATGGGAAAATTTTCAATTAGCATAGATCTATGATTTTTTTTTATGATTGAGGGTATTGATTTAGATTTTTTTTTTCAGATTTCATGAACATTTAATTAGTGTTTTAAGGTCTTTGTGCTATTTTTCTTTTCAATTAGCATTAAGCATGATTATATTAATGACTGTTTAATTTATAATAATTGTTTTTTAAAACATATTGTTAATATAATTTATTAGTAATTCTTTTTTTAAATGTTTACTATACATTTTGTGCCCATCCTAGTTTAGATTCTTGGCTCCCCCACTGGTTGTAGTGTTGGTACATTGCCCATAATGTATATGGTCCTCCCGATCCATACTTGCCTTATACCGGCCCCTTTATGGCAACCGTTGATCGATATGATCTATTCGAGGGCGTGCCAAGTATCTCGCTCTCGCAGGCGTGTTCTGCTAATTAAACATGCTCTTTCATGTATTCCAAGCCATATAAGATGCCGGTGCAGATTGAATTGGAGATAAACAAGAGCCTTTGATATTTTCTTTGTAAGGCATTTGATCGCCAAATCAATCCATCTGGTGCGTTGGTCAGATGTAATTATGTCTCTACAAGGTCACTTAGGTTTCAAAACATTGCATTGATGTCAAAATGGTGGATCTCTCATGGCCTGTTGATATCCCTCATTCCCTGGAAAGTCTGGTACAGAATTCAATAGCCATTGAGTTTAATCTTATTCGTGATGTTGTAATTCCTCATGTTGTTGCGTTAATTCTTTCAATCTAGATCTCGAAATCAACATGAAACATTATTTATCAAAAAAAAGATTTAAATTTAAATATGGCAAGACAGATCTGTAGGACTAATCCAGTTATGGAGCAAACCTAGGAACCAAATTTGAATGGATTCGAACTCCACTCAATCATATGTTTGCTCTCTCTGTAGAGTGGACTAAATTGCTCCAATTTGAGTTTAGTGATGTCCAATATTTTATTTGGTTATCCAAATGCCTTACGATCAACATTTTATTCATCATTCATGCATGTTGTTGTCCTATTAGTGGATTACCATGTCCTCCAATCAGTATTTATATGAGCATTTAGAAACTGCCTGCAGGTGTAGTGTTTTTCACAATGCTAAAGTCATTCTCCTTCATTGGGTGCCAACACAATAGATGAAGCCCCATCTTACGTTTTGTTCTATTAATACAAGTGACATCTTAAAACACATCTTGCAATTTTGATTATTTCCCCCCAAAGTTCATTAACAGTAGTCAGCACCAAGTTATCCTTGTAACCTAGGTGATGCATAGGAAATACAACATAAAAAAAAAGTGTGCTAGTTCAGTGCGTGTGCGTGTGTGTCTGTGTTATTTTAAACCAGTGTTGTGAAAAGCGTTGAGGCGTAGCCAGGCGCTCCACCAAAATTTGAGGCGAGGCGTAAAGCGTAAGCCTTAAAAAAAATTAACTTAAAAAAACTATAAAAATATCTAAAATTATAAATAAATAAAAAAATTATCACTTCTAAAAGCTTAAAACTTTTAGAAGTTAAAACATTTCTAAAATACCCTGATATTTATCACTATATTTATAAAACTTTTCCTTTCTTATGCTTTCTATATCTTAAATACAAGTACTCTTAGTTTCTATTTTTATTTTTAAGAGATTTTTCGTGTTCTCTTTACATTATTGAAAAGAAAATTACTGAAACCTACTTATTTTACTATTATTGTTATATTGTATTTTTTAGTACAGAGATTTTTGCCAAGATTTATCTAAAAGCTTATAATATCCCAAGAACAAAGATTTTACCTATGACTGAAAGTTACCCAAAAAAAAAAGGTTTAAACTGTGGTAATGGTTTCAGAAAGAATAAATGAACAAATAGTCAGTCATACAACACAATAATATTCATCAATCATTAAATCCATACTACATAAATTGTAATAATCTGCAAAGTAAATATTCAATAGTGCATACTAATTTGTATTTCATCAATCAACTGACTCATTTTTACTGCTTAAGCAACATGAAGGCAGACAAATGACAAGTTCTCATTTTGCATTGCCAATAGAAAAAGTTAGAAATTTGGAGAAAGAAAGGCAAAAGAATGAGTGATAAGGGTAGCTTGAGACTTACATGCACAAGCACACACAATAGAGTTCACATAATCTGACTTTTTTGAATGGAATAGGCTATTACCAATCTAATACATATTTTTCTTGTGATATTGACTAAATTGCAAGTGTGTAACGTTAGAAACTTTAAGCTTTTGTTGCATCATTTCATATTTAAGAAAAAGCAGGGTAAATTTACAGAGCACCAGATTCAGAACAAAATTGCAAAGCACAATCTTCAACATGTGTGTGAAAAAAAAATGAGAGAAGTTCACATGTTATCATATGAATGCAGTCTTAGAAAAGTTCACATGTTTTTTTTCACACGCAGACTCTAAACATTGAAAATTGTAAAAAAAAAAAATTCTCCAAAGTTTCTAAAATCATCAACTTACGCTAAGACTGCGTGCGAAAAAAAATGAGAGATGAGAGAGACAATACCGGTTTTCGGTGAGAGACGAGAGAGAGGTTGCGTGAGAGACGAGAGAGAGAGAGGTTGAGCGAGAGACGAGAGAGAGAGAGGCTGCGTGAGAGACGAGAGAGAGAGGCTGAGTGAGAGACGAGAGAGAGATGTTGTGTGAGAGATCTACCAACAAAATAAAAGGGTTTAAGCCCTAAATTTTGGTCAAATAATAGTTTTGACCCTTATTTGACCAAAAGCAATGAGGCATATGTGCCTCATCTTGAGGTGAGCCTCACCTCGAGGCATGTGCCTCAGGGCTTTTATGCCTTATCCTTGCGCCTCAAGGCATAAAGCCCCTCTCCTTGAGGCGAGGTGTGCTTTTTGCGCCTTGAGTCGCATCTTTAATAACACTGTTTTAAACAAATTGGAAAGGAGTGCTTTTGTTGGTGACCTAACTAAATGTAAATAATAATGGACGAGAGAAAAGCAATATTGTTTGCCTTGATTGTGTCATGCTCTACTCCTCTTGTTTAATGCATATATATCGATAAACAAGTTATAAAAAAAAAGGCAAGATCATGGTACTAATCTGATGATGGGTCAGACCAGACTCCATTGGGACTGGGACTGAATGAGAACAGTGGTGTCACCTTGCATTTAAAAAAAAAAGAGAAATATATAAGAATCAAGTTATATGGATTCATGGACTGATCCGATAATGGATCAAACTTGAGTTTTATACACAATGGAACAGACCAGATTCCATTGGAACTGGGTCTAAATGGAATTCAATGGTATTACTTTGCTTTAAAAAAAATGGTTTGCAAATTCTTGGCAAGCATCATTTGAAAGTTTGTCCTTGCTATAGCACAATCAAGTTATGACATCAAGGCACTCTTACGTGTGAAAGTAAGATAGGTGGTCTTATTACAAGTTTATGTGAGTCTTACTTTGTGTTTCAACAAGTGGCATATGTGAATAGAAGCTTTACTTGTTTGCCTAACTGGCCTCAAACCGAATACGCGCCGGTTAGGTTATGTGTAATATAAACTTGTGATGATAATACATGGTTGTGATTGACAAATTAACATGCGGATATACCTTGTAGTACTGTATAGATGCATGATTTAAGTTGTAAATAAGCATGACATCAGGTGAATTGTTATTACATGCCATTGAATTAATGCTTGTAGTGAATATGAATGCACGTGCATTAAAGTGTGTGACATGAAATAATGTATAAATGCATTATATTCAATGCCTATGAATGAATGTGTAAATAAATGTGAATGTGTTACAATTACCATGCATGACATGAAAGTAAAATTGACCTTGAATCATGCATCAAGGTATTCAAAAGAAATAAATCTCTGAGACAAATTTATTATGTGTTCATGAAAAATAATAGAATTAATGTAATTAAAAAAAATAATATATGAACATTAATTCTATTGAGACTTACAATGAAAGGGTAAGCGGTGGTAGTCCAGGCTTCGTAAAAATAAGTTTTGAACATGAAAGGTTACTCCTCAACCACGGAGATAAAAAAAAAGCCTCCACATTAGTTGAAGGATGTCATGTTAAGAAACTCATGAGTAAAGTCTAATGCATCAGGTTGGAGGTGTTGGGATCTCTCTCTCGACTAGGTTGTCCCTTACCCAGAACTGGTAAAAGATGTTTTGTCAAAGTTAAGCCACAACTTATTTGAATAGGTGTTTGTCTGGAGTTAAGCTATAATTTGTTTGAATATACCTCTCATGAATCATGGTCCTAATCCAGATTAAGCCCGTGTAGTACCCTTAGGGATAGAAAGTGAAACCCTAAGTGTATGTGCATTTATATAGTTATAAAATACATCACATAAAAAGGAAACTTAAATAAAGACAATTAAAGTCACTCATGTATGAAAGATCTCTTGTTCTGCTATGGTAAGTGCATGCATTATTTACCTGCTCATGCATAAGATTGTTAATTATTTATGAATGCTAATTTTGTTATGCAACTTAATATCATGCATACCTAAAATGGATACTTGCCTGAATCAATGTTTAAATTTATTAAAATATATTCATGTATGCATGTTTTGGTTTACCTGTATTAGTATTCTCTACCAAACTTTCATGAGTCTTGCCAATTTTATGGGTTTTCAAGTGAAGTATGATATGTAACTGCAGAGCGGATGCTAAATGTTGGGGTAGTGTCGAGAGCCGGTCTTTTCCTTTTTCAGGGATAGTTTTGGAAAAACATTTATTATTATTTAGACTAAAAATACTCTTATATAAATTTTGAATTTGTGTGACTAAATTAAATTTTAATAGTAAATGTTATTCACATTTTAATTAAATTATGATGATTGTTTGTATTGTAACCTGCCCATAATGCTTAACCTAAAAAAATTATTGTTTTCATTGATTTTAAAAGAAAAAAATTTAATTTTTTTAGGTTAAAATTTTAGAGGACTACAATAACATCTTCTTTAAGTTTCATTCAAATTCTTGTTTTGTTAAGAATCGAATTACAGAGAGGATACTACATCAAGAAACAAGTGAAGATAAACCTTTACAAGATGAAGATAGGAGCAACAATTAAGGAACATGCATCAAATAAAGAAGCTCTTAGTGGAGAAAGTGCCTTAATTAGTCAATGGCATAGATGACTTAGACATCTCACTCTTACTATTGTTCAGTGTGTTTTAAAATCTTTTGGTTTGCCTTATGAAAATTTTTATGTTGATGATGTTTGTGAAGCATGTCAAAAGGGTAAAGCTCACAATTTACCCTTCCGTCACTCATCTAATCTGGTGAAAGCACCTTTAGAGATCATCTATTCTAACATTTGGGGGCCATCCCTATTGAAATCTTAAATGGGTTTAAGTACTATATGGTCTTAATTGATGTCTTTTCAAAATACATCTGGTTTTATTTAATTAAAAATAAATCAAATGTATTACAAGTTTTCAAAGCCTAAAAAAAATTTGTTGAAAATATCACGAGCCACAAAATAAAGTTTTTGTATTCAGATTGGGTGGCAAATTTCAAGCCTTATCAAAATATTTTGTTCAAAATGGCATTGGGCATAAAATTTTATGCCGTCATACTCCCCAACAAAATAGAGTTGTTGAACGAAAGCATAGACATATAGTTGAAACAAGATTATCTATGATGGTGCAAGCTCATGTTTCATGAAAATTTTGGTCATATGCTTTTAGTTCAATCATATACTTGATCAATTGGAATCCAACAAAGATCCTCAAATTTAAGTCTTCCATAGAAGTATTATTCAAAATCAGACCAACTTATCAATTTCAAGTCTTTGGTTGTGAATGTTTTCCATGTTTGAAGGAATATCGAAGACACAAGTTAGATTTTAAATCTGACAGATGTATTTTTTTTGTTATGCTCACAATCACAAGGGTTGTTATTGCATGAATTTTTCAATTGAAAGGATTTTTATCTCTAGACGTTATTTTTAATGAAGGTAGGTTTTCATTCAATGTTCAGACAGTGAAGCCTAAAACTGCTTCATTGAACATCCTTGACAAGTTCAACTCATTCAATCTCTAAACATTCTTAGAGTCTTAGAAGAGATGAATCAAATAGGATATTCTCCCATTTAGATTGGACCTCCTCCTCCTAACGAAACTCATGAGGGTTTTGAATCATCTATGACCTAAACCCTTACTCAATTCCAAGTTAATCGACAAAGATAACCAAATTTAGCCAATCTGAACTCATACTATGACAATAATATATCAAGATAGAATTTTGAAGCCCAATCCTAAGTATTTCTTTAAGAGCCTTTTAGCCCCCAAGTATCCTATTCTCATAGCTTTGCTTATTACCTTGATTCAAGACAATGAGCCAATTACCTTTAAGGAAAGCTTCTAAACGAAAAAAAAGGCTAAAAGTAATGAAAGTAGAATATAATGCCTTGATTAAGAATAATATGTGGAGACTTATTCTCACTCATAGTGCCTAACATGTTGGATGCAAATGAGATATAAGATAAAAAAAAGGTTGATGGGACCCTTGAACGGTACAAAGCTGAACTTGTAGCAAAGAGTTATTCACAATAGGAGGGTATTGATTATAATGAAACCTTCAGTCTGGTTGTCAAACTTACTACCATCAAGATTGTTCTCTCTGTAGCCATAAGCAAGAATTAGGTAGTAAGGCAATTAGATATTCAAAATTCTTTTCTCCATAGATATCTTACAAATGAAGTCTATATCATTCAACCACCCAGATTTGAGGATCCTAAGCACCCTAAACTTAAGAGGGCTTTATATGACTTAAAACAAGCCCCAAGAAACTGGTTTGCTTGATTGAGCTATTTTTTATTTAAAATGGGCTTCCACGGAGCCAAGACAGATACATCATTGTTCATATTTAAAAGTACTATGGTTGTCATATATGCTTTAGTTTATGTTGATGATATAATCATCATCGGGAGCTCAGCAACTCAAGCACAAAATCTCATTTCAAAATCTAGATCAAAGTTTGCTATTAAAGATTTATTTTCATAATAATGTATTGTTCTCTTTCCTTTGCTGATTATCATTGGTTTCTGTTGGAGAAAGTCTTCCAATAGGCGATTTACCTTTTCTATTGGCTTATTTGGTTGCCATAGTAGCAAATTCTTATGTCATTGACAAAAAACTCAATGTGTTGATCAATCCTATTATGTTATTGTGAATGGGTGTTATTCAAAATGTGGTAGAAAATAGTGAATGCATTCCTGTTGAATGTGCAAATCGTATTATACCATAATAATGGACATGAAGGCACAAGAAGCACAGGGGGTGCATAAAGATAAACAAATGGCAGTCCTAGGCATGCTCTTTTTTTTTATAATCCAAGAAAAAAACCCCACCATCATCGACTGCACTCCCATTGGTAAAACCCTTGAGGTCTATTGCCGCTCCTAATACAAATACTGCACTACTGTCATGAGAAATTCAAAGCATGCAAAAAGAGCTCTCTCGAAGCCTATTTTGAAAAGAATAAAACATGGGATGGAACTTCATCCCCACAACGATGGTCTTGATTATTAGAAGTTTTTTTTTTCTTTTTTTTTTTAGTTACACTGAAAAACCCAAGGCTTGGGAACGGGTAGATCATGGATCAATCCCCAGGAAGGAAAACTCCGTGGCTAGGACCCTCACCCCCATGGCTTATGTTGGGCGTCGGCTTGTCTCTTTGTTTCCTTCACAATTCCTTTTTCACTTCTTACATGCTTTAGCAATCACTTTAAAAAAATGAATTCAGGATCACTTCATATTACTTTTTCACACTCATTTCCCCACTTCCCTTTCACACATCACATTCCATATTGGTTGGGCCTTATTACATCATATGTAGGGTTCGGGTTGGGCTTCAGCCAACCCGTTTAATAAACGGGTTGACCCGCGTAACCCGTTTATTAAACAGGTCGGGTTCGGGTTGGGGGTATGCCAACCCGCCAACCCGGCTGACCCATTTAATAAACGGGTTAGGCGGGTGGGTCAACCCGCCAACCCGTCTGCCAACCCGGCAACCTGACCCGTCAACCCAACCCGCCAACCCGTCGACCCGCCAACCCGACCCGTCAACCCATCAAACCGACCTGTCAACCTGACCCGCGAACCTGAGAACCCGTTTACCCGACCCAACCCATTTATTAAATGGGTTGGCGGGTCGTGTCGGGTTACCCGTTTATTAAACGGGTCGGGTTCGTGTTTGCCACAGCCGACCCGTTTAATAAACAGGTCGGGTTCGGGTTGAGGTATGCTGACCCGCCAACCCGACACGATTGCCACCCCTAATCATATGAACCCGGTTCGCATGAGAAAACCCAAATGCGCTCAGGCCTAACCCAAGCCGGGTTGTTACAATCCACACCCCTTAAGAACCACCTTGTCCCCAAGGTGAGAATGTAGGAAAACACTTGAGTAGATCTCTTTCTTTCTCCCATGTTGCCGAGTCAGGACCGCTATGATCTCATTCCACAAGTAACTCTTTCACAATGTAGCCCCGGTGCTTCTTCCTTCTAACTTCATACACTTGTGTTGGCTTAGGCCCAATGTCATCATCCTCGGGCATGGCAGGTTCCTCTTGAGGAGGCTCTCCCCGTTAAGTCTTGAACCTAGAAATGTGGAAAATCGGGTTTCCTTTCACACATCACATTCCATATCCATTTCACTTCTTAGTAATTATGGTGAAAATATAGGCCCTTTGTTTTTTTCTTTATTTCGAGGAATAGGCCCTTTTCTTTTTCTTTTTCTTCAAAATTGGGTTTAAACTCGGTTTTGCAAAACCCAAGTTTTTTGTCATTTCCATAAAAGTGAGTTCGAGTGACATCCAAACAAACCTTTATATTTGGTTTGATTGAGTTAACCACATTAACAACCTGATTTTGAGTGTCATTCAAGAGCACGGCTAAGCCTATTGTACCTTGCTTTAGGCTAATATTTCTTAGCTTGTGCTATGCAATCATTATTAGTGAATATCTTGAGGGGAGGGTATAAGCCAGGATAATTTACCTTGAGAGCTGACTCTATCGGGTCAATGTGGGTTTTGTCTAAATCGACCCAAGGTCCACAATGCACCAAACTGACTATATTTTGCAAAGACAGCAAAAATTTCGCTCATTCAAACCCTCATTTGACTCAACCAATGCTGTAAACAGGCTGAACCCAGCTCCAAGTCGACGGGTTTATTTGGTCTAAATATTACCATAAACAGCTCATCCTTTGAACTGGGTCACAAATCGGGCAGTTGGGTCTGGATCTAACTAAGGTTTTATCCAACCTGACCTGAACTGATGTCAGGAGACACCTAGGCTGAGTCTGGTTCTAGTCTTATCAAGTCAGGCTAGGCTCATAAAGCAACACATTGGCAATGTGGCAAACACCATTCGACAGGAGATCAGGTGTAATCATATTGCACATGGCCAACGGGTAGCATAGGCCCCAGGGGCAGGGGTCTTAGCCTCAGAGTTTTGCACTGCCGGCATGACGATTGTAAGTATGGTAGGCTGAGCCAGTGCAACCAGGTCTTCGTGCTGGGTGTGGTTTCCTCGGGTTATAAATCCAAAAAAAAATCATATTGCACATTGAGCCCCGCACCTGACAGGCGGTATCCCGAAGACAGATGGCAGTCAGGTACAGCGGCACCGGCACACTTAAGTGTACAATGTGATTGCACCTGATCCTTAACACACTTAGGTGCATATTTTGATTTTCCTAATGACCAACCGTATTGTCCTCTGCTCAAATATTCCCTTCATACTTGATGATTTGTTGAATTTTTTATATGTAATATGTGAAACACTAGTAGATTGTTTCTTGTACAGAGGAACTACTTGAACCAACATTCGACAGATTAAGAGGTACAAATAATCAGCTATTTCTATTTTCAGATGGTCGCTGTTTGGCAAGATTTTGATGACAAGGGCCTGAAGTTCTGTCAGTGCTAGATGCTGAAGTCTCAAATACATACAATCTCAAACTAAGCATAGTAAATATTCAATCTTACATCTAGCAAACAATTTACAGACAGTGGAAGAGTTGCATAAAGACAATAAGAGAAAGAAAAATGCCTTTCGTTTGTTGGTTTCAATTCAATTTGCAAGTCATGGGCCATTATCTAGGTTGAGTCAGGTTGCAGTATTTCAGTGTTCTTTTACACCTAACTATATAAACATCCACAGTGCACTACTAACAAGATATCTAAAAGCAATTCTTAGGCCACATCTATGAGCCTGCAGTTAAGTGAGGTTCAGTAGTATTGAGGAAGACCTTTGTTACCATTTGTGCCAATATCTCTTATATATCTGCAAGATCAAGACTCAAGAGTCCAAATGCTACAGCCTTTTGGGCCCAGGCCAGGACAGTCCTATGGGCCCAGAAACCTGTTCCATGAGTGATATAACTTGGAACAACATTTTTGTTGAACCCCTACTGACCATGTCCTACTAAACTTATTACCATAAATTATTTGCCAAACAATAGTTTGTTTGAGCGGCTTGTTTGTAGCTATACATTACATTTGTGCTTTGTTGTATTTTCATAAATCTGTATAGCAATATGTTTAACTAATTATATCAACAAGATAAGCACCAAGTTTAATTCAAATTCCTATTAGTCTTTGCACTTGTTTCCATTATACAGATAACTGTGATTTGGAATCTTAAAAGCAATTTACATATTGGGTTTGGTTAATTTACTTTTCTATTGGATACATTATGACTGAATAAAGATCCATTTCCCTTCTTCATGACTTTGTTGGCACTTAACATCACCATTTCTTACATAGGCCTAGTGAACAATTGGGCAGAGCTTTGGCATGGAGTTAGGATCTCTTTAATTGTCCTAACCAAGCAGATTAGCAGGCCCAGTTAGACCTGGCTCGAGCCTGGTTTGTTTCATCAAACTTGTTGAGTTGTTGTAACCTTATTCAAATTTGATGTGTGGGCTGGAACTTTCATTCCTTACCGGATGGATAAATTATGAATCATTGGACAAATGAAAACTAGTCATCTATAGTTAATGAGGACTTAGAGAATCCATTGACCACCCTAATCAAACCAAACAAGTTTTTTTAGTCAAGCTTGATCCTACTCTTGACTGGTAGGAGACCAAGTTGACCGGACGCTCAAAGCTGGGTGTCTCCCCGGTGGGCCGGGGTACCTCAAGGGTTTTGCCAACTGGAAGCCAGCCAATGTGCGATTGGTGATTTTTTTTAGGCGAATTATTATAATAAAAAAAACTTCTTTCTTTTTCAAGATTAATGAGAGACAGTTCTGATTGATTATTTTCTTGAAGCAATATGCTAATATCTCATCCAAATTTTGTGATAAATATAATGAGTAATGCTACGGTAGTACTCCGGGAGTACCTACTACTACAATCTAAAAATCATGGTTGTAGGTTATATCTTCTCAATCAAACCTTAGGGATGTACTCAACATAGTTTAGTTGATAGAAATCAAGCTTTGAATCATGTTTTTTTACATAAAAATAGGATTTTTTAAGTCATAAAATTTCGATACATTGTGAGCATTTGATTTTCAAAGGTCTTAAAAAACGTACATGTGTGCTAAATCACACCAACCAAAACTTGTTTTCTACCAAATAATGCTTATAGATCATATCTATAGGGTCTGGTCAACATAAAAAGTTCAAGAAATTTGAAAATCTAAAGCTTCTATTACCAGATCATATCTATTAGGTTGGAGTAGGTGATCCCAGAGCACCCTATCATTACCAAAATACAATAAGGGCATTAGATTATTTTACCATGAAATCTTGGTCGCAAGTTTTTTCAGCAAGGAAAAATCTCTTGGTAATTTTAAAAAAAATGTGTATTTTGGGAAAATATTTGGACAATCTCAACTCCTTTAATTTTTTAAAAATAGAAGGAATATAAACAGAAAAGTAACATATATGAAAACCTGAAACCTTTTCAAATTTATGATGAATATGTCATATGTCTGAAAAAAAGGTGATACTTTACCACTATAGGGGATGCCCTTTTTGCAATATTTCATCAAAACTTTGGAAATTGATCCATGAAGAACCAAATTTTCAGATAAAGTAAAAAATAAAACATGAGTGAAGTACCGGTGAGAACTGCTGATAATTATATAATCTATACTTTTAAAGTTTAAAACCAAATAACCACATTGTTTAACTCAATTAAAAAGATAAGATTCGGAACGAGGAGATACGTAAGAAGGTAGGTGTTGCACCCATTGAAAATAAGATGAGAGAGAATCGTTTACGGTGGTTTGGACATATTCGACGAAGGCCTAATCATGCTCCAGTAGAAGGATGGAGAAATGGGAAAATATACTAGTTAAAAGAGGTCGGGGTAGGCCTAGGAAGACATGGATGGAGGTGATAGGAAAGGATATGAATGCTTTGAACCTCACCGAGGACATGACATTGGATAGAAATGAATGGAGGAGAAGGATTCATGTGGAAGACCCAGAATGATTTCCTTTGTTGGTTCATATCGCCGACCCCAATTGTTTTGGGATGAAGGGTAGTTGTTGTTGTTTAACTCAATTAAAAAGCCCACCATATTTTTAAAATGTTTCAAAACAACCCCCAAAATTTTGCCACCAAGTTAAAAACAAAAAATATGGTAAAAGTGGCCAAGTGCATGGTTTCTAAAGGAGAGGTTTAAAGTTCAAAACCTAACATTTTCAACATCTGCCCAGGTTGCCCAAGTGACAGTGGGCTTGCGAAGAAGGTGCTAACCCTTTTGTCCCAGTTTGATACTTACCAAATGTGTGAGCGCCATACCAATGGGGGCTCCACATTTTCAACATCTGCCCAGCTAGTGCATGTCACCTTGTGTTGAGACCGGTTCAAAACCCAATGGTATAGTTGTATAACCGATAGGGGTTCGACTAACCCCAACTTGCCTATCGAAAACAAAAAAAGTGTGGGTGCCTTTAATTTGGGGGCTCGATAAGGACTTGGGTGTGAGTGATCCACTTAGGGTTTACTTTATAAGGGGTGAGCCCATTAAGTGACCCAGTTCTTGGTGAGAGTCATAGTGACAAATATCGCAAGATTTATGAAAATCTCGCTATAATATTGCCAGAAATTGCCTGAAAGTTTAAAACGAACATTTCTCGCAAGATTTTCAAAATATCGTGAGATTTATGAAAAACATAAATACCATGATTTAAACGTGATATTTAGGTTTTAAACGGCTATTTATCATGAACAACTGTATATTTTTATTTTTAAATAATTTTTATTAATATTTTCTTAAAAAATACCTTTTATATTTTAAATTTATTTTTTATTGCCAAGATTTTGCCAAAAAATGCGAGATTTATGAAAAATTTTCAATTTCTCGCGAGTTTTTGAAAAACGAGATTTCGTCGAAAAAAAAAACGCTTGTCACTATGGTGAGAGTTTCTTGTCATAAAAAAATCATAAATACTTCATTTTCTGTTTTCATTGTTTGAAACAGACGTAGGGCGCGGATGGGTTAAGAAGATATGGATGTCGATAAACCAATTTCTGATCTCGTGTGGTGTCCTCTATACTATTCTTAATAGAAAATCACAAGAATGGCATGTCGTGTCCTTGTGACATATATAGGAATTAAGAAAAGATTTAATTGTCTTTATATAAATAAATATATCCTACCATATCTACGAGCAAAATAACGGCATTCATCACAAAGATTATTACCTGTATATTTTTTTTTTTCAAAATAACATTTAAGTTCCAAACATATATTTTTGAGAGAAAGTTCCAAACATATTTTAAGAAACTTTAAGTGCGTTTTGCCCTTACCAGTTACCACCATGGTAGAAAATTGTTACACTCCTCAAATCAAACATTGTCTAAATTATATTTAATAATTTTCAAATAAATTATTTTAGTATTTAATGTACACATTCCTAAGTAATTATTTCATTTGCCAATCATTTTTTTATATTATTTTGTTAAAATTTACTTGACCCCTAGGTAAAAGTTTAATGATCCTACTGAACCAGTGCTTAAACATATTTACAAAACCCATTCACCTGACCCTATTTGTTGTCAAAAGTTTTTTTAAACCTCTTTTAAAATGATATGCTTGGGTTAATCTTTTTTCTAATGATCATATATTTAATTAAAATAAAATATGATTCTTTGCATGCCTATATGTATGTGCAAGCATAATGGAAGCTGAATTAGGGTAAACATTTGCTACAGTCGACTGTATGTACTAGACTTTTTTCACATTTTTTTTATAATCTTTATATAAATATAATCTTACGGCTGTGATCTACATGGTTTGTATTAGGGCTGGATAATGGGCCAAGCAGCCCAAGGATGGCCAGTGGCCCCGCCCGAACTGGTCGGTCTTGGGCCTAGTCTTCGAAAGAAGGCCTAACCTGAACTGGCCTTAAACCAAACCCGACAAAATTACGGGTTGGGTTGGGCCAGCCCGCAGGCTAACGGGTTCAAGTACATGAGTCAAAAAATGGATTCATATAAGATCCAATCTATTATTTTGCATTTTTTGATTTTTTTTAAAGAACCTATGAATTCAATGACACAAAAGAGAAATGTTGTAAATATACAATGTCTTGCAAATTAGTTCGAACTAAATCCATATTAGGCTCATGGGCCTAATAGTCCAGTCGTGGGTTTTATATTAGACTTGGGTATGAGCAGAACAAGTATATGGGGAAGCGTGCTTCCCAATTTAGGGAAAGCATGCTTTCCTCTCGTTTTCTCTTATTTTATATTTTTTTATGTTTTTTTTTTGTTTTTGCCTTCTCTCTCATTTTTTAGGTTATTTTAGGTTCGTTTTTTAGGTCACTTTTGAGACGATAAAATTTTTGAAAGTGCCTCGCTTCTCTCTTCTGCTTCGCGAATTGCTTCTCACTTTTACTTCTCTAATGAGCAACTTTGATTGGGCCTAGGCTCGATCCAGTTGGTCAACAGATCGGGTTTCACTAGGAGACATGTCAACAGCCTATTAAGTGACCCGATTCTTGATTAGGGTTTTCTTTCGTCATAAAAAAAATGATGTTGAATGCATCTATGAGGTCAAGTTGACTAGACGTATGTCCCATACTTAATTTCTAACTAGATAGTATGGTACAATAGATCGTTAAAGGCATACAACTGCTAACTCATGAGTTTATTTGCTTAACTCAAGTTAAAAGTTTAGGTGTGTATTATTAAAAATAGGAAATAGAGTGAGGGCATATAAAATAAGGCTAAAAGTTGGGGGTCGTTTTAAAATTACCATGATACGGAAAAAATGCAATTTTTTATTCTTACTTTCTTATTCAAACGAAAATAAAGATGGAGGGGGAAAAATTGGGAGGGAGGGAAAGGTTCGAGAAGTGCTAATTTCGGTTCCCGCTGTTCGGGTTGGGTTCTCTTATTCTTCTTCCCTCTCTCTGGGATTTTGAGGGTTGCCCTCTGACTGGTTCTGTCTCTCCGAGCTTGTTCAAACTCTGAGCGCCATTCCTTTCCAAGTAAGCTCACTCTCTCTCTCTCTCTCTCTTCAATCTTTGTTGTTCCTGTTTGATTTGGATCCTTTTTGTTCGGTGGTGTTGGTGTAATGAATCAATCTAGGTTTCGGGTTAACGGGTTTGTGGGGAGTGAAGCCTGGGAATGAATCTCTCTTTCTCTCTCTCTCTCTTCAATCTTTGTTGTTCCTGTTTGATTTGGATCCTTTTTGTTCGGTGGTGTTGGTGTGATGAATCAATCTAGGGTTCGGGTTAGCGGGTTTGTGGGGGAGTGAAGCCTGGGACTGAACCTCTCTCTCTCTCTCTCAGTGGGGAAGAGGTATTCAGGATGTGGGTCGATCGGGTTTTGAGTTAATAAATGCGTGGATGGGGTTCTAATTGTGATTACGGATGTAGGTTTCTCGTTTTCTAGGGTTTCGTTTGGTGGTTAGGCTTTCCGATTTTTTTGGGTGTTATTTGGGTTCCTGTAAATGAACGCAGTATCGAGTGTTTTGGTGCGTGTTTGTTATTCATTTCTGGGAGCTTTTGTTGGGGGAGATAGCGACATTCGTTGCTTTGTGATTTTTTCTGAATTCGGTGAATTGGGGTTTTGGGATTTGGAGAAAAGTCGGGTTTTGGAGTAGAATGTGTTCGTGATTCTCCGTTTTAGGGTTTCATTTTTAGATGATGAAGGCGAAGCCGTGAAAGATTATTAGGATTTTTGGATTTTGGAGAAAAATGTTTTTTTTTAAGCCAAATGCGTTAGTGCTTCTCCATTTTTGGGGTTTTATTTGGGTGTTGAATATAAAAAGTTTATGGGTTTCCGAGTTTTTTTTTTAGTTCGTTTTTGTGATGAGATTCATAAATGGCAAAATTTAGTCAGGATTTTGAGGGTTTAACGTTGATGATTAGTCGATTTTTTTGAGGATTTATATCATTTTTCATTTTCATTTTCATTTTCATTTTCATTTTCATTTGAAGGCAAACCCTCATTTTAAGACACGCCGTTGTTCAGCGATGAGAGGTATGCCACAGTGACACGTGAACACGGTCCCGTTGACCCACTGTGACCGAGTGGGGCTCGGTCAACCGTGTCAAGCCCTGAGGGTCGATTGCGATCTTTGCTAAAACTTTTAAGGCTTCTTTTTTACCCTTTCCTCTCGAACCCTCTCGACCTTTCCTCCGCTGCAGCGAGTCGGCAACGGCCTCCCGGCATCCGGCCGGCGACGTTCCGGCGACGGCAGCGGCCGGCGGTGCTAAGGTACCCCCCTCTCTCTCTGTCTATGAGGACCGAAAAGGGGAGGAAGAGAAAATGAACCCTAATTCAGGTTTATATGGGGATTTTTGGGGGCATCCTAGTATGGAATACGTTTGTTTGGGGTTCCGATTTTTTGGGCTTTTGATTTTGGGCATGGGGGAATGGTGAATCGCTGATGGATTGATGGGGATTTCCAAATACCTCCTAATTTTGTTTGTAAATTATGTTGCTTTGTTAATTGTTAGTTACCTTAGTTTTTTTACTTGTTAATGATAAATTGTTTAATTGTTTATTTGCTTCTTAATGATTAATTTGCTGTTCTTGCTTTGCTTAAAATCTGATTTCTCGTTAGTGAGTAACTGAGTGCTTGGTTAGCTGTGACTGTGGGACTGCAACTGTGAACAGTGGGGTTGTGAATATTTTTATTCTATTGCAAGTATGAGTAGCAAGGAGAAAATTACATAAGTGGGTTCAAGCTGCAGTGGTTTGTTAAAGGTGTGAATTGTGTTCTTGTTACTTGCTGTCTGTAAATGATTAGTGAATGAAAGTTGGAAACTCAGAATTTCTTGCACAGTTTGCAAAATTTTTGGTGTATACACACGCACACACATCGTGTCCTCATTTTCTATTTTTGCATTTTTTTTGAACCCGTGTCATATGTGCGAGCCACATATCCGTATCCTCCCTTGTCTTTGTGACATAGGTTACAGCCTAATCATGGAAGTACATTACTATTACTTTTCTGAATGGTATATCCCTGTTGGCAACACTTTCCTCTTGTGTGTTTTTTCCCATTGCTGTTTTTTACCTTGTATAATTTTTAAAGGGTGGGATGTATGGGTCTGTTGGTGTGTGTGTGTCAACCACTGTTTCCAAATTCTGCATCTATGCACTTATTTTTTTGGCATTTGTGTTTTCTATATTCATTGCAGAGCGCCGTGCAATTGAGATAATCCCTTTTTTGTGTCTTTGTTTTTGGTCGAACAGGAGTCTTCCCCCTCGAAGACTTTATTTTCTGGTGTTGCATGGTGGATGAGGCAAATTGTGATTTGACGATGAATCAACCATGTATTGAGTCTCTATCTTGTGCATTCCACAAGAAGAGTTAGATTGGATTGAAATGGTTTATGGTTTCATGGGTTAGTGAAATTTTGATTGCTAACATGATTAAATTAACTGTGGCCAACATGAATCCACTGTCAATACCTGAATTTGCTACATGAGAGAATTGGGACGGGTTGTAGTTTGAAAAGAAATTTGGGATGGAATGCAACAAGGAAGAGGCCCTACGGGCCAAAGAGATGGCAGAAAAGAAGATGGCGATTAAGGATTATACAGGGGCCCAAAAGATGGTTGTAAGAGCGACACAGCTCTTTCCTGATCTGGAGAATATTTCACAGATGCTGACTGTTTGCAGTGTTCATTGCTCGGCTGAAATCAAAATCCAGGGCTCTGAGATGGATTGGTATGGAATTCTGCAAGTTGAGCCAACTGCAGATGAGGCCTCTATCAAGAAACAGTACCGAAAGCTTGCTCTTCTCCTTCATCCTGATAAGAACAAGTTTTGTGGTGCAGAATCTGCCTTTAAGCTAATTGGGGAGGCACAGAGAATCCTTTCTGATCAAGAAAAGCGGGCACTGTATGACATGAAGAGGAAACAGGCAATGACCAGGACTAGGCCCAGTCTACCTAAGAAGCCTGCACAACCAAATCGTAATTCTTCTACAAGGAAACAACCTGGGTTTCCTAATGATTTTATGAATCATACAACACAGTTTGCAGGCCTGAATAGGCAGCAGCAGCAGCAGGCCCAATCTACAGTCGCACCAACATTTTGGACAATGTGCCCATTTTGTTCCATAAGGTACCAGTATTACAGGACTATTATGGATAGAGCTCTGAAGTGTCAGAACTGTATGAAGCCCTTTATTGCTCATGACATAAACATACCAGGCACTGGGCCTGACACGGGAACAGGAATGAATCGTTTCTCGTATCCTCAACAGAAAAATAGTGTAAATCAAGGGATTGGTTTTGGTCCTCATAACATTCCACGACCGGGAGTTTTTGGAAGCACCTCTTGTGGCATGGGTTTTCAGGGAAATGTTGCTGGTTCAATGCCATCAAAAAACTCTGCTGAAGTTTGGGGAGCTGAGAGTAGAAACAATTTTGAAGCTGAAAAAGTTGATGAGTTAAAAAAGGCGGTTGGTGTGGAGAAGCAACCTGTAAATAGCATGACAGGCAAGAAACAGAGTAAGGTAGTATCTGAATCCAATGACAGTGAGAGTGCTGATAGCTCGGAGTCTGAGGAAATTGTCCTGGAGGCGAAATTTCAGTCTGAGCAACCTGCAGACGCACGCACGCGGTGTCCACGAAGATCTTCTAGGAATAGGAGGAATGTTTGTTATAATGAAGATAAAAGTGATGATGATGATGATTTTGTGAGTGTGCCTCGTTCTAAAAGGTCAAAGAAAAGTAGAACATCAGAGGGTGATCATGAGAGCGAAATGGATTCAGCTCAACATGCAAAGAGTGCCGATGAAGATTCCAAAGGCAATCCTCCGGAAGACCAGAAGGACAATCAACCATCAGTGGGTACTTCTAAAGAAGAAAAAAATTTGAATTCAAAGAAGCCAGAAACAAATAATGCAAAAAGAAACAGTTCTGAAAGTGGTGAAGGATGCAAGCGTGAGGACCCTAATGAAAGTGATGAAGATAGTGAAACATCACCAGTGCCGAAGATTTTTGACTGTCCTGACCCAGAATTCCATGACTTTGATGGTGATAAAACAGGGAGCCATTTTGCAGCCGATCAGGTCTGGGCTGTGTATGATAACTTACATGGGCTGCCTCGTTATTATGCTGTAGTTAGGAAAGTTCTCTCCACAGACTTCAAGCTGCGGATCACATGGCTAGAGCCATCTACTGCTCGTAAGGAAGAGGAAGTTTGGTTAGATGCGGAGTTACCTGTTGCTTGTGGGAGATTTTCTCTTGGAAGTACTACAGTTACAGAAGACCGACTAATGTTTTCACATTTGGTGACATGTGAGAGAGGTCGTGGCAAAGAAAATTGCAAGATCTATCCTAAAAAGGGTGAGATCTGGGCCCTTTACAGGGATTGGGATATTAATTGGGGCTCTATTCCAGAAAACCACAAGCAATTTGAATACGAAATGGTAGAAATGCTCATGGATTATTCTGACGATGCTGGTGGCTACGTTGTATCCTTGGTCAAGGTGAAAGGGTTCCAAAGCTTGTTCCAGAGGATGGTAAATAAGGGATTCGAAGCTATGTTTCGTATTCCAGGAGGCCAGTCCTACAGGTTTTCTCATCAAATCCCTGCATATAGAATGAAGGGAGATGAGAGAGAAGGTGTATCAAAAGGCTCCTTTGAGCTTGATACTGCTGCTTTTCCTTGTAATTTTGAAGCTTCTGTGTCTTCTGAAAATTTGAGCAAAGGTGAAGTTGGAGAAACAGGTTCAGGATTTCACAGAACTGATTCTTCAACCTCCACACATACAAGTGAGAACAGGGAATCCTTTCCCGGTTTGCAGAAGCTGAAAACATATACACCTCAGAAGGGTGTGGAAAAATCAAAGGGAAAAAATACCCAGATACATGAGGATGTGAAATGCAGCGAGCAGGCTAGGGAAGATGTAAATGGGGTGATGGCCAAGCAGCCTGAGCAAATTAATGCCTGTAAGCAGCCCACGGAGGAAAGAGAAAAAATGAACAGTAATTGTGTATCTGAACCCCGTGAATGCTCTCCAAGAGTTTATGTAAGGAGTACCAGAAAAGATGTGCCTGAGTCGGGGGTGAATGTCAGTCCTGACTGTGACTATAAGAAACCTAAGGATAAACCATGCTCTTCATCACCATTATCTGCAGAGCGCCCTCATCGAGGTAATTCCAAAAAGCATTTGGCCAATGATGCGGGAAACAACCATGCTGTTGGAGGTTCTAAACACCATAACCCTCTCCAGACAGCATCTCCGGTTATTGATGTTGATGTAGATCCAGACCCTGAATTCCATGACTTCAAGAATGACAGGTCGATTGATAAGTTTCGGCTGAACCAAATCTGGGCGGTATATGATAATCTTGACAAAATGCCTAGGTCATATGCACGGATAAAGAAAGTGGATTCTTCAGCAAAGAAAGTCTATTTTACACGGCTAGAAATTTGTCCCGAGTGCATGTTGGATGATCTGGTCTCTTGGCTAGAGAGGGGCCTACCTGTCTCCTGTGGGGTCTTTAGCAGTGAAGACAGTGACAGTTTTGGTCCAAAAAAATTTTCTCATCAGGTAAGAGATGACCCAAGTTGGAAGAAAGGAAAATATGGGATCTACCCACGAGAAGGTGAGGTCTGGGCTATATACAACAAATGGAGTCTTGGATGGTCCCAATTGGATTATGAAGGGCACAAGTGTTCGATTGTGGAAGTTGTTACCAGTTACAGTGCAGAAAGCGGGGTGACAGTTCACCATTTGACAAAGGTGAAAGGACACCACACTGTCTTCAAGCATGGTAAGAGACAAGAAAATATCAAGCACCTGCTGAAATTCTCCCACCAAATCCATGCTTACCGGTTAACAGATGAAGATGGTGGAAAGTTGAATGGATGCTGGGAATTGGATCCTGCATCTCTCCAACCAAATCCTTTTGTTTGAGGCCCAAATGCAACTTATGTCCCTTGGTAATTGAGACACGAAATATTTTCATACTAAGCCTTGTCTGAAGTAGTAGATGAGGGCTTCCTGTAATCAGATCAAGCAAGTCTCAAGGTTGATCTCCTGCTTGTTACCCCTTTTCTCTCTTTTGGCCTGCCAGAATCCTGTTACACTTCCAATGGTCGACTTGTCATTTGATTAGCCCGCTGCTCTGGTAGTGAAGCTGACTCATCTTGTGTGTTTCCCGGTGGGTAGGGTGGTTAATCACAATTGTGAAGTTCTGTTTTGCTCAATCTGCTCAACTAATCGCCGACAGAATTCAAATCCTTGATTTTTAGTTGCTATATTTCTTGTTACTGCTTGCCTTTTTGCTGTTTCTAGTATCTTTTAGGGCGTGTTTGGTGCCCTATAAAAAAATCCAACACCGATAAAAGACCACCATTCTTTTTGCTTTGTGCATTTTTGAGGAGAAAAGGTTGCCAGTGTACCACCAGCGACTTTTTTCTCCATGATAAAATTCACCCAAACAATAACTAATCATTATGGGTCTTCCACATGAATCCTTCTCCTCCAATCATTTCTATCCAATGTCATGTCCTCGGTGAGGTTCAAAGCATTCATATCCTTTCCTATCATCTCCATCCATGTCTTCTTAGGCCTACCCCGACCTCTTTTAACTAATATATTTTCCCATTTCTCCATCCTTCTTACTGGAGCAAGATAAAATTCACCCAATTGATTTTTTTTACTGGCCATCAAACACACTTGTTTCTCTGCTGGTCTTGCCCTTTTATTGGTATAGAGCATTCCATTGTACGATCTCACTGGAAGTAGCCTTTCTCAATTTGTGGACCATGGGATCATGGAGGGGAAGTTATTTGAGGTGATCCTTTCTAATCTTTGCTATCTGTCTGTAACAATTGATTGCATTGACAATCCATTGACATTTTTCAACTCAGATAATTTTCCAAGGACAATACAAATTTTCCACAAAATTGTTAAGATTGCGTGAGTCTTTTTTTGGATAGTTGTCTAAAATGACATGTTTTTAGGATAGTTGTCTAAAATGACATGTTTTTCCTAGAGAAATTTGTCTTGTTTGATGGAGCTTGGAAATAAGAGCGGGCATCACTTTTTGTTCTGGCAAGGGGTGTTTTTTTCTCTTTCTTTCCTCCATTCTGATTGCATTCTCTGGGAATTTGAAAGGTATAGAACCTTAGTTGCTTCCTTACATTTCCAGTAACATGAACTAATGGAAGCACCATGTATGAGAAACTTTTTTCTGTAATTGAATTTTTGTTCTTGATGTGCAATTCCATTCATATTTGGTTTGCGCCATTCATGTGTGTCCGTGTCCCCAAATTGGTGTCACATAAGCAGAAGTTCAACTCCTGTTGTTTATTTGGTTTACCCATACCCATACTTACCTGAAGCTTCTAAAACCCCTAGAAGCTTGCTCTAGAAACGTGAAACTGTGTGCTTCTCACACTTTGAACTCTTTATCACATTCTCATTATGGAGAATGAGGAGCTTGCTTCCTGATATGAAATCAAACTTACTGATGTTGGAAATAGGTTTCTCATGCTAAAACATTGTATTTTCATTAGAAAATACAAATATAATGGATATTTTTTAGCAAAGGGCCTAAAAGATGCATTTGAGCAAAATCATTCCTTCTATGTATTTATTTGTTGTTTAAGATATTTCTCACTTGCTTCCATCATCACTTGTTAGCGACCTCCATCTTGGCTTTTTAAACCCATTCATGCTTCACGTGTCATGGCACTTGCACACTCACTTTTTATTTCGTGCATGGTGCATTGCCTCCCAACCCTACCTCTTATTTTGGTAACTATGATCAAATCCATGCTACCAGCTATCTGCAAACAGGGAATACCGTGTGCAGTTGTGTGAAATCAGCTGGCTAACTTTGTGATGCAACAAGCGGAGATGGAAACGGTAAGGGCATACAAACACGTACTGCATGCTGAATGCAAGCACATACTTTCTGAATTTGATGGCAAATTATTGCTTACCAAGAATCTTGTACTCAAATCCCATGGCTGCTGTCAGGAAGAAAGTATAACGCCAATATCATGAGCTGTAACTTGTAATTGTTTCATATTCCTAAAGTACTTATGGTCTGATATCCTGGGGATGTTTATTTTATTTGTTTTTTTTTTCTTATCTTTCTTTGTTTGGTTTTTGATTTGTGTTTTCTTTATGATCACTTATATGAGATGGGACCAATGTTGTGAAAAGCTTTGAGGGGGTGGCATAGCGCTCCACCAAAAACTAAAGCTAGGGATAAAGTGTAAGCTTCAAAAAAAAATTTAGCTAAAAAAAAGATTTAAAAATATCTACAAATAAAATAAGTATATTATTGATGAAGCAATAACCAATAAAAAAATAAAAAATCTCAAATAAATACCAAAAAATATGAGATTAACATATAAAAGTAACATTAATGCAACAATTTCTAAGTATTTAAGAAATAAAATATGAACATTCAATAAAAAATTAAGTAACAAAATCATTAACAATCAAATTTTTAAACATCGTCATCATCAGAAAATGCATATTAACATTAACAACCAAAAAGTAAGTTAAAAATAAAAAAATTAGATCTTACATAAAAAAGTAGATGCTGAAATACAGATTATATTGTAGTATATATAATATACTGCATATTATATTGCAGGATATATATATATATATATAATTATATATTCAATTACAGAAGCACAATAATACACAAACATGCTTTCAGGCTTTTATAGAAATTCACATAAACATAAAATTTAGAAAGTAATAACTATGCATATATCAACAAAATTAACATGCTTTCTTGCTTTTATAGAAAAAATTAGTCAACAAAATTAACTATGCATGCTTTCAGGCCTTTATAAGAAAATTCACAGAAACAAATGAAATTAAGAAACTAAATATGCATATATCGACAAAATTAACATGCTTTTATAGAAAAAAATATTCAACAAAATTAACTATGCATGCTTCACAGAAAAGGCCTGCGCCTCATACAATTTGCACTTTTTATGGGCTAGAACGACCCTCGAAAGTTTTAGCATTGTGCTCCCTCCAAACTGCCCACCAAGTGAAGAACAACTAGCATCGCCAAACCACCTGCTACCCCTGGGTGATAGACCCGTACTGAGAAGAAGGTCTCAAAGATATTAAGCTTCTACCAAGATGTAAACAAGGTTTGGAAGGAGCAATATGAATCAATGTAGGGTCATTTCTAAAGCAGACCCGCAAACGCAACAACTGCTGACTATGTTGTAGCCCCACCTTGACATGTTTTCATGAGACAAAACACCATCCATAATCACTGACCATGTGAAAAGCTGTGATCTAGGAGGTGGGCCTCAGTACCAAGCAATATCCCTCATCAATGGGTCCACACCAACCTCACCAAATGGGTGGCAAAAAGAGGCAATGAAAAATTTTCACTTGTTTGTGTAGCATGAGAAAAAACAGAAGAAAAATGAGAGAGACCTGAAAATGGTGGTGGGTGAGAGAAAGATGAAGATGGAGAAAACTCTTCTTTTGGCAGCCCATGGGATGAGATGTGGGTAAATGGTTGCCCTAATCAAAACAAATTTTTGATAGGAAAAATTCCTCCACCCCCAAGTGGAGGAATTTTTTCTATAAAAAATCACACTTTTTTAGAAAAACTTTTTTAAAAATTCTTTTGTTTGGAATGGTTGAAAAAGTTATTTTTTCTTTCCTACTTGCATTTTCGAACCATTTTCTCGCTTCCAAACGTACCCTAAAGGGGTGCATTTTCATGGGAAAGAGTTTTTTTTTTTAAATTTATTTTATAGAAAAATGGCATGGAACAAACACCCTCTCAATCATGTTTTCTACTGAGTAAACTATACACATTTGAAGGTTCAGATTAAGTAAAAAAACACCTGCAAGTATGTGTTTTTTTCCAAGGTTCTAGCAAAATAGGTCCTAAGGAGTGCTGCATAGCCGGCATCCCTCATTCATATGAAGGTGGCGTGGAATTGATCCCTAGCTTGGTGTTGTTTAAGCTTGTGTTAATACTTGATTTAAAAGCGATCTATGAACTTGGATTTCTTAACGAACCAAGTCCAAACACGATCTTAACAAGCCAAGTTTAAACCAAACACAAGGAGCTTGGTTTGACAACCCACCCTGGCTGTGGCTACTCTGGACTGTTACTTAATATGCCAGGCTGGGATGAAAATCGGTCGGATCCAGAATAGAGGTTTTGGATCTGGTTTTGATCCAAATATTCATGTATTTAACTGTTCTGGATCCAAAACATTTGCATCCCTAACGCAAGGCTTGCCCTTGAATGTATGTATGTTTCGTTCCTGTCCATATGCTGGTCACGTTAGACCCAATTGGAGTTACCGATGTTGGTCCAATCACATGGTTAATCTATATAGGATCTGGCTTGGGCGGGTCTGGATTTGGCCAAGTGCAACTGTCTTGATAGAATACAAAAAAATGCAGGTGTACTGGATTTAAGGCTGGAAAACATGCTGAATGGACCAAACATGAGGTGTTCAAAATTGGCTTGAGCTAAACGAGCCAAGGTCAAACTGGCTCGATTATCGTCTAGGGATGGCAGTGGACCGGGGCGGGGCGGAGGACAAGGTCTCCACCCCTGCCCTGTCTCAAAATTCTGCCCTCCATCCTTGCCTCCATCCCCGCACGGGTTTTGATTTTAACCTCCATCCCCGCCTCCATCCCCCGGTCCAAATGGGGCGAGGCGGGACCCCATTTTCCCTCAGTCCACTGTCATCCCTAAAGAGTATTTTTGCATTTTACTAAGGGGGATTGGGGACGGGGCGGGGGAAAGCATAAGTCCATCCCTGCCTCCATCCCCGCACGGGTTTTGATTTTAAATTCCATCCCCATCTCATATCCTCCATTAGGGGTGGCAATTTCTGACACGACCCGCCAACCCGACCCGCCTCTTAGGCGGGTTCGGGTTGGGCTTAAGCCAACCCGTTTAATAAACGGGTCGACCCGCGTAACCCGTTTATTAAACAAGTCGGGTTCGGGTTGGGGGTATGCCAACCCGCCAACCCGGCTGACCCGTTTAATAATCGGGTTAGGCGGGTGGGTCAACCCGACCCGCCAACCCGTCAACCCGACCCGCCAACCCGTCTGCCCGACCCGCGAACCTGAAAACCCGTTTACCCGACCCAACCCATTTATTAAATGGGTTTGCGGGTCGTGTCGGGTTACCCGTTTATTAAACGGGTCGGGTTCATGTTTGCCACAGCCGACCCGTTTAATAAACGGTTCGGGTTGAGGTATGCTGACACGCCAACCCGCCAACCCGACCCGATTGCCACCCCTATCCTCCATCCTTGGTCCAAACGGAGTGAGGCGGGTCCCGTTTTCCCTAGGGCTGTCAACTGGTTGGGTATTAGACCCACCAGAATGCACCTGAACACGCTCAAATAACTAGTTGTCGGATTTGGGTTCAAGTTCGGGTTTTGCCTGATCAAGAAAATGAAATTCCAACACTAGATCCTTATAATTTTAAGAGCTTACTTTCACTAAAAATATATATAAAACATTCAGGTCAAGCCAGGTTGGGTCAGATATCCAGCAAAAATCACAAGCCAAACCTAGCCTGCATAATACTCTGGTCGTGCTTGGGTTGACCAAACAATATTTGGGTCGGCATTTTTTATGCTGATACTCAGAAAATTCAGGTTCAGGTCGGGTTGACTCGGTTGAGTACCCGGCACAAATCTGACCTGTTGGCAGCCCTACATGTGATGACCAACGTAACCAACTCCAGGTCAGTCTGGTAAATATGGGGCCAGAACTCAGTAAGTAGGTTGATTGTGACTGAACCGATCCACTGAGGATCTGAGATATTGTTGCAAACATTATATTTTTAAAGGAGTCATTTACCGCCCAAGGGCATTTGGTCTAGTGGTATGATTCTCGCTTTGGGTGCGAGAGGTCCCGAGTTCGATTCTCGGAATGCCCCTTTTTTCTCTTTTCATCATCTTTCCTTTTTTAATAATATTATTTTTTTTGAAGTACGACATTTTGTCATAGTATAGCAAAAGGAATCTCAACTCCTCTTTTTTCTCCTTTCTTTTCTAGTCAAATCACGCAATCAACCATGAAAATCGATCTAGGCTGTTTCTTCTTGCCATTGTTAGACCATGAAGCATAAAAAAATTTAGTTTTTTTTTTTAAAACCAGTCTAAAATTCAAAAGGAAAAACCTGATGTCCAATTTGTACTTATAACTAATGTTTAGAAGTTATTGTTAATGAAGCAGGGGAAGGTGGTCCGGAGTTTTCACATTTTCACTTAGCATCTGCTGTGGGAAAACCTTAAAAATAAGAGGAGAAAAAAAAAAAGAGGGGAAGATAAAATTAAAGGGGGGCATTCCGAGAATTGAACTCGGGACCTCTCGCACCCTAAGCGAGAATCATACCACTAGACCAAATGCCCAACCTTGTTACTGGTGGGTATTACAATAAATATTTTATAATTGAAAAGTGCTGAAATTTCCCTTCGTAACATGCTTCCTCTTGCAAAGAGATTCTTGGGTAGAGTTGCTGTGTCTATCTCATTAGTGGATTTAACATGGCAAAAAATGTGAACGGTATTTTTGGATGTTCTTTCGGTGCGTAGTGACAAATATTGCAAGATTTATGAAAAGCTCGTGATATTATATCGCGTGAAATTGCATGAAAGTTTAAAACGGCAATTTCTCACGAGATTTTTAAAAGATGGCGAGATTTATGAAAAAACATAAATATCACGATTTAAACGCGATATTTAAGTTTTAAACGGATATTTATCATGAAAAAACCATGTATTTTTATTTTTAAATAAATTTATTATTAATATTTTCTTAAAAAATAATTTTTTATATTTTTTAATTTATTTTTTTATTGCCAAGATTTTGCCGAAAAAACATGAGATTTATGAAAAAAATTCAATTTCTCGCGAGTTTTTGAAAAACGAGATTTTGCCCCAAAAAAACGTTTGTCACTATGTTTCGGTGTGGTAGGGGATGCACCCATTATCTGGAAAAAGTGGGATAAGCAGCATACTTGCATTGCTATGTGTACCGCCCATTCCCAACATAATCCAGCTTTTCTGGATGAATGGGTGCATTTGAACCTGTGTCATGTGTGACACGCTGTTCGCATGTCTTGTGTTCGTATTGTAGTATTCCTAATGGAAGATTATACAATAATGGTGTGTCCAGTGTCCATTCCAACGTGTCCTTGTGAGAGTTTCTTTCTTCTCTTCCATCGCTTGCAGCCCTTCATTTTGAAACCCAGAGGGTCACGGGTAAAAGAATGCAATTCTGTAGTTCGCATCATGCTTAGTTTGTAAAGAGCTTATTCAAACTCATAAAATAAGTTGGACAAGCCAAACATGAACAACATTTGTTCTAATTATCCAAAGTAACGGTACATTTGCATTCATTTAAGTTAGGTTATCGATTGCAATTAGCCAATCATCCCTATCATCGTTACCCCTTCCTGAGATGTCATTGATGCAACTTGTTTTGATTAAATCGGACCTTGTAGATGTGACCCACATTGTTCATTTAGTGAAGATTGGCATTTGAATCGCAGGAATCGGACTTATATATAGTATCTTTTAGCTATCAAAAAATCAACGGCCGAAAAATCATGAGGCATATTTGCAATGCCCTTTGACTCTTGGATCTTGTGATTGTAAATAACCATGCTTTCTCAAGGTTAGTCAAATATGAAAAAGTAAAAGTTAATTGTTTGTTTTTGCCTTGAATCCTGTGAAAGTAGATCACAAGGTTGACCATCAACCATGTGGAATCCATTTATAGGTTCAGATTTGATCAAAATAACTTGCATCAATAAGATTCCAAAGGGGTTATGACAATAGGGGATGAGTAGAACCATGTTGGAAATTAGCAAATAAGGGGTATTATATGGGAGTAAAAATGGAATATCCATGTATTACCTGCCACTTGCTTGTATTTTTGCATTGCAAGAAAGATATATATATATATATTTATATTTATATTTATATTTATTTATTTATTTTGCTACAACCTGATTGCTTTCACATAGTAAAAATGAAATTCTCTTTGCTGTTCACATTCTAATTTTTCTTTCTCAATTTTATTACTATGAATAAGACAGAATTATAAGCATGATGAAAAGAAGTCTCCAGTGTACAAATAATTCTCTTATGTATGAGGGTGAAAATGGCAAAGTGCAGTGACCAAATCACTTGAAATGCAACTGCATATAAGACTTGGAGAAAAAAGAAAAAAGAAGACCAAGAGATGAGATTTTCATGGCCCTTGCCTGGCTGAATCTTGGAAGCTCTCTGTACCATCATGTGCTTCTGTAGGACTTCCATGCATCTCATCGTTTTGTGCATCTCCTGATGCATTTGTCTGAGGATGAACATGTTCTTGCAAAGAACAAAACTCCAAAACTAAGGCATTGATGCTCATTGCAGTTCCAAATCCAGTCAGTGTTGATGTGAAAATGGCAATGACTGCTCCAAAATGAAGCTGCAGAAAGAAAACTAATAATAATGTTAAAATGTAACTAGCAAATCATATAGGGATTAGTCAATATATGAGATATCAGTTCTAGCTGTAAAATAATGGTAAAAGTTCTGCAGCAAATCAAAATGCATCTTTTCTTGGTTATCCGAATCCGAAACCAATTTTGATCAGAAGCTTGGGAAAATTGAAAGACAGAACTTTCTTTCCTGCATTTATCATCTAAAACAATGACTCAAAATAAAAGCTCACAATGGAATAGAACAGATGGAGGATGATGATAACAACTGCAAACTGGAATGCAGCATATGCCCAAATATACTCCTTATAAGCTGCATAAAAGAGAACCAGGTAGAAAAATATATAAGAATAAGCTATCAAAATCAAATTTATTATCACAGTATGAAGAAACCAATGAATTGGGAAAGCATGATTTTAATCATAAAAGAAGTAAATGGGTTCATGATTTCCTTTTAATCATGTCATTGTACTAGCAACATTGAATTGTTTATCATTGTACACAATGGACTCCACTTGAACGGGTCGATGAGGTTGGCGGTTTGATGTGGATGTCCAAGGATAAGCCACCTGATGGCTTCTTTGCAGCATTTGTTTTAAATGTTTCAGTCTTGCTCTTGTTTTGTACTTGAAGATATCTTCAGTTATAAGCCCATAAACTTCATATACAACATCTTGAATTTGGAAAGAAAAAGGTAAAAAAGGAACAGGTAAGTGATTTCCTATTAACAAAAATCTGCACAAATAACTAAAAAAGACAGGATTTCATTTGCTCTTATTTGTTGTATATTTCCAACGGTCAGCTTGTATGTCACATTATGAATTCATTAGTTATTTTCTAAAGCTTTTGGAGCTATAAAAGCAAAATCTTGTAAAAATTTGAAGACTTTTGTTATTTTGGTGTCGAATGAGATAAGAAAAACATGGGAATCTATGTGTGCGTGTGTTCTTGCATGTGCATATATATATATATATATATATATATATATATATATATATATATATATATATATATATATATATATATATATAGAGAGAGAGAGAGAGAGAGAGAGGTACAAAATTGATACATGCTAAATGGGGTTTTCTGCCCTTCTGGTGTTTTTATCGCAGTTCCAACCCCATAAATGTGTTGGGCATCATCGATTTACGAGAAATCCACACATGGAACATGTGTTTTCAATGAAAAAAATGATATTTGGAGCCTAAAAAATTTACAAAGATTTTGGACCGTTGATTTTGAACCTTATAAAAACTCACCCATGTGTCAGAATTGGACACTTCAAGAGCTGATCCCTATAAAATCAAGTATATAGATCACATCTGTATGGTTAAAATTTAAAAATAAAATGAAAAAATCTCGAAAAACTCATTTAGCATGTATCATTTAGCACCTGCCCATATATATATATATATATATATATATATATATATATATATATATATATATAGAGAGAGAGAGAGAGAGAGAGAGAGAGAGAGAGAGTAATGGGTTCATGCTAAATGAAATATGCTAAATAAAACATGCTAAATTAGTTTTTCAGTTTTTTTTTCATTTTATTTTTAAATTTTGGCTGTACAGATTGATCTATGTACTTGATTTTATAGGGATCAGCTCTTGAACTGTTCGATTCCGACGTTCGAAAAATCAACTGTCCAAAATATTTGTAAATTTTTAGGCTCCAAATATCATTTTTTTTCGTAAACTGACCATGCCCAACACATTTATGGGGTCGGAACTGCGAAAAAAACACCGGAACAGCAGAAAAACCCATTTAGCACGTAACCATTTTTCTCTCTCTCTCTCTCTCTCTATATATATATATATATATATGGTCAATTTTTTAAAATAGAAAAAACCCTTTCAAAGCCTCGTAGGCTGGCGGTAGGTATATATATAGGAATCAACTATTGGATCATCTGATTTTGACACACAGGTAGGTTTTATAAGATTTAAAAATCGACGGTCTACAATTTTTAAAAATATTCAATGCTTAAAAGTCATGTTTTTTTTTATCGAACAGACATGATCCAAGTGTCATTACCTAACAAATTGACCATGCCGAAGCCGAACCGAACACATCTGCATGGTCAGATTTGCGAAAAACAACCTGGAAATACCTATTTACTGGTGATAGGCTGGATGTAGGCTCAAAAATTGGTGGGCAGTTACCGCTTCCTATATATATATATAGAGAGAGATAGATAGATAGATAGATAGATAGATAGATAGAGAGAGAGAGAGAGAGAGAGAGAGAGAGAGAGAGAGAGAGAGAGAGAGAGAGAGAGAGAGAGATGGGCAGCCCCTATTTTTGTGCTATCTAGCCATTAACATTGAACTTTTATCTTTTGCTTGAAAGATTAAATATTATGACTTTTACTGATTTAAACAAATTTAAGATGTCAAAAAATTCATTCAACCGACTACTTTTAAAATCACGACTTTCTGTTCAAATTCTCAAAAGGAATTCATGACTTTTTGATGTGCCAAACTTCCCTTAGTTTAGGTGTGCAGTTGTATTTAACAGTAAACTATGGAACTCTTCCAATGTGCTCCAAACTCTCAACTTCAAAAAGATTACCTACAAGGGATGCCGAAATTGATGCGAGAAAACCTACAATAAAAGAGGATGGCAAGGAAAGTATGAGAGCACGAGATCTCATCTGTGGCACCTGCAAAATGAATAGTGATAAGCAAATGATCAAACAAAAAAATTGTTGTGCACTTTAGAGAGAAAAGATGTCCTCTTCATTAATCTTGATCAGATGAACCTTAAGCAGCAAAGTAAAAAGGAGAAAGATAAACATCTTTTATTCAAAACATAGTGTTTGATTGAAAAAAGTGATCAAATAGAAATTATATCTGGACAATGTTTCAATTGGAGATTACAAACTTCTTTCAATTTAAACACAAAGCCTGAAGTTACTTTTTTCTCTAACGCTTGCTGCCGCATAAACTTCCTTTGTTTCTTATTTTCACTTTACTACATAAATATCAGCAAATTACTGTCTAAACCGGCAAATACCTTTAGCCAATTTTTCTTCTCAGTAGAAAATATTTTGGAAATTAAAGACATCATATGTTCACATTACTATATGACTTTAAACTTCTAACAGAAAGGAATCCATACCAGAAGTTGCTCAAAAAAGCAGAAATAGGAGAGTATACTTATTAGGACAAGTATCACCAGATCCTGCCAATATCTGCAGTAGAGGGGGGAAATGCATATCGTAAATAAACCAATAAACATGATTATAATTAAGCCTACAAATATTGGATGGTTAGTTTTACATCCACTGCAATGGTTCTATGCATTTTGGTCTAACTAGGATGTTCATTCCAATACACCCCTTAACTCTATATATGTATGTATGCATATGCTGAACATAATACAACCACATGATGCCGTTAAGAGTGCAGTTTTCCTTTTCTGTTTTTTGTTCAATGAAGAACCACCTGCTTCTCTGAGAATTGAAACTCTCTGGAACTCTGGGAATGTGCTGCTGCCCGTTGTTGTTCTCAACAGAGTCTTGCACCCGTAATAATGTGACTGGTAAGTTTAGAACCTCTTGGCCACAGATGTCACATAACTTGTTCCCCCTGATCCGGAACCACTTAACTGCACATTCTTCGTGTGCGAGTGCTAGATCACCTTTGCAGCTACACTCCATCTTAAGTGGATTCCCTCCTTCTTCAGATAGCTCGATTAAACAGATCCTGCAGACCGCTTCTTCTTCAGGAATCTCCTCAGCACTACTTTCAACATGGACAGGGCCTAACCTAACCTGACTAAAGAAGTCAGCATAAAAAATTGCAAAAGCATAATATAAGGAGCTATGGTGCGAAACACAGAAACGGAAAGACTAGCAAGTTCTTAACTATTTGTATCAAAAGCCCCTGTCTATTATATCACATAAAAGTTAGCATGAATGTCTGAGTTCTTACCGCTATTCTCTGTTTCAGTGATATCCTTTGGAGCAGAAAATGAGCCATTTCTCACAAGAATGACCGTGCGTGGGGGTACTGATAAGGACCTAGAGACCTTGACTGGAGTTTTTGAATTCTGCCAGATTAAAAAAAAATCAATGCATTTTCTGTCTGAGAATAGCAAAAATTAAAGAATGGCCATGCAGCAGCGATGGAGCTCTATAAGAAAGAAAAGTGAAGGCAAGAGACAGCACAACTCAAACCATAACTAAGAGGCTCTAAAATTTATCAACTGGATGCTGAATCAGTTGCCAACCCTAGTGGAATTGGTAAGATCATATTGATTTTTGGATCAAAGGACAGCCTGAAACACTTCAATACTTGATAGAAGAAAAAGGAAAGGAAGATCAAAAGAATGTGAAATATAAAAGGAAGCATCCATTATCTACTGAAATGCTATATAAGAATACCACTATACACAAACTTGCTCTGCATATAGTTTTTCATTATGATCCAATGTCTTTTTTGGTAATATGTTAAGGGCATGTGTGCTTAAAAACTAAGCATTTCCGGTCATTAGCAGCTTAACTCTACTCTGTAACACACTGGTGTTAAAATCATCATACAAATTTTGGCAAACAGATGGAAGCACAGTGACCATTTTATTGGTGGCAAATGTGATTTGTAAAAATTGTAAATTAAATTAATCTAATCAGAAGCACACAAAACCATATTGTGCAGAACACATAACGAACGAATCAGATCAGTATCTTTATCCATAATTGACACTTACATTTGAAGTAGACTTCCCAAGGTGACATGCTTGCCTAGTTGAAGCTGATATTGAAGGAGAAACATCTGATGCATGTCTAACAGGAAGTGACATGCTTCTTTTAGAAGAGAAAACAGATAGAACCTTGGCAACAAGAACTCTATTGGAGAGCCCCCTGGGAGTTGAGCCAGATGCATAATCTTTGTTGAGTAGTGAGCTACTCTCTCCATCAATAGTTGACTCTGGATGGGTGTTTGGCCTTGGTGATGAACCTCTTGCAGATGAACTACCATTATAGAAACCTTGTTGTTGAAGAGGATCTCTCCTATCAGTGTAGCCATGGAATTCTGAAGCACTTTGATGTATGCGCAGAGACAGGTCACCACCACTGGTGTTATCATCCTGCAGGATCAAGCCACCAATATAAAATTCTATGAACAGAATTGCTTAATAGTGTCGAAACTCAGAATAGCAAGAACTACCAAATTCTTCAAAATCTAATCTCAAAAAAGCAAAGAAAAATCTGAGAAATCTGCAGAAACAGTACACAGTACTCTGAATATTGGTTTGCTTTAAGAACATGTTGCTTAAAAGAAAGATAACAGCAGACCCCATTATCATAAACAGAAAACCAGCTAAGAAAACAGATTGAAAAAGTTTGAAGGAACACAAGATGACGCAAAGTGGAAGGTTGGTTGTTGAATCCAGCTTAGAGCAGTACAGTTGATTCCAGTATGGTTGTTTCTGTGGCATTATTGCCTTGAGCCTCTGGTATATCTCTCATCTCTCTGTGACTTGAGCTCCTATCTGTTTTTTGAGAAGACTTGAGCTCCTATCAGAGAGGTAGGGGGCACTCAGGAGACAAGGAAGTTGGTCATCCAAATGAATATTGGGATCTTTATTCTTGCCATTCGTTCTGCATTCACTTGCTGACCCCAGAGATTGATGCCCCCAAGAAAAGCTGTTGTTGGCATGTAGAGAGAGAAGTAGACTGTGGTTACTGCTCCCTATCTGGATTCTCTTTTGTACCCTCGTACTTTATTTGCAACAGCATAAAATAAACTGAGAAAATTATCAGATCATGTTTCACCTTTAGTGGCGAAACTCAAAAGTCAAGTTCCCCATTGCGTTCTGCTGCCAAATGTAGAATTGCTTTTCTGAAATTTACTTAAAACATGACTGTAGCTTGCGAGAAAGATTAATCCAATAAAGCCAACGATTTGAGGCATTGGGGTAGAATTATACTGCCTTAACATCAAGTGAAATCGGCTAGAATTATGGGCATATTATTGATATTGGAATCATGTCAAGACACTACCTACTTGCCGATCTGTATTTTGATATCTGATTCAAATCCAGATCCACCTACAAAAAATCTCTGACCAACTTTTGACATGTCTTTACTCTTCACCATAGTCAGCAATAAATGAGAATAGAAATCCTGACAAAGACCATATCAACACAAAAAAAAATTGTGCTACTGATCGCTTGCGGGATTAGTGGTGCAAACACGTCTGACGATTGTCAAACAAGATGGGTGTTCGACGATACACCCACCCATCTCTCTAGATGGGTGTTCGACGATACACCCACCCATCTCTCTCTCTCTCTCTCTCTCTCTATATATATATATATATATATATATATATATATATCCGGTTCTAAACACTTCTCACAAAAGAAAGATTATTGTAGTATTTTGAAAAACTACAACATTCCATTTGTTTTCAAATATTCATTAAATCATACACGTTTTACATAAATTTTTGATAACTAGTGTTATCCACCCTCACAAAATTCATATTAAATTTAGCTTTTAATCATGCTTGTAACAAATATCATTTTCATGATCATCAAGCTTTATCCCAACTACATAAGGTTGGCTTTATGAATCCTGTTTCTTCATTCCTTCTTGTCTAGATCTACAACTTTGCTTCATTTTTTCTGTCTAGTTAACAATTTACTTCTCCATAGAGTTACAATTTCTATGCTTCTGGACCATGGATGACTCATTATATTATTGGTACTTGTACCCTGAAATGTGAGGTCATGTTACCCATGTCTTAAATTGCTCAACTAGTTGCAGTAGAGTGCAATTCTAGCTGTGATTCTTATCCTGGGCCATTGGATGGTGTGTCTGATGCATCCATCTATGGTTACTGTGCCCATCATCTTCAATGAATCGCTACTGAAATGAATGCTTTTGCCTGCCAACTGCACCCACTTAACCATAATGGACCCTTATATATTTATGGTTCTAGATATCTTTTCCTCACAGAGAGCATAAAAGTAGTTGCAATTCATGCACATCGAGATTGCATTCAAGGGTCAGGCTCATGAAAAATAACATGTCATCAGTCGTCATCATGTCATTATTAGGCCTTCCTTTATACATGTGAATTGTCAAAAATATCTGTTGTACCAAATGGAGTAGAGATTTAAATATATAGTCACTATAATATGAGAACTGAAAATATGGGCATTTTCAATATTTTTTTTACAAATCCAATCATGTGGATGTGCTTGACATGGTGGATTTGCTAGGAATCAACCATTGAATTGTGCATTTTTCCATGAAAAAATAAGATTTTTGAATGAGCCATTGATTTCAAAGCCTTAAAAACATATCGTTTATACATAAAAAATGGGATGATTCAAGAGCTGGTTCTTATAAAACCAAGCAGGTAGATCACATCCTTACGATTAAATTCAAGAGAAAAGAACAAAAATTTCATGAAAATATCACAGTTCACACATTAGTTCTCATATTTCCAGTTCTCATGTTCTAGTGACTATGTAGCTTATTATGAACTTAATGTTATAACAGTCATCATACTTTTTTGAGATAAATAGATATGTACTTGAAAATAATGTTATACCACGACAAGGGTCCTATGTCAAGCTGAAAGCTGAGGATCAAAATCCCAATTAGGGCATTGGGGCTGTCTTTGCTTTATCATCGACCAGGCACATAAGGTTGGGTGGCCGTGTCCTCAACCCGGAGTTTTACTTAGTAGGGACAAGACCATTAAGTGACCTGGTTCTTGGTGCGGGTTCCTTTGTTATAAAAAAAAAGCATATTATATGCTGGGACAATAAATTTAAGTTATAACTACCAGTTGGATCGGCATTCTTGGATTACACTCCCTTGCCCCTTCTTTCTAATTCTTTTTCATTTTTTTGCTAGGTGAAGAGAACGCCCTATGCAGGGGTGTCAATGGGTCGGGTTTGGTTCGGATCCAGGTGATACTAGACTTCAGATTTTCGGCTATGGCATCGAGTTCGGACCCAAGTCTAATCGGGTCTATTATAAGATAAGCCATACCTCGATTCAAAGTAATGGTTTGCTTTCTCGCCGAGTTGACTCGAGAATCGTCCGAGTCAACTCGAATCGAAAGACTATCCGAGTAAAAAAACCAGGGTGACTGAACCGAAACTCGTCTTGTTCACGAGTCAAACTCGGGTGACTAGACCGAGTCACGATTTACGTTGAAAAAAAATTGATTTTCCAAACCCCACCCCTCTTTCCCAGTTTCCCTCTCTCCCGCGGTCCATCCCCCTCTCTGCGTCTCACAGCCCCGCTGCCCTCTCTCCTCCGCTCCACCCCCCCCGGCCTCCGATCCGCCACCATTTTCCGGCGTTAGCGACTGGGTTTCCGGTGGCAGGATCGAAGCCTGAAGAAGGTAACCCGGTCTCTCTCTCTCTCTCTCCCTCAGCCATGAGCCAGCAGGCCGCAGGCTTGCAGCTGCAACCTGGCGGCCTGCTCTCTCTCTGTCTCTCTCAATTGATGCGCTTCTACCCTATTTTTTGGTGTTTTTTTTTGCAATTTCCCTGTTCTGCAATTCCCCCCTCCCCCCTCTCTCTCTCGATCTTCTGTGGGGCCCGCCGCAGGTGCGCAGTCGCAAGAGATGGCGGCTGATCTGGATAACTTGGCTCCTCACTTCCTGGTGGGCTGTTTGGATGACCCGAAACAATGCGATATTCCATCAAACTCAGTCTCCTCCGCCTTCAGCCGCCCTCTCTTCCTCCTGACCCTGGCTGAATTTGTGGGAATTTCGTTCTTTTTTAGCCTTCTGTCTTCATGTTTTTCTGTTTGCTTTAGTGTTTTTCGGCCCTTGGTTTGGGTCTGCTGTTTTGTTTGCTCGCGGACTCAACGTTTGTTGACCCTTTGTCTTAGTAATGTTGATGTTTCGTTCGTCTCTCTCTCTCTCTCTCTCTCTCTCTCTCTCTCTCTCTCTCTCTCTCTCTCTTCTGCAGTTCTGACCTATTTTTTTTTCAATTTCCCTGCTACCCAGTGTTGTTAGTAATTTGGATCTGGATTGGATCCCGATTAGATCTAAATTAATTTTCTATAACTAACAGTTATAGATGTCAAATATACTTCGATTTGAAGTAGAGAGAAGTCCCATTTAGTCGTGGGCTTATCTGTAACCGTTAATAAGTTACGGAGAAATCCTTTTAGTATACCTGGTTGAGGGCAGGTGTGGATAATCAGTTTTCCTAAAGGTTTCAAATACACGGTTGGGTCTCTGCTCTATTTTCTCATTCTGTGACGTGACTCATATAAGGTAGATAAAACCTAGAGGAGAAGACTCTCCTGCTTCATTCATACGCCAGAGTTCCATCATTGAGCAATGGCAGGGACATCAGGTACATGCGTCTTTTGTTTTTTGTATTTTCAGTTTTAGTACATCATGCCTGTACCAATTGCTTTTAGTTTGGGGCCGATTTGACCCAACAATTAGTATCAGAGTCAGGTTTTCTATACCTTTGGGGCCTGCTCCTCCATCTCTGTATAAGGAAGAACAAAGATGGGGAAACTAGCAGCTTTGCTAGCCCAGAAAGATCGATTCTGTTCTTGAAACAGGATCGGTTTTTTGTTCAGTTAAGCTGAATCAGGGTTCTGGAAACTGGAAACCGGTTCGATACATTTTTCAATCCGGTTCCGGGAATTGTATCAGACCTGACCCATTTCGGATCCGATAGTAAACCGAATTGGGTTATAGTTTTGAACCAATCTGGTTCACGGATTGGATCCAGACACGTATCGGGTCCTGGCGAGTCCCTTGTGACCGACACGACTTGTGTTGGGTCACTGTTTCTTTTCGACGTTTTTGCCAAGACCGGATCTTTTCCCGCTGGTCGCCAGCAAAACCCCCGTTCTGTTCAAAGGGGGTTTTTGCCATAAAGGACAAGGGACGGGTTTTGGGTTAAACCCAAACCCTCCTGGAAATCAAAGACGGCTCTGACCGTCGGTCGTTTCGCCGAAAAAAAAACCATCTGTAAATAAATAAATAAATATATATGCTTATTGAGGGCATTTTTTTTGCTGTTTTTTCACTGACTTCCACCTCTGTCACTGTGTGGTGACCAGAGTTGGGAAAGAGGTCAGTACTGGACGGATCTACAGACCGCACCACGTCGGATGGCAAAAAGAGATTGAGGTTGGGTCGCCGTCGAATGACAGAAGGGTGTCGGGACTGGCGGGATAAGTTCGCCGGAGCTCGACGAAACCTCTGGTTGACAGTTTTTTTCCCTTTCTTCCGCTTTCCTTTTCTCTAGAAGCCTCTAGCATGGAAGATGTTGACAGGCTTCGCATCAGGTTCCGCCGGATGCGCCGCCATCTGTCCCATTGGGGCGTCGCCGTCTGTTTCGCTGGAGCCACCGGTCACCTCGTCGGATGCTTCAGATCGATGAGAGAGAAGGGGCTTTGAGGCGGCTAGGTTTTTTTTTCGTAAACATCATAACGATGATTATATACTTGGTAAACCGGATCGGGTCTGGACCCGATCCAGAATACCCGATTTTCCCTGGATCCTAAAGCGATAATCGGGTTCGGGTCTGGACCCAAGTCTATTATTTCGGGATCCATGGACCTAAAGTCCAGAAACATCAGGTACATCTGTTCCAAAACATGGTGTTCTGGAACATTCTGGACGCCCAGTTCGACTGTCCCAAAACATGGTGTTCTGGAACGGCCAGAACGCTGCGGAACAATTGTCCCAGAATAGTTTTGGTTGAGCAAGAAAGATAACTTGTCATTTGTTTCTCATGAATGTAATTTGATTGATGTTTCAATCAATAGTTGGTGGATTGACTCAGGTGCGACTGTGCACATTGCCAATTCTCTGCCGACATTTCTGAACAAGAGGGAACCAACAAGTCATGAAATCAACATCTTTTCCGGAAATAAGATGTGGTCTCATGTGAAAGCTGTTGGGACCTGCAGAATAGTATTAAATAGTGGTTTTATTTTGGATTTGGAAGATACTTTTTATGTTCCATCCTATAGCAGGAACTTTATTTTTGTATTAAGACTTGATAAATTTGGATATTGTATAAAGTTTGAACAGTCCAAATTATATATCAATAAAAATAATGTCTTGATTGGTTCTGCATTATTGTGTGATGAATTGTATCGTTTGGAAACCCAAACCCATATCTAGAAAACTCTTAATACTAATCAAATAATTGACAATAAGCGTAACCTGATAGATGATCAATCCTATCTTCTTTGGCATCGTCATTTAGGACACATCTCGAAAGAGAGAGTCCAACGGCTTGTGAAAGAAAGGATCTTGGGATCCTTAAATTTCACAGATAATAAACCGTGTTTGGACTACATCAAGGCTAAGCAGACAAACATATATAAGAAAAATGCCAAAAGAAGTGATAAGAGATTCTCACATTGTACTTCAAGATATATGTTGGATTAGAGATTCTCCCATTTTTCATTCACAAGGTGTTATTTACTTGCTACTTCCTTTGTTAAAGTTCTCATATCTGTTTGTTTTTTTCTTCTAAATGACAACAGTATGTTATCCTATAATATCTAAATGACATGCATTAATGCTTAATGGTTTTATCGACTATACTCAAGTGAGGTGTTTCTCTACTTTTGGTCTTTACTTAAGTCTGTGAACTATATGATTATAGGAGTTCTAAACCTGATTCGTGTCATCTAATACATTTTAATACTGTGAAGTTTGAACCGTTAGATGCTTATGTTTAGATCTTTATTCATGATTGGATCCAGTTTGAATTCTCCCAGATTCTCCATGAAATGGGGTGTAACAGAAACTCAAATTTATTTTGTTTTCCATTTGCATATTCCACAAAAGTTGACCCTTTCAGGCTATGTCACATAGGTGCGGGTGCGGATGCGGATGCGGGTACGGGTGCGGATGCGGATGCGGCGATGTGGCACTTTAAAAAAACTTGGGTGCGGGGGTGCGGGGAGGATATATATATATATATATTATATAATTTTTAACGTTTTTAAGTTAACATTACGTGTATTTCTGTGCATTTATATATTTATATATATAATATAGATGAAAATGGACTTGATTAGGGTTAACCAAATCTACTTTTGGATATAAATGGACCTCAGTGTGGTTGACTTCACCTAACACAAAGGAAGTTGTGTCCAAGTGTCTCACCCGCCTGGGTGCGGGTGTGACGTGGGTGTGGTGCCCTGTTAGAAGAGTCCATGTGACATAGCTTTGAGGTGTTTAGCAAGTGTTCATCTCTAATTCTCTCATCCTTCCCCACTTTTCACTGCAACATCCAAGCATGGTGTATATAATAGTAGGAAAATGTGTTTCATCTTTTTATTTTTTAGAAAATGAAGAGGAAGCAGGAGAAGCCTAAAGACCCTACTTGGGAGTTTGGGGAACCTTTAGACGAAGCAAAAAATAAGGTGCAATGTAGAAAATGTGGGAAAAAGATTCATGGAGGTATCAGTAGACTGAAATCACATTTGGCCCATAGGAAAGGAGATGTTGAAGGCTGTCCAAATGTTTCTCCGAAGACTAAGAAAGCTATGTGTGACAACCTTAATAAATTTCAAGCAATGAAAGGCAAAAGCAAGCTATGATGATGAAGTTGGTTCTCTTGGACTGAAAGATGATGATTATGAATCATATTCAATGGAATTGCACAAAGGAAAGCAAATACTTGTAGGATCTTCTCAATGTCAGGGATCATTAGAAGAAGAAAATACAACTCAAGAGCAAAAGAACAATATGAAAAACTTTGTGGTGAGAATAGAAGGATTTCCATCTATGAGGCAAATTTCAATAAGGTTTGCGATAGATGCAAAGTCAAGGGAGAAAATATGCACAACTAATATGCAATTTTTTTTTATCATTGTACAATACCATTTAATGCTGCAAGTTCACCATATTTTCAAAGGATGATAGATGTGATTGGGTATTATGGTGAAGGAATTAAGCTACATTCTCAAAAGGAAATAGCTAGAAGATATTTGCAAAAATAAATAGAATTAATCCATGACAATTTGCAATTATATTGGGATTCCTGGAAGGAGACTGGGTGCACCATTATGTGTGATGATTGGAAATATGAGAAACAAAGGACACTTATAAATTTCATGGTTTATTTTCTACAAGGTGTGTATTTTGTAAAATCTATGTGTGCTTCTAATATTGTTAAGATTGCTATTAATCTTTATAAGATTATTGATAAAGTTGTCGATGAGGTTGGAGAAGAGAATGCAGTGCAAGTGAATACTGATAATACAACCAACTATATGGCTGCAGAAAAAAAGATAAAGATAGTGGGCATTTGTTTTGGATGCCATATTCTGCTCACTGTATTGATCTCATGATAGAAGATATTGGAAAAATGCCGAGTGTAAATAAATGTGTGGAGAAGGGAAAAAGAATTACAAAATTTATTTACAATCATACTCTTGTTTTAAATATGATGAGATCAAAGTTTACTAATGAGGGTGAGATTGTAAGACCAGTTGAAACTAGATTTGCTACAAATTTTATATTACTTGATAGTTTGTTGAAGAACAAAAGTTATCTTAGAAAATTGTTTGTTTCTGATGACTAGAGTGCATGTAAACAAGCTAACGAAGATGAGGGTAAAGCAGTTTCAAGCATTGTATTAAGTGATTTATTTTCGAAAATAGTTCAACATATTGTGAAAACTGTGGAACCACTTGCACGAGTTCTTTGAATGGTTGATTTGTCAATGTCGATGGAGATTTGTCAAGTGGCAGGGGTTGGCAAGAGAAACCTTGTGTTTGTTGTCTTGGGAGTTGGGACTAAAGCCCTTCATACAACAACTGTGTAGACATGTGAAATTCGTCGGAGATCACCGAAGATTGTGAATTCCCTTTAGGTTATTCTTGATTATGCTTCTGATTTCTTCATACTCATTTTCACCCAAACGATATCTTGTTCTGTTTCCATGATTTCTGTTTCAACAAATCATCAAGAAACCCATTCACATGGGTTGTTGCAATTTTCACGGTGTAGTGTTTATGGTTTGATGTTAGGTCTCGAATGATCAAGAATTTGTGACCAATGTGATGTGGGTGTCGATGGTTATGGTCTTTTGAATAAGAAGTGCTATGATGATTAGATGTTTTTTGTTATGAAAACAGAGAGGCAAATCCTTGGAAGCGATTCATTATATATTACCAGGCTAAGCATTTCATGTCGAAAAAATTTAGTGGGGTCTCTTAATTTTGCATTTGGATGGTTGCAGTTTCCAAAGAATGGATACCCTTCATAGACAAATGTCTTAGTTCACTTTCATGGATTGGGGTTCTTTCCCATGCTGGGTCCTCTTTATAGAGGGTTGAGAATTTAATCAGATGCAAAGGAAGAGTTTATGAGTAACTATTTTGAGTAATAAGTGCAGCGTGAGGATTATCCCTAGCAAATTGGTTGCCAAAAGCTTGTGGTTGTTATTCTTTTCAATCTATTTCAATTGTTTTGGTGGCTATTAGTACCTACATGAGAATATTATCTCGCATTGGGCTTTTAGATATGGAAATAGTCAAATTTTGATCGAGAATGAAAAGAGAAAGCAAATTCTAATGTTGTATGAGCTAACATCTTTTATGTTTTGATCTTGTTTTTTGCTGTTGTGAGAAATTGATTCAGTGATGCTTTTGGCGATGTGTAGTTTCTTTTTGGGACTTTTCTTAACGATTGCCCTTCTTTCATATAGTTTGCGAATGGATTCTGTGAGCTTTGATATAACCGGGTTTCAAAATCAACAATTTCCTTTTCACAATTTTATTATGGGGGATTTAGTACCCTGGACACTCCCTACTATAAGTAGGAAAAGGTTCTGACGAGGAGAAAGATTCACAGAAGCGAGTAGAAGAGTGGTCATTATGGATGACTTTCAAGTCAGCTTTGGCTTTCAAACTTATTTTCTTCTATAGTTAAATCTTCTAGAGTTTCAACTATAGAAGGAACACCTCTCCTATGAAGGAGGGCAAATTTGGTTCCTTCAAATTCGGGTCTAAGCTTGTTAATAAATTGATAAAAATACTCTGTTTTAATTTGTTTTTCACGTAGCTCAATGTCTATAGGAGAATGCCATTTAGGCTCTAAGAGAGACAACTTATTCCAAATGAGGATAACACATTGTAATATTCTCTTATGCTCATGTCTCCTTGGGTCATGGTTCTCACTTTATTTTGGAGATTACAAACATGAGTTGTATCTTTCAAAGAATACATATCTTGGAGATATTTCTAAGCATCACTAGCAAAATTAAACTTTGCAAAGCTAGAACACTTCTTTACATCCACACTATTTATGAGCCACCCTATAATTTTGAAATGACCTATCTTTCATTCCTTTTACAGTTTTTTGTAATCGGCAATGACTTTAGTCATGTCATCTCCTTGAAGTGCAAGCTTTGCTAAACTAGGCCACTAAGGTCCAAGAAAGACAATTAAAAAATAATATTTTATTGATTGAGAAATGCACAAAAGATGTATAGCTTACAGAGGGGCCATAGCCTCATATTTATACACACACAACTAGCTGTTGGGGAGCTCCAAATAGCTAGATTTCTAGCCGTTAGCTCCCAACGGTCATATTGTCAAGGACAATAATGCCTTGACAATACTTACAAAAAACACAAGAAAAACAGAAATAAGAAAATACAAAAAAATAAAAAAACATAAGAGGACAGTTCTGCCCCTAATGGGCAGATCCTATTACAAGGATCAAATGACCAAAATACCCCTAATGGGTATTACCTATTACAAACACTTAAAATACATATATATGTATATATACATATCTATGTTATGTATGTATATGTACACCATTACGATAATCTTTTAACAACAGTATCCATACACAACCTAGATTATCATGTTGCTGTTAAAATATTATGTCTCTTTTAACTGTAAACTGAAATACCCATCAGGGGTATTTCAGTCCTTTTACTCAATAGGTGTCAGCCACCCTAATGAGCTAACATTTTTACTTTTTCTTTTTTTTTATTTACTTTTGCTTTTTACACTTTTTTTTTCTTTTTGACTGTTGTGAAAGGGACAGCTCCATATAGCTGTTGGAGCTGCCCCAACAGTCACAAATGTGACCGTTGGGTGCAGCTCCAACAGTCATATTGAGCTGCACCTGTGGCTTCTTTTTGCATTATAAATAGGCCTTAGTGGCCCTTGTAAACATATTCTTTTTTGTGAGTGCATATGCAATATTGTAAAGCCCCTCTTGGGAACTTATGAATTGAAGTTCATTTTGTTTCATGCTGTTGTGCATGTGTATCCGTGCCTTCGTGCACTTATGAGTGTTCTCCTTTGTGCACTCTTTGTATTTCTTGTATTGTGGTGTTACACACAATCTCTTTTTGTAGAGATTTTCACATGGTATCAGAGCAAGGTTGTTTGGATAAAGAAATTGGTGTGATTCTTCTCAATATCAAGTGCCTCGAAAAACGTGCCTTCAACTTTTTGGTGATTGGAGTGAAGGTTCTTCTTTATTCAATATTTTAGAAGATTACTACAACAAGAAAGATTTAAAATCTTATTGTGGTACATATTCTTTTCTTTCTTCTTTCCTCTCTAATGGGTGAGAAAGACTCCCATTTTTCTCTTGGTTTCAAGCTAAATGGCTCAAATTATCATGTGTGGGCCGGAAATATGGAAGCTCACATCAAAGGGAAAGGGCTTTGGGGTTACATTCAAGGCTCGATTCCGGAACCCGAGCCTAAAATTACTTTGGTTAAAGAAGGAGAAATCAAAATCCTTGAGGGAGATGAAAGAACTAATGCTCTTGAGGAATATAGTAGGAAACATGAGCAATGGGAAATGAAGAATTTTAAGATCTTGTCTTGGATTTTCTCTTCCGTTGAGACAAGGATTAATGCCAACATTATAAAGTTTAAAAAGACTTCTCAAGCGTGGGAGTATCTTGAGAAGATGTATACTTCTAGGGACTTGTCCCATAAGTATTATCTTCAAAAGAGAGCGTTAACTCTTGTTCAAGGTGATATGTCTATAAGAGAGTATTTTGCGGAACTCTCTTCAATTTGGGATGAGCTTGCCATGCTTGAACCCAAGTGGAGTGGAGAAGCCATAGAGCTTCGTCATAAGCAATTAGAAGAAGACCGATTCTTCAATTTTTTGAATGGGCTAAGGCCCGAGTTTGAGCAAATAAGATCTTCTCTCCTATCCTCTTTTACCTCTCATTCTCTTGAAGATGTCTTAACTAAATTAAGTGGAGAGGAAACCCGTATGGGCATTAGCAAGCAAAATCCTAGTGTGCTTGCAATGTCCACAAATCAAGAAGAATGTGATGGTGTTAATGCCGTTTCTAGACCCGGTAACAATTTAAGAACATATAGACCTCCTCATTTTAAGAATCAAAATCAAGGAGGAAGAAGAGATTATAGCAAAATCTCGTGTCACTTTTGCAAAGAACCGGGTCATATCAAACCGGTTTGCCCAAAATGGAAGAAACTTCTAGCAATGACAACTACATCTCAACCATCCAAAGAGGAATCTTCAAAAGAAGCTCTATCTCTCAATCAAATTGTGGAGGCTCTTCAACCTCTTCTAAAGGGAGCTATTTCTGGTGCCGCCGTATCCACCTCTTCTCCTCCAGGTAAAACTTCTTGGCTCTTAGATTCGGGTGCATCCTTTCATATGACCCCAAACATTTCATCTCTTTCCGAGTATTCTAAAAATGTGTCACCTTCTTTTGTTTCGACCGCAGATGGTACTTCTCTAGAAATTAAGGGAATTGGAAATTTTAAAACCCAAAACTTCTTTATTTCAAAAATTAGACTTATACCAAAATTAAATTTAAACTTGCTTTCCGTTTCTCAACTCACGGACCTTGGGTGTAACATTCAATTCTCATCTAATAAATGTTTAATACAGAATCACCGGTCCGGGAGATTGATTGGGGAAGGCTCTAGGAAAGGAGACTTGTACTATGTGGACTTTCTTCAAATTCCTAAAAACACCTTTTGTAATGTGGCCCAACATAAAGACATAAATGTTTGGCACAAGAGACTTGGTCATCCCAACATTACCAAGTTATCCTATCTACATTTTGTTAAAGATCTTTGTAAAAATACTTTATCTTGTAATGATTGTATTCTTGGAAAAATGAGAAGTATACCTTTTGAACCAAGAACTATGTTTAGTACTAAACCTTTTGAAATTATTCACTCGGATGTTTGGGGACCGACACCTGTAATATCCAAAGGTGGTTTTGCTTACTATGTGATTTTTGTAGATGATTTCTCACGATATTGTTGGATACATTTGTTAAGAAGACACATTTGGATTGAATCAGATCTTGATCCAATCCATAACACCGCCTAAGGCACGCGCCTCTAGGCGGTGGCATACTTGTAATTACATTCCTTTTTTATTATGTATTTTGTAAAATGTACATTTTGAGTATAAATAGAATGATACAAAGGGGGAGATGTATTCTGCACCCCACTTTATCTCTCCTCTCTTCCTCTCTCTCAGGTTTTCCTATTTCCCTCTCTATCTCTCTCTCTTGTTACAGCCCACATATATCAAAATCTTACATGGTATCAAAGCCAGGTTCGGGCTGAAGACATATCGTGCGGGATCCCTCTCTTGATCGTAAGTTCCTCTCTCCCAAAATCCCTAAACCTCTCTCCTTCTTGCCGTGAATCCCTCTTTCTCCCAAATAACCCTATTTCTCCTCTTCTTCTTCTTTCTTACCGTGAAGATCTCCTTTTACTCCGAAAACACCATCTGTTTTTGTCTCCACTGTGCCCTAATTTCTGCCCTAATTTTCAATCCGCCCCTAATTTTCTCAAATTTTGCCCTAGTTTTACCCTAAATCCCAAATTCGTCTAATTTTACCTTAAATCCCTCTATGGCTGCCCTCTCTTCCAGCTTTCTTTCTCAACTTATCTCTCAAAAACTCAATCAAACCAATTATTTGACGTGGAAACGTCAAATCATCCCCTTTATCAAGAGTCATCGGCTTTATGGCCACATTGATGGCTCTCTTCCTGCACCACCTGAGTTCAATGTGACTGATGTGAAGAATGCTGCCGGGGAAGTTGAAAGCACATTAACTGAGCCTAATCCGGATTATGATACATGGACGGCACATGATCAAGCTCTTGTTGCTTATATCACATCAACCCTTTCAGATGAAGTGCTCGCAGGGATTGATGATGATCTCACTGCAATGGAGTTGTGGCAGGCCTTAGCCACAACATATTCCCAAATTTCTGAAGCCCGATTTCTTCAACTTAAGAGGCAATTTCAAGATTGCAAGCGTGGTACTAGATCAGTTTTGGAGTTTATGACTGAACTGAAGAATATTAGTGATCAACTGGCCATTGTGGGACACCCTATTAACGATAAAGACAAAGTTCAACAAGTCCTAAGTGGGTTGGGACCTGATTTCGATGTCTTCTGTACTGCTTTAGAGGTGTTGCCTTCCCTTCCCTCATTTGAAGATCTCAAGGCAAAACTGCTTTAACATGAAGCCAGCCGATTGCAACGTGAGGACTTATTGCCGCATGGTCAACACAATGTTCTTGTTACAAACACTTATTCTCATCCAGGGAATCGTGCTAAAGGGTTCCATGTGCAACCAGGGACGGGAAGAGGAATCCTTCCTACTCCTCAGGCTACCACACAGGGCAATATCCCACGGAGGATCCCTACTTGTTTTTATTGTAACAAAAAGGGACACGTAAAGTCTGAGTGTTGGCACAATTCGCAGAACAATGGCAAAGGGGTTCGACGCGATAACACGCAGACGAGTTCACATGTGCCAGGCAACCATATTCCTCCAGATGTGCAACAAATTCTTATGACTGCTATGTCCAAGATCAATTTTAAACAGAATGAGGAAGGAACTTGGTATGTGGACTCTGGTGCAGCAACTCATGTGACTGATAATGCAGGTAAACTTTCTAGTGCTCTCCCTTATTTAGCTCAAGGCTCAGTTGTTACAGGAGATGGATCCCATCATAAGATATCCCACATTGGAAATGCACAAGTGTCTTTGTCTCACTGTTCTTTACCCTTGAAAAATGTTCTAGTTGTTCCAAATATCAAGAAAAATATTATTTCTGTCTCTAAGCTTATTGATGATTCTAATTCCTCTGTTGAATTTACTCCATCTTCTGTTTATGTCAAGGATGCTCGAACCAAGAAGACATTCGCTGAGGGTGTTCGCAAGGGCAACATGTACGTTCTTGAGGAAGCTCCAACAGTGTCTGCGTCAAGTGTCTCTGTTCCGTCTTCTCCTAGTCCTCATCCTGTTGCTTTAACAGAGTATGATAGGTCATTCATTTGGCATGGCCGTTTAGGTCATTGCAGTCATTCTTTTATTCGTGATCTTGTTAAGAATGGGTTCATCCCCAAGTCCAGTCTGAGTCCTGTCAATGAGTCAGACATGTGCTCTAATTGTCATATTTGTAAGAGCCATGCCTTGCCTTTTCAGTTGATAAATAAACGAGCATCCAAATTATTTGAGACAATATATTCTGATGTTTGGGGACCAGCTCCTCTTTCTTCTTCTTCTGGGAGCAAATATTATGTTGTTTTTATTGATTCTTACTCTCGATACACTTGGATTTATTTTATGAAGCATAAATCCGAAGTGTTTCACTTGTTTACTCAATTTCATGCCTTAGTCCGCAACAAATACTCCTCTAATATTGTGCATTTCCAATGTGATGGTGGGGGAGAATTTATCTCAAAAGAATTTATTGAGTACTTACTAAATCATGGGATCACTAGACAGATTTCCTGTCCACATACACCTCAACAAAATGGCATAGCAGAGAGAAAACACAGACATATAGTTGAATCTGCATTAAGCATGTTACATAATACTGGCATCCCCATGACTCTTTGGACTGAAGCTTTCCATACTGCCGTATATATCATCAATCGTTTGCCATTGTCATTACTTGAAGGAAACTCTCCATATTTCCTTTTACATCATGAACACCCTGATTACAATGTGCTGCGGGTTTTTGGGTGTATTTGTTATGTTCATGTTGATGTCTCTTTACGAAACAAATTTCAGGATCGGGCTATTATGTGCAGATTTATTGGTTATTCTGACCGTTATAAAGGGTATAGATGTTACAATCCCAAAACTGGGCGTGTACACATTTCCCGTCATGTTGTTTTTGATGAACTCAGATTCAAGGACTCGACAGACACATTTGTGGAATCCAATGCTGATCCTCAGACTTATGATCCATGGCTAAGTGCTGAAATCTTATTTCCACAGGGTGATCCACATCAATCTTCGGCTCCAATATGTCATGACACTTCCTTTGCCTCATCCCAAGTTGATTCAGAACCATCCACATGTGATCCTCGACCATCTGGATATTTTTCAGGGATGACCTATAGTAGAAGGCTTCCCTCTATCCGTGCTTCAGACACAACCAATGTTCTTCCACGCAGATCAGAACGGGTGAGACATCCAATTGACAGGTGGGTCAGCTATGACAATTTTTCTTTAGATTTTCAGATCTTTATGACAGAGGTGAACAAAAATGAGGAGCCCAAGAGTTATGATCAAGCCTCTCAAGATAGACGTTGGATTGATGCCATGAATGAGGAGATGTCTGCCTTGCATGAATGTCAAACTTGGGCTCTTGTTCCTCGACCAGACGGGAAAAATGTAGTGAGTTCCAAATGGGTTTATAAGATTAAATATAAACCCGATGGCAGTGTTGATCGATACAAAGCCCGTCTTGTTGCCAGAGGATTCACTCAACATTATGGTGAGGATTATGATGAAACTTTCAGTCCAGTTGTCAAGATGGGGACAATACGAGTTATTCTTTCACTGGCAGTGTCATATGGATGGCCTTTATATCAGTTGGATGTGAAGAATGCATTTCTTCATGGCTATTTGAAAGAAGAAGTATATATGGAGCAATCTCCAGGGTATGCATCAAGTGATCCTACTCAATGGGTTTGCAAACTACAGAAGTCATTATATGGGCTCAAACAAGCATCTAGATCATGGTTTGACAGGTTCTCTCTCCATATTCAACAGGCTGGTTTCACTCGAAGCGCTCTTGATCATTCTTTATTCTTATATCGGTAAGGTGAAACTGTAACTTGGCTTCTCATATATGTGGATGATATAGTACTCACGGGAAACTCTTCCTCTCATATCGCTCATGTTAAAGAGGTCCTACAAGAGGCTTTTAAAATGAAAGATCTTGGCGAGCTACGATACTTCTTGGGGGTTGAACTTGATAGAAAGGATAATGAGATGACTCTCACTCAACATAAGTATGCTCTTGACATATTAAACAAGGCAGGGATGTCGCAGTGCAAACCCATAAATACTCCCAGTGTTCTTAACTCCAAGTTGCGTGCTCTTGATAGAAGTGATGCATATCCTAATCCTCGGTTTTATCGAAGTATTGTTGGCATGTTGCAATACCTCACTTTTACCCGTCCTGACATAGTATATGCAGTAAATCAGGTCTCTCAATTCATGCATGCTCCCACAGAAGAGCATATGGAAGCAGTTAAGCGGATTTTACGCTATCTCAAAGCTACTATTGGAGATGGCCTCGTTTACACAAGGTCCTCAAATGTCTTGGATGGACATCATCTTTATACCTATACTGATGCTGACTGGGGGGGTGATCCAGATGAGAGACGGTCTGTTTCGGGTTATTGTGTTTTTCTTGACTCCAATCTCGTCTGTTGGAGTAGCAAAAGACAACGGGCCATTTGCAAGTCAAGCACAAAAGCAGAATATAGAGCCATGGCTGCCGGCACTGCTGAAGTTGCATGGTTACGACACCTCCTTGGAGAACTCTTACTTCCCATTGCCAGCTCCTCCTTCCTTTGTGATAATCAGAGTGCTATTAAAATGGCTTTCAATCCCATCTCTCACAGTCGTACCAAGCACATAGAGATTGATCAACATTTCATTCGTCAAAAGGTTGAAGACGGGGTCATTTCTCCAACATATATTCCTACATCACAACAGGTGGCAGACTTGTTTACTAAAGGACTTACAGGCGAGCACTTCTGGACTTTGAAGAACAAGTTGTGCATGATTCATCCCCATGCCCAACTTGAGGGGGGCTGTTAAGAAGACACATTTGGATTGGATCAGATCTTGATCCAATCCATAACACCACCTAAGGCACGCGCCTCTAGGCGGTGGCATACTTGTAATTACATTCCTTTTTTATTATGTATTTTGTAAAATGTACATTTTGAGTATAAATAGAATGATACAAAGGGGGAGATGTATTCTGCGCCCCACTTTATCTCTCCTCTCTTCCTCTCTCTCAGGTTTTCCTATTTTCCTCTCTATCTCTCTCTCTTGTTACAGCCCACATATATCAAAATCTTACAACATTTTCTCAAACATAAGCATGAAGTTTTTTCATGTTTTAAAACATATCATATGATGATTAAAAATCAATTTAATAGTAATTTAAAGATATTTAGGACCGATTCCGGAGGTGAATATCTCTCTAATGAGTTTAAGAAATATCTTGAGGATTGTGGCATTGTCCATCAAAGATCGTGTCCTAAGACCCCACAACAAAATGGTTTGGCCGAAAGAAAGCATAGGCATATCATTGAAACCACTAGAACCCTTCTCATTTCCCAAAATATTCCTAAAAATTTTTGGGCCGAAGCGGCTCTTGCTTCCGTCTATCTTATCAACCGACTTCCATCCAAAAATTTAGATAAAATTTCTCCCTTTGAGATTCTATATGAAAAAGAACCTGATTATAATAGGTTGAGAGTTTTTGGTTGTAAGTGCTTTGTTCTTACCGATAAAAATGATAAACTCTCACCAAAAGCCATTCCTTGTGCTTTCCTTGGCTATTCGGAAACTCAAAAAGGATTTCGATGTTATGACTCTAAGAATGATAAATTATATGTTTCAAGGAATGTAACTTTTTTGGAAAATGATAGTGGTTTTGAAAAAAATGAATCTCATTTAGAAAATGCCGATTACTCCTTTCTTTTTGACCTTTTATCTAAGGATGATGATATCTCTAGTGATGATGAATCAACATATAATAGTGAAAATGAAATGGTTGTGATCTACAATAACTCTAACCCTTCTACCCCTCAAGAAGAAAATGTATCTAGAGAACCCATCACTTATTCGCATAGAGATAGAAGCACCTTTAGGAGTGCTATTGAACTATATAGTGAACCTAGTGAGACTATTTCCACTCATGATTCTCATCCTAGGAGAACTGAAAGAACTAGAAGGACTCCCTCTAGATTCGTATCTTTTGATTCTTTCTCTCCTAAATATCGAGTTTGTTTGAGTGCCATTCACTCTTATTTTGAACCAAAAATTTTTGGAGAAGCCAAACAATGTACTGAATGGAGAGAAGCCATGGAGAGTGAACTCAAAGCTCTTAAGAAAGCTAACACTTGGGAATTTCAATCTCTTCCCAATGGCAAGAAAACTATAGGATGTCGATGGGTGTTCAAGGTCAAGACTAAGAGTGATGGTTCTCTTGAAAGGTATAAGGCTCGTCTTGTAGCTAAAGGGTACAGTCAAGAATATGAGATTGACTATGAAGAGACATTTGCTCCAGTAGCTCGTATGGTTACTGTCAGATGTCTTGTCACCATTGCTTCAATTCAAAAATGATATATTTACCAAATGGATGTCAAAAATGTCTTTTTAAATGGAGATCTTAATGAAGAAGTTTACATGGATGCTCCACCTGGTATGAAAATCCCTAAAAATAAAGTTCTTCGTCTTCATAAAGCTCTTTATGGACTGAAACAAGCACTCAAGGCTTGGCACGATAGGTTTAACAATGTAATGACTGAAAATGGTTTCACTTCATGCTATACTGACACTGCATTGTTTGTTAAGAAATCTGATGCAGGGATTGTTATATTATTGTTATATGTTGATGATATGTTAATAACAGGTGATGATATCAAAGGAATCAAGAGCATTAAATCTATTTTGACTTCAAAATTTGAAATGTCAGACTTAGGATTTCTGACATATGTTTTGGGAATTGAGGTTGCCTATTCTCAGAGAGGCTATTTTTTGTCTCAAACTAAACTTGCTTGTGAGATTCTTGATAGATCAGGAATCACAGATGACAAGGTCTGTGAAACTCCTGAAATAGTAGGTTCGAAGATGAAGATTGATGATGGGATTCTCTTAAAAGATCCCACACCTTACCGGCAACTGGTTGGATCCCTAACGTATATCAGCATTACCAGGCCTGATATTTCTCATGCAGTACATGTTGCTAGTCAATTTCAACATGCACCTACTACCGTCCATATGAGTGTTAAAATGTATCTCTCTTTATGTAAATATTTACATATATATATAAAGAGAGATACATATACATATATACATCACGTATATATGTATATGTATCTATCTATATATATGTAAATATATATGTTTCTTTTTTCTTGTAAAATCTGAAAGGGTATTTTAGTCATTTCTCTCCATTTTGCGCATATTCATAATTATGAATATGCTGTAATTCTTTTTGCTTTTTTTACTTTTCTTCTTTTCTTTTTTCTTTTCCCTTTTTTGTCTTTTTTCTTTATTTCCTTGTTGACTCAAAGTCAACCTTGGAGGGCTCAACACTAGCTGTTGAGCCTCTCCAACGGTTAGAATTCTAACCGTTGGAGGGGCTCCAACAGCTAGTGGAGCCCCTCCAAGGCTCCTTTTCCCTCTTATAAATAGGGGAGTTCCCCCTTTGTAAACTTCACTTCTTGGAGCTTTTGTTCTCCATTCTTCTCAATAAAATTCTTTATATTTTGTATGCCTTTGTGCATTTGAGTTTCTTTATTGTACCTTTGTGTACATTTGTTCTAAGTGTTCTTATGCATTTGTGCACATTGGTGGTGTTGTGCTTATCGCACACTTTATCTCATTTTTTGAGATATTTTCACAATGAGCGCCATCCTTCGCATCATCAGATACATAAAGGGTACAGTAAACAAGGGAGTATTTCTATCTTCTACGTCTGAATTAAGTTTAATTGCTTATACTGACTCTGATTGGGGAGGTGACACAAATAACCGTCACTCCAACACTGGTTTATGTATTTTTTTAGGTGAATCATTAATCTCTTGGAGATGCAAGAAGCAACAAAAAATATCGCTTTCATCCACCGAAGCTGAGTATAGAGCCATGGCATCTACTACCATGAAGATTGTTTGGATTCGCAACTTGTTGGAAGATATGAATATTCAAGTTCAAGGGCCCACAAAATTATGTTGTGATAATAAAAGTGCAATCTACATTGCCAAAAATCACACATTTCATGAGCGCACGAAGCATATCGAGATGGACTGCCACTATGTTCGTGAAGAATATTTAAGAAAAACCATTGACCTTCCTTATGTTACATCAGAATATCAACTGGCAGACTTCTTCACTAAGGCGCTGTGTTCTCCAAGATTTAACTTCCTTCTTGGCAAACTTTCGGTCGTGACACCCTAAGTTTGAGGGGGAGTGTTAAAATATTATGTCTCTTTTAACTGTAAACTGAAATACCCATCAGGGGTATTTCAGTCCTTTTACTCAATAGGTGTCAGCCACCCTAATGAGCTAACATTTTTACTTTTTCTTTTTTTTTTATTTACTTTTGCTTTTTACACTTTTTTTTTCTTTTTGACTGTTGTGAAAGAGACAACTCCATATAGCTGTTGGAGCTGCCCCAACAGTCACAAATGTGACAGTTGGGTGCAGCTCCAACAGTCATATTGAGCTGCACCTGTGGCTTCTTTTTGCATTATAAATAGGCCTTAGTGGCCCTTGTAAACATATTCTTTTTTGTGAGTGCATATGCAATATTGTAAAGCCCCTCTTGGGAACTTATGAATTGAAGTTCATTTTGTTTCATGCTGTTGTGCATGTGTATCCGTGCCTTCGTGCACTTATGAGTGTTCTCCTTTTTGCCTTTGTGCACTCTTTGTATTTCTTGTATTGTGGTGTTACACACAATCTCTTTTTGTAGAGATTTTCACAGTTGCAAGATGGCATGTCATATCTTCATAGTATGTAAGTATTTTTAATGCCTACTTTATTGCAGAGTTTAAAAATGTACCCCCCTCATCCTCATCTTATGGATATTGATAATGCTCGGGAATTGCTGCATTTGATATTTTAAATCAGTAAAACAAACGGCTTTATATCTTCCTGGACCACCAAAGGGATTCATATTTAAAACGTGTGCTCTTTAGAGCATGTGCATGTATGCGTCTATCATTGCATGCCTTAAGGCAAGAAATCTTTGTGGCTTTGATGGGTTTTCTGTGGTGTGCTTATTCTAGCAATGCGTCTTCTGGCAGATCTTATTCCATCTAAGTGTGGATATTAGTCCAATGAAAGCTAAACGATTTTCGTTATATTGAAAAGCTGACTGCTTGTGGGTGTTGTGTTTGCAGGAAGAAAGGAGGGATTCATCAATCTATCTCATTCAATCATGAATTTTTTGGACTGGTATATAAAGATTTCCATTGTCTCAACATTGTGTGGAGCATCAATGGAGTATTTCATGATCAAGACTGGTTTCTGTGTGAGAGCCCTCCTTTTTCTTTTTATTCAGTCAATTTTAATAGTGTGACCATGTTTCTTAATTCTCATAAGAAGCCATAGGTTATGATTTGATCTGTCCTTAGGTGTCATTTTGATCCTGCTCATAAGAGGTTTGGTTAAGAGTGAATTTGAAATGTAGAAGGTTTTCATGTTTTAGAAGTTCTGTCAAGCTTGAAATGGTCTTTTCAGTTTTCTTCTTGTGTTAAGACTTATGTAGTTAATTGAATTTTGAATATGATATACAACAACAACTACGCCTTCATCCCAAAACAATTGGGGTCGGCGATATGAACCAACAAAGAAAATCATTCTGGGTCTTCCACATGAATCCTTCTCCTCCATTCATTTCTATCCAATGCCATGTTTTCGGTGAGGTTCAAAGCATTCATATCCTTTCCTATCACCTCCATCCATGTCTTCCTAGGCCTACCCCGACCTCTTTTAACTAATATATTTTCCCATTTCTCCATCCTTCTAACTGGAGCATCATTAGACCTTCGTCGAATATGTCCAAACCACCGTAAACGATTCTCTCTCATCTTATTTTCAATGGGTGCAACGCCTACCTTCTTACGTATCTCCTCGTTCCGAATCTTATCTTTTATTGTATTTCCACACATCCATCTCAGCATACGCATCTCAGCTACACTCATTTTTTGAATATGATGTCTCTTGGCAGCCCAACATTCCGTACCATATAGTAAAGCGGGCCTAATAGTCGTCCTGTAAAACTTTCCCTTCAACCGCAATGGCATTCTACGATCGCACAACACTCCAGTTGCACTCTTCCATTTCATCCACCCAACCTTTATCCTATGATTTACATCTCCATCAATTTCTCCATACTTTTGAATGATAGATCCCAAATATTTGAAAGAATCATCCACCGGTATTTCTTGCTCACCAAGCTTCACTACACTCCCATCTCTATTTCGTTGCTTACTAAATCGACATTCTATGTATTCTGTCTTACTCTTACTCAACTTAAAACCTCTTGCTTCCAATGTCTACAACAACAACAACAACAACAACAACTACGCCTTCATCCCCAAACAATTGGGGTCGGCGATATGAACCAACAAAGAAAATCATTATGGGTCTTCCACATGAATCCTTCTCCTCCATTCATTTCTATCCAATGCCATGTCCTCGGTGAGGTTCAAAGCATTCATATCCTTTCTTATCACCTCCATTCATGTCTTCCTAGGCCTACCTCGACCTCTTTTAACTAATATATTTTCCCATTTCTCTATCCTTCTAACTGGAGCATCATTAGGCCTTCGTCGAATATGTCCAAACCACCGTAAACGATTCTCTCTCATCTTATTTTCAATGGGTGCAACGCCTACCTTCTTACGTATCTCCTTGTTTCGAATCTTATCTTTTATTGTATTTCCACACATCCATCTCAGCATACGCATCTCAGCTACACTCATTTTTTGAATATGATGTCTCTTGGCAGCCCAACATTTCGTACTATATAGTAAAGCGGGCTTAATAGTCGTCCTATAAAACTTTCCCTTCAACCGCAATGGCATTCTACGATCGCACAACACTCCAATTGCACTCTTCCATTTCATCCATCCAACCTTTATCCTATGATTTACATCTCCATCAATTTCTCCATACTTTTGAATGATAGATCCCAAATATTTGAAAGAATCATCCACCGGTATTTCGTTCTCACCAAGCTTCACTACACTCCCATCACTACTTCGTTGCTTACTAAATCGACATTCCATGTATTCTGTCTTACTCTTACTCAACTTAAAACCTCTTGCTTCCAATGTCTGTCTCCATAATTCTAACTTAGCATTAACCCCAACTCTAGACTCATCAATCAAAACAATATCATCAGCAAACAACATACACCATGGCACATTTTCTTGAATTGATCTCGTAAGCTCATCCATCACTATAGCAAATAGAAAAGGGCTTAAAGCAGATCCTTGATGTAACCCAACCGTTATAGGAAAATTGGTTGTCACCCCTCCACAAGTGCGGACATTGGTTAGTACTCCTTCATACATATCTTTAATTATACTAATGTACTTGAGAGAAACACCTTTCTTCATCATTGTCCACCAGAGAACGTCCCTAGGTACTCTATCGTAAGCCTTCTCCAAATCAATAAAAACCATATGCAAATCTTTGTTCCTCTCTCTATTTCTCTTAATAAGTTGTCTAAGAAGATGTATAGCTTCTATAGTTGATCTTCCAGGCATAAAACCAAATTGATTCTCCGATATCATGACAATCTTCCTCAACCTAGACTCAATCACCCTCTCTCAAAGTTTCATAGTATGACTCATGAGTTTTATACCACGATAGTTTGTGCAATCTTGTATATCACCCTTATTCTTATATAGAGACACCAAAGTACTCTTCCTCCACTCATTAGGCATCTTATTTGTCCGCCAAATCTTGTTAAAAAGATTTGTCAACCATTCTAAACCTTTCTCTCTCAAGCATTTCCAAGCCTCGATAGGTATACCATCTGGGCCAACTGCCCTTTTTTATTTCATTTTCTTCAAAGCCTCTGCAATTTCTTTCTTTTGAATCTTGCGCATGAAGTCACGATTCATCTCATGAAAAGGAATTGAAAAGTCTCCAAGATCCTGAGCATGACTTTCATTAAATAGCTTATCAAAATAATCTTTCCATCTCTCCTTAATCTCCTCATCTTTGACTAAAACCCTTTGAGTTTCATCTTTGATACATCTAACCATACCAAGATCCCTCGATTTCCTATCTCTCATCTTTGCAAGCCTATAAATATCCTTTTCACCCTCTTTGGTATCCAACTTGTCATAAACCTCCTTATATACCTTATCCCTCGCGTTCCGAACTACTTTTTTAGCTTTCTTCTTTGCTATCATATACTTATCCAAATTCTCATTATCACGATTTTTACTTAGATTTCTATAACACTCTCTTTTAACCTTAATAGCTAATTTGACATCCTCGTCCCACCACGATGTATCCTTACCTAGCGGTGCACCGCCTTTAGACTCACCCAATACCTCCTTAGCCACCTTTCTCATGCCACCCGCTATCTTATTCCACATAGATTCTGAATCCTCCTCGAGACACCAATCAACTTCCTTAATTACCCGCTCTACAAACATTCCTTGTTTAGCTTCTTTCAATGCCCACCACTTAATTCTAGGATCTATCATATGTCTATCCCATTTTGAATATGATATGTTTCTTTTTATTTTGCATTAACATGGATTTCCTGGAGTCATTATGCTTTTTTTTAATCTAATTTGATATATAACATCCCTCACTGAAAATGTTCAATGAACTTTCTTTTTTCAGCTTTATTATTCATTTCTTCAATTTACACGGACTTGGAGAATTTCATTGTTCCTTTCCCACAATTTCAAACTTCAGTGGATTTATTGTCATTTTTGATCCATTATGTTGACATTCAAAAAGCATTGTGTTTAGGCTACTAAACTTCAAGAAGAGAATCACCTAAATATAGTCTGCTTTGGAGTGAAAGGTGCTTTTGAAAGCATACCTAGCTCACATCTTACGGGAAAGTATTCACTTGACTCTTTCTCAAAGACTGATGCAGAGAATGATCCTTATTTAGTAGCTGTTTTCTTGGCATGCTCTTTATGATGCAATCAACCATATTTAGTTGGCCTGTTGTATGTCGTTGCGAAAATTTTTGCCTGATGATTGGCTTCATTTGCTTTTCTGTCTCTCTTTTCTGAAGTTCAATGGATCATGATTCAAAAAAGGCATGTTATAAAAAAATGCAACTGAATTTCGTATACTTGCATATGATCCACTCTTGGTGATGTATGTGACCTTGTAGGTTTTGACCAGCCTATTGGTCAAAGCCAGACTTGTATGCTTTAGTCCATCTGACTGGGCCCAACAATCTAAGTATAGGCCAGATCTAGAAGACTGGGTTTGAGTTTCGGGTATTCAGTGGACATCATGAGTTTCAGCTGACTTGAGTTTGCCATATGGGATTCTTTTTTCAAGCTTAGGGCCTTTTGGTTTTAGTTTTCATGGACTATTGATTACCCACATGTGCTTATAAATCCAGTCTTTTGTTTCCCTTATCAGACTTCTTTTATTTGTAAAGGTGAAAAAAAGCCTCTATTTGGAATGCAGGAAATGACAGTGTCCAGGGAAGTGGGAAGACAGGAATGTGGCATATGTTGGGAAGTTGGAAAGTATTAAAGTGGCATATGCAGTCTGGTCCAAGTCTGTTATGCTTTGAGAACCTGGTGGAGCCTAGCTTTATCTTGTAGCCAAATTTATTTCTTAAATTATCCTTGTACTGACAAGGCAGTGGTTTGGTTTAGGCATTTTGTTGGCTCTTTGTTGCTTTTAGGTTGAGCCATCGGTTCATGCATAAGAGAATGCTTCTTGACGTACTAAGCACTCGGCTTGCATGCTTTAGAAACCAAAAAACCCTTATTATTAACTTGCAAACTAACAACTCAGTGTCTTGCACTGAAGCACTGACGCTTTCCTTTCTATGAAATTATAGTAGTATTTCTGTTTGTCAGGTTCTACAACAAAAAATGAGGACCTATGCCATGGAGGCCTTGGTGTATCCAAAATAAGTCAGGCAGTCAACTTGAGAAGCTTCCATTGCCTGTGTCTGTGTTCTAGCTGGTACATCACTTTACAGTTTCATGTGGTTGTCCTTTTGCTTCTTCCCTTTGCCGAGGCTGTGTTCTGGCTGGTATATCACGTTGCACTTGCTTGTGATTGCCATCTACTTCCCCTTTTTTGCAACCAAATTCTTTCAGCTAAACTACTCAATCAAGTTGAGAAGCTTCCATTGCTTGTGTCTATGTTCCAGCTAGTACATCAGTTTACAGTTGGATGTGATTGTCATCAACCTTCTTCCCTTTGTCGTGGCTGTGTTCTAGCTAGGACATCAAGTTGCAGTTGCACGTGATTGTCATCTACCTTCTTTCCTTGCTCTGCAATCAAATTCTTTCAGCTAAACTACTCATTGCCTCAATTAAGTTGAGAAGCTTCCATTGCTTGTGTCTATGTTCCATCTAGTACATCATTTTACAGTTGCATAAGATTGTTATCAACCTTCTTCCCTTTGTCGTGGCTGTGTTCTAGCCAGTACATCAAGTTGCGTTTGCATGTGATTGTCATCTACCTTTTCCCCTGCTTTATGACCAATTTCTTTCAGCTAAACTCCTCATTGCTTGAATGAATGATATAGGTACTGGTAAACAACGGCAATCTATCCTGCTGTTCGAACACCTCAAATAGTCCTTTCGTTTGCCAATGATAAAAGGATTAGGGAAGGCAGGAGATAAATAAGTGAATTAACTACATTTTGAAGGAGTGCTTGAAGATAACACCATATAGGATATCATGAAATATGAGTTTCTTGTCTTTCTTTTTCTCTTTATAAAAGAAGCTGGGGAATAGCCCCAGTGGGATTCAAGAAGACCTATGAGTCGAGATAATGTCCCTTTACCCTGTCCATTTATCTGGCCCTAACTTTTTTACTTATTTTTTTCTCTTTTTATTGTGAAAATTGATAGATATACCGAGCATCAGTGAAACTCTGTTAATGGGGACAAGGGACTGTTGTAGAATTTGTTTGGTATTGAATCCTTAATATTGATTGCAATTTCATAGCTAATTTTTGTTACTTTTTCTCTAGATGACAAGGTAACTGTTTTAGAGGCCGAGAAGAGAGAATGGGAGGCATCACCAGATGCTCAAGCTATCAAGGAAGCATTAAATCCATGGCAAAAACATGACATGGAAGCACGGAAGGGCTCATAGCCACAGGTACATGAGTATACCTGAGGTGGTAGTAACTTTATATTTCTTCATATCATTTTTTTTCCTGGAAAATTGCCATGTACCAAGTGTGGAAAGCATTAGACAAATATGTTACTAGTCAGTCTGCTTTAGATGAGTTCATGGAGTCTATAGCGATGATCATGGCTGGTTCAACAATTTCAGGTATGATTCTAAAGCGAACTGCTATGATATAACTGATGCTTTTATGTCTGATATATCAAATAGTGAACTATTGAATCCTCTAAAACAAGATGATGGGAAAAAATCTTATCAACATTTGGCAAATCTCTCTCTCTCTCTCTCCCTCTCTGCATTTGTGTGTGCATGTGCGCATGTCCCCATGTTGTGTGTGTGTGTATATATGCATGCATACAGGTGTGCGTCGAAGCTTATTCTGTTTGATAATGTACAATCTTGCCTAAGGGATATTCCAGGCCACAACCATCTGCCTTCATCCCTGCTGTGCTCCTTACAGGCTCTTTACAACAGGGACAGGGTTTATCTCAAACCTGGTAACCATCCCATACATGCAGGATCTGTTTAGGGATCTAACATTTTGGATTCAGGTCAGATTTAGGTATTATCAATCTAAACTTACTGCATTTATACTACACATATTTGGATTTGGGTTGATCACCTAAGGGCCTGTTTGCATGTCACAGAAAAGAAGGGATTTCAGTGGAAATGCATAGGCACCCGTTGCCATTTCTGCGGGCCCCACAATGAAACACAAACATGGGAGCTGCTTTCCGCGCTGACAGCAGCTCCCATTTTACACGCTGGACCCCCCCTTTCCACAGATTCAGTTTCCGTGGGGTGTGGGGTGTGGGGTCTGATTTCTATTCCACGGAAGAAGGTGCCACGTCTGTGACATGCAAACAGACCCTAAGTGAATTCCATTCCAAGTCTAAGCTGATGATGGACCTGAGCCAGTTGAGCCAAACTTTAGATGTCCATCTTAGCGGCAGGGCTGGTAAACGAACAAAACAAGCCTGAGTTTGGCCTGTTCAAGCTCTGCTTATTATGGCCAAAACCAGCCATGTGCTCGTGCGAGATGAACAAAGCCTGAGCTTATAACAAGATCAGCTAGGTGAGTTGAGTTTGAGCGAGATTGTTAAGCAACATTTTTAATATAATAATAGGATTTGAGCACCTGATCTCCTTTATTTAAGCCACATAACCCAACAATGTCAGTTGTGTTCCTTCTCCTCTTGTGTGACTTTCACATGCAGCTTGTGGCCCGGCTTGCTGGGCTAAGTTTATGGACGTGAATGAGTTTCGATGAGGCGATTCAAGCCAAGCCATGCAAGCTACCTGTCTTGTTTTTCCACCCTGCTTGTAGGTAGTAAAATTCGAACTCTAGACCTCTTGGCAAGCCATCTTGGATGGTTTTATATTATAGTGAATGATATAAATGTATCCAAATTTATATTTTTTAGTTTTAATGAGCTTACACAAGCTGACGAGAGTTGATCACCCTTTGTTCATGCTTAGCTTGGTGACCACTAGCTGGCTTATCCTTGGCTTGTTGAGCCTATTTGCCAAGCCTAAATGAGTTTAAATTGCCAAGCCGTGAGTTGGTTGGTGATCCGTTCAGTATTTTTTCTAGACAGGCCCCAACCAGTTACCAATACTAATCAAATCAATCATGCACTTGATGATGATCTGCGAACCGATGCTTGAAAGTTTTTAGTCTTGCTAGACTACTAGCCACATAATTTAGCTCTTTTTGAAGCACAAATACAATGAAAAGCATCAAACTCAAAGAGCAAATTCACAATATTCAGGCTCACAAAGACTGATGGCACCAGCAATATCTCTATGTGACGATTCTAAGATTACCTTCCATTTCCTTGGGATCAAAGACAATTTTCTTCCAAACAATCCATTCATGTTGTAGCCCTTGAGGAAGCCGAATTATTAGGCCGGGTACTTTTGCAAAGTACGTGGCTGTAGACCCAAGGAGTTTGGCGCAGTGGGATGGGGGCCTAGACCGTTTGACGTGCAGCCTAGGTTCAAATCTCATGGGCATCAACCCCTGTGTAAGCCTAAATGAGTTTTATACAACCATGTATTATTGGGATTCAAACTTGCAACGTCCCAACACAAGGTTCCGTGCACTAACAAACAAGCGGATCCCCCTTTGGAATGAAGAACTTGACTAATGCTACCACCCGAATCATATGCTTAGTTGGGCTGATTCTGTCTGCCGTACTTATGGTCGCTATCCTAACAACAAAGCTTAATATCATGATAATTAGCTAAGCAAAAAGTACCCAAAAAATGCAAAAAAAAAACTATGAAAATAATGCTTTGGGACCTTAACACGTGGCAAAAGAGCAGCAGAAAGCCTTGTTGTCAGACACAAGCGTTCGTTCTACATTCATTTATTGTCTGAGAGAAACTGGCCTAAAAGGACCCTGTTCCTCCAGAGGATCTATCTTGATCTTAGCCGTCCAACCAATACATGTAGACGGCAAGACGTAGTCCAAGATCGTGAGAGTATGGAGTAATGTAGCAGTTTGTTGGATGACTATGATTGTAGTTTGATCCTATCCGTCTAATTGATAATCTAGACGACTAGACGTAGTCCACATCCAGGCGAGAGTATGGACAAGTGTATCTGTTGGTTGGACGGCTGGGATTGAATGTAGGATGGATCCGCCAGATGGTGGGATCCATGTTTCTTGGGCGTCCCAATTTCAAAGGGCGTAAAGCCTCTCTCTCTCTCTCTCAGAGGCAAAGGGTGAACGCGAGAACAATGGTGAGTTCATCTAGAGAAAGCCCCTCGACCTCAGGTATTTCCACTACACTTTACTGTTCTCCTCATTTTCTACAAATCTTTGCATGAGATCTCTCCGTTTGGGCATCTCTCCCATTACGTTTTTCCCTCTGAATGGAGGGAGATGTAGTTGGGATTATTCAGATTGATGTATATATGCATAGATCTGATTGGATTAATGATGTTGGTACTCCGTAAAAATCATCGTTTGATCCAAATTCAAGATACCCATATGATAGTTTGGCCTTTCTGCGACTTTACCGGGTAAGGATGTATTCCTGCTCGGTAGTTCCTCTAAATCTCGCATTTTTCTAGTGAAAATTTTGTTGGGATCTTAGTTCTTTTTCTTTTATTCTTGTTGGGGAATTTGGACGCGGCTCCTTCTAATTCAGAGGATTGGAATAAGCAGGGAAATGGAATTACTGCTTATCCCACTTTTTCTGGATAAGTGATCGTATCCAAAGATTCCAAACACCACTTTAAAGTTTTGATTTGATTAAGATCAACGTGGATTTGGGACGTACTAATTGGATTTTCAAGATTTTCCATAATTATCAGGAAATGATAAAAACCAATAGCGGTTTCCTTTCCCCCCGATAAGTATCGACAGCAACTGGTTGAATTCAACTATCTTCCAGTTTTGTTTGGACCAAATTGCCAAAGTCTTGGATCTAGCCTTAGATAGAAGTGCTATAAGCCTATAACATGCTACCTTGAATCACTGTTGGCATTTCTCCATGTTGATTTTGAGGCCATGTGGGTGATGGCATATTCAATTCTACCTCTGACTATAGAACTTGTATTACCAAAAATATGAGATGGGGAAGGAAAATTAACCAGTAGATGGATCTGCAACTCATATCAACACCTTCTCTGTCATTGGCTACAATTGTATCTTATTTCCCATTCCTAATAGCATTTTTTTGGGCTCCCGATCCTTCTTCCAGAACTTGAACCTTCACTTAATTGGTCCGTGTTAAGACACCATTCGCTGCAGCACCAGACAGCATGGTTTCCTTCTTTGTAGTGTTTTCACTCATCACTTTCATAGCCTTTGCACTTAGGCCTGGATGTCTGGTGAAGTGGCAGTAACGGGCCAGACTTCTGCCCCAAATTTAGGGCGTGAGTCAGCTTAGCTCCAGCAAGATGCAAGTTCTTTCTAATGGGTGTGGCATGTGGTTGGCTTGAATGCATTTAGAACCAGGCCCACTTTTCAGCCCTGTTCTGATCACAACCATGCCTAGGCACAAGTGGATATGGCTGTTTTGGGCCTATCTCAGGCCTGGTTTCCCTCGGGTTGCGTCCTAAAGTGGCCATTTTTTGAGAATTTTCCCCCATCCCCTATGGTTTATATCACTACAGCTCCTGGATTCTTCCACTTATACTCATTTTCTCCTTTCATTACACTGTGATTCCACATGGGCACTGGCTCATTTGACATTGATGTCTTTGATGATTGAACAAAAGGAGCAGATTCATTCTCACTCAACTATGTGTGCACTCAACAGATATCAGCAGTGTTTTTGAAAATGTTGCAATATCAACATGATATTGTGAAAGGGGACTAAATAGGTAAAATATCATGACATTTTTAAGACAGGAAATTTGAACACATCACAATATCTGATAATTGTGATATTATTGTGATATTTTCAGCTTGTTTTTACTTTATAATATTTTTTCTAAATTTTAAACATTGTTTTACTTCTTTCCTTTTTTTATATGTTAAAAGCTTTTGTACCTTTATATTCATTTATTTAAAAAGATAGTCTAAAGCTATTCTTTTCTTATTTATTGTGTTAATTCTCATTATTCTTTAAATTTGTTAACTACTAAGATTTGAGTTTTTCCTGAAATTTATCAAAAAATCTATAGTATCTTGAGATCTTACCTTGCTGAGAAAATATAAATGAGAGTGATATATGTGGTTATGGTACATACATACAATTTTTGGTGGAAATTGAAGATAAGAATTCAAAGATATACAAGAACATACATTAGGAACTGTCTTATTACTTATAGGACTTACATCTAGCTTTTATTTCGTGTGTGCATGTGCCTGTGCATGTATGCGCCCATGCATGTGCCAATGTATATATAGCTTTTGATTAAGAGTATCTTATCTCTTATAAGACTAACCCAAGATTGTCACAACCTGGCATTCTGTGATGCCGGTCTTTCTTTATCAGCAAAAAGCAAAAGAAGAAAAGAAAAAGGAAAGTCTATTACTTGATCTAGATTGTCCCGTCACTGAATGCTATAATCTCTTTATTGGTTTCTTAGTGACTATTTTTATGTTTTGTTGTTAATGATGTGTTTAATGTGTTGAAATTTCATGATGAAAAATCAATCCATTTAAAAAGTAATCTCTGTGTTTCCTCTTTCAGGTTTTCACATGAAACATGAATGCATAAATCCTTTTCAGTCATTGTCGTATGTTGCTTATCACTTCTCAACAAGTGGAATTGCAGTTGCTACAGCAACTGGCTTTACTCATCCTCTAGGTTTGTAATCACAGTTTTATGAGATCTTTTACTTCGATGTTTTCAGTAAAATGCTCAGGTTGCAGAATTTCACACGCAACTGTGATCTATATGGCAGTGTAATTGTTGTATAAGGTTTCATAGAGACTCTCTCTCAACATACATGCGCACACACATTCACATGCAAGCATGCTCATCAATTTCTTTGTCTTCTAGGAAGGCTATGAACATGCACAAGCATGCTCATCAGCTTAAAAGTTTTCTTTTTCCCAAATTTACATATAAAAGTGGTTGGGCTTGGTTAAAAGGACCTCAAACTGGATCCCTGTCACTTGAATCATATCAAACAACCTGATATTCTACCTGACATATAAGGTGAAAGCACATTTAGATTGACTATCACTTGCTGGTAAAAAAAAGACGCATCAGAAGAAATGGGAATGAAAATTTAAAAATAAGCAGCATATATTCATATAAATGGGTTAGTGTGATGTACATTAGTATTTAGAATAAGTTCTACATGCTTGAGCATCCTGTGCAACTTGAGGTCTCAGACCTATAGATCATAAACAAATACAAATGGATTTGTTAGATGTATTTGTTGATAGCCAGAATGTTTATACCAAAACAATTTTTCTATTTATGTACATCAGAAGAACCCCTGTTATCATTAGATACTGTAGATCAATTAAGGATTTTGTGGCATATTTTGCTGCAGAATTCATTTTAAGTGCCATTTTGGAACATCTGACAATTCAAGTACTGTACACAAGTTTCAAGATTTAGCTGTTTGCAATGCTTTATTGTAAATATTCTTGTTTCATCAGCAGATGTTCTCAAAGTCAGACTACAAATGCAGCTTGTTGGCCAAAGAGGGCCCTTAGATGGAATGGTAGCTCTTAAACTTGCTGTTTTGCATTGATATTGTACAACCATACTAGTGAGAATCCTTCTGCAATTTGTCGCTAAATTTCAGGGAAAAGTTTTTGCACAAATGCTAAAGGTAGAAGGTCCCAGAGCATTATATTTGGGGCTTGGTCCTGCGTTGACAAGATCGGTTCTTTATGGGGGCCTTCGGTTAGGCTTGTATGATCCGTGCAAGTATGTCTGTGACTTGTCATTTGGATGCACAAACATTTTGGTAAAACTTGCAGCTGGAGCCTTCTCTGGCACCATTGCAACTGCATTGACAAATCCAGCTGAAGTCCTAAAGGTTTGTAAATTTGCTGTAAATAATGCATTTTTCCTAAATGTAGTTCTGCAGCATTTTGTTATTTTTTGACACTGGACTAAGAGGTTGCATTCTTATGTCATGATGTATGGCAAAGTGGTTCTATTATTCAGGTGCGACTGCAAATGAATTCAAATGCGGGTGGAGGGAATGCTTTCAAATTAATGCAAAAAATCATGTCAGAAGAAGGCATAACAGCTCTCTGGAAGGGAGTTGGCCCTGCAATGGCCCGAGCTGCTGCTCTAACGGCATCACAGCTTGCAACATATGACGAAAGCAAGCAGGTTCCATTTTCTGGATGGCTATTTATAGTCTAGAATCTTAGTACCCTACAACTATTCATCAGTCACCTTACTTGGAGTGTGAGTTTGATATGCATTCTTCACTTCTAATTCAGGTGTTAACCAAGTGGACTAGTCTCAAGGAGGGGTTTCAACTACATTTCATGTACAGTGGAACTTCTGCTATAACTGTAGCCTAGTTTGTTCTGTAATTGTCAAAATTGTCAACATTGATGCTTTTAAATAGTAAGATTTAGCCCATCCAAATGGCTTATTTGGATTTTTCTTTCAGAGAAAACTAACTGCAATCTATGAACATTGAAGTTCAAGTGCCATAGCAGGAACCATGGGGACCCTAGTGACTACACCTATGGACATGGTCAAAACCCGTGTAATGATGCAAAGAGAATCTAATGAAGTTGGAATCTACAGGAATGGATTCCATTGCGCATATCAGGTGTAGTTGTGAGAATTTCATGCACATCATTATAATAGTAATCTACTCAAAAGAGTTATACTCTTGTTTTAAACACTGTCCTTTGGTCATGCACTCTTATTCTAGCTTATTGATGATTTTTAAGTTTTCTTTTCATTTTTGCTCTTTCAGGTAATACGTACGGAAGGCCCCCTGGCTCTTTACAAAGGGTGAGCACTCTCTGCTTTCAAGTTTATGTCATGTATTGCTGATGGTGACTTATTTATATTACTCAATGTTCTTGATTATATTAGTGTCAGTTATTTGGTATTCTCATGTTTCTATCAATTAAAAATTCACCTGCATTAAGGAGTATGGTTTTCCAGGGCAATATAAATTATTCCCTCCTAATAAGCCCACTGTTCAGAGTTCAGAACTTCAGACAACTATGGGGTCTTACCTCTAATGACTGCGAAGTTGTTTCATGTTTTGATTCTATTTGATTAGATTTTGATGCTCAAGGATATTTTTGTTAGGGGATTTGCAATCTTTGCAAGATTAGGCCCACAAACGACAATCACATTTCTTGTCTGCGAGAAGCTGCGGGAACTTGCTGGAATGAAATCTATCTGATCATTCACTTCCATTTCAACAGTTGTAATTCATTTCTATGTAGTGGTTGCCAATTTATTTTTTAAGGGACACTTCTGTCTCCTTCCTTTGAAATTGTTGTTTGTATGAATGCTGAGAACTGTGGAGCTCTGAATTTATTCATTGAAGATTTAAAATTGGTTCTATAGTTCAACTTAAAGTCCCATCCTACCATAAAATCCTCAACATGGAAAACGTTGCAGACATGGCTGTATTTGCCCTGCTCACCTGATGGTCCGCAATGTGATGTAGAACCGTGCACGTTCATTATAACCTGATAAAAATGCCAAGTGAGCCTTGATTTTATTCCATGATATATTGATGTGTAAAAATGCATTTACCTTTTGCATCCAGATTTGCATGCTGAGTAAACAAAAAAAAAAATTGAAGACAGAAGGGAAAGACAAAAGTGCTAGGCTGATGCAATGGTGAAAAAAACTTGAAGACGGGAGAAAGACAAAAGTGTTAGGCTGAAGCAAAGGACAATGGCTCAGTAAGTGGTCCTGCAATTTTGCATGGGCAAGAACAAGAAGCAACTCGTGTTTGTGATTATGTCTTGTTACATGAAAATGGTGCTTATGGTGCTTTATGAGCCCATGATATGGAGAGTGGGCACTCCGAGACCACAAAAATACATAGCTTAGTTGAAGTGCTTGATGGCTTGTCATGTGGTCTTCTTTGTTTAGTCGGAAATGACTGTACTTAATAGCCTAAATGACATGTTTCCTAAAATGCCCCACAATTTACCAAATCCACCGAATGGACAATGTCACAGGTTCTCAAATTTTTTGGTCGTTGGGTGTGAATTTTTTATTTTTGCACGTTGTGACGATAAAATAATACACCCACGAAACTCCTCGATAAAATCACATCTAAAGTTGCAAAATTCCAAAAAAGTTTGAGAAATTTCAAATAATTTGTGAAACTCCAAACAATTTGTGAAACTCATCACAAGTTTCACAATGCACGTTGCAAAAATCCTTTCTAGTGTTGTGAAAGTTTGTATCTTGCAAATTTTAGAACAATTATCACATTGGTATTACGAAATTTTCTACGAATAATATAAAAATAAAGCTAGGATTTCACAAAAACTAGGTTTTTTGTGGTGGTATCCAACTAGTGAGAAATTATGGCCATTTTCCCACGGCCAAGCGGTAGTGGTGAGAAAATTGACGATACTTCATCAGCAAAAAATCATCGACGATGAGAAGTTCGACGAAAAATCAACGTTAAGAAGATCAGCGGAAAATCATCGACACTCAGAAGATCAATGACGCTTCTGGTAAGGGCATTTTATGGTATGGGTGAAACAGAAAATGAAATCCATAGTCAGCATTCGATCACATGGTATGGGTGAGATATGCAACATTCTTGAGGCTATCCCTTTCTAACGAACCGTGATAGCTGGATAAATGTGTTTTCTCCCCATCAACACAAAGTCATCGTATCTCACAGTTAGCGTTTGATCACATGGTATGGGTAAGATACTTTGTTTTCTCTCAATCAAATATGCAATGAAAACTAACATTCTTGTAAAAAAATGAAATAAATGCAATGTACGAGTGACTTCATTTTATGAAAAATAGAATAAATGAAATGTATGAGCGATTTTATTTTGTGAAAGAATGAAATAAATGCAATATATAAGCATCTTCATTTTGTGAAAGAATAGAATGAATGCAACGTATGAACGACTTCATTTTGTAAAAAATAGAATGAATGCAATGTATGAGCTACTTCATTTTGTTAAAGTGCATGCTTTGTTTCTTAACCCCCTTTTTGCATTTGAATGCCCTATTTTTGCAAACCCTAAATTTTGGCCCCCTCCAGTGATTTTTTCAATGAATTTCTTACAAAATAATTTTTTAGATTTTACAACAAAAATGATTTTTGTAATAACGACACAGTGCAATTAAGAAATTTTGCAATACTAGAGCCAAATTTTTTTTTGATTATAAAAAAATAAACTGAAATTCACATGTACCTTGCAAAATTTCTTTCTGATTTTTAAAAAATAAACTGAAAACAAGAACTAAAAACACGATCAAACAACTTCATTTCCTATTACAAACACAATCCATTCTCCTTTTATATAAATAATTCATTCTACTTAAGAAACAAGAATCAAACAACTTCATTCCCTGTTATATATACACAATTCATTCTTCTCAAAAAACAAAAATCAAATTAATATTGATTTGATTTATTTGATATGAAAACATGATTTTGTTATATTTATGTACTATTTTGTGAATTGATCTGTGTATTGATCCTTACAAGTTTGAATATGAGAGCATATATTCATTGAAAGGTCTTATACATTGACCCAATCCCTCAATTTTCACGTATTGCTATGTGAAGTAGGTCACACACTAGAGAAAACTTAGACATAAAGAAAGACAAATAGGGGGAGGAGAGTGATGAAAGAGAGATGGATTCTCAGTTGGGAAGGCCTTTAGCAATGTAAAGTTGTGCATATTGACCAAAGCACATGTAAGTATACGTGAAATAATTAATTATATATTTATAAATAATATAATATAGGACCCTAGCCATAAATGAAACTTTATTTTGTAGGTAACATGGTGCTCTTACGAAGACTCTGATATAAATGAGGGTATGGTTATCCAAGTCATGAACCTTACAAGGAAGGATATTTGACTGCACAATATGAATGAAGTTGAACGCCAAATAACTAGTCAAGTGATCCAGCAATTTGGGTATGCTCAACAACAATCCTATTATCCTCCCATAATTAGCAGAAGCGCCTCAACCTATTTGAAGGATCAGTCAAACGATTACCCCACAATGTTCTCTAAACTTGAAAGTTGGTGTGATGACAACAATGACATCAGCTTGTATTCCATGGTATATGTCCTCCAAGAGAACGTAGTTGCTGACAACTAGCAGTTTCAACGTAAAGAGCAAAGTTGAGATGATAATATATATATATATATATATATATATATATATATATATATATATATATATATATATATATATATATATATATATACTTTGATTACAAATGAAAGGAGGATGAGCACATTGAAGCGAGAAAACAAAAGCTTAGAAGGACTGTAAGTGGAGTGAATGCAAACTTAGCTCTTGCAATAGATGAAATTTGTAGGCTACAAGATATATTTGAAGCAAAGGAGCTCATTATACATAATCAATAAGAGCTTTTGCAATCTCAAGCAGTGTTGCTCTCTTGCAAGGATAGAGAGCTTGAAGAGCTAAAAGCACGATGACATGATATACAATATCCACAAGACTTGCAAGCCCAAATTTCTTGCAATTGTGATCAGATTCACAAACAATTTTTTGTTGTATAGATACATTCACAAATAATTATTTTTTGTATATAATTTTGTTGCAATTGAATAAAAGGTGTAATATGAAATACTTTTGTTTTATTGTTTGAATGTATATATTGTGAATGCGTAGATGTATAAATAAATTGTAATAGATTTTTTATTATGAATATATATATATATATATATATATTATAACAAGTTTTTTTATAGGAATATATATAATGTGAATGTATCAATGTTTGAATGTATATACTATAGATGTGTGAATGTATATACAAATTATAATATATGTATTTTTACTATGAATATATGAATGTATGTAAAATAACGTGTTTAAACTATATTCGAATGATGACATGATTTATATCAAAGTGTGAACATGAGAATATTCACATATTGAATATTGTGAATGTCCTCATGTTATTCGCAAACTTTGATTTTAACAATTAGATGACATTCACACATCAGAGTGTGTGAACCTCAAGACATTCGCAACTGAAGACTTAACCTTATCAATTGAACGATATCCGTATATCAGAGTGTGAACCTTAGGACATTCGCAACTGAGGACTTAACTTTATCAATTGGATGACATTCACGAAGCTAAGGATGCTTACGACATATGTTTTTAAAGTTCACATCACATAATTGCTTAAGTCATTTTTTAAGAGAAGTGAGGTTCACATACAATCAACACATATTTGTGAACCTAAAACTATATTTGTGAAGGAAAACACATATTTGCATATGTCAATATTTGACAATTATGAAGGTTAGGAGGTTTGTTTTGATATTTGTGAACTCTGGCATGTATTTGCAAATATCATTTTTTGAACTTTAAGTTATTATATACTTAAAGAAGATCCACATGTAATTAACGTGTGAAGGTTCTTATGTTAGCAAATATGTGACACAAACATGTGGACCTCGTTCTCATCACAGAGTTGTGAAGGTCAAGACGTTTACATCACATATTTGTGATCTCAGACATGTATTTACGGATGTCATTTTTAAAATGCGAACTATGACCTTTATTTGTGAATGTCCTCTGTTTCACATAATGCTATATGCGATCGTCACCATGATTGTTAGAACCTACCAATTATAAAGTAAATTCATTCACAAGTTGTCATCCACAAGCTATTTAATGTAAATTCTATAATAAGTATAATATTTTCATATTTTGCATTACTTTGTTACTATCATCCATTATTTAACTATACATTAAATTTTATGTAAGGAAGATCACATATAGTTTTTGCTTTTGTTTTTGTTATAACTTCCTACTCTGATGTCATATTGACCTGACTTTTAGCTTGTTGGAAAGATAAGATCCTCTCTCGCTTCTGCTTTATCCACACCTGCTCGCGTGGGTGCTTTACTTTAAGGCGGAACACTCCCCTACTGATGCATTTTTACACCCCAGAGCTTCGAGATATCGCTTAGCCCCGTTCGTCTTTGGCACAAGAGTTTAATTGATAATTTGAACAAAAGTTTAGAGGATTCTATTTTGGAGTCTAAAAGTTTAAACTAACAGAACTTTATAATAACCTTATCAAAATTGATGTGTTTACAGATGTCCCTCTTTGGCATTAATCGAATGCAGTTCGATTTATGGCAAAGAAGTAGATACATGTGAAGACTGACCAATTTTTGGTGCCACTGGATTAGCAAGGCCCTTTTGGTGGTTTCGTCGAACACAGTCAGTCTGATGCTGAGACAACTAGGATTTTGAGACTGTTTGTGATCTCATCGAGCAAGGTCAGGCCAATATTAAGAGGCTGGTTTTGAAGATCATCTATGGTCTTGTCAAGTAAGGTTGGGCTGGTTTCTAGATGACTGAATTGTTGAGACCATTTTGGTGGTCCTGACATGCATCCAAAGGAGGGAGTTGGACTGTCGAGACCATTATGGGTCTCACCGAGAGAGGTCAGATCAGTTTGAGGACAACTAGATTATCAAGGCCATTTAGTGGTCTTGCCGAGCAAGGTCATTGCTAGTGCAGAGACAACTATATTGTCGAGAACATTTGACAGTGTAGCTAAATGAAGTCAGTGTTAGTACCAAAAAGAAAAATAACTGGGATGTAGAGACCATTGTGGGTCCTGCCGAATGAGGTCAAGCTAGTTTAGGAATTACTTTATTTGTAATAGAGAGAAAATGTTTGGCTTTAGGTGGGGGTAACACAAGATGAATACAAGTATCTTTTAAGCCTTTTAGGCCCGTTTTGATTTTTGATATTTTTTAATGATTTTCTTTTTAAGAATTTGTGAGAGAAAGCACCAAGAGTCCTATACATCTTATATGTTTATAAATAGGGTAAAGTTGTCTAAGTAAGGCCTTATGGTGGAGATACACTTTCTAAAAAATTTATTTAGACATGAGGCTTCTTGCCCCAATAAGGAGAGTCAGGTATACTTTGGTCAGGTGACACCGAAGAAATGACAGACCTTTGTATGTACTTCTTAGACTTAACATCCCTATAACAGGACTCTTCGGTGTATTATGATACATGTAATGATATGCAGTGGGACTCATGCATTTGTAGTAGAGTGTGAAGCTTATGATTGATTATATAAGGTTAAAGATTTTTGCTTTTTTCTTTATTTCTTAGATATTAGAACCTTCTTGACAAGTTGATTCTTGCACTTGAGACTTTTCACCTCTTAGGTTGGTTTAAGGTAGTGACACTCAGCTTCACTAAGATTTTTTTCTTTTAATTTTGCCTTGGTTTCAAGTGATTAGTTATATAGACATGAGATTATGTCTCAATGCATTCATGTTAGGTCTAATGTTTTCCACTAAGACTTGAACTTTGAAGGACTAGAGCATGATGAGAATACATTCAAGTACACCTCTTGCCCATATGTAAGTTTATCAGAGTCTTTGATTTTAACTTGAGATAACTTTATTCCTTACTTTTACCATCCTTTGACCTGAGACTTAGCAACCATGGGTCTCATGGCTTTCCAGTCCAAGAGGGATGCTCCTAGCTATCCAACCTCTGCCTCTAAAGTTATATGACCGGAACCTGTCACCTTGCCATACATTTAGAGGTAAGTATTACTTTCTCCTAGCATACACTTTTCTACTCTAATATCTACCCTTAAAGCAGTCTTTAGGTCGAAGCTTGTTACCTCATCATGGACTCGGAGTAGGTATTAGTCTAAATGCACTATTGACTTTTTTAACTTTTTTTTCTTTTATTCTTTTGGTATTTTTTTTCTTTTTTAATATTTTTTCTTATCTAGATAAAAGAAAAAGACTCTTCAGGGGGACTAACCTATGAAGTAGATTAGCATTGAAGGTATTCAATACCCAACCTTTTTTTTCTAGAGAGTCGGTTGCCTAAGTAGGTATTCACTGGATCTATACTCATGCATTGATACTATTCTTGTGCACCTATAATTCATCTTTATAGACTCATGAGCTAGAATTATTGGATTAAAATACCTTAGCCTGACTGTGTCACTTTCTTATCTTTTCCTAAGACTTAGATGTCTTATGTCATAGACTCTCAAGTGCAGAGATATACTTGAGGGAAAAACTATTTTGATGAGAGCTGAGTCTATTTTGGGATAAAATCTCTAACCTTTAATGATCTTTCAATAATATGTCTTATATCATGATGAAGTTCTGTCATCCTCCCATGACTTGTAGTCAAGGTGAACTGGACTGTTAAGACCGTTCTGGGTCTTGCCGAATGAGGTTGGACCAGTTCAATGATAACTTAGGTATGAAGACTATTGTGGGTTTTGCCGAATGAGGTCTGAGCCAGTGTCCAGAGATAAACCAGGTTTTGAAGACCATCTTGGTATCGTCAAACGAGATCAAGTCGGTTGAGATTTGTATGCTTGGTTGCTAGAGGTTTCTTCTTATATAAGATATTTAGATTTTGGATGACTTTATGATGCCCTATACCTAGGTTTTAAATAGGTTTAGAATTATTTGATATGCCCTTATATGATTTTGACAGAAATGCATCATTGAAAATTATAAAAAAAAATAAAGAAAGGGGTTTAATAAAAACTTTCTTAGTCTTGTCAACATGAATATTATGATGCTGCAATGAAGAGGATATGTTGAACCATATAAAGAAAAATCCTTTTGATTTTTTTGGATTTTCGTATTGTTTTGGATTTTTAGAATATTTTGTTTTTTTAATTTTAAAACTTTTTTATTTTTTTAGGTTTTTAATTTTTTTTTTATTTTTGTTTTTCAAAAAACTATTTATAGAGTTTAGGTTTTGAGGGCTTACTTGGGGTCGTGGAATGATAATTTAAGTGGGACATCATTCTCCTTGCATACTGTTATAGTCTGAATCTATCCTGTGGGAGCCTTGCCCTGAGTCTAATGGTTCTCTGCAAAAGGAGACATAATAGAATTCAGATCGCTACTTGAATCTTGAGGCCCAAGATTAAGTTCATTGAAAGAAATAGCTAATCTATATCATCTGCTATGACGAGACCCCCCACTAAGCTAACAATAGTGGTTGCCTTTCTAAAGTGTTCCTTCAAGGTTCATGTGAGCTTTTTCTGGTTCTTTTCCACCCAGAGGTTCTTGAAGCTGAGCCTCTGAGTTTCAACCTTGGGTATTGCTGTGAGAGGTTCTGTGATACCCTGGTGACTCTTTTCCAATCCCTTGAAATTCTCATACCCCATGTGCAGGACCATTCTCCACACATTAATATACTTTGAAACTTGCTAATATTATGGATGATTTTTTAGATGAGAGCCATCTATCCTCCCTCCTCACTTGAAGACTTTGAGCCTTTAGAAATGTTCATCACTGACACTTGGCTTGAGTTGGAAGATGCTACATTCATGATTGCACTAGATGATGATGCCGCCTCTTCCTTCGTCCAAACAGTTGGCATATCAGTTTGTTTCTCTGGTCTAAACAACATGGGTTATACTGTCCTGATAGTCAAGTCATCCGCATACACCACCAAAATTTGATCTTCTCACAATATCTTCACACACTAATGAAATATAGAGAGGACAACTTTAAGGTCATGAATCCATGGTCTTCCCAACAACAAGTTGTATAAGGGTAGTATGTCCACCACATGAAAGAGTGTTTTATAAACAACATGACCTATCATCACATTTAATATTATGGTTCTCATTGTGGTGGTGGCATTGCCATCATATCTGCTGATTTGGATCACATATTTTCTCAATTTCACAAGTCTATTGGAAATGATGGTTAGGTAAATATTCATTCCACCACCCCTGTCCACGAAACATTTGGTAACTGACGTCCATTGATTTACACAGTTATGTACAGGGCCATTGTGTGGGATATCAAGGGCTTAGGCAAATCATCATCTAAAAAGGTAACCTACATATGAATCATGACCTAAGATATGCCTAAGATATGAGAGCCACCAATCCTTCAAACTGAGTACTAGGATGAATTTTGACATTCCTTAGAATCCCTTCTACTGCCTCCTGACGTTCTTTGAAAACTATGATCAATTTCAATATTAAGATGTTGGTCAGTGTCTTTGCTAAATGTGTCTTAATATTGTATTTTTCTTTTTTCGTATTCTTGGATTTCTCTGATGCCTTCCTACCGGATTTTGGTAGAGCGGTGATTTGGTGAGGTATTAAATGTGATGGTTTCTTCAAGGCCTCTAGCCGGTAGTTCCTTCCTGATCGTGTGACCTAACTAACACCATCTTTTAGCCATTTTTTTATAGAGAGTGCAAGGAGGTTGTCCGTCGTTGTGATGGTATTTTTGTGGTTTGATGTTGAGGGAGGAGCCTTGATGTGATTGTTGTTTGGTGGGTTCAGAAAAATCACGCTAACCTGAGGGACCTCTTGTTGAACTTATAGGCTCTCCCAAGAAACATGTTTCCTCTGTACCCTTCTTCCTCCTTGGTAGCACACTTGGGACATTACATGCAATTGGTGAGCATGGGCATAGTATGTGAGGGCCTGGGTGATGCAAATTACAATATTAGAGGGTGGCTCACGTTCGATAGTCTTTTCTGAAAGCTAATTTTCTTTCAGTTCATAGGCTTGAACCCCTTCTTTCATATTATGATTAGGAAAATGTTTTTGAAAAATGTCCTGATCGTGTTGTCTTGGTTCTATGGTTTCTTGTCTATTAATAGCTCGTCACTCTCAATGTAGTCTTGTATTATATATCGGAGGACAAATCATTCTTCGGTGTCATGACCCACTGCTCTATGATACTGACAATACTTAGATGAATCTTCAATTTTCATTTGTGGTAGATCTGACACTTCAGACAATTTCATTAGACCGTCTTGCAATAGTAGATCTAGGATGTGTGATCGAGCTTCTTTGAACTTGAATTTTTTTTGGTCTTAGATCTACTTTGGGTTTCTACCATACTTATTTCCATTCGAACTCTGCTTGTTGAGAGCAGTCTTCTGATTACCTACTTTCTGACCCTGGTTACATTGTTTTGGGGGGTCATGTCTTGAGACTCGAATGACATTAACTTCGCCCTTTGACGAGTCTGATTTCTTATAGATATTGTTGTTCTTGTTATACTTTAGAAACCCATCATATACTCCTCTCTTTATGCCTATATCAAAGGCAATTTCTTTCTTTATGAGCTTGATATATGTCTCCACCTGAGTCGTCTTGATCAGACTCCTCAAGGGTTGAGAGAAATTATCCATTATTATGACTAGTGCATGTAAGCCTGAAATTGATTCTTTTATTCTGTTCGCCATTGACCGCCATCTATTGATTAATGCATGAGCCCTTTCTTCCTTCTTTTGTTTCAAGTGATATAGTTAACTGATGATGGAAAGAGTCTCAAGAGGTTGATAATTTGCTTGAATTCCCTGATACCTTGGAGGTTTAGAGCGACAAACCATTCTAATGCCTCCCCTTCCAAGCTCTTAGAGAACTTGTTGATTAGCCCCCTATCATTATTTTGATATTTTATCGCACTCCCCATAAATAGGGTCATATGGGTTCGTGGGTTTCCTTTCTCACTAAACTTCAGAAATTTGGGGAGAGTTTCATCATCATATTCATCACACCCATCGGGTAAGAAATCTTTCATTGAGTATTCCTTTCGATCCAGATCCATGTATGTCATTTTGGCACTAAGAATTTTTGCACTAGTTTCATGCATAAATAGAAACTCTTGTTGAAGATTTTTATGCCACTTAAAAAATAGGAAAATCTCAACTCCAGCAAGTTAGAGTTTTGATTGGAACATTGTTTGATCGAAAAAGGAAAAACACTCTAATATTTTCTGAGTCCAGCTCACGTCGATACCTTTATCGATTTCGTAAAGTCTTCCAGGCGGGTTATGAGACGGGTAATTCTATCTTGTATGAGTCTACCAAAAGACGAAAATCTTAACGACCTCACATTTCAAAGTTTGGCCTAAAGAAAAATAGTCTTACCAGTCTTTTAAAAGCCTTCATGCGGGTTACAAGATGAATAACTCTAACACAAGTGAATCCACTAGGAAACGAATCCCTGGGGCTTCACATTTCAAAGCCGGTACAGATAAGGGGATGTGCTACCAGACGAAACATAGAGAAGATGGAAGAGAAAATGAGAGAGATCCAAGAAAGATTGAACCAAGAACAGACACGAGCCACCATGAGGAATAGAAGAGCCCAAGAATATGAACAAACACAAACAAAAACAAATAAAAGGTCTAGAAGGGCCCAAGAGTCCAAACATGAAGAAACACAGATCCATATAAATGATAGGAGAGCATAATAATCAAAATACAAGAGGAGCTATAACCAATAAGGTGAGTCTTAGGTGTCTAATTGAGATAAGAGAATCTACATACCCATGTTGGCCCACTCAGTTCAGACTATATCATCAGAGTCGAACAAGAAGATAGTCTTTACAAGACATATATTCAGAAATAAAAAATCAAAACTCTAAAACCAAAAAATAAGATAAAAAGGACCAAAGAAACATAAATGGTTCAACTTTTAGGATGGGAGTATGCACATCCTAATGAACAACAAAGAAGATAACGACTAAAGGGTGACTGACGACACTGCAGGTCTTTCTTTTGGCAACTGGACGATAGACCTCCGACTGCAACGATAGCCAGGGGCAGCCATGTGTGCCGAAGCTGGTTGACTCTGATGTGCCATCGAGGGTCTCACTTGGTTCGGACAGCGATGACTTAGTCTGAACAAACAGTGAAGAGCAAGGACGACTGAGTGGAAGTGATTGTCTGTACGACAAACCACGACTCTATTTTCGACCCCGTCTGGATTAACAGTAGCTGATAGTTCCTTATTAAAGATGAATTATAGACCAACGACGACAGGGAGTGAAGCGCGGTCTGATCTGATGCTGCTGCTGGTTGTTGCAGAGAAACAGAAAAATAGAAAAAAATAAGAAGGCATGAAAGAAGAGAAGATCTTGCATTTTTTTTATGCAAGAGAGAGACAGAGTCTGCAATGATGAGAGAATAAAGAGAGGAGCATTGACGTTTCGTTTTGTGTTTTATATAATGATGGGAAAGAGAGGTCTTTGACGACACTTTTTTTTCAAAACGGGACCAACAATGACGAAGCGTACGTCCCTTCTTTTTTTTAGTTTTATTACCAACAAATGTCACTTTTTCTTTTCAGCCATTTGGACATTCAGCGACAGAATTACTCTCCGTCGTTTGTACGGCAGATGATTGACCGTGGTCAAAGACGATTTCTTTTTTCTTTTTTTAAAAAAAAGACCGACTGGCTGTCGGATTCTATCAATAACAGAGCCAGCAACAGTTAGGGTTTTTAGGACTTACGAAACTGAAACTATTCGGAATGCTTTTCTAATTATAGAAATCGAAAAATAAAACAGCATCCTATCGTGATAGTGATAAAAATTGTTGATAAAAATTTGAAAATTGAAAAAGATTGACTTATATAAATTTTGTGAAATCCTTAAAAATGTTTTTTTTGAAGAGATATAGGAATACCGTTTGCAAGCTTTAATAGTCCATCGTCAGATGGAAAGGTAAAAACAAAGCTACATTCCTTGATTTTCCTTGATTTCCGCAACTAGAAGCGCATTAACATGTATCGAGATATGCAAAATATAAAATTAGACATGTATAATTATAAGATGAATAAACCCAAAGAAAATAATAGAAGTTTCAAAAAATACCTTTTTCGAACTCGAAGATCCATTTAGCTCTTTTTAAGTTTTTTTCCTCTTCGATTTAGCAGCACCTTCATGTATGTTCAAGGGTTCTTCAGCGGCTTTGACAGTATCTCTATATAAGTATGATGTTGTAGGGTTCAAGTTGAGAGAGTGTTAGAGGCTTGGATAGACTTATTCTCTAAGGTCAACAGTCAAGTATGAGATTTTCAGATTTTCTATTCTTCTTAGATTATTGGAGGTTATCTCTATTTATAAAAATTCTGCATGGAATATAGATTAAAAAATTACTGAGTTTGAATCCAACCCAAATAGATATATTCTTATTCATACATAAGATAAGATTCATCTAAAAAGAGTCCTACTTGAGATAAAACTTTGGGTAAGATAGGATTTCTATTTTTTTGGAATTTAGAGAGACAATGATAGGCTTTTGGGTGGTTCTAAATGACACGTGTGAATAGGGTTTCTAGAGATTTTTTACAGGTTGAATACTGAAATTTTGGATCTCCACACTTAAATTGGGTTGTACTTTGGATATATTATAATATGGTATAAATTATTTTGACGATAACTTTATATCCAAATGTTAAATTGAGGCACTATTTGATGTGTTGAAAAGCTAACATTCTCAACTTTAATTTAGCTTTTGAGTGCAAAACCAAATTTAATAATTTTTTTAGTAAAAAAATGCACTCAACATAAGCCCTACATGAAAAACTGGATTTTCATTGAATACATTTTTTTTTGTCATAACTTCCTACTTCAATATTGTATTGATTTGATTTTTAGCTTGTTGAAAAACTAAGATCTTCTAATTTAATTAATTTTTTGAACAAAAGTTTAGAAGATGCTCTTTTAAAGTCCAGAAGTTTAAGTTAACAAAACTTTATAATGACTTGATCAAAATTGAGGGGTTTACACAAGCATGTCCACATGGTTGTATTTGCAAAAAAAGTATTGAAAATGCTCATATTTTTAGTTCTCATATGTGTGCGTTATAATGTAACATTAAATTAGTTGTATTTAACATTAGAAGGATTCAACTTTATTAAAATGATAAAAAAATCTTTAAAAAAATATCATTTTTAAAATAAATGATTACTTTTTGGGGCATTATAAGTCTTTTGAACTTGAAGAGAAATGAAAATTAACCACTTTTTCAAAAAAAATGTATAAACCTAAGTAATCATGCATTCAAGAATACCACTCTCTTAAAGGTATGTTAGTCATTTTAATAAAATTGAATCATCTTAAGTTAAATTCAACTAGTTTAATGTATATAAGTTAAATCATATATATATATATACATATATATATATATATATATATATATATATATATATATATATATATATATATATATATATATATATAACCAGAAAAACAAAGGTAGTTGGTGCAAAAAAAAGATCTCTTTATAACTTTTTCTTAAATGACATGCTTGTCATGTGTTTTGGAGGTGTAAATTATAGATTTGTTTAGAAATATATATATGCATTTTCAACTCATAAAAGTGTTAAATGACATTTCCATAATATTTTCATTTTAACTGTAGTCTTTCTTTCAATAACTCTTTCTTTCTTTCTTTCTTGGTGGCCATATTATGTTAAAAATAAAGGAAACTTGACTAACAGAGGTAAAACCATATTGTTACCATTTAGTTAGACAAATCAAATAGGAAAACAGGGTCTCTGTGTGTGTGTGTGTGTGTGAGTGATTATGAAAAAATTACAGAGGAAAATACATTGGATTCAAGTTGGAGGTCTAAACAGATAAGAAAGATCCATTTGTAACGAACCCAATTAGATCACGGAACTTGGCCCGTCATGGTATGATCCAAACGTGATAAGACATGGACCATGCCTATGCAGGATGTATTGTGGTTGCATGGTTCCAATTAAATAATATGTATTTTTATTAAAACATCTATTAAAAATGTCAGAATAATATTTATATGTATGTCGTAGCTTGTTCAGTTGTATCGCAAGAATGGTTTGTCCATATAATATATGTGCACCCACCATGGTGGATCCTTGACTAGGTCAGAGTCTCACTTCTATTACTACGTCTTATAATCTGCGTTAAAAAAAAATATTGCGTCTTATATATGATCTGATCTCGGTGGTGTTAACAGAAGACAATGATAGACCACTGCGGGTGGTTGTGAGGGTGCTGAGATGAAGGCACTGGATCAAACCCCGCTGGCGCATGGGTGTCCCTAGCTTTCAAAGGTGGGTCAGCTACGGCAGGGTGGCGGTGGGGCTCCATCCGAGGTTTTCGTCTCTTCGGCAAGAGTTGGTCGTCGTAAAAAAGAAAAAGAAACAAAAGACAATGATAGTGTGATCCATGTTCTTTTAAGACAACTCACAAGAATATTGTCACCTAGATCTTTTTAGGCGTATCTATGTTGTTGGGTTCTAAAGGAGCCTACTTGGTTGTCAAGTACTGTATCCATCACACTTTCAACCCTTAGAGAAGAGTCTAACTTTTGACCGGTTTGGAGTGATCTAACTTGGACTTTACTTAGATTTAACTAATGAATCCTTCAGTTTTTTTTTTTTTAATTTATAACCTGAAGAAGCAGCACTCGGCATGAAGACCTGATCGCGCTGGCTCAGCCTACCATACCTACAGTCATCATGCCAGCAGAGCAAAGATCCGAGGCTAGAACTCCTGCCCCCGAGGCCTATATTACGCATTGGCTTACTAAGAGGAGCAACACTTATGAGAATCGAACCTTGATCACTGCCCAACTAGCAGTCAAGGTCCAACCCCAACCCCTTTAGGGTCAATGAATCCTTAAGTTTGATCCAACTTCCTTCTTTGTTTGGGAACCAGTTGGAGGGATTTGCAAGGAGATCAGGAAAATACAAAAAATGAACTGCAGGGGAAATGAATTTCAAAAGAGTTGTTGATTTTCTCTATTGTTTGGAAGCATAAGTAACTCTTTCAAAGATTCAAATGTTCAACTCCTCGTGATTTCTCACCATGCTTGATGGTAGGTGCATATAGTTGAAAGCCTATTGCAGTCAATGATGTGGTAAAATAGGTGAATATAAGATTTACTATGGTAAATAAGGTCAAAAAATTGAACCAAATTCAAGAACCCACCTGAATGCTTGTGATTCAAGGAGTTGCAAATACTTCATCTTTTATTAGAAGAGTTGAATTTTAAAATTTCTAGTATTTGGAGTTGGTTGATTCCCAACCAACATTCACTCTTCCCTCTACTTTCTTCTCCCAAACACATTTCAAATTAGTTTGGACCCTACCACATCATATAATCGTTTAACACCCTCCTAGCTCCTTTAATACCCTTCTCCCAAACATAGCCCTAATTGCAGACCCAATGCACATGGAATTTTAAGACATATTTTGTCTAATGTAGCTGAACTCTTTAATTGAGCTTGACCCAGATTTCACCCTTTGTAACCATAATAATGTTGACATCCGCCTCTTGCAAACCCAAAGTGGATCAGTTCCACTGGGCTCCATATTTCCCTACAAGAAAGCTGAGTGTTACTGGCGCTAAAAAATGCCAGTAAAGGTCTCATTAGCCCTAGTATATAATGCTGCTGGTAAAGGCTTTACTGGCGCAATTTTTTAGCGTCATAAAAGGCTGTCTTTTGGGTCTTTGAACCTTATTTTCTGACACTATTTTAGCTAAAGAAAAAACCCTTTTTTGACATTATTTTAGCACAAAAGTGCCTTTTTTTTAATGCTTAAATAGCACCAATAAAGACACTTTTTTTGGTGCACTAAAAAAGTGCACCAGTAAAAGTGGCTAATAGAAAAAGAATTATACTAGTAGTATACTGTAAATTATACTAAAAAGATTATACTAAAATAATTCAGAGCTCAAATTTATCAAAAACTTGAAAAATCATAAATCATACTTGAAAAAAAATCTCTTAAAAATGAAAAGTCCATAAAATAAAAAAGTTAACAAATCATAAATCATGCTTAAAATGAAAAACCCATAAAATCTAAATTATACTTGAAAAAAATGGATTTAGCATGTTTTTACTCAAGAATATATAAATTTAACAATTAAAATATAAAATATTTAAAATCTAAATTATACTTGAGAAAAAATTGGATTTAACATGCTTTCACTTAAAAAATTATAAAATATAAATTAAAATACAAAACCCCTAAAATCTAAATCATGCTTGAAAAAAAAACAGATTTAGCATGCATTAACTCAATAAAAAAAATGAATTAAAATGCAAAACTCCTTAAAATCTACATCATACATGAAAAAAAAATTGGATATAACATGCATTCACTCAATAAACAAAAAAATATAGATTATTTACAACCTAATTTCCAAACCCAAACTTATGCATTATCTAAGTGGACATGGGCATGGACATGGACATGGACATGGACCATTTAAGCAGCAATCACATTGAGCCAAAGTCTAAAACCAACACCTCAAGCACATTGTATTTATGTAATTTTAAAAGGTATGTTGAAAATAAGATTCACTGCTGTATATTTAGTTTTTTCTAAATTTTAAAAATTTCATCTTTTATTATTGTTATTGAGTTTCAACGTTAAACTTCTCTTTATGTGTGATTATATAATTATTTTTTCTTAATTAGTGCTCATCCCTTTGGATGGGTCGTCCTAATAGTGTATATAAATAAATAAATAAATATATACATATAGAGAGATGCCTACTCATAATTTGGTGAACCCTCTAAGGGATGGTGCATAACCATTGGTTCCAGTGTGATCATATGGTCAAAAGTGAAATGTTGCATAAAGGATCTTTAGTGGTGGTTACCCATAAGGCTTCTTTGAGTGGATGCAGGGTGCACGATAGCACATTTGTTCATGTTCATTCAACTACTCTCATTATATATATACTCAATTTTTTTTAGGTTTTGTTAGGACCTTCTGAAAATCATACTTTTAAGTATTTTTTATTCATTTATACCATTAGATGTTTTCATCATTGTTTACATAATAGAAAAAATGTATTTGATTAATATTTTTTATGCTCAAATGTATATTTTAAAGAGGTAAAAATATCAATAGTTGATATTGTACTAAAATTTAATGATACTATATTTTTACATTAAATCAATTTAAAAGAAAGTTTATTTTTAGTAAATAAGTAATGGTAAACACATTTAACGATTCAGATCAAACAAAAAATACTTAAAGTTAAAAAAAGGTAAGACCATCCCCATTCTCATATATATATATATATATATTCTACTACTAAGACGGTAAGGAACTAATGAGCTGAAAATCATAGGTGCAAGTTGTATCAACTCAATCTAACCACATAGATGTGTTTAACATGATTTGTTTGCTAAGGATCAAGCCTTGGATCATATGTAAAAGTATATTTTGAGTTATGAAATTTTGGCACATTGTGGGTCATTGATTTTTTTTATTGTTTTAAAAACTTAATTACTTATATTAATCACATGATTCAAAATAAGTTTCTTACTAAATAAACCATATAGATCACATTCATAACATTTGATCTACACAAAATTGAAAATTTTAAAGAAAAAAGTGATTTCTATTCATTAGTTCCTTACATTCATTACTAGCCATATAAATATATTTATTTATTTGCTACAATCGATTATAGGTACAATCAACCTAGCAATTGATTTTTTTTCCTTACATCTAATACCATATATGTGATCTACATATTTTATTTAACGGGAACCAGCTTTTGGATTACCAAAATCTAACCACTATATAGGTTTTTGCATTGATTCAAAAATCAATGGCTATAAAGACATCAATTTTTTTTAACTCATAAACGTATATTTTTTTCATCGAAAAAGCATGATCCAAAAGTCAATTATTACTGAATCGAACATCCTGAACACAACTATGAGGTTATAGTGTGTCAAAACAACTTGCATCACGAGATTCGAACTCGAATGTAGGTACAATAAATTGTACCCTATATATATATATAATGCACTCATTTTGCCATGTTTTCTCGTCATGCTCCCATTAAGTGCCTTCAAAAATTATAGTTTTGGTATTTTTTTCACATCTAACACCATAGATGTGATTTATAGGCTTTGTTTAGCAGAAACGACTTTGAATCACCGAAATCTGATCAGTATACGGATTTTTTCAATGACCCAAAATCAATAGCTATGAAGACATCAAATTTTTTCGGCTCATAAAAATATAAATTTTCATCAAAAAACATGATCTAAGAGTCCATTCTCATTAAATCCAGGATTCTAAACACATCTAACGGTTCAAATCTATCATAAAACACTTCAAACTATGAGGTCTAGCGGGGGCACAAGGTGAAAAGAGGGTCTAATTTGTTCAGTTCTCTCTCTCTCTATATCTATCTATATATATATATATATGTGTGTGTGTGTGTGCGCGCACTTTGATGGTGGTCCACTTTTGGTTTTGTATAATCACTACAAGCTGAAACCAACCAGCACAATCGGCGCACCAATCTATTAATCTAAATAAACGATTCAGGCTCCATTACCTGTAGTAGGATTTGCTATCAACGGCTCCTATTACAGGAGGAGCTTAAAAAAGGTGGAGGCCCGAGGGATCACCCAACCGCTACACCAGCCCAAGCTCTCATCGTTACGGGCGTGGGCTGATTGAATCTAAAAGTGGCCCCACCACCAACGCAGACGGCGGCAATCAATATTGATAAGATAATACTCCTGTTAAGGGTATTTTGGTAATTTGATTCGAATCCGGTACAGGTTTCCGTTATTTCGTGAAGTTGTGGGGTGCCAAACGGCTTAGGAGGGTATTTTCGGGAACTGAAAAAAACGGGGAGCTCTGAGCGCTCCTTCGGTCAAAACCTTGCGTGCGAGCCCGCGGTATATTTTTGCTTCTTCCTTTCCATCATCTCTCAAGCGGAGAGAGAGAGAGAGGGACGAAGGGAGCGAGGGAGGAAGAAGCCGTCCGCAAATCGCGATTTTGGGAAAGGAAGGGGTAAAAACGAGGGAGGGAGAGAGAGGTTGGGTTGTCTTCTCTTCTCATGATCACCAGGGGAAGAGGAAGGAGGCGACGACGGAGGAGACGATCTGATCGCAGGCACGGAGGGATCTCTATCGCTCGATCTCTACTTTTCCTTTGAGACTCTGAGAGGAAATTCGGAGGAGGAGGAGGAGATGGCGGAGGGGCCGGGCGGATCATCTCCGGACTCCGGCGAGAGCGTGAAGCTCTTCGTCGGGCAGGTGCCGAAGAGCATGACCGATGCGCAGCTGCTCGCCATGTTCAAGGAGGTCGCGCTCGTCGACGAGGTCAATATCATCAAGGACAAGGTCACCAAGGCCTCGCGCGGTGAGTCATTTCTCTCTCTCTCTCTGATCTGTTTCTGCGTTCAATCCTGTGGTCTTCCGGAATCCGGAATCTCTTTTTCTCTTTTTTCTTTCATCCCCTTTGTTCTTTTTCTTGATTCCGGTTGCTTGATCTGGAGATTCGGAGATCAAGATCTCTGAAAATGAACTATGTGAGATTCTTTTGAATTTATTGATTTTAGAGCTCGTTTGAGGCGTGGATTTGGATATTTTAGTATAGGGAAGGCAATTGAGATCAATTTTGAGTTTTTTTTTTGTGCGCTTGTGCACAAATTGGAAGAATAAACTTTAAATCTCTTGAGTTTTTCGGTAAACGATCACGTTGAGTTGTTCGATTTATCTCTGAGGAAGAGAGTTGTGAAGGCGTAGAGAGCTGGAGGTTTTGTGGAAGTGTTGTATTCAGTCTTTTAGATTTTGCTACAGAACTATGGAGGAGGGAAGGCAGATTTTTTTTTTGTTTCTTTTCACATCATAAGTTTATAGCTATCTGGATCTAGCATTTAGTTATTTTTTGGATGTCTATGCTTGATTTTCGGATTCTTCATTTTCTTGAGGATCCTTGATCCCTTTTAAATGTTTTAGTATTTGCATTTAGTGCTTACTGAAGATAACTTAAACATCATCCTACTCAAATTCAATCTTAGGTGAACTTTATTTGCTCATTTGTTGTTTATTTTGAAGCAATAAATGCGCTGCTTCCTACACTAGGAAGGAAGATGCAATTAAAGAGTCCTTTCTTAGAAAAATTACTTTCCTAAGGATGTCTTTATAGAAAATTATGGGGAAAAGGCTAAACCTTAAAAGCTATATTCGACCTAACAAACACACTACGGTAGCCAAATATCATGATATTTTCAACTTATTGTGCTTTTAATCTTCTTAAAATAAAAGGGCAAAGTATTGGGATAAATTAGAATGTCCCTTCATTTAAAACAATGATATCGTGATATTTTCTCCAAGAATGCAAGTTTCAATATTTAAAAAGCTTATTTATTATTTCTTTCAAAAAGGTGTTGAGAGATCTTGCTTCTTGTGAGGGAAACCTTGCTGGAATTCTTGAGAATACAATATCAGTGCGCATGTATGTGTGTATCATAGTCGCTGATATTTTGAAAATATTGCAATTTTGACATTTTCTACTGCAGCAAAAAGAATGAAAATACTGCAATATTATCAACACCATAACATATATATCGTGATATTATCCCAAAAAATCTTATATATATATAGTTTCTTTACATCTTAAAATTTTCTAACTATCTCTTTATATGTTTGTAAGAAAAATACTACTAAAATGATTATTTCTTTCTTTTTGAGAAAACCACTATTTAAAACTTGGTGACTATGATATACATGGGCGCCCGCACACACACCCCACAATGTTGGTATCAATGGGTAATAACTCATCATTCATGAATTATTAAGATTTTTTTACCATGCGGATTGATTTATCATGGTCCACTTAATTTACATGTGTTGAATTAAGAAATTTAAGTATTTAGATATATTTTAAATAGGGATAAAAATGAATGGTTCAGGTTGCACCCATTTATAGATAATAAGGCTTTCCACCTCCAAATTTGTTAGAATAAAGAAATGTTTTGTATACTAAATAAACAATGCAAAATCTGACTGTGCTACTCGGAAATGCACGAATAGGTAAGATAGAACTCATTGATATCATATGCACATTTTGGCTATAAAATATTGCTTGATGCAGAAGATGCTGAAGAAACTTTTGTTATATTAAAGACATTCTATTAATCCTACAGAAAACATAAAACCTTTGGTGTCAAAGGTTTTTGTTTTATTTACTCTTCTGCACTGGTTGTTATGCATATTGCTTAACCCTTAGCTGATGCTGGTGGTACTGTTTGTGAAATATATTTTACATTATCTTTCAGGATGCTGCTTTGCCATATGTCCGTCAAGACAAGAAGCAGACAAAGCAGTTAATGCATGTCACAATAAGCGAACACTTCCAGGGGTAGGTTGCTTGAATTTCCATATAAATTTTTGTTTGTTGTTGATACTTTTCTGCATGTTTCAGTTCACACATTTTACAACTGATCACCTATGTAGGTTATGAGTGTAGATGAAGTGGTTTTGATTTTACTATGTTGGTGCTTATCTATCTCATAGATCCAAATGTAAGACTTATGACCACAAAATGAGGATAGAATGGTAATATGAGACACATATACGTATCTAATTATTATATTCTTGAAATGTATATAGTGCATAATAGAATGCATACCAACTATGTATGGGTGAACCAACGGGGTTCTGCTTGTCTGGTAGAAGCAGCTAGTGCACATCACCTTGTGTTGGGATGTTATAGGTTCAAAACCCAATGGTATAGTTGTATAACTGGTAGGAGTCTGCCGAACCCCAGCTTGCCTTTCAAAAAAAAAAAAAAACTATGTATGGGTAAGCTCCCTAAACTGCCATTATCTTTGTTTCATGCTTCTTAGCTTATTTTTCAATGATAATATTTTTTCAACATATAAGATTGAGATGTATTTTGGCTCATAGGATCAGATTTTCTTTTAATAATTGTAGTTGATATGTATATCCAAACAGATATATCAGAAACATCATGATTTGAGAACAAAGAACAAATGTGGTTCGATTACTTATCAAAGTAATTGCCTATGTGGACAGAATGATGAAAGCCAAATGCATTTTTGCAATGGCATGCATTAGGTTTTTGTTCATCTTTGTTTTAGTCAATGAGAAAACCCCCAACGTTTTTGGGCTATGATTTATGTCAGTACTTCCGTAAGTTATCAAAGAATGTGGAGAAAATACAAAAGTGAAACAGAAAGGATAACCAAGGAGAGAAGAAGTGACACTTTTTTGTTCTCCTTCTTTTTAAAGTCTAATGCTAAACATCTGAGGGAAAAGAAAAACAAATAATAAAGGAAAGAGATTTACTTGATTGAAACTGCAGAGCTGTTAAGCATATTTTAAGATTTTTGTCTCTTTTATATTATCTTCATCACTGCCATTACCTGATTCTTTCTCTTATAGAGATGTGGGATGAGCTTGGCATAGTTCCATGAATTAGGGCTCCTGAACTTTTATGTATGCCTCCTGATCCCGCTATTTGCGGATATACACACATGGATTTGATGATAACAAATAAGCAACATGCATGTGCATGAAAACTGCCAGTTGTTGAACATTGTATAATCCATCTCATTACTTCTGTTCTAGGGTCTCTGTTTTATCTCTTATCCATTCTTAAGGTTTTAGTAGCTTTTCTTTTGTTTGGAAGTTGTTCATATTTGATTCAGGATCACATTCTATTTCAGGCTTCCAGTCCAATGCAAGTGAAGTATGCAGATGGTGAATTGGAAAGACTAGGTAAGGTTTCACATACCAACATTGTTCAATTTTGTCTTGGATGTATATCCCATGTTGATCATGCTTCATGACTGTTACATGGCATTCTTATCTACATAGAACACAAGCTTTTCATTGGAATGCTTCCAAAGACTGTGTCAGAGGCCGAGGTTTCTGCTTTATTTTCAAAATATGGAAATATTAAAGATCTACAAATTCTGAGGGGTTCTCAACAAACAAGCAAAGGTATTTTGTTATTTCAGATTTTATAGATGTTTCTTTTGATTTCTTATGTGAAGAGTTCACCTTATTTGGGCTTTGATATTAGTTTATTAGTTTCTAATTTCACTGCATCTTTCAGGGTGTGCTTTCTTGAAGTATGAAACAAAAGATCAAGCTGTTGGAGCTATAGAGGCCCTCAACGGGAAGCATAAGATGGAGGTTTGGGTTTGCAGCTGCAGATGTATTAGCATATTTCATGATCTTATTGTTTATGTCGAATAAATCCTGCTACAACGTTAGTTTATGGCTTTATGCTTAACTTGTGACTCCTTATAATGGATTTGTCTTCATCCATTAGATGGCTTAAAAGGGTTTTTAGTTTTCAAGGAATTATCTCTCTTTGCCTTGGTCATGAGATCCTTGTATTTGCTAGGGAAAGAGTGTACTTCATGGTTCAGTAGGTGTCCCTTCACTGAAAATTAAATTGACCGAATGTATTTACAACAACAGGTGTATATTCGTGGACATGCAGGCGTGATGTTTTAATAATAGGTAACTTCAATTATGCTTGTTATATATATATATATATACATTATATATATATATGTATGTATTATCTATTGTATGGAAGAGGGAATAGAGTCAATCTGGTCGAGTTGGGATTCTGCAACCAAACAGGTAGTTAGGAAGCCATCAGCACCAATATATTTCCAAACTTGAACAGGTGGTCAGGAGGCCTCAGCAAATACATCTCCACACTTGCTAAATTTCTTATTACGAGTGGATCTCTGGATTTGTTCAAGAGGATATGATGTGTTGAAGCCATACGTTCAACTGTAGATTTTATGTTCACCTTGATTCTTGGACCAAGAACTAGTGTTTGGAGGATGATCCTCATTATGGAAAGAATGCTTCCATCTTTTGAGGGTTTTCAAGCGCCACTCTAGCTTTGATGCTTGTTGCAGCATTGAAGCCTGATTTTGGATGATTCAATTAGGGCTTCTCATTACTAGTGTCTTTCTTAATAATGTAGAAAGTTGACAGTTTCACTTCCTATAAATGTGTTTCAAGTATAATAGTGAAATAGTAACCAGGTAGCTGTTTTGATTCCTGTTCTTTGAATTCTTCAGATTTGATTGGGGTACAAAATGTTGGTTAAACCAGTTCAAGTGAGGTCTCATCGAAGCAGCGATGGAGAAGTGGTTTCACTTCTTTGTTGTTGGAGGAGAATAACAAAAGAGATACTGGGCTCTCGGATCTAGTGGTTGTTTCATTGTCAAATCAAATTATGGCATTTGACACTAGTATTTGGAGAGTTATTTGAGTCTGTTACCGAAAGCTTCTTCGATAGGTGGGAATTGAGCTCCTCGGAAGCTTGCTTTGGAAGCGCAATACACCGCACTTCCGAAACTTGATGGGAATCTCGATTCTCCTATGCTTTCCACACACTTCATTCATGTTTTTTATATATTCTCCCATGCTTCATTTCATGTTTTTATATGCTTTTTCTCACGTTTCCTACTCACTTCCGGTGTTCTTTATCCACATTGGTAGTCATCATTTTTAAATTTTGACAAAAAAATATTTTTTACACTAAAAATCATGAAATTTAAAAATAATAATTTTTATTTGTGTGAAATTCAATTCTCATATCGCTTTCTTTTTTATTTCTTGCTTATCGCTTCCTAATTCCTATAAATTTCTAAATGCCTCGCTTCTCGCTTCCCGTATTAATTGTTTCACACTTCCGCTTCCTATTCTGGCAACCTTGAGTATGACAACTATATATTTATCTATATTGGTTGTAGTCTAATAGATACCCTTTAATTGCTAATATTGTGCAGAATGTGTTGGAACGTGATCTGTCCAGATCCAACTTAATGTGTTTGTAACAGATATACATGCCTTTTCCCACATTACTATATTGCCCTTTTAATGTTTTAGTAAGTTGTTATTTGTGTCAGGGCATTTTTGTAACATTGCTATTGTAACAGTTTTTATAATATAAAAAGAGAGACTCACTATTTTTCCAAGAGAGAAAAACGTGATGTTACATTTCCCAACTCGTCTCTTCCTCTTCTTTAGATCTCTTCCTTTTCTTATAGAATGCAGGATATCTGATTCAGTAATTTTAATATTTATAAGGAGGACTTTGTGGCTAAGAATGAACTTTAGCCTTGGACACAAACAAAATAGTAATATTTCTTACCCATTAGGGGTAGATATCCAGGGTTGGGCGTATTAGTGTTTGAGAGATGTCCTGACACGCCACTGGCCTAGCTTGGCTCTTATCAGGTTTAGACTGCTTTTAGGTTGTATGGGGCCAAGGCGTAAGATGGGGTCAATGTGATCAGGCTGTGCTAGGCCTTGCCCCATTGGGAGAGTATTTTGCTCAGTCAGGCTTGATATATGTGTGGGCTGGGTAGACTTGGGTCGGATTATTTTTCTGGTTGCAGCAGATGCATTTCAAAGCTAATTTGTCTTGGGTAAGGCCTTGCGTAGTAAAAATGCTAGTTGATGCTTAGGCGCAAGAACCTCAAAGGCTTAATTGGCGCTTCGGTGGGACTAGGTGTCCTAATCAACACCCAAAAAAAGGTTAAAAAATAAAAAATTACAATAGGTTGCTAAAACCATGAATGAACACACACAATTAAAACCAATGTTGTGAAAAGCGTTGAGGCGTAGCGAGGCGCTCCACCAAAAACCAAAGCGAGGCGTAAAGTGTAAGCCTCAAAATTTTTAAATTTTTTAACTTAAAAACTTTAAAAAAAATCTAAAAATACAAATAAATAGAAGAAATGCTTTATTGATGAATCAACAACCAATAAGAAATAAAACATCTCAAATAAATACAAATAAATAGAAGAAATGCTTTATTGATGAAGCAACAACCAATAAGAAATAAAAAATATCAAATAAATATCAAAAAATGTGAGATTAACATGTAAAAGTAACATTAATGCGATAAATTGATCTTTGTCAGTATCTAAGAAATAAAATATGAGCATTCAATATAAAAATAAGTAATAAAATCTCTAATAATAAAATTTCTTAACATCATGTCAACATCAAAAAATGCATATAAACACTAATAATTTTACAACCAAATGTTAATGTATTTCTCCAAAACTCTCCAAAATGAGGATGTTTCAACATTTACAAGTACAAATGAAGGATCCAAAAAATATAGAAATGCACATAGTCCTATGATATGAATTAGGGCCTAGGCTCTTCTTGTGTCTCGTCATCATCAGTATCTAAGCCTTTAATGTCATCATCTGAGGAATCCATATAAACAGGTTCTTCTTCATCCTCATTCTCTCTCTTCATCATATGCACTTTCTTCCTCCACATTCTCAATCACTTCTTTTTCTTAAAAATCATATATTAAATCAGAGTTACCAGAAGTGCCTAGGTGTATAGGGAAGCGCGCTTCCCCGACATGCACTTCAGAAGCGCGAAACGTTGCGCTTCTGAAACGCGTGGGGAAGCGTCCCCCTTTTTTGGAAAGCACACTTCCCTTTTATGGGAAGCACGCTTCCCCTACGCTTTTCCCTCGCTTTCCCATTTTTTTCATTTTTTTTGCTTCCCCTCGCTTCCAGTTCGCTTCCTAGGTCGCTTCCGAGATGGTTCGTAATTTTTTTCTAAGTGGTCCCACGCTTCCCCGCTTCCTACATTTTTGAAAGTGCCTCGCTTCCCGCTCCCGCTTCCTCGACTGGTAACTCTGTATTAAATACTTATTGTATATAATTAAAAAATACATTTATATTCATAGAAAGGTAAAAAGAATATAGTTTTACCTAGTGCTCTTGATGACATGTCTTGCCTAGAACCACTTTCTGAAACATGATGTGAAGTCGCTTCTTCAATAGGCACATGCTCAATGACGTTTATGTTGAATTTCAAGTCCAACCATGGATCCTCCAACCAATTGGGATCGCTAGACAATATTGGATTTTCCTTCTCCATAAACACATAGGGTCTTTGGTAGCCTTATTCCTCATATTTCTCTCCCTTAACTTGATATTGTACATGACAAAAACTAGTGCATTCATCTTCTCTTGTTCAAATCTATTTCTCTGTTTTGAATGCACCTATAATTCCAAATCATTGATAATCAATTATAAAATAATTGAACATATAAAAATGTATTAAAAAAATAAAATACAAAGTGACATACCAATGAGAAGGTACTCCAATTTCTCTCACACCCTGATGCACTACATGTCAAACTCAATTTCGAATTGCAAAATTCATCAATTCAGGATTTTCGTGCTCAAATGACCACCAATCAGCTATATTTAAATAAAATAATAAAAAAATAATTAAAACATTCAAAATATCATAATTAACAAAAAGTTGCATAATTGCAAACTTATAAAGACTTTTTAGTTTCCTTACTGTAACAACTGCCTCTCTACCAAACAACCTCTTTGCCTTTTTAAATGCATCAATTTGTGTTGTAATTTTCAACCGAACATTTGCATCAAAAACCAATTTTTCAACACAATCATAAAAACCACTCATAACTTCTCCATTTGGGTTGAAGTTGTCAACATAATGAAATTGACGATTTAAATAATAAGTAGTTGCATGTTGCATGCAAAGGCTTATGGAGTTGCAAGTCTATCATCGTCTATCAATAATGTCCCAAATAGATTTATATTTTCTTTCAACATTATTAAGATTTGAAGCAATTTTCTCTTTTGCTCTATCCATTGCCTCGTACAAAAATCCCATGGTAGGCTTATCTGCATCCACTAAACACAACACTTTCACGAAAGACAGTGTAGCTTTAATTGCATATGATATGGCAACCCAAAACTTATGCTCATTAAGCTCAATATGAGCAATGCTCTTAGCATCGAGCTTTTTATTATAATTAGATGACCTAAAATCTAAAGATAAAAACATCGACTTCAACTTTTTCTTCTAACATCTGATACTATAAAGCGTGAGATATGATGTGGTAAAATGAGTTACTGCTGGGTGTAGAAGTTTTGTCTTTTTTGTGAACTTTTTCATCAAGTTTAGTATCAATGCATGACTATAGATATATCTTGTAATTTTGATGCAGGGCAGGACCCGATTGGGCCCATCGTGCCACCCAATCCGCCACAAAGGGTAGATGACCGGCTTCACGTGTATGACCCCCTTGCAGGTACGGAGCTGCGACGCAGGGAGGTACCCCTGCGCACCTACTCCAGGCGTGGTGGAGTTCGCACGTCACAGAGCCAGCAACAGATGGAAGTTGACCCGGATCGCAGTTCGGGTCCAAGCCTGAACCCGCGACCTGGGTCTAGTAATAGCCTTTAAAAGGCCCTCTCCTAGGGTTGCGTAGGGGGAAGATCTTTTTAAAAGTTTCAGCCGTCATTTCTGTTTGTCTTTTGCTTATTCTTTGTTACTTGCAATCTGTTTTCCTTTCATTCATTTACTATTGGTTGTTTTTCCCTTGATTATTGAGACTTGTTGAGAATAATAAAAAGTTTGAGCCACACCGATTCACGGTGGGCATCTGTGCCTTTTGTATTGTAGCTTTATAAATTGATATTTTTTCAATATCTTCTAACATCAAATCTAAGCAATGCGCTGCACATAGTGTCCAAAAAAATGTTTTACCTGTTATTAACTTATTCTCGACTTTCACATAATTTGGTACATTATCTGTAATAAATTGCACCATATTCTCTTCACAAACTTCATTAACAACTTCTTCAAACAACTTCCATAAATTTTTAGCAGTTTTTTCATCTCACTGATGTCAACAAACTTTAAAAAGATTGTCCCTAATAAGCTGATCACAAGAAAATTAATTAACTTTCCTCTCTTTCCATATGTCCAACCATTTGCCATAATGCTGCAATCAACTTTGGGTCATTCTTTCTTGAACTCTTTTAATATTTCATGATTTGAATCTGCCTTGTCCTTCAAAATCTAGGTCGCGATCTCGTGGTAAGAAGGTGGTTTGAACCCTCGCCCATAATTTGCAACAACTTCTAGCATTGGACCAAGATATGAATTGTTGCAAAGATTAAATGATAAGCCATTGGCATAAAAAATCTCTCAATGGCACGACATACAAATTTTCTCTCGTCCCTTTTGAACACATTATTAATTGTAGTTGGTCGTGCTTCTTTGTTTATAAATTGGTCCATGTGTCCAGCTGTGTTTGTTTTTGCCATATTGCTTGATCCACTGACATACACATTATCAACCGTTGATGATGCTGAACCAAAATAAACACTCCTACTCACTTCTAAACCTTTTCACTTTAGGTGGAACACATCTTGGCATGCACTTACACCATGTTTTATCCTAGCTAAGTGATGTTTCAACCTTGAAATGCCACGTGTAGTTTTTTTTACAATAATTGCAAATTACATGTCTTACGAGTTTGAGATTTTGTGGGTTTTGAAACTTTACTTCCATGATCTCATTCTACGTCTCTTCCCATTGTTCAAGTGCAAAAAACCATAAAAGACTATAAAAACTCAGAGTTTTACAAACAAAGAATCAATTATAATTTACATATAAAGCATAAATAAAGCATTATGAAAACAAGAAATCAATTACAATTACATATAAAAACACAAATATAGAGGTAGATAACAAAAAAAAAATTGAGCCAATGCTTTATATAATGATTATAATCCAATGAATCCAAATTCATAATCAATGAGAATCACCATATATTACACAAACAAGTGATCAAATCAGATTTGTATAACACTTTGAATTTGAAAATGCCATAATCATGTAACATGGCATTGCATTTAAAATTATGGCTGATAAAAAAGAAACATGATAAAATTCATGGTCTCCATACTAAATAGAACCCACAACCTAAACCATGCCAGAGAAAGTTTGAAGAGAATATGAATATCTTTTTTGTATATTTTAAGTATTTGTTTTTAGTTTTTATTTCTGATGGTTGTATATTCTACTATTTTATATTGTTATTCTGATGGTTGTATTATTATTATTATTATTATTATTGTTATTTTTTCTTAGGCAGTAGCAAATCTCAACATCAGTAAAAGTAAAATCTACAGTTTTATGATAAAGGATCAAAGACAGGAATTCACGTGCATCTACTGAAAGGTGATTAACTTACATTAGTTCACAATTCCATTTAGAAGATGGGTTTCTCATACTGGAAAAAACATATGAAAGTGTTGCATGTTGCTATTATTCATGATTGATCTCAAAAAAATGCATTTCAAGGGAGTAAAAAATCAATGTTGGTACTTGGTAGAAATAAAAAAAGCTAACATTAAAAAAATAATGACTAACATAAAAACCGAATAAAAAAAAAAAGAACCATACCTATCCGCAAAGAGAGAGAAGGAGAGGGAGAGGAAGAGAACAATCTTCTTCTTCTTACTCCTTGTGTTGGCACTTGGCACAAATAAAAAAATTGTGGCTAATATTAAAAAAAAACTAACATAAAAGAAATACAAAAAAAACCGAACAAAAACAGAGACTACCTATCAGCAAAGAGAGAGAGAGAGAGCAACCTTCTTCTTGGTAGAGAGAGACTGAGAAAGATAGGGAGAGACTAAGTGAGAGAGAGGGGGAGAGTGAGATACAAAGAGAGACAGAGCAAGAGAGGGATAGCGAGAGAGACCGAGAGAGAGAGAGAGAGAGAGAGAGAGAGAGAGAGAGAGAGAGAGAGAGAGAGAGAGAGAGGGTGGGGGGGAGAGACAGAGGGAGATGGAGAGACGAGCGAGAGGGAGACTGAAAGGGAGAGACAAGCGAGCGAGAGAGATTGAGAGGGAGAGTCAAGCGAGAGATAAAAGTAAGGAGGCCCGACCCTAATTAGGGTTGGGGCTTCCTTATTTTTCCCCTAAAATTGGGTCAAATGGGGGGTTAACAGGGGTGTGCCTTGCCCTGAGGCATACGTCTCATAGCGAATGTGGTGCATGCCTTAGGCAATTTGCCCTTTTTTTAGCACCTCAAAGCGAAAGGGACGAGAGAGAGAGAGAGAGAGAGAGAGAGAGAGAGAGAGAGAGAGAGAGAGAGGGGGGGGGGGAGACAGAGGGAGATGGAGAGACGAGCGAGAGGGAGACTGAAAGGGAGAGACAAGCGAGCGAGAGAGACTGAGAGGGAGAGTCAAGCAAGAGAGAAAAGTAAGGAGGCCCGACCCTAATTAGGGTTGGGGCTTCCTTATTTTTTCCCTAAAATTGGGTCAAATGGGGGGTTAACAGGGGTGTGCCTCGCCCTGAGGCATACGTCTCATAGCGAATGAGGCATATGCCTTAGGCAATTTGCCCTTTTTTTAGCACCTCAAGGCGAAAGCGGCCTCGCCTTGGGGCGAGGCGCGCCTTTTGCACCTTGAGGCACTTTTTTAACAACATTGATTAAAACTTTAGTTGCTGATATTAAGTTAACATTCAAGTCGATCTAAAACATCATAGTTGATCCAAAATGTCATAGAAATGTATATAATACTCTTTTTCTCTCTCATTCACGCGCGCGCACACACACACACACATGAATGAAAGTATACAATATACACACACGTGAATGAAAGTATACAATATACACATACATGCACACATACAGCAACTGCCATTGCAATATACAATTATAAATAAGCACATGCATACAACGTAGCAGCTAGCACAAGAAATTACTAGAGTAAAAACATAGCAATTTACAATTTAAAACCACAACAAATTACAATAAAAAAACTATGATGAATTACAAATTAATAAAGAATTACAGATTACGTGAATAAAACCACGACAAATTGCAAGAACAAAGCTGCAAAAAATTGCATATGACAATAGTAAAACCACAAAAAATTACAAGAACAAAACCACAAGAAATTTCAAATTAATAAAAGAATTACATATTACATGAGTAAAACCACAACAAATTATAGATTAATAAAAGAATTACAGATTATAAGAATAAAACCACATCAAATTGTAGTTCAATAAAAGAATTGTTGATTACAAAAATAACACCATGTTCTGGTTTGTATAACCTAGTTGTTGTAAAGAGGTCTTTCTAATTGTTTTACCATTTGGTTCAGTATTGGAGAAAACCTTCAGTAAGCAAATCTACTCTGACAATGGGGTGTGATTAGGTTGGATCTTAGTTGGGTATCCAATATGTAGAGACAAAAATGTTGAACATCTAGGGGGTTCACATGGTGTTAATTCAGTGAATGATGCTTTCCTCTGTTTTATACATTCAATTACAAACTAATTCTTTTTGGAGCTTAGAAGTCTGGGACCTGGGTAACTGATGAGTTTTTCTTTTTGGGTTTATTCTTCATGTTGCTTTAATTTATTGGACTCAAGAATTACAAAAATTGCAATACGTTCCATCTCATTACCATGTTCTCTGCCTGTTTTTCTTGCAGGGCTCCAGTGTGCCTTTAGTTGTAAAGTGGGCCGATACTGAAAAGGAAAGGCAGGCTCGGAAGGCTCAAAAAGCTCAGTCTCAGCCTCCTAATATGCCAGTACCTGCTTCAACACAACAGACATCAATTTTTGGGGCCATGCCAGTGGGCTATATGCCTCCATATAATGGATACGGTTATCAGGTTTGATTCCTTGATTGTTTTCTTTTAGTGTCTCTATGCTAGGTGGTGCATCACATAATTTTTAACCTTAGGGGCCTTTTCTTCGATATCAGCATGTGTACTTGGCACCATGTACAAATACTCGTCCCACACATGTTAATCCCACAGATGTTAATTTTTAACAGATGGAATAATTTTCCCTTGGGTATTGGGTTGCTGGTCTACTTATATAACCTATTATTAGAGAAAGAAAAAAAAAGACAGGAATGATATGATTGCTGGTCAGGTGACTTAACTCTAAAGGCCAGATGAGGGTTGTTGTAGTAGTTTATTAGTCATGGGCATACAGGAGCAGAATGCTTCTGTCACCTTTGTTAATTTCCTTCTATGTCTTTTGATGAGAGCTTGTAATTCATTCATTATTGCTGTATGTGAGTGAAATACGAGTAATCTTGCTTAGCAGTGACAATGGAAGTGGATGCATAGTTGTTTGATAAACAAACAAGGAATTACTTTTTGACAGTTTTATTATCAAATGAATCTTCTACTAAGACGGGGCCTTCAAAACACTTTGTCTAACTATTTATAAATCCACAATCATCTCCATCTTTTGCATCTATTTTTTTCCCTAGTGCGGCTTGCATTTATTCATTTCAAGGGAAGTTTGCACTTCTGTCTTTATGTATTGTTTTATGTATATAAGCTTCTTAGCCTAAGTATTATGTCAGATAACTCTCTTTTTTCTTACATATTGTCTTTGTTGTTATGGCACCAAAGCCTTATAGGGTGATGCCAACCATTCAAATCATCATTTCTGAGTTCTTATTTTTTTTTTCAATGGGAAATGATCGTACTACCCCTAAGAATAATGTGTTTTCATAAAATAGCTGCAAGATATCGCAATATTCCTCGAATACCCACCCGCTCAATTTTTGTTGAATATGGGGGCATTGCTGACGATTTTACCCTTTTGCTAAAACATGAAACAACGAAACTCATCATTTCAGCGAAACTGAGATTCACCTATATACTATTTTAGCGAAACTCACCATTTCAGCGAAACTCATCGCTAGCCAAACTGAGATTCGCCTATACAGTTTTAGCAAAACTCAATATTTCAGCAAAACTCAACTGCCAACAAAACTGAGTTTCACCTATAAGTTTTAGTGAAACTCGGTTGCAATAGAATAGCGAAACTCAGTTGCAATAGAATAGCAAATAAAATGCATCTGAATTCTAAAATATCCTATAAATGAAGAGAATATATGAAAAATAAAAGAGATCATCATATTAGGTAATTAGAGTTCATACTGCCGAGAGAGAGAGAGAGAGAGAGAGAGAGAGAGAGAGAGAGAGAGAGAGAGAGAGAGAGAGAGCTGCAATGGAAGGCCAAAAGTCTGAAGTCCAACCTCAACTGTTTAACACTCAATTAATATTCCATTCAACGAAGACTCAATGTTGGCCGTGCTTGCCCTCTTATCAAAGTTGCATGACGGGAAAAACCTAAGCATTAATGATAATAAAGAAGAACTAAATAAGCAGATTTATAATCTTTACTTCTTATTGGTTTCCTTCTAAAAAAAACTTTTAAAAACTAGATTCATTAGATGTCTCAACTCGAACGGTTTAGGCTGAGTTGGCCGGTCTAGCCCAAGTTGACGGTGAGTTTAGGAAAAATAAAATGAGTCATTCTCAATTAGTGACTCATTTGGTACCTATTTCAGAACGAGGCACCGAGCCAACCGAGTTGACTCAACGAGTTTGCCAACCTTGTTAGTGGTGGTAATGGTGTGATGGATGGTGGTGATGGTGATGGTAGTGGTGATAATGGTGGTGGTAATGGTGATGGTAGTGGTGATGGAAATAGTGATTGTGGTGGTGGTGGTAATGGCAGTGGTGGTGATAATGGTGGAGAAGTGGTGGTAGTGATGGTGGTGGTGGTAATGGGGATGATGGGGGTGAAGTGAAAGAAAAAAAGTAGTAGTGAAAAAAGGTCTCACAACTAAGATTTGTTAGTTTTGTGACAACTAAACTGAGTTTCAATGTTTCGATGTTATAAGCAAATCAAAGATTGAGTTTTGCTGAAATGGTGAGTTTCACAAAAACTGTATAGGCAAATCTTAGTTTCGCTAAAACTGTATAGGTGAATCTCAGTTTCTCTGAAATGGTGAGTTTCACTGTTTAAAATCATCAGAAATGTCCTCATATTCAACGAAAATCGAGTGGGTCCGTATTTGAGGAATATTGTGATATCTTGCGGCTATTCTGTGAAATAACATTATTCTTAGGGGTAATACAGTTGTTTTTCATTTTTTCAAAATACTTCTAAAAAGTTCTGAAAACTTTCTCTCTCCATTGTATATCTCAACAGGCACTTTCATTTGAAGCTTTGATAACCTAATTACCACAGATGTATCTAGCTTTACCCTTCTTCTTAATTGAATCTTGAGTTTCAGACCTTTTTTGATTTTTTGTGGATTTTTTTTTCAATTTTATTTGAAGACAAGGTTGTAATTCCTAGCTTTTCCAAAGGAACAATTTCTGATTTTATTGTGTTCTGAATGTCAAATGTCATCATCATCTTTATTGAGGAGTGGTATAACCAATAGTTGGCTTTTCATACCTTGCCTGTAATGTGCAATTTACTTGCATTCAGTAACATGTTAGTTTACAATCCATTCCGGCATGGAATATCAAGAAAATAACTGTTAGTTTACAATCCATTCCGGCATGGAATATCAAGAAAATATCAATAGTCATCTTGATGGGTATTTCTGCAAGCCATGGTTAATTGTACAACTTATGTACTTTGATGCATGTTTTAAGCTAAAATATCATAATAATTTAATCATATACTAAAAATAGTTTCAGTGTACATGATGGTGTCAAATTTAACTGCAATGATAAATATAAAATGTATCAGATAGCGCTTGTCCTTGTCTGATAAAGGGAAGGACCAGTCCTAGCCTTTTGTACCTGATTGTGATATAGTTCTTCCACTAGTTGGGTTTCCTTTCCAAAGATCATTCTATTCCAATGGCCTTATGTGTCAAATGTGACTTTGCTAGATATCATAATTATTAGTTTATGCTGATACTTTGTGTTTCCTCAACTTTGTATTTGTTTTTCTAACTGGAGGCAACTTGCCAATTGTTTCTAGGAAGTGTTGATAGGCATTGTCAATGTTGAAGAAAACAAATTATTGACTATTGTCACAAAAAAAAATGGATGTTTGCCCTAGGCCGAGTGCTACCTCCTGAAGCAATGGAGAGGCATGGTATTCCACGGGAGGGGTTTTCCTTTTGTTAAAGGATCGTGGCACACTTGTTTTGTGTGATGGGCTCACATTGATTCTCTCTTTCCCTCTCTCATTTCCTCCAGTCTTTTGTGGTAAGGGAGTGTTGAGAAGGCCACAGGGATGGGCACGTTTGGCCGCATCAATGCTTTAGTGCTGCATTAGGGTGTGGGGTGTGACCTGTATGCCTACATATCCTTTCTTTGTTTTCTTTTCCTCTTTTTTTATACACAAGGTTGGTTATTTACAGTCTATATCATGTGGAAAATCCATTTCCCTTGTATGCTAGTTGTTTGGAAAACTTCATTAAATTGGCTGCAACCCCATATCTACAACTATATCTATGTTACATAGATTGCAATGCATTCTATGGTGCAGAGGCTGTGGTTAGTTTGCAATTCATTTAATGATGGCTAGTGTAAGTTTTATGAAATAGATTTTTAAAAGATATTTTTGATGAAAACGATTTATGCAAGCTAGACACCAAATAATAAAAACCGGCTCACACTAGGGTGAGATCCGAGTCGAACTCAGGGAACAGGAGAAAACTTTGTATTTCACAGAAATCTACTCTTTATTGCCTTGAAAAATAAAAAATATTAATTAACTAATCAATTGAGAGTACGACCCTTTGCGGAGGTTAAACTAACAATTAGTTACAAGCCTTTTACAAATTCAAATTAATAAAATAAATAATCCTAATCTAAAAGAAAAGAAAACAGGGTCTTCAGTGCTTGAGCTTCTAGTCCTTCCTTTCTTCTTCTATGCTTTAGCTGGTTTTCTTTCTTTCGAGGGCTCTCTGAGGGGCTCAAAGGAGCCTTTTGGGGACCTCAGATGGATCTTCGGGGACTCGTTTGAGGGCTCACCGCACGTTTAGCTGCTTCCCTGCAAAACACAAACACAAAACAAGAAAAAAACACAGATGAACTAGATAAAAATTCAATGTCAATTAAAAAAAATCACAAAAACAAAAATCTAAGCAACCTATAACAAACTAACTACATGTAACAACTACAACAAAATAACAAAACTAACTAACTAACAATTAAGCAACTAATCAACTGCTAACCAATTATGAAACTAACAATCAAACTAACTACTTAATACTAAAAATCAATGTAACTAAATGAAAACAAACTAAACAAATTAATCAACTAATTAACAAGAAAGAAAATAACTAATGAAACAAACTAAGAACCAGTGTTGTGAAAAGCGTTGAGGCGTAGCGAGGCGCTCCGCCAAAATTTGAGGCGAGGCGTAAGCCTCGAGGCGCAAAGCGTAAGCCTCAAATTTTTTTTGTATTAAAACTTAAAAAAAAACTATAAAAATTATCTAAAATTATAAATAAATAAGAAATGCTTTATTGATGAAGCAACAACTGCTGTTTTTTTGTCCAAGTTTACTAATTCTTTCCTTTTTATTTTTGTTGTTTCTTTGGACACTGAGTGGGTAAAGGGAAAGGGTCAGGGTCGTGTATTCTTGTTGATGCAAAACTGCTGTTGGTTGTACTTCAAGAAAGTTCGATTACTTAGATGAGCAAGACAGTGAAGTAGATGTGGTGTTTGTGTAAATATATTTGTGATCAATTGTGTGAATATCATTTCAAAGTCGCTAAGTTCTCTAATCTCAGATATTATACCCAAATGTGTCTTTCATGTTTTGGTCATCCTTGAAATTCTTCCGGTAGCACTCAACTGGAGCTTTGTGTGTTGCATGGGTGGACTTAAGCCCCTCAAGTTGTAGCAATTACCTCCAGTAAGTTTCTAGCATTCCCTAACAAATCTGGCTACTTAGAAAATAAATATGAAACTTACCTATCAAGAAACTAACAAGAATCTGCAGAAATGAAGAAAAAAAAATGATTAACCTAACTATATACTGCAGCACACACCTAAAGCTAATAATCAATAACTTCACCGTTGATCATGCTGAATCTGCAGGTCAGCGTATAGGAGAAAAATTATTTTCAATACTTATGCTGAATGTCAACGATCAACAGATCTAGACTCGCAGTGATCTGATCCATGCTGGTGCCGATATGCTACCGACCCAAAACAAGAAATAAAAAAATTTACGTTTTGTGCAGGGTGTTCAGATCTGAGCAAATCTACGAGTGTATATCAAATTGATTCATTGCAAACCACGACTGTATCAATTTTTTCGTTATGCACAGGGCTGCAGATCAGCGATGATCTGCAGCGTGATGTACACAGGTTGCTGACGCTCCATCGCACTAAATCAGAGTTTTTTTTTAACGAAGTGCTCACGCTGGCTTCATCTAGCCGATAATGCGAGGCAGATTGAGGACCAACTGCGCTCTCCCAAACTACTAGATCGACTGCTGCAGACCAGACAACTATGGTCTATGAATCACTCACATCTGCATGATTCGTAGATCAAGATTTTCTGACATAACATATATGGCTAAAAAAAATAGGAATCTGCATATCTTTTTGGGCGTACTGCGAGATCAAACACCCTGCGTGAGTATGCAACAGGCTTTCGATCTCGATCTTCACCACCACGAAGGCTTCGAGCCATTGCGCCATCGATAGAGATCGATCATCACCACCCGAAGTCTGCCCACCCAACGAAAAACTTCTGGCTCCGCCACTGTGTGAGAGCCGAGAGAGTGTGACTGTTGTGAGAAAAAAAACAGGCGTAAGAAAAAAATGAGGGTTTTCACCCTCATTAGAGTCGGGGCGTTTATTTAAACCCTAACTTTTGGTCAAATGAGGGTTTTGACCCTCATTTGACCAAATGCATTGAGGCGTATACGCCTCTTCCTGAGGTGCGCCTCGCCTCGAGGCGTGCGCCTCAAAGGTTTTGCGCTTTACCCTTGCGCCTCAAGGCATAAAGCCCCTCGCCTTGAGGCGAGGCGCGCTTTTTGCGCCTTGAGGCGCGTTTTTAACAACACTGCTAAGAACACATTAACTAAAAGACAAAAAAAGACTAAATGAATCCAACAAGAGCTATATGTGGTCCGAATTTTCAGAATTAATCAATAAAACTGTAAAGTAAAAATTAACCTAAGCTATTCAATAATCAAATCAAATAAGCAAAAATCGGTTATCTACTCATTTAACTAAAAATGCATGATAAAAAAAATCTAAAGTGGTTAACGTGAATTGACTCTGATCTGAACTAACTAAAATTAATTAAGAATTACTCTAAGAAAAACGTGATTAACGAAATATTCTACACTAAAAAAAATGATAACTAAGAAAGAACAAAAATTGGCTAAAAATAAAAAAAAATCTAATTAAAAAAAAGCTAATTATGATTGACACTATTTTCTAAATTAAATAAACGAAATACATGCTGGAATTAAAATAACATGAATAACTGATAAAGAACAGCAAATCATATGCTCTATTAAAATCGGCTGACTAAAAAAATCTAATTATTCTAATATACTTTAACTATCGATTATCTAGATTGATAATAATTTAAGTAAAAACTAATTAACATAATTGAATTTACTAAACCAATATAAGAATGTGATCTAACTAAATATAAATTCACCTAATGAACGTAAATACATGCATAAAAAAAATAAAATCTAACAATCTAATATTGAAAAGAATCGAAACTAAAACAAGAAACCCTAATCGGCTAACATGATTAAATCTAAACTAAATTTTAATTAAACTAATTTATGTATAATGAAAGTAACTAATTAATTCTGATTAAAACAACAGCTGACATGAATTTAAAATTACGAATTAACGATATAAAAAAAATACTACTATCTAACTCGACACGCAAATCGAGAAAAATAGAAACACTAAACTATTTTATATCTTTTTTCTTTTTATATTTTCAGATATTAAAAATAAAACTAATCTAATCTATATGCACTAAATATGAAATGATCAAATAAACTATATGTAATGATATGATGTATGTATGGAGGAACTAAAACTACAAAGAGACGGGGGAGAAGAAACATACTTTCCGATCCGTTTTCGACGGAGGGGTTGATAAGAAGTGGTCTTACCTTTGAGCTGCACGTGCCTCCGTCGAGAGGGGGTAAAAAGAATCGGCGCTAGAAAAAGGTTAGAAGCCAGACGAAAATGGGAGAGAAAGGAAGAGAACGAGGGAGAACCGATTGGAACGAGAAGGAGGAGGAAAAGAAGATAAGAGGGAGAAGAGTCCTGCGTTTTTTCAAAAGGAAAAAATGTGTTCCATGGCTGAAAACATACTATTTATACTAAAAAAATTAGGTTACAATTGTTTTTCAAAAAAACTCAAATTAATTTTCAAAAATTTCAAAATATTACTTCTGAAAAAACATGTTTCACAAAAAAGACTCTTTTAAACCGAATGAAATACCAATTAAACACTTCTAAACTAATTAGACTAAGAATTAAAAAGTTCTAAACAAAACTAAACACTGAAAAACATAGGGAAGAACTTGAAATATGCGATTTTTTTCTTTATTTTCAATTTAAAGCAGTTTCTCAAAAACACTGATAAGAATGAGTTTTGAATGCAATTTTTCATTGGATCATGCATAAAATAGTATGAATAAAATGCAAAAATTATGCATGATCAATGGAAAAGAGATGGTCAATAAAGATGACTGATAAAATGGAAGGGTAATTCAATGGTTTGGTTTTCTTCTCTCACCTGTTCTTAGCTGGCAAACAGGAAAGTGTTTGGTATTTCTTGTAGTTGTCATGAGTTCATTTTTCTACTAGGTCAGGTTTCTTTCATATAGGTACATATTTGATTGGTTTGTCGTGGGCTGATATTCCTCATAATTCCTAGCCAGAGATCATGATCAGAATTTAGTAAATGCTGATACTTATTGCGCCTTGACCTAGTTCTTATTGTTATGTTGCTTCTCATATCGAGTTCTTCACTAAGCAATGCATGCAAATTTTCCTTGAAATCTTTACATTAAGTGATATGTCTTGTTCTAAGAATTGGGTTGGGTTCTACATTTATGGTTTTTGCTAGTTCTTTGAATAAGAGATTGAGGCCATTCTTAGAGATGCTTGTTAGGTTCCATTGTGTAATGAAGTCATAGAAATCTGTTATACATCATTGCTCTTACTTTGGAGTTTGAGAAGAAAGGGAAAGGGCCATTGAAAAGAAGGTAGAAAGGGGAGGGCCTCCTAATAACTTACCATCATTTCTAAAATTAGTTTTGAAAACTTTTTTTTGGAGGTTTAAAGCAGTTCAATACCCTCATTTTCAAAAGCCATGACATCCAAACACCATTTCCTTTTTTCAAAATGGTGTTTTGATGGCCAAAACATCCCCCCCTCATTCTCCCCCTTTAATCTTTCACCTATAGTCATGAGATCAAGAGCCTTTATCTCAACATTTTTATTACCTCCAAAAGAATTGACATTTGAAAAAATGAATAAATATAATGAATTAAAAAAATCAATCGTTCTGATTTTTTTTAAAAGTTCAAAGAAAACACATAAACTTTGAAAAGTAAAGGGATAAAGAAGAAAATAGCATGACAGGTTCATGAACTCATGATGATAGTTTTAATTGTCAATGTTTTTGAAAATATTATGATATATTTCCTTTTTAATATCACTTTATTTTCAAAATATCACCTATATCTGTGACGATGGATAAAACTTATAAAATAAATCAAGCATGTTTGTAAACATGAACATAGTGTTATCATGGTTCTATGCAATTTGAGAAGGTCATGCCTTTTTGCTTTCTCTGTGAAAGCCAGAACAACCAAATGTTTTCCATTAATATTAATTTTATGTTACTCTGTAAAGTAGGCACCTGGGACTTACGGGCTTTTGCAATATCCCTTGCCATCATTGCAAAACCAACATGGCTTTCACAACATTGTTCCAGCTGTCAATCAAGGAGCTGCATTGCGTGGTATCGTGCTGCTTTTTAACATATGAATATGATGCGTCATAATTTTTTTGCTGCTAGATATAAGGCAGTAATGGATGGATCTTTTTGGTGTGCTAGGTCTTCAATATCCTTTGGCATATCCTGGTGGAATGATGGTTCAGAGACCGTTAACTGGTCAGCCTGGCTCGGTACAACCTGGACTAGTTAAAACTAATTCTTCCCCTGTGAATATCAGTACAAGCTCCTCTGTACAGGTTGAAGGTTAGTGAAAGAGGTTTCACATGGGTATTCTCTTCATCTCTGTAAAAGGTGTCTTTGATGATCATTTCAGTACTAACTACTAACTGAATCTAATATAGTATCTTTTTATGAAACAGGTCCTCCTGGAGCAAATCTTTTTATTTATCACATTCCTCAAGAATTTGGTGATCAGGAGCTTGCAAATGCTTTCCAGCAATTTGGTCCAGTTTTGAGTGCTAAAGTCTTTATTGATAAAGTAACTGGTGTTAGCAAATGTTTTGGTAAACAGACTTTTCATCTTGGTGAATAAGGTAGATCATAATTCATTGTTTCTTTTTTATGATAAATAACCCTTGTTGTGTAGGTTTTGTTAGTTATGACTCACCAGAAGCAGCACAGTCTGCTATCAATGTGATGAATGGTTGCCAATTAAGCGGTAAGAAGTTGAAGGTACAGCTAAAGAGGGACACCAAACAAAACAAGAACTACTGATGTATAAAGAAATGACCACTGAAAGGACCAAGGAGATCCATTTTACACCATGTTCCAATTCCTGATGAAGTTGGTATCTGGATCCAACTTCACATTCTCAGCTGTTATGTGTCCATGTCAGATGGTTTTTGGTTCTATATGTAATCCAGTCCACCATGTCCTGAAGGTGGGATCTGGCAATTCTTTCATGGGGATTGACATCATTTTTTAAATATTATATTTTTTGTGCAATTTGCACCTGGAGGTTTGTATTTGTAGACTATGACCATTGATCATTCAATTCATTTTAGTGGATGATTTGTGTTCCACATGCTTTATTTGTGGCAACATGCTGGAGAATTCATAATTCATTTGGATATTTTCTTTTCTGATGAATAAGCAAGGAAAGGTCTAGTCATCTCAGTTGCACCTTTGATTGACTTGCAGTCGTGTTCTCTCTCTTCAATCTCGTTAGATGAGACATTTAACTTGCATGGAAATTTTGGCGGTCTATGTTTTTTGGGCTTGTGATGTTCTGGAGAGAGATTTTTTTCCTGTTTCTCTTGATAACCTCTGTATCTCATTTTCATTATTGTTGTTATCTGCAAAGCTGTTGTATATGTTCAGTATGCACAGGTGTTTCTATCCAAGCTGTTCTTAAATCAGTGTTTCAGAATTAAAAGTCCAGAGTTGTCTGAAGTGCTTTCTTAATGATGTTGCATCTGGTGAAGACTCTTATCTGTGCGCAGTGAGAGTTCAGGTACCGTGTACCCGTTGTGCTTCTTGTCACTCTTCTTTGTCTGGTTTTTGTATGTGACCTTTTTTGTTGGTCTGACATTCTTTAAAAGTGATTTTTTAATACATGGCAGTAACTGTGTGATGTCTGAGCTTCAGTTTTGCTTTGTTATTCAGGCAGTCTTAGTGTGTGGTTATATTCACCATAATGCATCCCTATGCCGTCCACTTTGTTCTAATTCTCTGACTGTTGCTTGTTGCAGGTTTTAGGTTGTTGTCTCGTGAGCTACTTTAGGATTTTTCTTCTGTTCCCATTTAAAAAATCAGGTTCGTAATTGTAGATAAGATGCAGGTCGACACTCTATTTCTATAACGTTCTTAAAACAAGCATGAATTGGCAGTTGAAGATTTGAAGGTTTTCATGAATTTCATTAAAGTTAATTTGTCTATTTTTCATGTGTGCATACTGAAACTCCTTTTGCATTATCACAATGTCTGAAATTGAAGTGTATCATAGAATTACTAGACATTCCTATGCACTTGGTTCAATTTGTTGTTGAAGATGCACTTATTATGGTGTTTGGGTGCAAAAGTGTAAGCATAGAGCACACTTGACAGAACTTATTGGTAGCTTTCAAATGATGCACTATATTTCAGTACATGACCAAAAAATCTTTGTTCTGTTTCTTTCTGCCATATGGAATTAAAAATTTGGTTCTGGAGGCCGTAATGTAAGTGTAGTTGTGGACTGCTAGGAATGAAGATTTCTCCTTAATATGATATCAAATATCATGAACAAAGTCAAGGCCACCTACAATGAATTTAGGATGAAAATGGTTATCTTAGCAACCATAGAAAACTTTGTGAAGTCCACAAAATCATCATGTGAATGTACTTTTTAGTGAAAGGTTGCGAGATTGGGACAGCGTACCTATATATCACACAAACCTTAAGAGGTTCGCTCGTGCGAAGGGTAAAATGTCCTAAAAAGGTTGGGCATTTGTGAATTTGGACATGGGGCAGATTTCAGAAATTGTAGGGCATTTCGTAAAACGTGTTATTTTCCCATACAGTACAGTCATTTTCTGTTTTTTTATGTTAAAGCTCATGTTTTGGAACATAATTGATGAATAGTTAAATTGTGGTTAGTCTTATATTATTTGTTAGGATGACTTCGTGCAGTCTCTCTTTATGCAGGAAGAACATAGTACCTCAGATTGATACTGTGATCAGGAGCAATTTTGCTATCGGGCTTTGTGTACTGTATGGAAAGTTGATGTCTTGGATGATTTCGTGCACACAACACATAATAACAATTTCAAATAGAGTTGTTGAAATCTGGTCCCACTTCTGATTTCAGTGCAGCTGAGTGAGTAGGTTTGATGATAGAGCATGGTCATATCCTTAAATGTGTCGTTCCTAGTAGATGAAATTAAGCAAGCTGACTGGGGGCTGTTGAATAATAAGGCGCCTGGTGTTGATAGCTTTTCGATTGAATCTTTCAAAGCAGCTTGGCCAGCATGTAGGGATAAGTTTGTCATTATCTTTGACGAACTTTTCAGGAATGCATGCTTACCGGATTGATGGGAGGAATCATACTTGGTGCTAGTGCCTAAAGAACCGGGTGCTAATGAAATCTAGAAGTTCAGGCCGATCTCTTTATTGGGCATCCCATTTAAAGTAATTATGAAGGTCCTTGCAGCCCGTCTTAAGTAGGTGGTCAACCAAGTGGTGGGCTCATCGCAATTTGCCTTCGTCCCAAAACGAAGGATCCATGAGGGTTGTCTCCTAGCCCATGAAGCAATGCACACGATGCACAATTCAAAGAAGTCATTTCTACTGAAGTTGGACCTTCGTAAGGCTTTCAATACTTTAAGTTGGGACTACCTCTTGCATATACTGGAAAGAATGGCAGTGGGAAAGAGGTGGATTCAGTGGGTGAAAAATGGTTTTGGAGTCATCATCAATTTCAGTGTGTATAACCGGTAACCGAGGGACTTTCTTTAAGCCCAAGAAGGGCCTAAGGCAAGTAGACCCGATTTCCGCCTTTGCTTTTCATCATAGCTATGGAAGGTCACAGTTACATGCTAAATCAAGCAAGCAAGGTTGGTTTTATAAAAGGGTAAGCATGCCGGCCTTGAAGAATTTCACGCATATCCTCTTTGCAGATGACATGCTAATCTTTGGAGAAGCAAGTGTGGCTGACATGAAGGAACTAAGAGTCATACTAAAAATCTTGTCAGAAATATCAGGGTTGAAAATTAACGCAGGAAAAAGCAACTTCACCTTATTCAACAAGGACTAATGTGGTCACATGAATGCTATGGCGAGATCTATTTTTCAATGTGAGAGGCATGATCTGCCGATGAAATACCTTGGTATCCCTTTGCATAAAGGGGTCACACATGCCTTATTATGGTCACCGGTGGAAGACAAGATTAGGAGCAAGGTGGATTCATGGAAAGAAAGGGTATTATCACAAAGTGAAACATGTGCTCTCTACAGTTGGCTAACACTTCATGAGCCTCTTTGCCATTTTTGCCTCGGTTCTGAAGAAAATAACCCGAGACATTAAAAGGTTTTTATCGGGTGGTAAATCGGATAAAGTGACCAAAGCACCGATCTCTTGTAAGGTGGTTATTAGTCCGATCTTGCAAGGGGGACTCAGGATTAGAGATTTGTGTTGGTTCAACATTGCCTTGTTGACAAAATGGTGGTGGATGATAGCAAACAGTGATGGGTCAACAGTATGTGTCCTCCGAAGTAAACACAATATACAAGGCTGGCCGTGGAATTGGGTGGAGAGCTCAAAATGGAGGACGGGGTCGTGTTTTTGGAAGGGCCTAGTTAAAATATTTGAAACTTTCATTCAGAGCGTGAGGGTTCAAGTGGGGGATGGACGATGCACCAATTTTTGGAGGGATGTATGATGCACCGACTGTCCTTTTATAGTTTCTTTTCCTGACCTATTCCAGATATGCAGGGGAATTGGTAGTACAATTAGTGAATGTTGGTCGGATGAGCAAGTACGGTTGGCTGATCCAAGTGAGACGCAATCACACTCAGGCCACTCATAGACAATTGAATGAGCTGCAGCATCTGTTAGCCATGAAGCAACTCTCGACGAGGGAGGATCAGTTGAGTTGGATGCACAATTGTGACAGGGACTTCACAGTAGCGTTCTGCTACAGGGCACTGTGCGAACCTGCAGCTTCTTGACTACCAGAACATTCTTTATGGGGGAGTGATCTCCCACCACACCCTTCATTTTTTGGGTGGCTGGTTCTTCATGGAAGAGCCGAAACAGAAAGCATTTTGAAGCTAATGGGCATTCAACCTCGCAAGCAGATGTCGCCTATGAGAAAAGGAAGAGAAGGATATAGAACACATGTTCGTTAATTTAAATGGTTTGAATATTAACATTTTAGGTTCTGGCAGCAGCCTCCACTGAGAAATTGCAGGTGCCCTCCAGATCTTTTTCTGTCTCGTCAAAATGCAACAAGAAGCAGAGGTGATTTCAATTGGCGTTCCTGGGTGCTAATTGTCTGGCGACAGATGTGGCTGCACCACAATGAGATAGTGTTCGAAGGGGCAGCCCCATGTTGACATAAAATCCACTGCAGATTCTGCAGTGAACTTCGAGCAGTAATCAGCCTAGAATCGAAAAATCGAAGGGATGGCATCTGAGCAGCTGCCTTGCTGTACGAAAAGGGTGGAAATGGATACAGGCTCAGGACGCTTGCCTATGCCTGAATACAGAAGGTGGTTTCCTTGCATATTCGTCTTGGTTTCCGAGTGTGTGTCACACCTATCCACAACTATATTTTTTTGGACATTCTTATAATACATTTGCATTGAGGGGTAACTTCAACCTTTTTTCTGAAAAAAAAAAATAACTTTCACGCCTTCTCAACACGTATTAAATCTTTGAGAGGCGTCTCTTGGGATAGTTAGATATGTGTGTGCCAGATTTTATTTTGTCTTGTGGTTAGTTTCTCTTAACTTGGTTGATGAAGCTGGTTTTTCATCCCTCAGTTATTTTGCAGTACTTACTATTTTGCATGTCTTCATTTATCCCATACTCTTTTCAAATCATGCATGGTCAATCACTATCGAGAGTTTGCCCTTGATTTTATTATGACGTGCATGGTTTAAAGGCCTTGTTATTGTTTCAGCAATTTCAATCTCAATAGTCAGTATAAAATGAATTATTGTTCTAGGTCTTGATCTTCCACTTGGTTTAAGCCCCAAATGGTATGTGGGGGTGTCATTATCGATATCGCATCTGGATGGACTTGGTTGCATATGAAGGGCGTCTTTGTATAGATTAAGTTCCTTCAAGGTTAATAATGCAAAAAGTAATTAAGGGTGAGAATGGGTTGTTTTTGGATCGGTCATCCCTGTTTTTTATTTGATGTGAACGCATAGATCTGGGTTTAAAATGTGCTGGACATAGATCTGACAGTTGGGGATGTAAACAGTTGGACATCTGACTGAGCCGGAGTCCAAAAAAATTGTGCAGATTCAGTAAGCCAAACCATATATGAGTCTGACTTAAAATCCAATAAGATCCGACTCAATTACATGTATATGTTGTACCTATTAAGGTATAAACTATGATTGGAGCCAGGTTTGGCATAGGATTTATGCATTGAAGTCCAAATCCATCTCCAAATTTGATTGTGATCTTAAATCTGACAAGATCCAAACCAAGTCTGGCTCATTTACATCCCTACTCGGATCTCTCCAATCTTAATATTGGTTTGCACTGGAGCTCGACTCATTAGCTCGCTGAAGTCATGGGATCTTTTGGTTGCTGAGAAAAACCTTGCAGTAGTAGAAAAATTTTGTTTTCTTGTGGAAGTAACAAGGAAACTCGGGGTATATCTAAAGTATAAAAAAATTAAAAGTTTGTGAAACTATTAGAAATTTAAAACTATAGAAATCACAATAATATTGTGATAACATCATGATAAATGCGGTGTATAGGAAAAACTGGTTATACTATGTAAAGTATGTAACATTTTGGCATTTGATATTATTGAGATTTTAAAGTCATAGCGATATTCGTGACTGGAGGATCCCTACAGGCAATGGAAACAAGGTCATCCATCAAATTCAAATAAAAATCAAATAGCTGACCCAAGAAGCATATCCATGTCCATTTGGATTAAGCACGTCAGTTTTTGTATCCTAGCGCATCAAATATAACGGGAACCAATGGGGGCTCTGCTTGTCTGGTAGGAGCAGCTAGTGCTCGTCATCTTGTTTTGGGACGTTGCAAGTTCGAATCCCAATGGTATCATTGTATAATTGGTAAGGGTCTGCCTAATTACCCCAGCTTGCCTTTCAATATATATATATATATATATATATATATATATATATATATATATAGTAATGGGTCCGTGCTAAACCACGTGCTAAATGGGTTTTCAGCTTCTCCGGCGGTTTCGACCCCATAAATGTGTTGGGCATTGTCGATTTATGAGGAATCTACACCTGGATCATATTTTTTTGATGAAAAAATGATATTTTTAGTCTCAAAAGTTTACAAAGATTTTGGACCATTGATTTTTTGAACTTTATAAAAACCCATCCATGTGTCGGAATTGAATACTTCGAGAGATAATCCCTATAAAATCAAGTACATAGATCACATTTAAGGTCAGAATTTAAAAATAAAATAAATCTGAAAAATCCATCAAACACTTATCGCAAACAGCTACGCTCTACTCTCTCTCTATATATATATATAATAGGGAACCTGTTTTTTTGATGATGAGGAACCCTCATTACCGTGTCGCTTAATGGACCGGCCCTCGTGAGTTAAACCCTGGGCACACCTGGTGGGAGTCAAACCTGGGACGAAGGGGTCAGCACCTTGTCCCTAAGCCCACTGCCACTAGGTCAACCCGGCCCGGTGTAGAACGGGAACCTGTTATATGGTTTGAATACAACACGTGCGTAGCATTAAATGCAATAGTTTAATTGCTGATCACCTACCCCATTAATTATTACAAGTGGATCTCTTCCTAACATTGTCCACAAAGAACAAAATAGTGCCAATTCAAAAGGTAACGATAGGGATCAGTTATATGGTGGATCAAGACCTTCAAACATGTGTTTTTTATTTATAACCCAAACAAATGCACCCGGACCCACGATCTGGTCCTGCTGGCCCATACCTACCGTTGTCATGCCAGCTGCCTAGAACTCCAAAGATAGGACCCCTCCCAAGACTTATGCTACGGGTTGACTTGCACAGAGGGGTGATGCCTATAAGAATCGAACCTTGACTGCCCATCTATCAGCCAAGCCCCCCACCAACCCCCCTTGGGCAACAACCAAGCATGCTGTACCTGATAAAAACACGTTGGCTTTGTCTGATATACGAAATGTCTAGTCAAAAATCTTGAAATGGTTGGAGTGTGAAACAAAGAAACTCGGAAAGCATGTGAGAAATATTAGCTCCATTGAGAGAGAGAGAGAAAAAGAGAGAAAACCATCTATAACATGGAGCCCCCTTGTCTATCAATGCCGTCAGCACCTTGACTGTCACTAATTTCACTTAGGGTTCTCTTCTTGGTATTATTATATATATATATATTTATTTATACAACTATATATATACGTATATGTAAGTGCATTCTGAATAGACCCCCCCCCCTCTCTCTCTCTCTCAATGGACAGCTTGCGTGGGAATTCTTTCTTTGGTTTCGAAGTGATTGAGGACTCCGAGAATCCTACCTCAATGATGGTATGTTCACCACCTTCCATCTTGGAAGATGATGCTGAATCATGTACTGATGCCTATGAAAAGATTTCTCCTTGGCCAGACGATGACATTAAGGATGACAAAGACGATGAGCAGACAGTTTCCTTCGAGTTGGAGGTTCCAAAAGAAAAGGTCGTTGCCTCTCTTCCTAATCAACACGAAGAGAAGACATTTGATGATGCTTTGGAAAGAAATTGTTATACAGCTGAGGATTTGAACAGGTGGGAGATGGAAACGAACAGATTGTTCTGGGAAACTTGCTTGGCAATAGGTTTCTCTGATCTTTAATCTTGTTTAAATTTAAAACCAAGTATTCATATGCTTTATAGATAGCTTGTGTTGTTGATATCATACTCTGTCAATGGAGGAAGATGTCTTTACTCTATTATTTCCACTAAATTTCACGCTAAACATTATCAAGATGCATTTGCTTCTTTTGAGACTACGTACATGGTGGTCACAAACACGCGAGGGCGTGCATGCACACACACACACACACACACATGCACGCGTGTGAAAAGAATTGGTAGGCCCAAAACAGTTTAGTGTGCTAATTGTTTTAGCTGGTTAGAAAAAGCATAGTTAAAAGCATTTGCTTGAACTTATAGATGTTTTCTCTATAACTTAACGGAAAACATATGCATTAGACTGGGTATTTTTCATGTTGGATGTGTTATTAGATATATAAAAAACTAAAAAAATGAGTGGCTCAAGCTGCTTGTGATAAAAGATTTTAATTTTTAAAGAGTAATTTTATATATAAAAAAATCTCTTTAGTATTACACATTGATGAACACATCTACGGACTCGGAATAAGCAAAGAACACTTGCAAGTTATGTTCTTTTTGAAGTGGTGTCGATGAGTTCAATCTCAGCTCAAGCAATTTGGCCTATATGATTGTGCTTAACATTGATTATTTAGTAGAAATCATGTTTTAAATCTTAATGATTTGGATGTGGAAAACTTTCTCTCATGAATAGGAAACTGGTGCATCTTTCCAATTGCTTTATTATTAGCCGACCTTCCATCATTTGGATAAGAGCTAGACCCTTCTAGAGCTCATATCTTCTGCCTTGAGTTGGAGTCTTCTAGACTATATTGTAATTGCTGAACTCGTTTACCTTAAAACTCCCCCTCAAGCCAATCTCTACATCAATGAGGTTGAGCTTGTCTCATATAGAAGTGTACCTTGGCTCCGAAAGGGCTTTTGTAAGAATCTCAATATATAATTGTTCTTTAGGTGTTACAAACCTTATTTCAATTTCTTTGCTGGATGCTTTTTATCTAACGAAGTAATAGTCAATTTCAACATGTTTTTTTCCAGCATGAAAAACAAAATTCGCTGCCAAATAGGTTGCTCCCAGGTTATCACACCATAGAATTGTTTTCTCTTCTTGACAGACACCAAGATCCTTCGTTAACTGCATGACCCATCTTATCTCTAATACAACCTCAACAAGAGATTTATATTATGCTTCAATGCTGGCACGAGCTACTATGTGTTTTGGTGAAACTACGAGATAATAAATTGGATTCACAAAAAGTAAGATATTTGCTAGTGGACATTCTATCGTTTGGGCACCTTGCCTAGTTTTTCATATGAAAAAATAGAGAGTTTCAAAGATTTGTATCCCTATATATTCAAATCATAATTTATGGTTCCTTTTAAATACTTTAGGATTCGCTTATCGTGGACCCAATGCTCTTATGTTGGACAATGCATGAATTGGCATGCTTTATTGACATAATGCTATATCATGTCGGGTGAAAGTCACATATCATAAGTCTCCAACCATGCTTTGGTACTGAGTGCAGCTATTGTATCCGATTGAAGTTTTGGTCATTCATAAAGATTACCTCTATTTAGACATCTTATTAGCACCTTCCAAATCCTTAACCATAAACCATGAGAATAGAACTCAAATATGCATCGATTATCTTGGGCAAACTTGGCAACTGACATTAAATTTCTTTTGATATTTGGCACATGAAGAGCATTATTCAAAACAAATTTATTATTGTTAAGAGTTGAGAGATATGTTACCCATACCTGTTATCAAGGTGCTAGCATTGTTTTCAAAATGCTCCTTCTTTCATGTCATACCTTCATCACTACAAGTCACATGATGTGTAGCTCCTGTGTTGGGGGTATCACACATTCTCTAGGGACGAGTTCAAAGACATAGCAACAATAAAAGCTTTAGGTATATCATAACATCAGAGTGAGCAGTATGATTTTTTCGGCAACAAAACTGACATATGACAAGATTGTCTTGAGACTCACTACTAGAAAACTGAAAGACAATATTAGAGAGGGCTCTCAACCTCACACGCAGAAAGATTTGAGAGAGATAAGAACTCAAAAAGATTAATTTATTGAATAATACACTTCACTCATACTCAAAATACATCGCCTATATATATATATATATATATATATATATATATATATATATATATATATATATATATATATATATATATATATATATATATATAATTGGGGGCTCTTTCTACACACCTCTCCTACATAAATGACAACTTTTGATATCTATTTCATGAGCCTCATCTCTATGTATGAATTTTTATTTTAATGACTCACTTAGTGACTACTAATGATCATTAATAACATGCACTTCTATGACCACTACTTGCATGCCTTCTCACATAACTCATGACTTATATAACTTCTATTTAGACTCTTACTTGACACACAACCCACTACATCCATTACATAACTTAAGAGTTACCCACTATGTACATGTGTAACCTATATAATAAACTCACATTAATACTTTTTTCATGCCCATGCTACCCATATTACTTAATATAAATGTCAACTTTACACATGAAATCTCTATACACTGGATTATTGACAAAACTACCCATAACTCTTAATTAATTAAATGACAAATTCAGCACTTAACTTTGACTCACGACCCAAAATGAGTTTACACTTCCAACAAAGACTGACCAAAATTATTCTTTTTATTAGAAAAACCTCATCCTTTATTCCTGCCTCTACCTTGACCTCTGAAGGGGGCGAAACCCCTGCCTCTTTGAGAAAAGAAGGCAGTGGCACTTGACTCAAGCTGCTGAGATGACTTAAGATGCTACATGTAAATTATTTTTTTTCTTGGTTCAACAACATATTAAAAGTTTCAACAAAAGTCGGCTATAAACATTACTGGGTTCAGCTTCTTTCTTGATTTACAAGGGATCCATTTTAACTGGAGTCTTCTCCAATGCCAACCGTGCCTCACGGGCTGACGTGATGAACAATCTGCCCCAACACAGATTCTGTCACCATGTCCTTGATCAAACTGAGTGTCAATTGATTGACATGTTTCCAGACAAAAAAAAAATTGGATTAACAACAGTTTTTATCTTGGAGGAGAGGTTGTCCTGTTAACATATTTAATGAGATCCTGATTGATCATCACAGACTCTATCTATGATTTTCACATGAGATGGTTGATACGATTCAGCTTAATAAAGACAAGACTAGAGAAAGTGTTTCATTAGAAGGCAGGAACAAACGACAGCGATGAAGAACTTGATGAAATCATAACTCAAACTCTCAACCAAAGATCAAATACAAATCGAAAAACATTATTTTGGTGATGCTCTAATACCATGTAAATTATTCAAAGATCTCTCTCTCTCTCTCTCGTTACCTATTTTGAGAGAGATCTTCGTTATATAGCTTTCCAAAATACAAGATACACATAAGTTATCAATTACAACAAGTTTTCAATAGTAAATTAACTTCTCCAAGACGTATCTTCTTTCTTTTCAATTTGATCATCTTTCTTGATCTTCAAGTCTTCTGTTATTGGAAACCTTGAACTCTTGCTGAATTCTTTGATTCTTCTAGAAATATATCACGTCATAACAGGAGACTTGAGATGAATCCGGACTCGGCTTTGAGCTGAGAGCGTGTGTGCTAGTGCCTTCAAACAGTTCTGTCTGGTCAGAGAGAGAGAATAATACCTCACCAAAAGTCGTTTTCATGAGTGAGGTCAGGTTGGTCCAAACACGTGATCCTTAAATTCCTCACAAAAAACAAAAACATCACCAAACTTCAGTAATTTGCAAAAAACCCACCAAACATTTTGCTAATTTATTTAGATGGTCAGCTTTTCTTCTTTGAGAGGGAGAAAAACGGATCCATTTATTGTCACTTAATCCAAACCCAAATCGTACAGTTGCAGCATTCGAAGAGAAATCGATCAACCAGCCACGTAGAGATAGGGGTATCAACGGGTCGGGTTTACCCGGACTCGACCTGGGACTCGACCTGAACGAAACCCTATAGGGTCCGAGTATGGTGATAAATAATAAGACTTGATTAAGACCTGGGTTCGGATCCAAAGGTCCAATTAATACATGGACTCGGGTATAGTTTGTAAAATTTTATACAAGACCCGACACGAATTTCGATTAAGACCTGCAAATTTTCAATGTAAAAATGATAAAAAATATGATTTTACCGGGTATGGTCCAGGTCTGGTTCATGATAGTTTTTTATCAGGTCTGGTTATGGTTTTTTTTATAGTGGACCTGATTAGACTTGGGTTCGGACCTGATACTATACCCCCAAAACCGAGTCCAAGTCTGGTTTCACCTGGGTCCAAACCAAACTCAACCCATTAACACCCCTACGTATAGAGGAAGCGGGGAACCCCCATTACATTTAAACGGATTCAACCAATCCATATCCTGAAAACCCGAACCACAACCCACAACCTGCCTAAAGTGGAAGTGGAAAGGGAGTAGTTGAAAAATGTATGAGGCGTGAAGCACTTAGGAAACACCCAAAAAAAAACATTTAGGAAGCGAATGTGAAGCGATAAGGTACAATGTAATGAAGGGTGAGGAAGCGAAATTGAAGTGAATGAACCCACAAGAAAATAAAAAAGGAAGCCCATCTTTTTTATTAAAAAGATGGGCAAATCAAATATAATAAGAAATTCAAAATACAACAATAAAATTTATTTTGAGTAAAAAAATACAATCTTTATTATTAACCCAAACGATTGCAAAGTAAACCAAAATATTGACAAAAGAACGGTATAGAGGAAAGAAAAGAGAAGGGTAGGGTAGGGTATCTTTTCCATTCTTAAACTGCACCCAACCATAGTGACAAACTTTAAAAACGGCAAAATAATTTTCAAAAACTCGCAAGAATTTATTTTTTTTTATAAATCTCACATCTTTTTCGGCAAAATCTCAGCAATAAAAAAATAAATTAAAAAATATAAAAATAATTTTTATAAGAAAATATTAATAAAAATTATTTAAAAATAAAAAAAACATTTTTTCACGATAAATAGCCATTTAAAACATAAATATCACGTTTAAATTGTGGTATTTATGTTTTTTCATGAATCTCATGATATTTCGAAAAATCTTGTGAGAAATTGCCATTTTAAACTCAGGAAATTTCTTGCGATATTATCACAAGATTTTCATTAATCTCGCGATATTTGTCAGTATGCTTCTAACAAACAACAAGTGTCCTAAACAAAAAAGACATAAATGTCTTCAAGAAAACATGTCTTACCCGACCTGTCAAGAGGCCAATGAGACTTGGGCCTCAGGGCCCCTAGGTCAAAAAAAATTTAAGGGCTCATTTTTAATAGGAATTCCATTTTCAATAAGGGCTCCAAAAAAATTGGAGGCGCTGCTCTCGAACTCCTACTATTAATAGGGGGCTAAAAAATTTTTGAGGCGCTGCCCTCAAACTCCTACTATTAATAGGGGGCTAAAAAATTTTTGAGGCGCTGCCCTCAAACTCCTACTATTAATAGGGGGCCTATTTTTAGGGAGCCTATTTTTAATAGGGGCTCAAAAAATTTCGAGGCCCTGCCCCCGAACTCTTACTATTAACAGGGGGCCCATTTTTTCCCTCGTCTCAGGCCCCATAAAACACAGGTACGGCCCTGGTCTTACCCTTCAGGAAGCGGGTTTCCTACTTACAAAGAATTGTGATTCACTTTTTCAAAGAGGAGGCACTTCATTATTTTAAAGAGTCGTGCTTCATGTAACTCGACACACTTCACGTTATGATTGACAAGGACTCCACCTCTGAAATCCTGTCCTCCATCACGGCCTTCATTCCTGCAGGGGTTTTGATTTTAACCTTCATCACCATTTCATGTCCTCCATCCCTAGATCAAACGGGGCAAGGCAGAGGGGGACCTCATTTTCCCCTCGGTCCACTGCCATCCCTAAGGATCGGGGATGGGATGGGGCAGGGCAAGGCAGGGATTAGAGACGGGAAAGGAATGAGGCAGGGAAAAAAAGAAGTCCATCCTCGCCTCCATCCCCGTTTCATGTCCTCCATCCCTTGTCCAAATGGGACGAGGCAAGGCCAGGTCCCATTTTCCCCGTCCACTACCATCCTTATTTATGATTTAAAAAAATATGTTAATATATTTATTATTTTTTATATTTACACGAAGAAACCACCCACAGGATTAAATACCCAGCAGCCCGGGCTCTGCCTGCCGTACTTACAGTTGCCATGGGTTACCCCTTAATCGCTTAATTATTATTAATTAACAAGCCTATATGAGTGGAGCTGAGGCGAGCCAAACGTGAGAAGGGCTGCATTTCATTTAACAGCCCTAATATATTTACATGGCATTCAAGCAGCAATAAAAAAACTGTGGTGAATCTCTGTTTTATGATCTGAATACGCGGTTCATTTTTAGATGAATTTTAAGCATGGCTTTCAAAGGTCGCCATTGGTGTCACATATTTTATAAGTAAAATGTCATGCCAATATCACAATAACATTCAGGGCAAGCACCAAAGCTGGAACCTGTTCAATCACAACACACAACAAGCAACCACTCCGACAGTTTTTCTTTGACAAAGCCAATCATGACCAAATGTACAGAACAGCAGCAGCAGCAGCAGCAGCAGCAGCAGCAGCAGCTGCTGCATCAAAACACAAAGCCAATGGTGGCATGGCACAAGCTTATCCTGCACACAAATTAGGAGCAGGAAGTTCTGTTGGTGGCATGGCACAAGCTTCATTTGTTTCTAATGTTTTCCTTCCATCTGCACAATTCATCTTCTCCTCACTGCTTCTGGTGATAAGGCTTCTTTCCAAGTATTCTTCTTCCTCATCTTCAGTTGAGCTGAAACTCTGGCTTTTGCTAACAGATATTGATAGAGCAGAGTGTGTATTGAAGCTTAACCCACTTGATGTGGAGCCTACAATCTCTGCTTGTGACTGCTTTGTGTAACTTCTGTTTGGAGTTTTTGGACTAGTCTGAGCTTCTCTACAATCTTCATGGTCATCATCTGTAAGGTCTTCCTGATGCTGATCCAGCTGACTCAAGCCTACAATCTCTGCTTGTGACTGCTTTGTGTAACTTCTGTTTGGAGTTTTTGGACTGGTCTGAGCTTCTCTAGAAACAATGGCCAAATCTTCATGGTCATCATCTGTAAGGTCCTCCTGATGCTGATCCAGCTGCCTCAAGCCTACAATCTCTGCTTGTGACTGCTTTGTGTAACTTCTGTTTGGAGTTTTTGGACTAGTCTGAGCTTCCCTAAAAACAATGGCCAAATCTTCATGGCCATCATCTGTAAGGTCCTCCTGATCCTGATCCAGCTGCCTCAAGAAGCACTCTTCTGTGTCACTCAAATAATCACCCTCATCTCCACTACTGGGAACATAAACTGCCTGATCTTCATCGGAAGTGTATTCTCTCAAGTCACAGCAGCTGCCTGTCTCCTGCTGGCTGTTGCAGCTATCATCATCAGCTTGATGATCCGGAGAGGAAGATAACGTTGAGTATCCTCCGGTTGCGGCTGTCTCTTGGCGTTCTCGAAGAGTTCGCAGGATCAATGTCTTGAGGAAGTTCATAACTTGGACAGCATGCATTAGGGCCGTCAATGGATCTGACATCTGAAACAAGCAGCTTGGTTAGGATCCTTCATGCGCTTCAGTGCTTATGTATGACCAATGCTGTCAAAATGGGTATCGGGTCTGAATCAATTTTCAAAATAATTCAGAGATTCGGCAGATTCGGACTCTGAATCGAGTCGAGCTGAATCATCACATTTTCACCATCAGATGACATGTGTCATTAAAATATAAAATAATTATAAAACTAACAAAAAATCTTTAAACACCCTTAAAAAATTAAAGATAATTAAACCAAATTGGCCCACTTCAGTATCGATGTCGATTCTGACAACACTGTGTATGACAGTATAGAATTGTACTTGAAGTTGTAGCAAATTACCTGAGTCATGTTTGGAGCAAAGACCATTGCAATGTTCCTGGCATTCATCTTGTTGGTCTCCTCTTCTTCAACAACATCAGCCATCAACTCAACAGCCCAGTTAAGCAATGCAGCCTGTGTTGGAGCAAGCAGCTTCAGAAGTTCGGCAAAGTCCTCTTCTGTTTTGCATTGAAGAACTTGGTCAGGTGAAAGGCCATCCAGAACACCTTCAGGAAGCTCTCTAAACCAAGCCTGCAATTGGAGAAAATTGTTCAATTCACCATTTCTTATTGGAACCCCTGAGATTATCATAAAAAATACCTGATTTATCAAGAAAGCCTGCTTGTCTATCTGAGTTTGTGGACTCAAAGTGAGTCGATGAGGGAATGCTGTTCAGCATGACCCAGCAAGATACAATCCAGATTCTCAGGGAGAGAGAATCTGGCTGAGCTTGGTCAGAACACAGCCAGTGGAGACAAGCCACACAGAGGGTTATTTCAATTATTTACTTGGTTGGTTGAATCATGTGATCAGTACAGACAGTGTGAATTTATAAATTGCTTGTAATGCCTTATTGGGGTAGATTATGAAAAGCATATTTCTCATACCTTTATCAAACCTGCCAAGCAATGGACATCTATGTCATCTGGCACAATTCCTTTGTTGAGCTGGTCTCTCACATGCTCCTCCTCACTATTTTCTGGATTTATCCGAAATATGCCTTCTGTCTGGGATCACATCATAATAACACAAAACAATCAGTAACATTCTACCCTTTATCTCTATGAAGATGCTTCGTGTATTTGGGAAACAATCCAAAAGCGACATGAAAGCGCAAAAATTGCACTTCTAATTCCTTAGGATTTCAAAGAAGATTCACCTTGAGGCCGCCTTGCATATACAAATGCTCCTGCATCAGCAAGAGGATGGTTGGCACACTATTTCCTTTGGAATCGTAAGAGCATTGCATCGATTCTGCTGAGACTCCAAATACTCTGGCACTGTGAATAAAAAATTATGGTGTCAGACGTTTTTGCAGAACAAGAAATTACTTGATAGAGTATTAAACATTCATCATATGATTTGTAAGAGTGCAGATATTTATAGTACTTTGAAGCTGAAATAGGTGGAATATGAGCATCATGACTATGCGATTCGCATCTTTCTAATATATTTCAGAACTGGTTCCAGCTCTAGGACTCCACAAAGGTACTAGTTTTCTAGTTGGGCATTTGTCGTTAATGCACCATTTTGCTAGTATTCTTGTCATATGCGCCTTAGTGTCGTGTTCTCTTTCCAGGCAGTTTCTGTAATTAGTTCTAGATTTTTTAGTGATTTAAGACCGAGGAGATGCTGAACAAATGCTCAAGATCAAGATTCAAGGGCTCGGCTGGCAAAAACGATTGATCAAAAGCAAATTGATCACTCCCTGTTACTTGAAAATTGTTGAACTGCTAAAGTTTGGATATTGTTTTCATCTTTTGTGTTTTAACACACACCAATCTGATGCAACTGGTGTGAGAGAGAGGGGCAGCCTGAGTCTGGGTCAAGAAGCTCAAGGTTAGAGAACCCCTGGATTTGTGTACGCTAAGTTATGTCCATCAGCTTGATATAAACTTGACACTCCAATGAAGCGACTAACCAGGGGATCTAGGTGGCCTATCATTCCAAGTTAAGCATTCAGTTAGTTGACAGAGCAACACTGCCGGATACACTAAGCCTTTGATAAGACCATATAGAAGAGGTACTTAAGCCTACCACTGATTACCACTGGATTCATCTCTTCAAGCTCATAAGATTCATTACAAAACCATGCGTAATATCTATAATCCAACTTAGAAGTCTAATTTAACTAATTTCAAACTTCTAAAACGTTTATGCTAAATAGAAAGAAAAGCATTTATTACCTCTGGCTTTCATGTGCATTTCACAACCAAAGCATGAAAAAGCTTGTGAATAACGCAAATGTGGTACCAAATACAGCTAATAATAATAATTTGGCACTCAAATAAAGCAGCAGTAGCAAAGGCTTAGAAGAAACAGAACGCCACCAAATTGCAAACCCCCCTAATCTTCAAAACCAAGGAAGCAAAAACGGGATTTTGTTCTTCAAAAAGAAAGAAAAACCACCAAGATGGTTGATTAAAAGATCGTCATAATACTATCATAAAAAGAGCTTAAACAACAGTACCAACTTCTTGGTTATTCTATTAACAAGCAGAGAATCACATATTTGCTATAAACAGACCTTGCACTGGGCACCTTCTTTGGCACTTCAAGCTCAAACTCGATGGGTAGGCCAAGAAATCCATTGAACCGATCAAATGTGACATGGGTGACATGCTTCACATCTGTAGGCCAACCGATCTCCATGGGATGAAGGGTCACTGCCACAGAAACATCATCCCCATCTCGCCGCCGATCTAATCGGCACGAAGACACCATTGATCTCCTCAATGCATCTAACAGAAGAGCAACTAGTGAAGACACTTGCAAGCTACTTCCACCACCTCTCTGCTGCTCTTCCCCCACCTTACCACCACCACCACCACCATCCTTTGTTCTTGAAGTCACCATAGCCTCTGCTTCCATCTCTCTCTCTCTCTCTCTCTCTCTAAAGAGACTCGCAAGTGGGGGAGGCCTTCAAGATATCTAAGTTTGAATAAGTTTTGAACTGCGGGCCAATTTCAAATTCTAACGTCCACTTTTAATTCTACTGTTTTTATCTGTTTGAGAATGCGTCACTTCTGTTCTTTAAATATCATGAATGCCATTAATTATCTATGAACATGATTATATTTTCTTGGTGGGCCCTACTGTGAGTTAAATACGTTTGGAAGTTGGAAAAATTGCGCAAATTTGTGTACTGATTACTGAACGAGAAAAACAGAATCTTTCCATGCTCTTTTTAAGTGAAAACTTTCATATGCAAAATTTTCTATTGTTACATGAAGTAGAAAAATTTTACCCATCTAAGGAGGCGGAGAAATAAGGGTGAAAATTTTCATTTACCACTTCCAAACATGGCCTCTGAGACGGAGGCTAAACCGAAAAACCAAGTTTGGTTTCATAGCTGATTGGTACCATTGTAAACTCAAATGAAAGCGTAGGGCATTTCCGGTATTCCTCCACAGTTTCAAAGTTACTGCACTGTACCAAAAAGTAATTTCCATAGCAGACATGTTATTTTTATTGCCGATATTCCGCTTCATAATTAAAAGGGCCAAAATATTCATGTACTGAGGTACTGGTTTTTGGTGAAAAGATCAGGTGCAATATGATTGATTGCACAAATATTTGTGCATTAAGCACGTGATCACCCTCCATCTCGGAGACGGGGCCTGTCAGGTGTGGGACCCAAGACCTAATGGAGGGCGATGGAGGGCTTAATGCACAAAACTTTATGCAATCATATTGCACCCGATCCGGAAAGGCAATTTAGTCTTTTTTGGAAAATCAAGCCCCAAGAAAGGCCAGTGTTAGGATAACAAACCCAAAAACAGAAAGTCATTACTCACAAGAGTAGAACTGTGAAAGATGGGAGCTACCCCTGACAAACTGGAAAATGTCATCCATGTCCCTCATTTTTTCATAAAAAACAGATCCTTCCCCCCACCCCTCTTGAATCCTTGATCAACTCTACATGTGAGCCTTAAACCGTAGTTTGATCTCTCATAGACTTTGATCAAATCTTAAATCATAATTTGATCTCCTTAAAGCCCCCCCCACCCACCACCACCACCACCTTTTTTAGCGAGTTGGGGGATGAGTCACTCCCATGAGTTTCGAACCCGAGAAAGATGACAGTTCGATGCAATCATCCCGCTATCTCATTCTGCACATTAAGTTACTTGGGCAACTGCGTGTGCCTTACTGCAACTTAACAGCCTATTGAAATAGAGTTGCATTAATGTAAGGTTTTAGAGGATAGTATAACCACCATTAAACTTCCCCCTTCTCTCTCTAAACAAAAAACCCACCAATAAACTCCAATCAAGCTGTGCTAAACCCACACAAAAGTACCATTTAGTAAGCGGGATTTGAGATCCAAATTAAAAATTAAAACCTAGTGAAAAAAGCATTAAGCTACCATTCTTATACCATGATTTCCTCAACATTTAATCAGGTTAACAAATTGAAAATCAGTGTTTTTTAACACGGGAAGTAGACTTTGGGGGTAGCTGAGTCACTTTGGAAATTGTAAGGGGCATAAATGTCATATGAAACCATGCTAAGTTCAAATGTGAAAGGTAGTTGGTGGCCAGGGCAAAAAAAAAAATACATGGTGGGCCCAACAGGAACATGTGCACCGAGACAGCTGTTCCCTCTTTGCCAGTAATCACTCTCCCTACAATGTAACGTTCCTTTTTTGAAATTTAAAAAACGTTAACGTCTCTTTACTTTATTACCAATCCCCGTGAAAAAAAGAGAGAAAAAGTTAGGTATGCACTATGCAACCGAGAGCAAAAACAGGCGCTGTGAGGATTCGAACTGTGGACCACCAGTTGGTGTAACTCTTTGTGCATTGGAATTTGGAAAACTGGAGTTTTTTTTATTTCCAAGCTAATAATTCACGGGGAATTCAAGGGAGGCATTAATGGAGGATTGACCAAAACTTTTATTAATTTACTCTCTTTTTATTTTTATTTTTTTTACTTACTTTCTTTTCTTTTGGTGGAGGGAGGGGGTGAGCAACTGAGCATAGTTAAAAATATCGGCCATTTTTTTTTAAATCTAGCCATTCTATAATAAGATTTTTGAAAACTAAAATAATCCAAAAAATATGATATTTTTTAAAATATCACCTATTTTTTAAAGTATTGTATTTTTATTGTGATATTATCATGTTATTAATATAAATTCATACTTTATATGTTTTCACTTTTCATATTTTTATGTATTGACTTATATAATTAAGATTTAAATATGCTGACACTTGCACAGGTTTTGATTTTGACCTCCATCCCTGTTTTCCTCCACTCATGTTTATGTCCTCCATCCCCGGTTCAAACAGGGCGGGGCGGGGCGGGGTCTCATTTTCCCCGGTTCACTGCCATCCCTATAGATTGCCTATATGTCCATCATTGTTTCTTATATTCATCATTTTCTAAATGTGCGATACTTGGTTTCTGGGTTGTAACCTTTAAAATATGGCATAGATACAAACTTTGTTCATGAGATCTTCTTGGCGAGACAAAATCTCACAATAAAACTGGATTTTTTTTGAGAAAATATCCAGAAAATCTTAGAATCTGTATTCTAAAAAATATAAAAATAACAAAATGTTCCAAAACAAAAATAAAAACTACAAAAATCACTCCTATATGTTTTCATATCAAAATTGCTATATTCAAAGTGATTACTAAAAATCAAACCATGTTAAACACATTCATGTGGAGCCCTGTCAACGGGTCAGGTTAGGGTTGACCCGAACCCATCCATATAACTAATAACTGGGCGGCATTGGGGTTCCCTTCTAACCCAGACCAATATATATATTCATGAGCTAGCCCAGCCCAATTAAGTTCATGGCATAAACTGGCATGCTGCGGGCTGTATATTCAGCAACTGGACCTACCCATGGGCTGCATGGCCCATTGTCCACCCCTAAATGTTAGGACATCACAAATTTAAAATTTATTAAATGCATTCCTCGAGAGGCATGGGTGGTCTCAAAGGTTTACCAGTTAGAGGTTTGTCAATGTGCAGTGTTAGATGAATGCATTTTTCTTTGGCTTAGTCATACAAACAATGTGCTATATGAATTAGAAGTTCTAATGATGTTGGTAAGCCCCAAAGAGGTTTGGCATAGTGGGATGGGACCTGGGCCGCTAGTCAGGTGGTCTAGATTCAAATCCCATGGGCATCACCCATTGCGCAAGCCAAAGCGTGGTGACTCTCTTGGGGCAAGGGTTAAGCCCACAAAGTTTTACTATGTCGGGACAACGATCGTAAGTACGGTAAGCAAAGTCAACACGAATGAGTCCCTGATCTGGAAATATATGTTAATTGTGTTTTCCTCTTTACATAGTATTAGCGACCAACCATTTTTGGCATGTTCTTCTTCTTCTTCTCTCGTCTTCTTTGCCATGGCTATTGCGCAGGGTACCAACACAGCTGGTAACTCATCATCTGATCTCCCATTAGACCCGCCCAACCCCTTTTTCCTTCATCATTCTGACAACCCAAGAACCTTTCATGTCTCCAAGCCTTTCCATGGACATTACTACTCTACGTGGAGTTGGGCCATGTCTATGACCTTTAAGTGCAAAAAATAAGCTCAGCTTTATCGATGTCACTCTTCCTCAATGTGTCATCTTCTTCTTATAACGCCCGAGTATGATGCAACCACATGGTCTTATCGTGGATGCTTAACTCCATCTCGTCCAAACTTGTTGACATCGTCATTTATGCCACTTTTGCTCATGAAGTATGGCAAGACCTCATGGATCAGTTCATTGAGAGTCTTGCTCATCGCATATATCATATCCAGTGGTCCATCTCTCATCATCAACAGGACTCATTATCTGTTGCTGCGGATCAGCTTCTCTCGTATACATCTCCATAGCCTTTTTCCTGTGGTGCTATGAAAGTGATATCGAAACAGTAGCAACGAGAGCACATCATTCAGTTTTTAATGTGTCTCAATGACTCATATAATGTCATTCGGGGTCAGATCTTGTTAATGGATCCCTTGTCAACTATCGCAAAGACCTACTCCTTGTTTTTACAGGAAGAATCTCGTCTCAGCTTGTACATGTTGTCCTCACAAGGTCTTCTTCCAATTCCTCAACATGATACTCATTCTTTCAAGCCCAAAGTGCCACACAGAAATCGTCCTACCTATAATCATTGTCATTGGGTGTGGCACACTAAGGACAAAGTGTTACCTTCTTTATGACTATCCACCTGCTCATCACCTTCACAATCCTGCTGGCCGCTCATCCACTTCCCAAATGCCTACTGCTACCACCACCATTGCTTCACCTACCCCATCGACTCCTTTGTCCTCTGCACCTACCTTCACAATGAAGCAACATCAGCAACTTCTAGAGCTTTTTAAGGATCGAACTCCTTTATCCTTAGTAAACTTAACAGGCTTGTTTGCTTCCCTTTCTTAATTTAATTCTTTTACTTGGATAGTTGATACAGGTGCTAGTGATCACATGGCATCCTTGCTAGTATCTCTATCAGATTGTATTCCCCTTTCATCTTCTTCTAGAAATAGCCTTCCAAATGGCTCTTGTGTTTCTCTCTCTCATGGAGGGAACTTCTCTCTTTCTTATCATATTTTGTTAATTCAAGTTTTCTTGGTTTCTGATTTCAAATTTAATCTTCTTTCTGTTAGTCGTCTTACCAAGTCTATTAACTGTTCAGTTACTTTTTACCCAAATTCTTATATTTTTTAAGACCTTTCAAAGAAGATGGTGATTGGCTTGGGTGAAGAGCGCAATGGGTTCTACAATTTTTAGCCTTTAAGTTCTTTTGTTTCTACAGCTACCTCTCGTTCGAGCCTTTCAAACCTGTGGCATTGCCTCCTCGGTCACCCATCTCCTTGTGTGTGGTTGTTTTTTAGTTATGATTCTTCTATTTTCAATTCTGATTCATGTACTTGTTATGTTTGCTCGTTAGCTAAACATGTGCATTCTCCTTTTTCGTTAAGTGATATATCAACTTTATCACTATTTCATTTGATTCATTATGACATTTGGGGACCTTGCTCCTCATCTATAATTTTCGGAGCTCATTATTTTTTGTCAATTGTGGATGACTACACGAGGTGTACATGGGTATATTTAATGTGTCACAAGTCTGAAACTTTTATCTTAGTAAAAAAAAAATCCAGTTTGTACAAACCCAATACAACACCCACATCAAACAAATCCGAACCGACAATGGATCTGAATTTTTTTCCAACCAAATTCAATATTTTTTTACGAGCCATGGTGTTTTGCATCAATACACATGTGTTTACACTCCTCAACAAAATGACATTATTGAGCATAAACATTGGCATTTACTTAATGTTGCTAGAGCACTACGATTCCAAACTCAGTTACCCCTCGAGTTTTAGGGTGAGTGTATTTTAACCACTGCATATTTAATAAATAGAACACTCACTTCTCTCTTATAAGGACAATGTCTATTTAAAAGGTTTTCCAATTCAAACTGACCTATTTGCACCTATGAGTTTTTGGTTGCTTGTATAATGCAACGAACGTCCTTCCTCACCGAACCAAATTTGATCCTTGTCCATGTCGTTGCATTTTTGGGGATACTCGTTTGGTCAAAAGGGTTACACAGTCTATAATTTGGACTCTAAACAATTCTCTATAAGTCGTGATGCACTATCCCATAAATCCACATTCCCATTTCAACATGTCGATCCTCCCACCAACAACTCTGTTGTACCCATCTCTGCATTGGATGTTCATGATTCCCTCTCACCCATCACCAATCCGTTGCCGCCAGATCCTCCTCCTAACAATCACACTTCTAGTTCTAGCAATGATTCACCACCATCGTCGTCAACACCCTTAACCTCACCTACTCCTCGTCATCAGTCCACTAGAACTTGTCATCCATTGGTCATGCTTAGGGACTACTACTGTTCATTGGCCATTGCATCCAATCCCAACTCATTGCCATCTTCAATGAAAGGTACACATTATCTCCTTTCAAGTATTGTTTCCTTTGCTAACCTCTCTCCTTCCTTTCATGCTTTTCTTGTTCAAATTTCTTCAGTTAATAAACTTACCACCTTTAGTGAGGCTATGAAAGAGTCATGTTGGTGTGATTCTATGGCAAATAAAATTCAAGCTCTTAAGGACAATAAAACTTGGACCTTGACACCTTCTCCTTTGAATGTCAAACTGATTGGTTGTAAGTGGATTTATAAGGTCAAATACAAGTCTGATTGCTCTATTGAGCAATATAAAGCCCATTTGGTAGTGAAAGGGTACTCTCAACTTGAGGGTTATGATTATCATGAAACATATGCTCTATTCTAAAACTTGTGACAGTAGGGTGTTTACTAGCCATTGTTGCCATCCAAAATTGGTCATTACACCAGTTGGATATGCATAATGCATTCTTTTATGGTGACTTACATGAAAACATATATATGAAGTTGCCATCAAGTTTTTCTCATAAGGGGGGACATCTTGTTTGCAAGCTAAATAAGTCTTTATATAGGCTTAAACAAGCTCCTCAAAATTGGTTTGTTAAGTTTTCTACTGCCATCAAAAAATTCAGGTTTTGCCAATCTCTTGCAAATTATTCGTTGTTCACATACTCTAACAACGCCTCTTTCACATCCAATTTAGTCTATGTAGACGACATTACCGGCAACAATGAAGTTGACATTCATACGATTAAATCTCATCTTCATGAGAATTTTCACATGAAAGACCTAGGATTTTTGAAATATTTTCTTGGCATTGAGGTTGCTCAATTTGTACAAAGGATATTTTTATCCCAATGTAAGTATACTCTTGAGATTCTTAATGAGATGGTCTCCTTGGAGCACAACCCATTGAATTTCCAATAGAACAAAATCTGAAGCTGAATGCCACTGATGAAGACTTACTGCATGATCTGACTTCCTACAGGCATCTTATTGGACGTTTGATCTATTTAATGATCACCCACCGAGATATTGTTTATGCAGTGCATATGCTGAGCTGATTTGTTAGTGCTCCTCAAAAACTACATCTTGCTACTACCATGAGAGTTTTACGATATCTCAAAAAGGTCCTGGCTAAGGCATTTTTGCTATCATCCTTTAGCTCCTTTGATCGTAAGGCTTATTGTGATGCAGACTGGACCAGTTGTCTTGACACTCAGAGATCCTAATCTGGCTATTGTACCTTCCTTGACACCAGACCATTATCATGGAAATAAAAAAAGCAACACAGTCTCACACTCATCCACAGAGACTAAATATCGCTCAATAGCAGCTGCTACATGTGAACTAGTGTGGCTCAAATTTCTTCTCAAAGATCTACAGGTCTCACTTCAAGCATTGGCAAAATTATTTTATGATAATCATGTTGCTCTTCATATTGCAGCTAATCCCGTCTATCATGAATGAACCAAGCATATTGATCTCGATTGTCACCTCGTTTGTGAGAAGATCTATTTTGGTGTAATCCAAAATGCTTTTGTTCCAACAAATAAACAACTTGCAGATATTTTTATAAAAGCATTGGGAAGGGAACAATTTCACTATCTTCTTTCCAAGATGGGTGTTCATAACATTCCTACATCATCTTGAGGGAGAGTGTTAGTCTAGATAAAGTTTGTTAGTTTGTTAGTAATCACGATAAGGAAGGACTCACCTTACCTTATCGTCTGTTTAGAAGATGTACTCGACAACTATAAATCTGCAAAGCTGAAGATCCCTTCATATCAGTGATCCTTATTTGTATAAATAGACAATGTAAATCATCAAATGAAATATACATCAATTCTATTTTCTTCTATGGGTTTTACCTTCTTTATAGTTTCTCCATGTAAATATAAAAAAAACAATGTTGGTAATGATTGGTGAGCTAAAATTATGTATGTAAAGTTCTCATGAGCATTTTAGTAACTTGAATTTGTTATGCTTTAATTTATAGCAAGGTTGCTGCTATGAAGAGAAATAAAAATGAAAAATGTCTTTAAAAATAAAAATGAGAAACAAGGCTTTTCAAACATGTGAAATGGGAAACTAAAAACAATAAGAAATGTAGCAAAAAACAATCTGGAAAATGAATCTAGAAATCCCTATATAAAATATTTAAGAAAAAAGAAAAACCATTTTTTTGACAAAGAAAGCTCGGGTTAGGCAGACCAGTACCATTTATACAACCATACCACTTGGCGTTCAAACTTGCAATGTCCCAACACAAGGTGACCTGTGCTAACTGTTCTTGCCAAAAAAGCAAAGCCCTCGTTGGGAAGAATAAGAAAAACCTTAAAACATAATTAATGAACAAAATCAAACATGAGAAACATGTACAATTATAACAGTGAGATTCTCTAGCCGTTAGATATCATCATTAAAACACTTTGACGACTATATTTAATGGGCAGAAGATCTCGTTGTTATAGATCAATAACGATAAGATCTAGCTCTCATCGTTATAGGGTTTTACTCTATAATGATGATAGATATATCAACGTTATAAAGTGATATTTATAAATAAGGCCCGACAGACCCTTTTTATATTTCTCTCTCTCTCCCTCTCTCTCTCTCTCTCTCTCTGCTACATTCGGTGCACTCTCATCTTCTCCTACCCTAGCCCTCAATGTCTGACCTCTCACCCTTTCTCAGTGGTTATCTGACTAGCGATGATGATTTTCCAGTGTGTCTTCACCTCAGCCTCCTTTCTATCTCTCTCTCATGATCACATTACCGCCAGTTTATGGTAGATAGCGTCATTGTAGAGTTGGAGGTGACCAGACATAGAGGGAGCAACAAGGGTAGAAGAAGCATATGTTGACTGACTTCCTCTCTCAGATCACTCTCTAAGCAGGTAAAAATATGTATGGTTTTTTTTCATTACAACATTTTTGTGAATGTGTGCTAAATATAATTGCTTATTGTCAGGTATGATTAGATGTTAGAGGTTTTGTATTTTAATTTCTATTTTTGCAATTTATTGATTAAATGCATCCTTAATTTATTATTTTTTTATGTGCTTAGATTTTAGGGGTTTTATATTTTAATCCCTACTTTTGCAATTTATTGAGTGAATGTATGCTAAATTCATTTTTTTATTTAAGTATGCTTTAAACAACATCATTATTGTTTCAACAAAAATTCTAGTTGATCAGTGACTCACCTATCAAATCAGAATCAATCTTGATGTTCCTTATTTTAAGGGCATTGAAATCGCTTATCTGCATGCCCAAATTGGTGTTGATTTGAACATTTTATCATCGACCAAAGTTCATGCCTAATTGTATATTGAAATATAACATTTTTGGGTATCGACTAAATTTTATTGTCGATCAGTGTACGTACGATTAAATCCAAGACTAGCATGATGATATATGTTTTGAGAGATATCGAATCGACTATTTAAATATCAAATTTTGTTGAGTCATTGGGTCTGTAGGATTCGCGAAAGGTTATCATGTCATTGAAGCTCAAGCCAAGGTAAGAAGTCTCTACCTTTCTTCTCTAGCTTAATTAATTTCAAAATTTAATAAGTTAGAACACATAATTTATTTAGATTTTTTATTAATAAAATATATTAATAGATATTAACCTCTAATATTAAACTAAGTCTATCTATAAATAGAGGTCCTCATAAGGAGGATTAATAAGGTTAGTTCTCTCTTCCTCTCCCTATTGAAGTACATATCTTCATTTTTCTTCCTCATATCTTATTCTTCCTCCTAATCTTAAAGATAGTTCAGACCTCCATTAGAGACTTGCAACTACCTTGGTGAAGGTCTAATCCAGCCCAAAATGAGGTGTGAGTGGAGGAGAAAGTGAAGGTATCGTTGCGAGAAGCGCATTTTTGGTAGAGAATCTCTACTTTTATGATATTCGATTTTGGGATACATTAGCATACTCGCTTTTGAATCCAGGACTTGGATTTACATGTAATCTATGCCTATTAGATTTACATGAAAAAGATTTTTGAAAACCCTAAATGGTATTTTGGAGGATCGGTTTTGAGAAAACAATTTTAAAAAAAACTAGTTTCAAAACCATAAAAAGCAAAAATCATGTGAATAGATAGATATATATTTTATTGAATTATTCAGCATGTATAGTGAATGTAGAAGTATGTTTTTGAGTATTTTTTCATAGATCTTGATGCTGTAAATATGTCTCTTATATAGATTTTAGTTAAAAATATGCGAAAATCATTTTGAAGAAGGTTTTGCCAAAAATGTTTTATGGTTTTGATATTTTATGATAAAGAAAGTTAAACTGGTCATATATAGCAGGTTAGGACATGTATAGCATGATTAAACAACACGTTATTGTATAAATAATCCATGATTTTATGTTTTTATATTTCTTGTGCTTCTTGCATAAATGAAATTATATTTAAGATATTCTATGAAGGTTTTGTGATTCTTGAATTATGAATGTTGATGTTTTAGCAAGATTAGTATAAATATGATCAAATATGTGTTGTATGATATTGTAAATGTGTTTAGAGTATCCAAAAATTGTGATTGTATGTGTTTCATCGTGATTTTTGTTTTTGCTTAATAGATCTTGTATGAGTTTGAATCTTGGTTATTCTGTCCTCATTTTTGTTCTAACCAGTTTTAGAAACAAATTGATATCTCTTTGAAAATAGGTCAATAAATAAAACTAAAAGTACTGAAGTGTTCTACACATTCAAATCTTAAATTTAGAATTGTGGTTCATTTTGTTTGGTTAAGTTTTGAGGTCGTAACTTTCATTACAACAAAGCCCAAAATTTTTGCCCTGTTGGCAAAACTATTTCGACCAAAGATTTTGAAAGCTCTAAAACCCTAATCAAAATAAATTATGAAAAATATGGGTGAAAGGTAACATGTATAATAAGCTTTTATAAAAATAATTTTGTCAAAAGATGTCTTTGTAAATCTTGAAAAAATTCTCAAGTTGGATTAAATTTCTGTAGTTAACTGGATCTGTCTGATAATTTTCCTGAATAGGGTTCAGTCTCAGAATTTTTCTGTTTTTATTACAATGAATTTTGCAATTTTGTTTCTTTGATTGTGTTTCTAAGATGATGGATCAATCCCAATAAAAGTTTGAGAGTTAAATTAAGTTCTTGTGATTTTTGTTGGGTTTTGCAAAATCGGGTTAACAAGGATCTGAACTGCACATTATGGCATGTGTTGATGTCAGGTTGTATTTTACTTTATTTATCATGTTTGTTGATGCTTAAATAGAATATTGGACTGATATGCATGTTAACTGAATGCATTTCATTATTGATTGAATTAGGCATGCATAAATATCAATGATTAGCCTACCTTGACTATGTAAATGCATAATGATTGCATTATTGTAATGATTTTATGGTAGGGACTAATCAAAAGCATGCATAGAGTGTCATAGATATTGTTGTATATAAACCCTGAATGTGATTGCATGTTTGAATCGACATGATTAACAAGACAGTTAATTAAGAAATCAAAATAAAATTATTTTTCTTGGAGTTTATTGAGAGAGTAAGCATTGTACTGACAGTTCTGTGAGATATTTGGCTTAGCACAGAAGGTTGCTTTTGTCTCCCATCCATAGGACCAGTAACCAAAAAAACTACTATGATTTGTCTGTGGTGTGGTAGGCAAGACTCATGAGGAAAATCTAATATATCGAGATTGTAGAAGTGGGGAACTCTTCCTATAAAATTATATTTTCTTTCCGGAGTATGCACGATTGAGGTGTCATGCAAGTTAATAAGACACAATTGTTTAAAAATACAAACCTGGGATGTACCTCAGTCTGGGAGAGTCTCTATGGTACTCACACATATATTAGCAAGTGAAACAAGATTATGAATTGTATATAGATAGAACATGATATGCATCATCTAAGCAAGAAAAAAATAATTAAAGATAAGAACTTATTCATGCATGAAGAACTCACAATACTGGAATGGTAAATTCATGCATCGTGTATATGTTCATGCATTTTGTAAATGTCTATGCATGTGCATAATTTATTGTATTGATGCAAATCTTAGCATGAATGAATGTGCATTAATTTCACTTAATATTTTGTTGTTAGCATGATTTTATGCTTTATTATCTATTGAGATATGTGTTACATGATTGATTTATAAGGATGTGTTTGAATCTATTCTGATATCATGCATTTATTGCAAGTATGTTATTTTCTACCAGACTTTCACGAGTTTGACCCATTTTATGGGATTTCAGGTAAATTATAATATGCAACTGCAAAGCAAATGCAAAATACTTGAGCGGTATGGAGAGTTAGACATTTCCTTTTCTAGAGATAGTTTTGAAAAAATAATTATTGTCATCAAAATTCTCTGATATATATTTTAAATTATTGAAACTGAATTAAATTTTAATGTTCACATTTTAATTCAGTTGCGATAATTGATTGTATTGTAACTCACTCATAACGTTTAACCCAAAGAAAAAAGTGTTGTTTTCGTTGTTTAAAAAAAAAAGTTTTCTCTAAAAATTTAGGGTTAAAATTTTGAGGTGTTACACGTCATCACCTATACTTATACAAAAGTGGTGCAACACTGAAGAAACCACATGCACAGTACATATTTTTTATTAAGCATAAGAATGAGTTTTTTGATTGGTTGAAGGATGTGAAGTTTTATGATAACTATGCATCTAACATTGGGTGATATGTAAATATAAATGATGCTAAATTTTTTAGAATAAAGAATCATGATAGCCACATCTTTAATGCATACTTTCTATTACAGTTCGTGGATATCTAAAGAAGACAATTGACATGTCTTTTATTTGTCTGAGTGAAATGTATATAGTGCAAAAGATAATATCAAGAAATGTGTATGAGATTCTACCATCTTCAGCTGAACGAAACGAAGAACATGACAATGATGTGTATCAGGAGGTCGATTGCAGAATGGCTGATTAATTACTTCGCCACATCATCGACAAAGATCCCATGCCGTTACACGAGATGATTAAAGGGATAATTGATAAATATTTTGATTTGAATAATAGTAATGTATGTTAACCTAGATAGTGAATATTGTTGTATGTTAACCTAAATTGTATTTTGTATTAAAAAGGTTTTGATAATGAATATTCTTGTATGCTAACTTAGATAGTGAATATTCTTGTATGAATCACTTATGTAATGTAGTCTGATCTAATATTGTTTGCATAAAATTAACAGATGTCGACATATTCACGATGAAGATGTAGGCATTATTTTTCCCTCAAGATTAGTTCACCACAGGCCACTACAACTCCAAAGCGGTCCACGACGACCTCAGGTAAATATTTTAATAATTCTTTACTATAATTAATAATTTATTACTATTATTCCTATTAATATTTGTTCATTACTACACATTAGCAACTGCAGAATCTTCTCAATGCAAGCATGGAAAGAATAAATGTGTAGACAGCCACAAGCAAATTAAACAACGAAAGGCTTTGGTAACTACCATAGTGACAAAAGTTAAAAATGTCAAAATCTCAAGAGTAAAAAACTTGGGAGATTTTAAAAGTTTTCATAAATCTTGCATTTTTTGGCAAAATCTCGACAATAAAAATTAAATTAAAAATTATAAAAAAATAATTTTGATAAGAAAATATAAATAAAAATCTTGTAATAAATATCTACTAAAAACATAAATCTCACGATATTTGTCATGATTTGAAAATCTCGCCAGAAATTGTCATTTTAGACTTTTAGGCAATTGCTCGCAATATTATCACGAGATTTTTAAAAATCTCATGATATTTGTTACAGTGGTAACTACCAAGCCTAGGACGCAAGGGGTCATGGGTGAGGACTCCTTCACATTCTTTAGAAGGCTTTTGTGCATCATCAAGGAATGGGTCATACTCACTCACAACTTATGGATGAAGGTTTCATACGGCAAGAATGTGGTGTTGTGTAATGCAGTTTATATAAGTATATTACCTAACTATATTTTGATAAACAGATTAATCCATAAAAAAATATTACTAACTATATTTTGACAATTTGGTATAGAACAAGTTTGATTTAGACAATGATATACCTGAACGTCAAGCATGTGTGGAGAAGCAACTTGCACTATCATACTCAAAGGTTCGAGAAGGTATTCACATGTATTACTAGAAGTTTGAAAACTATGACGTATCAGAATAACGTCCACCCGATGGATGTGACTCTTGAGTGTGAAAACTGATTTACAAGTTTTTCATCAAAGACTACTAGACGATAAATATTTGATATATATTTATAAAATATTAATTTTTTTAATTTTTAGATTTTTGTCTACTAATGGATCTTTCTTTGGTTAACAACGGGTGTCGAAGAAAAATTTAGTGAATAGAGCAAAACAGATAGTCCTACATACCAGTAGATCGTCTTTGTACCTCTAGAGGAATCATACGAGGGTAAGTTTCTTGTTCTTTAAGTATATTTTTTTCATATAGTATAGTAATAAATATGTTTGATCTAATAAATTCTTAATTTGTCACTAAAATAGATATGCAAAAACTGATGGCAAGTGCATTTTACAAAGAGATACACACCCATTCAGATTGCAAGACATTCATCTATAGCGGTGCGGAAAACACTTTTGTAGGTAACTCATACTTTGTAGTGCCACATTCATTTATTATATTTTGTATATTATCATTAGTTATTGATAACCAATTATTAATGATGTGCAAACGAAGATATAATATGTGGAGATTAAAAGTTCAACATCTTCTTCACAAGGAGGCTTGTCAATGACGCAGCGAGACGTCTTTGCCAAGGTTCTCAGGGAGCGGTACAGGTATATTAGGGGGGTAAGTACATTTGTCATTCCTTCCAAACCATCCATCTACAGTCAAGTCTGAGTTTCAGAGTTTTCTCAACTAGAGGCGACGCAAACAGAGCTTCAACAATTCAGAGAAGAACAAATGATAGACCGAGAAGAATGAGAACTGAAAAGAGCAGAAAAAAACAAGAAAGAGCAGAAAGAGAGCAAGAAAGACACGAAATAAAACGAGTGAGAGAAGAAGATGTAGACCTACATGGATGCACATAGACAAAACCTTATCTTAGAACTAAAATTTCTACTCTCTTTATTTAACTATAATTTTCTTCATTGTTACAATTTCTAAACTCTTTGTTTACTTGTTTAAGATCTAATTGTTTTGATTCTCCTATGATAGGCATATACATTTTCAGTGTTATGTAGCATCTAAGAAAGATGTTATATAACTTTAAAAATGTGTATGTTCATGACACATTAAATTTTGATTTATGTGAATATTTGAAGTGTATATGTTTGTTGCACGAGAGAATGTAGGAGGTGTAGGGGGTTTGTATTTGAAGTGTATTTGTTGCAAGCTTGGAGAGGATGTAAGGATTTTTATTTTTGAAAATGTATTTGAAGTATATTTTTCTTGCGAGTTTTTGTTGAATATAAAAATAAATCATAAACTGGTTTTTTTTTTGTAGGTTTATAGCTTATAACGGTTAGATCGCTTTCTCGTCGTTATAGGAAAAATCTATGTCTCAACATTATATCCTATAACAGTGAGTTAATTCTTCTCATTATATCATGATGAGATAGAGATATCACCATTATAGCCTATAACAATGAGAATAGTACATTGATGTTATAACCTATAGATAGCTTATAATGGCGAGCCAAGGATCTTGGCGTTAAAAATTGTCATGTCGTTGTTGGTGTTCTTAGTTCTTGTGAGAATCTTCATTGTTGTTGGCTCATCCTTTGACAACGAGGTATAAATGTCACCATTATTACTCAACAAATTAGGTCAATTTTATTTGACGACTTATAGGCAAAAATTCTCGCTCTTATAGGCCTATAGCAGCGAGAAACAAGACAATAACGTCAAGATATATCGCAGTTATTGACCTGCATCATTGTAGTGTAAAGATCTAACATTATAGATATGTAATACTCGACCTCACAGTAAGATGTGAAAGTTGACTCAAACCGAGATTTGTGCTAGCACCTTTGTTGTAAAAAAATGAACACCCCTGGCGTATCAGAATTTAACTAGGTTCTTTTTTTTTTATCTATATGTACCAATAAACATCATGATCACCAATGGGGGCCTCTGCTTCATGTCACCTTGTATTGGGACGTTGTAAGTTGGAATCCCAATGGTATAGTTGTATAACTGGTAGGCCATAAATCAATAAACATGACAGCTGCCTTCCTGTACACCCGTACCACAACTTATAGTGCTTCATGCCTTAATTAATGCAATACCTAGGTCTGTAAAAGGGCAAAAACAAAATCCTAGTTAAAATAAATTTGGATCCAAATCCAGTCAAAGTTTCATTGTTGAGTGCTCAATATGTTGCAGCTGGTTCTTGCATGAATGGCTATGATAGAAGTAGCCTAGCTAGAATTTCAAATTATGATATTGCTAAAGATAATTATATGAAAGATAATTAAAAAGAAAAGTAAGATAATGAGAAATCATAAGGATGGTGATTAGGATACCACTGGAAACTGGCATGCATAGAAAGTTCTAGAAAAGCGTCATATGGAACTTCCCTGTTCCATACAAACACCTTTTCTTCTTATGGACAAGCTGGGGTTAGGCCCCTTGTGGAACCAGACTATGACCTATAAACCATATGTTGATGGAACTTGAAAGAAAAAGATGAAGTAGACCTTTCTCTTACTTGATGAACAATGTATAAAGAAATACCGAGCTTCATGGATATCCCAGTCATGATATTGTTTGTCACCTAAATAAGCACTTTTGAAAACCTAAGTCACATTGATAAAGTTACGAGCACAGACACAATGTGGACTCGGGACACGAGGTAGGACACGATCAAATATTTTCAATATATATATATATAAGAAAATGGGTCTGTGCTAAACCAATTTGGTGCTAAACCACGTGCTAAATGGTTTTTTCGGGCTTCTCTAGTGCTTTTTATGTGGTTTTGGCCCCATAAATGTGTTGGGCATGGTCGATTTACTAAGAATCCACACCTGGATCATGTGTTTTCGATGAAAAAAATGATGGTTGGAGCCTCCAAAATTTACAAAGATTTTGGACTGTTGATTTTTTTAACTTTATAAAAACCCACCAATGTGTTGGAATCAAACACTTCAAGAGCTGATCCCTCTAAAATCAAGTACATAGATCACATCTGTACGGTCAGAATTTAAAAATAAAATGAAAAAGGTCCGAAAAACCCATTTAACACACGGTTTAGCACCAAATTGGTTTAGCACGGACCCATTACTCTATATATATATATATATTCAAAAGTTATGAAATTGTTCAGTTCAATGTGTTCGTGATGATGAATTTAGTAATTTAGCTCATATATATATATATATATATATATATATATATATATATATATATATATATAGATATATATATATATATATATATATACACACCATGGGATAATTTCCTAAAGCTTAGCTAGACAAAGATGTTGGTGCTGGACACGTGTACACGCCCACAACAACATTTGTTTCTTGCACCCATCCACCATAATCTCAGCATCAGATCACGGATGGATGGATCCATCATATAGAGCCACTGCTTCCTAATCTGCTTAGTTTTTCACATCATCAACATCGCCACACATATCATGTCATCGAAATGAAAGAAATGAATGAGTTTGGATAGACCAGGGTGATCATTCAAAGGGTTTTTCAACAAAATCCCTGGGGTTTAAGAAGAATATATATACTACATTCGGTCAACATTCAAAATGGGTTTAGTTGCTGCTGTCTATAGGCCGGATAGAGACAATGGGCTATCCAACCTGGCTAACTTGAGACCCTTACCTAACATATGGACCAGGCTTTTCTTATTGAATATTAAAATTACAATCTAGGTTGGATATAGGCAATGGATCTGACCCATTAAAGAAAGGAAAATTTCATCCAAACTATTCAATGGCCCACAAGTACCCAAGGTTCCAATCTTGGTTTTGGATACCCTCGTCCGAATCCATTAGGGTGTGTTTGGTTACTTCGGATCTATGAGGAGAACTGAGGTTTTGTGGATCAAGGTGTGGGGCTCATGCCTTGATCCAACCTCCTTAAACGAGGATCTAAAATCGGGGGTTTTGAGATTCCCGTTTTGGGCCAAAAACCTCAGATTTCAAGTCCGATGGGAGGGGGGTCAGACTAGAGATTCTCGGATCTCTAGTTAGAAAACCTCGGATCTAAGATCCGAAGTACTCAAACACACCCTTAAGGTATGTTTGAATGCTATGCATGGATCTCTGGTTCATGTGTTGGATCTGGCATGGGTTGCACGCAGATTCATGTTTGTTGCAAAGACTGGGATCTTACATCTTTCAATCTTCAAATCAAAAGTAAACCCCAAACTCATCAATCTTTGCCTCGAGGGAGGAAGGTAGGCCAGAGATACAAGAATCTTAGGGTGCACTCGATTCACTTGGATCTAAGATTGAAGGGATCTGGAGGAGATATCTTAATAACTCAGATCCGGAGCCACACCGTGCCACTACCTGGATCAAGGAATGTCCCAACACCTTGATCTGTGTGTCCATGGATCAATGGATTTCCTCAGTGATCCACAGCATTCATACCTCTCTCTCACCAGAAAAATGGATTTGAATCCAGTTAGAATTTGAGTTAATCAAACGCACCCTTAGTTCATTGTTTAAGTTTGGATCTGAATCTCCTAGACCAACCTACATGCCTTGGGATCAGATGCAATGTGACAGCTACACCTCTCCGGTTCCTGAAATAAAATGTCAGGTAGACCATTCAACCCAAGTGTATTGGGTATATCTTGTTTCTATGGCTTTATGCATGACTGCTGTCTCCTATACATATGATTAGACAATTAGGAAAGCGGTGCAATAGAAAAATACATAGTAGAGTTGACATTGGCCATCCATAATCTATGGCATATTTGCAGTTGATTCTTACTAACTACAAAATGAGAACAAAAAAGTTTACGCTTTTCTTACCTGTATCTTACATGAGTATGGCTTGTCTCCTTCCTCCTTTGATACCTAATATGCAAAAAAATGAGTAGGATGAGTCTCTATGGTTGGCTATAAAAGGGAGCATTGGGGTGCGTAGTTTGTTGTGTGGAACTGAATAGGTTGCAAAGTATTAGTTCTTTTGAAGAAAAAACAGTTTGTTCTTTTGATAGTTGTAGTGCCAAGAAACATGAAGTCGTGCTTCTTAGCATTCTTGTTTTTCTTTTCTTGCTTTTTGGTTTTTGGAACATCTCAAGGAGTTTCAGGGCTGAGGCTTAATTTCTACAGGAAGAGCTGCCCTAATGCTGAGAGAATTGTTAAGGACATAACTTTGGCTCATGTTTCTAGCAATTCAGCATTGCCTGCTAAGTTGTTAAGGATGCATTTCCATGACTGCTTTGTGAGGGTAAGAAAGAAACTCTCTCTCTCTCTCTCTCTCGCTTATATTATATATATATATATATATATATATATATATATATATATATATATATATATATATATATATATATATATATATATATATTTGTTTATTTATGTTATAACTTGTGGCTATTTTTTGAAGGGATGTGATGCATCTATACTCATAAACTCTACTTCCAACAATACTGCTGAAAAAGATGCAGCACCAAACCTATCATTATCTGGCTTTGATGTTATTGATGAGGTGAAGTCTAAGCTAGAGCAAACATGCCCAGGAGTTGTTTCATGTGCAGATATTCTCACCTTAGCAGCAAGGGATGCCGTTTCCTTCCAAGTAATTAATACCAACTTTGAATTTTTCTTTTTTTTCCCAGAAAAAAGATGACCAACATTGAAAAAAGAATATTTTCACGTTATTTTCATCTGCTCTAACGTTAAACAAGCTTTAGTTTGATTGAATACCTTTATATTCATTGTGCTTTATTTTTGAGCTTGTTGCAGTACAAAAGACCAATGTGGGAGGTGTTGACTGGGAGAAGAGATGGAAACATTTCGCGTTTGTCTGAGGCTAACTCAAGCATACCCTCACCCTTCTCCAACTTCACCACCCTGCTGCAAAACTTTGCTAGCAAAGGACTGGGCCTTGAAGATCTAGTAGTTTTATCTGGTAAGTTTAGCTCAGTGGACTAGGCTAGGAACTGAGTTCACTGGGGCTAAGAATTCCCAAGTCTATGGATTCATAGGTCAAATTATGTGGTCACTATATAGACCAAGAAAACCGAAGCCTAAATGCCTTATGCAGAGGTTGGTGCATCTAAAATAGAATCAAACCAACTTGATCAATGCAATTTTGGTTGCCAATGGCCTTTGTCTTTGTGGCTAATATGTGAAGCGTTAATGTTGAATACTTTTGACACTTCTGATTAGGGGTGGCAATCAGGTCGGGTTGGCGGGTCGACCCGACGGGTTGGTGGGTCAGCATACCTCAACCCGAACCCGACCTGTTTATTAAACGGGTCGGCTGTGGCAAACACGAACCCGACCCGTTTATTTATTAAACGGGTAACCCGACACGACCCGCCAACCCGTTTAATAAACGGGTTGGCGGGTTAGCGGGCGGGTTGGCGGGTGGGTTGACGGGTTGGAGGGTTGGCGGGTCGACCCGCCCGCCTAACCCGTTTATTAAACGGGTCAGCCGGCTTGGCAGGTTGGCATACCCCTAACCCGAACCCGACCCATTTAATAAACGGGTTAGGTGGGTCGACCCGTTTATTAAACGGGTTAGTTTAAGCCCAACCCGAACCTGCCTAAGAGGTGGGTTGGCGGGTCGTGTCAGGTTTTGCCACCCCTACTTCTGATTCATGTATGTGAGTTCATAGTTTGGTTTAGTAGCATAGTATGGTTTAATTTTGCTCGATCCACGTCCATATAGACCAAGTTGTAGAGTACCATGCATACCCATTCTGATATGGATCTCAAATGGCAACATAATCAGGATGTGCTTCACTCTGACTATTCTAGTGTTCGTGGCAGGGGTGCAAACTGATCACATTTAGTTAGATATCCAATCCGAGTCTGACATTGTTTTTTGGGTGTGGATCCCAAAAGTAAGATATGAATATGCATTCGGATCATATTCAGATTTACTTAAATGGAACTAATGTGTTTCATGCAAGACCTATGTCGAATTTGGATCAAATCCAATCTGTTTGCTTTTTTACATGTAAAAAACTTGTTTTAAGTCCTTTTTTGCAAGTTCCAATATTGCCATTTATATTTTGGATCTAGATATACTATTACCAAATCATATAACATTTGCATGTGGACTCAGATTCAGACCCATTGCATACATTTTGATTTTGGATTCTGATCTGGTGTGATCAATCCTGTATGTTATACGACTTTGAGATCAAGAGATAGAAGAGGACCTGATCCAGATAATACAAGAGTCTGATTGGGGTCCAAATCAATCTTGGGGTTTTACTGTCCAAGCAGGAGGCTGGTCCACACAGGGCCCGTTTGATTGCGTAGACAGGAATGTGTAGAACAGTCCTGTTTGGACACTGATGGCTGGGAGCAGAGGTGTCCTGGAGAAGCCAGGTTTTTGTCCAAGGTGTTTCAACTTTGTTTTTGTTCCAGGTGTTCCAGACACCACTGCTCCAGGGAAGAGGTGGGACACTACGAGACACCTAAAAGGTCCAAGTGTCTCGTGTGTCCACTGTTTGCATCGGGCGCGTGGGGTGCCCCCACAAGTTTTTTTGTCAAAAAAAAAACTAACAAATCTATTTCTGATATATGTGGATTTGTAGGTGCACACACCATTGGGGTTGGACACTGCAACCTGTTCAGCAAGAGGCTCTACAACTTCACTGGCAAGGGAGATGCAGACCCTTCACTCAACCCAACATATGCTGATTTCTTGAGAACAAAATGCAAGTCTCTCTCAGACAACAACACCACTGTTGAGATGGATCCTCAGAGCTCACTCTCTTTTGACAACCACTACTTTATGATCCTCAAAGAGAATGAGGGTCTCTTCCAATCTGATGCCTCCCTCCTCACCAACGTGAATTCCACGAAGGTGGTCAACAAGATGCTTAAATCTCATGAGTTCTTCATCCATTTTGCTCACTCCATAATGAAGATGGGGAGGATTAGTGTGCTCACAGGGAAGGCCGGTGAGATCAGGAGGAAGTGTTCTGTCATCAACTCTTAATCGTGAATTTTGTGAGAGATGAGATGTGTAATTTGGATTTTGGCATGCAACGAATAAGTCTGTTCTGCTAATTCTTTCAATCTATATAATTCCTTTATTTCTTTCCAGACAAAAAAAAGTTGTCTTGAGTGTTGTAACTCAACGCAATGCATCTCTCTCTCTCTCTCTTTCTCTCTCTCTAGTGTTTAAAGTTTTTTCATGGTGAATGATACAAGACCTGAATGACACCTGTCTTGTTTGGCATCTATGGTTTTAGGGATCCCACTATACAGGGGAAGTGTCACTAACTTCTATGTTGACATTTTGCATAAAACGTTTTATCTGATCTGTGGGTTGGGTTTATACTCAAAACGCCCAAAGTGGTAATGATCTCTTGACCTAACTGCAGGTTTGCAGTTGGGTTCCACTCATCCCCTTTGTCATCCCCCATCTTCACACCCCTCAAAAATCTTATGATGTATGCTGTTTTGATCAAATCTGACCCTATAGATGGATTCAATGCATGGTCGATTTAATATGAATCAACCATTGATTTGTCTTTTTTCAACAAAAAAAAGACTTAAAATCACAAAATTTTGTGTTTTGTCAACCATTGATTTTTGAATCACCAAAAAATCTTGTACACAAGTCAGATTTCGGCAATTATCTTCATTAAATGAATGATGTAGATGTAGATCGCATCTGTTGAGTTCATTTGGTCAAAACAACTTGCATTAAAGAATCCCAAAGAAAGGGTACTATGAAGATAGGGGATGACATAAGGGATGAGTGGAACCGATTTGGCAGGTTTGATGTTTGAAAACTAAGTCTTGACACCTCTCTCTCACACACACACTTTTGAGTCACGAAGCCGGATCCTGCTACACCCGGTTAATTATTTCAATAAATCCATTTCCGACTCACCGTGAGTTGGATAGCATGCACATCCGGTACCTAACATACATTGTTTTAGCCCCAAGTAGTCTAACGCAATCCAAGTTGATCATGAAGCTAAAAATATTGACGAGTAAAGTCAGTAAACCAATCCAATGTTTTATAATATCAGTTATTTTTTACCAAATTACTGAAAAGTAACACAACTTGTAAATTACTTCTTTATTGATCTTTAGAAATAACAAATTGGCCAGTGCAACTTGCTTTTTATTCTTGGTTCACGCAATATTTTCCTACTAACATGAACTCAGTCTAAGCATCAATTCACAAGAGCACAAGCCTGCCTTATCTCCCCAGTATTCCCTGTGAGCACACCGATCGCTCCCATCCTCTGAATGGAATTGCTGAACTCGCTGAAGAAATTCCTAGAGTGAAGCATGGAGTCAACTACCAGACTGGATCTCTTGCTTGTGAGAAGTGATGCATCAGATTGGAAGAGACCCTCATTCATTTTGAGGATCAGGAAGTAGTGGTTGTCAAAAGAGAGGGAGCTCTGAGGGTCCATTTCAACTGTGGTTGTGGTGTCTGAGAGAGAGGTGCACTTTGTCCTCAGGAAGTCTGCATAGATGGGGTTCAATGAAGGGTCTGCATCCCCTTTCCCTGTGAAGTTGTAGAGCCTCTTGCTGAATAGATTGCAGTGCCCAACACCAATTGTATGTGCACCTACATATTTAGCAAAAACATATAGTTGTTAGAGGCTCTAAATGTATATAAAACTTGATCTAGCTCAATGTCACTTGTAAAGGGTCAGTTTCTTATTCATCTTTGACAATCAAGAGATCGAATAAGTATTTCGGAGTAGCCTCATTGGACTTCACATCTCTCTTGGTATATCCAGATAATAGGTAGGAGTATAAAGTGAAAAAAATTCTGAAGCTCAAACCAATTTGGTCGAATCATAGACACAAATATCAATGATATTTTGAAAGTCATCCGATCTTTTCAAAGGCCTATATTATAATAAAAAAGCATGATATTTTCAAAATATCACATTTTAATCCGATATTAACACAATAAAACAACTTTTTAAGATTTTAAATATTTTTATATAAAATTTATATTTGTATACATATGAATATTTTCTGAAGATTTTCTTTAAAAAAACTAGATTTTTCAAAATATCATGAGATTTTCCCTTGTCGAAATTTTTCTCGAGAAGGAGATTTGTGACTGCGGTTCGAATCACTACACATGTACACATAATCAACCGATTCTGCTAGGGATGTAAAAATATAGCGTCAAGGCAACCAAATCATACCTGATAAAACCACTAGGTCCTTGACATTGAGACCTTTGTTGACAAAGTTTTGCAGAAGTACAGTAAGGTTGGCAAAGGGTGAAGGTATGTTACCAGGAACCTCACTAGCAAGAGAGACCATCCCATCCCTTCTCCCAGTCAGAACATCCCACAATGGTTTCTTGAACTGCACAATAAAATGAAACAAAATCATTAGGTCATGCATGTGAAGCAACTTAACTGCATGGGCACATGCAGAGTAGCATAAACCGTGCAACCCATGCAAGGATATGCAAGAGCTTACTTGGAAGGAGACAGCATCACGGGCAGCCAATGCAAGAATATCTGCGCATGAAACGATCCCAGGGCATGCATTTTCGACCTGAGCCTTCACTTGATCGATGACGTCGAAACCAGATAATGATAGGTTTGGGATAGCGTCCTTCTCTGCCTCCTTTGTGCTAGCAGTTGAGTTCAACAACACGGAACCATCACATCCCTTTATGAATATATACCACACAAAATATGAGTGTGAGCAAGCAAATATAAGAGAGTGAAAAGTGTGTGTGTGGATCAACAGTCCTACAGTTACTAGCTAGAGCTTTGGACAAATCGATTTGGAAGGTCCAAGTAGCAAGTAGAATTGGCCATGTTCATCGGAGGCCTGGTTCAGTGATCGGAGCAAGTATGTGACTATCTACTTGTATGTGAATATGTGATTGTGTAGAGAGAGAGAGAGTGGTGTCTACATTTCCATCAAACAAAAAGAATGGCCAGTCATGGCAATGCAGAGAGAGAGAGAGAGAGTATACCCTAACAAAGCAGTCATGGAAATGCAACCTAAGCAGTTTTGCAGGCAAGACAGGGTTGCTAGGTATATTAACCCATATAATGTTCCTAACAAGGTTCTCAACTCTAGGGCAACTTTTTCTATAGAAATTTATCTTCAGTCCCCCACCACCATGCGCTATATCCACCACCGCCCCAATGCACACTATCACAAAAAAAGCCACACCACCACCTTTCATTCTTTCAGCTTTTGAGAAAAACCAAGCTTGATAACCTCAAAAAGAGAAAACCCAAGTTTGATCTTCACAACCCACACACACTATGCAACTCCTCCCCCTTCATCCTTTTATAGACTGTTCTAGTTCTACGTAGGATAGTCAACTATGTTTTCTTTAACGTGATTATGATATTTTAATATTCAAAATGAAAAGATCACTCTCAATTATCTCTTGGGTTGAGTATATTGCTTGCCGAGAAGCCGTCTTGTTTGCTTAATAACTTGCTTCTCCTTGATCGCTATCTAACCTCCCCCACTTGCTTCATTAAGATCAAATGCTTTTACACTAAGCTAGGCTATTTAATGTTCCTAAGTGTTGCATTATTGCTTTCATTGTCATTTAGTAGGTTTTAATAGTCAAACTACTCGTCCTCCTGTTTTGTAAAATGATAGTAGTTTCCACATTTAATTTCAAATATTATCGTTATCATTTATTACTCTTACTTTGCTATGAATATATATATATATATATATGACCTGCCAATCTGCCATGCTTGGCCTATCTTTACTATGGTACTGGAAATAAGATTTAAATGAGGCGTGGTTCTATGTTTGGAGCAGAATGCCCTTTTAAAGGGATGCTAAAAACAACCTCAATACACTGGTTCGTTCATGGTTGGCTAAAAAAGTGGTATATATATATATAGCAATGGGTAGGTGTCTAATGATTTTTGTTTCTAACGCCAGTGGATAGGGGTTTTCAGGTTGTTTTTCAAAAATCTGACCCTACATATGTGTTCTGCATGATCGATTTGCTAGGAAACCACACTTGATCATGTTTTTTGACAAAAAAAAGATGACTTTTTAAGCATTGAATATTTTTCAAAATTATAGACCATTGATTTTTTAATCTGGAATCGGACAATCCAAAGATCGATTCTTATAAAATCAAGCATGTAGATCACATCTGTATGGTCAGATTTAAAAAAAACAAGAACAATCTTTTCAAAGCTCAGTAGGCACAAAAAACATATGGCACCTACCCATTACTCTCTCTCGCTATATATATGAAACGTTTACTTTATGTTTGCTAATTACAAAGCCTTAGACTTATGTCTGACCTGTTAAAATGATTATTCTATGTCGTATGTATGGAGTTGGATTTTTTTTTAAGTTTCTAGCTGTGATCTAGAGAGGGTGTAGCGTGTGCACCCCCGGAACATGCACTGTAGCTACAGTGCGGGGTCCCCACTGAGCGTTGCATGGTGCTCAGTGGGGCGTACGGGGGAGCCATACACCAGCCTGCAGGATGTACGACGGTGTATGTCTCCCCCGTACACCCCATTGAGCACCATGCGGCGCTCAGTGGGTACCCAGGAACACGCACTGTAGCTACAGTGCGTGTTCCTGGGGAACATATAACCTGCCCGCATTGACAGCCATAGATGAAACTGTAGAAAATGTTTTTTTATTCCTTAAGTTTTTGGATGAGAAAGGGTGGGGGTGGCTCGTGAACGTGCATCAAAATATCATGGTGTGAAATTTCCTCACACACAACGAAAAATATACAAATGAAAGGAAGTTTCGTAAAAAATACACATGGGTCAATTAAAAAACTAGAGTCAGCCCTTGTGATTTTTAAGTTTTTGTTATCAATTATGAGAAAGAAGGGTGGTCCACCCCCTTGTCCTCCTTTCAAAATATTATATACATTAGATGTGTTTTTTGGTAAATCTGGCCTCGTAGATGTGATCTTCATGGTTGAAAACATATGGTTAAACTCTTAGATCAAAGTTTTCTTGGTGTAGGTAAAATTTTATAACATGAAAAGATTCAAAAATTTTAGAACCTTTGATTTTTAGATCTTTGTAAAATCCTATCTACACATAAAAAAAAGTTTGATCCAAAAGTTTAACCATAGAGATCAAATTCTTATGGTAAAATTTGCCAAAAACCATATCTAACATACAACTTTTGAAGGCAGGGGTGGACTCACCAATTATTATCTAGAGGGTGAAAACAGAAATGCAAGTGGTCCACACTCTGAGCTTAGAATCAGAAAATGCAATGCAGTCTCCCGAGCACCTAGTGCTGTTTAGGTGCAGAGTGTTGTCGCGCTTTCCTCAACACCTTCTATTGTTTAGAAGCAAACAATGGTGTAGCTAGGATTCATGTGAGGGGGGGGGGCAAACAGGGGTGGAGGAAAAAAAACTGGTTTGATAGTCGGGGGTTCGGGGGCAGCGCCCCCGGAAAAAAAATTTGAAGATAAAATAAAAAATGGCTACAATTATTAATAAAAATCTATTTCATATGGACAAATCAAACTATTTGCTGCAGTCAGGGCTGGGCTAAAAAAATGGATAAAAATCTATTTCATATGGAATCAGAGCTGGGCTAGGACTGGGCATTTACAAAAAAAAAAAATCAACTGTTTCGGGAGGCAGGACTGGACTGTAGCCCAGTCCTCCCCCCCCCCCCCCCCCCCCACACACACACACAGCTCCGCCTATGAAAGCAAATATATTGCCAAAGCACTGGACTGGGAAGTAATTGGCATCGGTGGCATCCCTTGTCGCGAGTCAAAACTGGGTGTACCTCCTAATAGGCGGAGGTACCTCAAGGGTTTTACCAGCATGAGGCCAGCCAATGTGCGATCGGTGATCAGTAATGAAGGGCTTTTTTCTCTTGGACTAAAAAAAAAAATACCACATTCTCCAATACTAAGTTTGGGCAACCCGAAAAGAAAAGGAAGCAGATCAAGTCATGCGGAGCATGAGCTTTTTGCTCATGACAACATCGTAGCCGTCTGTTGGTGTTTTGGATGAATGCCACGTAGCATATAACTGTTTTGTTGACTTTTTAACTTTTTCAAAATACAAAACGGACGGCCACGATGTTGGCATGAGCAAAAAAGGAAATCAGATCTACTGACGACCAAATATCTTGTGTAGGAACTTGACCAACCAATGACATCCTTGTAAAGAGGGGTAGTAGGGGACACGTGGCTGTCAGTGATTGGATCAAGTATTTTGCAAGGTACTTGGTCCGATCACTCTATCTGCCCTCCCCAAAAAGAGCCCTCTTACATTTTGGCAACACATATATATGAATATTGAAAACGTGTTTCCAGACCACAATGTAGGGCTCTTGAAAGGAGCCTTCAAATCTTTTCTTTTCTTTTTTTATGAAAGAAGAAAAGAGCCTTCAAGTCAACTTCAACAATCTTACACTCTACTTATAAGATATGATTTATTAAGTAAAAATTATCATCTAGACAAAGGAGAGAGAGAGAGAGAGAGAGACTTGTGGGTCATGTTGACTTACAAATTTTGGACCACTGTCAAGTTATCCCTGCTAATAACAAATGGATTCCACTCATCCCTATGTCATCCCTATCTTGGCACCCTTTCTTGGGGTTTAATTGATGCAGGTTGTTTTGATCAAATGGGGATTCCATATATGTGATCTGCATCATTCATTCAGTGAAGATCTATATTTAAATCGCCTAAATCCAACTTGTGAGTAGGTTTGTTTAATCATTGGAAAAACAATGGTTGACAAATCACAAAATTGTGATTGATTTTTTTTTTTTTTAAATATGATTCAAGGGTAGATTTCTATTAAATCAACCACGACGAATCCATCTGTAGGGTCAGATTTGATCAAAACAACTTGCATGATAAGATTTAAGAGGGGCATGAAGATGGGGAATGAATAGGGGATTAGTGGAACTGAACTCCCCTGATAATTCACAATTTAACAATGATTATCTAGACAAAGAGGTGGATATATATATATATATATATATATATATATATATATATATATATATATATATATATATATATATATATGTTGGCCAAGTTAGACTTTTTTGAGTTTTACTCGGAGAAACCGCCTCAGGTGCAGAGACTTAGCCACGCTGGCTCAGCCTGCCGAAGTCTGGACCACTTTCAAGTAGCCACATGCATGATGCATTATTGTTCAAAAGATAAAGAAATGTTCATGATACAGACCTAATCCGATGTATTTTGCTCATATATGTATCAAGGATGGTGATCGGATAGTACCTAATCCTTGATATTTGCTCATATAAGTATATTATCTTACTGTCGTAATTATTTCTATAAAGAATAATTTTAACCATAGTCAGAAATCTGGTTCTCGGGGAAAACGTCGTTGAGGGGAAATCTCACTATATTTTGAAAAAGTGCATTTTTCTAGACAGAATCTCATGAAAATATTAGTTTGTATAATATATATATATATATATATATATATATATATATATATATATATATAATATTTAATATATATAGAAATAATATAAAAAAAACTAAGCAAAATGTGTTTTTATCGTGTTAATAACAATTAAAAACACGATATTTCAAAACAGGCAATAGTTTGAAAATATTTTCTCTGAATTTGCCCTAATCTTTCACCCTTGATTTTTGTTCTTCTGTTTTAAGTAACTAGTATAGTTTAACTAATTCAGATTCTTGACATTGTTGCGGATAGGGATGTCAATGGGCCTGGTTTACCTGAACCCGACCCGAACCAAACCATATAAGATCCGGGTATGGTGATAAATAATAAGACCCGATTTGGACTTGGATTTGGACCCGAATGCCCGATTAATACATGGACCGGGGGATAGTTTGTAAAATTTTATACTAGACCCGGACCCAACCCGAGTTTCGATTAAGATCACTTGCAAATTTTCAATGTCAAAATGATAAAAAATATGGTTTTATCGGGTATGGTCCGAGTTTGGTTCATGTAGTTCTTATCAGGTCCCGGTATGGTTTTTCTTATAGTGGACCTTATTAGACTCGAGTCCGGACCGGATACCATACCCAAAAATCTAGTCCAAGTCTAGTTCCACCTTGGTCCGAACCAAACCCGACCTGTTGACACCCCTAGTTGTGGATAGGATTTTGGCCTTGTGGATATCCAAACTTGTGGGACCCACATTTTTTAAGCTCATAACCAAACTCATCTTGTGGGATAACACTCATTTGGGTTGAAAAAAAGGAAGATGTTTATTTTCAGAGAGAAAAGAATAATTCAACTCCACTTTCACCTTTTTCCCTAAATAATGATAAATTGAAGAAATGAACTAACTTATTCTATCCCTTTCATGTTTAGCAACCAATTTATTTGCACATTATTATGTGATGCATATCTTTTATGCACATATAAGCGCGCACGCACGCACACACGTACATTTCTTGGAAAGTTTTGCACGAACTTCAGGTGCGTATTTCAGTAGTGCTGCAAATGTATCGGATATGGTCGGATATCCTATTCAAGTCCAAATGCTATTTTCGGATTTGGGATCCTTTAATTAAAATCCTAATGTGCATTCTGGTCGGATTCAGATCTGATCAATCGGATTACTTTCGGATTTGAATCAGTATTTTGATTTGGATCTAGAATTTATCCAAATCAAAATCCAACCCAATAGAATTTTTTACATGTAAATGGCTTGTTTTCTTCTATTTTTTCTAGATCCAATATTATCACACTTGTATTTCAGATTTGGATTCAATCTTACCTCATCAGATCTAATTCGGATCCGAATTCAGATTCAGATCGATATCTAATGTTTGCATTTTGGATTCAGATTCGGATATAGCAGGATCCGCCCCGAATCTGACCCATTTGCACGCCTAGCAATCAGGGTATATCATTTTCTTTATGGCAGAATCCTTGCTGAACATTTTCATTTGAATGTCCATTGCTCAAATTATGGCAATCTGAAAATTAAATTTTGAGTCATCCAAAAATTAATCTCTTTTAGGGCTTGAAGCTTGAGTTCAAAATACTGAAAGTAAATGGGTACTTTAAGCAGGGTCGGATTTTACCAACTGGATGCATGCTAATGTATGGCTGGTCATGGGAGGGTATTCCCTTGGCCTAAGCCCAAAAAAAAAGAAGGAAAAAAAGAAAGAAAAAATCATTAAGTCTATATTCTATTTGGTATCTATCACTGTTTCTTGACTTCAATTTTTTTTCTTTGAAATAAGATTTTCCTTCAATCTTATTCATTTAAACTGATACTATTATTTTTTTGTTTTTTGTGGCACATAGTTGCAGATCTAGTTCTTGGGAAAATAATAACGAAAAAAAAATCTTGCAATATTTAGTAAATCAAAGTTTTGTCAAGAAAATCTTTGAAAAATATCAGTATATCAAAACATAAAATATACATCATTTTTTTATCAAGTTAATATTGCGACAAAAATGATATTTTCATAACAGGCAACATTATGAAAATGTCACTTTTTCAATATAATATTAGCCTTTGAAAATATCATGATAATATCATGATATTTTTTATCATGGTATGGCATAATATTGGTTGAACACTTGGATGGGAGATCAGATGGATGCAAGCATAACAACCATTTTTGAAATAAATAAATTAAGAATTGTTATTGCAACTTCCTTCTTATTCTTAGTTCATGGTCTTTGGAAATACAGAAATGCACATTATTGCAACTTAATTGTCTCTTATTCTTATTTCTTAGTTCATGTAGCCTCACTTTCTTACTAACATGAACACATTCTAAGCATTCACAACAGCCCAACTCTTCCTTATTTCTCCAGCTTTTCCTGTGAGTACACAAAAACTGATTATATAACTGAGAAATTCTTGGAGATGAGCATTGAGTCAACCACCTTATTACCTCTCTTGCAATGTTGTGAAAAGTGTTGAGGGGTAGCCAGGCGCTCCACCAAAAACTGAGGTGAGATTTAGAGGGTAAGCCTCAAATATTTTTTTAAAACTTTAAAAATTTATAAAAAATATCTAAAAATATAAATAAATAAATAAATGCTTTATTGATGAAGCAACAACCAATAAGAAATAAAAAATCTCAAATAAATACTAAAAAATATGATATTAACATGTAAAAGTAATTGAGAAACTGATTATATAGTTGAGAAAGTAATTATATAACTTCGAAACAAATTATATAGTTGTGAGAAAAACTACACAGCATATCAGGATTAAAAAAAACTATAAAAGTAACAAAAAAACTGATTATATAACTGAGAAACTAATTATATAATTGGGATTTAAAAAAGTAACTAAAAAACTGATTATATAGCTGAGAAACTAATTATATAATTGAGAATTAAAAAACTATAAAAAAGTAACTAAAAATTTGATTATATAACTGAGAAACTAAGAAAACTAATTATATAATTCAGAATTAAAAAACTATAAAAAAGTAACTAAAAACCGATTATATAACTAAGAAAGTTCATCTTCTTCTTCTTCATGCTTTACCATGGTGCCTTGAGGCACGCCTTTTGCACCTCAAGGCGTGCTTTTAACAACACTGCTCTCTTGTCTGTGAGAAGTGCTGCATCTGATTGAAAGAGACCTTGGTTCATTTTGAGGAGCAGGAAGTAGTGGTTATTACAAGAGATGGAGCTTGGGGTGTCCATATCAACTATGGTGGTGGTGTCTGAGAGAGAGGTGCATTCGATTCTCAAGAAGTCTGCATAGATGGGGTTCATTGAAGGGTTTGCATCCCCTTTCCCTGTGAAGTTGTAGAGCCGGTAGCTGAAAAATTGCAGTGACTAATACTGCGCACCTAACATGTACACATTGTTGGGATAAACCACCACGTTGGTGGTGGTTACCCATGATGTGGGTAACACTCCCCATAAAGTGCTCCTTCTGTTAAACCCATTACCGAATAAAAGGGGAACAAATGCTCAACCGTTCTCATTCGGTGATTATAAAAGGGAGGTTTCATGAGCAACCTCATACGGGGAAAACAGTGAAAAATCAAATTTGTATATACAGTGAAAAACATAGTGAAAGAGAGAAAAAGGTCGACTCACTGGTAGCATTCGGAGGCTTGTGCTTGTGGTGGTTGCAGACCAGCTGAGTTGAAGAAGACCCCTCTCCGGCAACATCCTCCGCCCTCCGGCAAATGGCCGCCTCAAGTACGCATTCTGTGTGTTTGATTTTGCAGGGGTTCAGACCGGCTAGTGGCTGAGGCACCGGCGACTCCAGACCGACGGTGCAACACGACCCAACAATGGGTTATTGGCCCACCACACTTTCGTTGTGGGGTGTGCTCTGGCCGTCTGGCATGTCAGATCGTCGTGGGGCAATTTTGCAGCCAATCGACAACAGTCGGCGACTGTCGCCGTTGGGCGATAGACAACAAAAAAAAAGTTAAAGGGGTTTCGGGTTTTTCTTTTACCTGAAGCCATTGGGATGTTGTATCGCCGGGAAACTGGAGTCTTCGACAAACGATTCGCCGGCATCAAAAACCATCTGGTGACGTGCGACATCCGGGACACTCTGGCGTCCTATTTCAGGGCAGCAGGCTATGTCGAGCGGCAAGTTTTTGTCGGTGGTGCGTCGCTGGCGGGGCTCTGGTGTACATCGCCGGCGGGACTCCTGCGTGAGTCTTCGTCAGGCGGCGTGGGTCACTGGCAGGCGACGTTGGTCGCCGGCAAGCGACGTTGGTCACCGGCGGGCGACATTGGTCGCCGGCTGCAAGATGGGGAAAACCCCTCTTTTGAGAAAAATCAGGGTTTTCTGCCCCTTTTCAGTTTTTTAATGGGTGGAACCGGATCGGGTCTGGTATTCGATTCGGGCCCGAATCTGGTTAATATCGGGTCCGACCGAATCAAGTCTAAACGGGTCTGACCTGGATCCATTATACCCGGGTCAGACCCAGATCCGGTTATTACCGGGTCTAGCCCAGATCCAGTAAACCCCGGGCAGACCTGAATCCGATTATTACCGGGTTTGACCCGGATCCAGTTAGTACCGGGTCTGGCCCGGATCCAGATCAAACCGGGTCTGACCTGGATCTAGTAAATATCGGATCTGACCCAGATCCAATTCATACCAGGTCAAACTCAGATCCGGTTACAGTCGGGTCCAACCCGGATCCAGTAGGGTCCAGGCACTATTTGGCCTGAACCGGATCAGGGATTGATTGGGCCTCTTTTTGGGACCGGTTCAGAGCCATTTTTAACTGGTTCCTTCCGGTTTCTCACCGGTTCCGAGATGATAAGACCCTGTTTTCTTAAATATAAGAAAATACAAGGATTTTTTTATACGGTTATAGGGTTTTATGAACTTTTGTTCATACTTGACCCGGTTCATAAGGTTTAGAACTGGTTCGGACCCTTGGATGACTGGTCCGGGGATGTTTCAGACCGGTTCAGAGTGCTTTAAGACTGATTTGTGATACATATGACTGGTTCTTTCAGTTTTCGAACCATTTCGAAGGTCATATGACTGGTCCATTCGGTTTACGAACCATTTCAAGATATTGTTTTTTCATATTGGCATTAAGAATAGTTAGATAACTTAGTGTTTTCATGTCACCAAAGTGACTGAAAACACGTATGTCATCAAAGAATTTTATACTATCATACAGTTTAAGTCAATATCTACATTGTACTTAGATTTATGAAACAATAAACGACCCAAAGGTAGTTTTATCGTGTTCGGAATTTAAGTAGGGTAAAATAAGGTAAATGTGTTGAGATACATCACACATGTATATCCAAAGGTACCTTGTGTTGATGATCTAACTTCACAAGAACCTTAGTTTTACCGAATTTGGTTAGTAAGCGAAGTGGTTTCGCGTGTCGGAACTCTTATCAAAGTAGGACTTCGATGACCCCTCTCACTCACCTGAAAATAAGCGTATCAAGGGCCTTTATTCTTTTGCTTTTTCCATTAAAGTTTTAGTCTCGTACGAATGCTTCTTGATACGTGTCTTTTGTCATGCAGTTTCTAGTTCTGTGATTTTAGATGGCTCTAGCGCTATACCTTTTCTAGATTGATCTAACCTTAGTGATTGGAAAAAAACTGTTCTTTTTGCATTAGGGTATATGGATTTAGATCTGGCCCTAAGGATAGATGAACCCGCTGCCCTCATTGATCAGAGCACTGCTGATCAAAAGATTGCTTTTGAGAAGTGAGAGCGCTCGAATAGGCTTAGCTTGTTGCTTTTGTAATCTAAAGTAGCTAAGAATATTTGTAGTGCTATTCCATAATGTAGAACAGTGAGAGAATTCATGAATGTTATTAAGGCAAAGTTTGTGAGTTTAAACAAGGCCAGAGCCAATATCCTGATGTCTAAGCTCATATCTATGAAATATACTGGAGGGGGAAACATTCGCCAACACATTTTGGAGATGAGGAACATAGTGTTTCAGCTAAATGACATGAAGCTCACCATCTCTAATTCTTTTCTAGTGCATTTAGTTCTAACGTCCTTACCTTTGGAATACGGACCTTTCAAAATCTCTTACAACACACATAATGATGAATGTACGTTCAATAAACTTATGTCCAAGTGTGTTGAACAAAAAGAGAGGTTGAAAGGGGAGAAGGTGCAGAGTGCACATATGGCTTCTCATACATCCAAGGTAGGACCAAGGAAGAATGCATTTAAGAGAAATGCTAGGAAGAAGCCAACTGGGGATAAGTCATCCCAAGACAAGCAATCTGACTCTACTCCCATAAGGTGCTTCTTTTGCAAGAAGAAGGGACATAGGAAGGCAGATAGAATAACGCACAAGAATTGGTTAGAAAAGAGAGGTTATTTGTCATTTGTTTCTCATGAATGTAATTTATTACAAATTCCAGAAAATAGTTGGTGGATTGATTTTGGTGCTACTATTCATATTTTCAACTGTCTACAATTGTTTCTAAGCAGAAGGAAACCAATCATGCATGAGAAGAGCATCCATTCGGGAAACAAGATGCATTCACATGTGAAGGGTGTTGGAACCTGCATGATTACTCTGGATACATGCGTAGTTTTAGATCTTCATGATGTCTTTTATATTTCATCATATAGTAGAAACTTAATTTCAATTTCAAAGTTGGACAAATTTGGATATTATTTTAAGTTTGAAAATTCTAAATTGTTCATATTCAGAAATTCAATTGAAATTGGTTCTGCATTAGTTTATGATGGTTTATATAGATTGAATGTGAAGATCCAAACTCAGGAGTCTCTGACTTCTGAATACGCATTGGTTGAAAATAAACGTAACTTGATAAATGATAAATGTTACATGCTTTGGCATCGAAGGTTGGGTCATATCTCTGAAAAGAGAATAAAGAGACTCGTAAATGAAAGGATCTTGAAATCTCTAGATTTTACCGACAATGACTCATATGTTGATTGCATAAAGGCTAAGCATACAAACACATATAAAGAGGGTGCCAAACGCAGCAGTGAGATATTGGAGATAGTCCATACGGATGTATGTGGACCATTTTTCCCTTGTTACACAAGCGAAAAATATTTTGTCACCTTTATTGATGACTATTCTCTGTATATGTATCTCTACTTGATCTTTGAAAAATCTGATATTTTTTAGATGTTTAAGGAATTTAAGAAAGAAGTAGAGAAACAAACCGATAAGGTTATTAAGATAGTCAGGTCTGATAGAAGGGACGAATATTATGGTAGATTTACTGAGATAGGGGTAAAAGGAAGAACCATTAGCGTGATTTCTCAAAGAGGAAGTCATTGTACCTCAATATACAATGTCTGGTAGTGCCTATCAGAATGGTGTAGCTGAAAGAAGAAATCGTACGCTTAAAGAAATGGTCAGAGCTATGTTGAATTATTCAACGCTTCCCATAAAGTTGTGGGGTGAAGCCTTGAGGAATGTTGTGCATATTTTGAATAAAGTTCCTATGAAATTTGTGCCTAAAACTCCTTACGAGTTGTGGATATGTAAGAAACTATCACTATCTTATATACACATATGGGGATGTTCTGCAGAGGCTAAATTATATAACCCCCATATTAAAGTCTTTGATCTAAGAACAACCAATGGATATTTCATTGGTTATCCAGAAAGATCAAAAGAGTACTGGTTTTATTACCCATCTCACTCACCACAGATTGCTGAAACGGATAAGGCAAAATTCCTAGAAGATGGTTCAATAGGATTAAGTGCACTTCAAAGCCTTGGTTTTGAGGAAGTACAAGATCCAGTTTTGTCACCTGTTAAGGAAAATATCGAAAGATATCACATTGTTATTCCTAATGATGGTGTGGTTGATCATTCGATTGTTAATGCACAAATTCAAAGTGAACTTATTGTGGACAATGCAAAAGAGCACGAACAGGATGATCAGGTTCAATCTGAGCCTGAAGAACGACCTGTTTGGAGATCCACAAGGATTAGGAGATCTGCCATACATCCTGATTATGTGTTGTATCTTCAGGAGCCTGGTGATTTCATAGATATGGATGGTGACCCGTTGACTTTTATGGAAGTTGTTGAAAGCAAACAATCTTCGCACTAGATAGAAGCCATGAAAGAAGAGTTAGACTCTATGGCTAAAAATCAAGTATGGGATCTTGTTACGTTACCTAAAGAAGTAAAACTCGTAGGGTGTAAATGGGTCTTTAAGACCAAGAAAGACTTCAAAGGTAACATAGAGAGACATAAAGCTAGATTGGTTGCTAAAGGATTCACTCAGATGGAGGGCATTGACTATAATGGGACATTTTTTTTTTGTCTAAACTAAAGAGTCAATGAGGATAATCTTGGTCGTCGTAGCTCATTATGACTTAGAGCTACATCAGATGGATATGAAAACAGTGTTCCTCAACAGGGATCTAAATGAAGAGGTATACATGGAACAACCTCTTGGTTTCTTTGAAAATGATCGTTTGGTTTGCAAGCTTAACAAATCAATATATGGACTTAAACAGGCCTCCCGACAGTGGTATATTAAATTTTCCCAAATCATTATGACTTTCGGGTTTACAGAAAATATTATTGATCAATGTATATACCTTAAGGAAAGTGGGAGTAAGTTCATTATATTGATGTTGTATATGGATGACATTTTACTTGCAACCAATGATATAAAGTTGCTTTCAGAGACAAAACAGTTTCTTGCATCACATTTTGATATGAAAGACATGGGTGAGGCTGCTTATGTTCTTGGCATTGAGATTTGTCGAGACAGAGCAAAAGATTTTCTAGGCCTCTCCTAAATATCCTATATAGATAAGGTGTTAAAGCGATATGGGATGGAGAATTGATCTCCTAGTTCTACACCCATATCAAAAGGTGACAAGTTGAGCCTAAAGGATTGTCCACAGAATGATATTGACAAAGCACAGATGAATGCTTATCCATATGCATCAGTTGTTGGCAGCTTGCAGTACACGCAGACATGTTCTCGACCAGATATTTCTTTTGCAGTAGGGGTGCTTGGCAGATTTCAGTCTAACCCAAGTTTACCCCATTGGAAGGCTGCCAAGAAAGTCTTGCGGTATTTGCAAGGGACAAAAGATTATATGTTAACCTATCATAAAGTTGATCACCTCAAGGTCATTGACTACTCATATGCGAATTTAGGAGGATGCCTCGGTAGTAAAAAGTCTATTACTGGTACGTCTTCTTACTTGTTGGGGGTGCAATCTCTTGGAGGAGTGGGAAGCAGACGATCACTACTGCCCACACCATGGAAGCAGAATTCATAGCATTGTACGAGACTACTTCGCAGGCTATATGGTTAAAGAACTTCATATCATAGTTAAAGGTAGTCGATTCCATTGGGAAGCCACTGAAGGTCTACTATGATAATGAAGTTGCGGTGTCCTTTTCGAACAACAACAAAAGTACTACGTCATGTAAGCATATGGACTTGAAGTATTTTGTTGTTAAAGAAAAAACAGAGAATCATTTAGTGCATATTGTTAATATTGATACCAAAGATATGATCGTTGATCCTCTTACTAAAGGGATAGCACCAGGATTATATTCCGAACATATAATGAGGATAAGATTGTTAAACTCTTTTTGATATATGCATATAAATAAAGTGATCACTTTCAATTTTTTATTCTTATTATGGTTGTTGTTAATCTTATAATGATTAGAGATTCAACTAAGGACCTATAAAATAGAATTACAAGGCCATTCTATTCATCAAGTTATTCCCATAAGGTTTTCTGGTTAAAGGGTTTATCGTCGAAACAAGTGGGAGAATGTTGGGATAAACCACCACGTTGGTGGTGGTTACCCACGATGTGGGTAACGCTCCCCATAAAGTGCTCCTTCAGTTAAACCCATTACCGAATAAAAGGAGAACGATTACTTAACCGTTCTCATTCGGTGATTATAAAAGGGAGGTTTCATGAGCAACCTCATACGGGAAAAAGAGTGAAAAATCAAATCTGTGTATATAGTGAAAAAGGGAAAAAGGTCGACTCACTGGTGGCATTCGGAGGCTTGCGCTTGTGGTGGCTGCAGACCAGCTGAGTTGAAGAAGACCCCTCTCCGACAACATCCTCCGCCCTCCGGCAAATGGCCGCCTCAGGTATGCATTCTGTGTGTTTGATTTTGCAAGGGTTCAGACCGGCTGGTGGCTGAGGCGCCGGCGACTCCGGACCGGCGGTGCAACACGACCCAACACACATAGCAAAAGACCCAATTGTTAATTAAAGAAAAAAATGAGATCATTTTTTTTAAAATTTGATATCATAATTTTTATGTCTAAATGGGGGACCTCATTTTTTCAAACCTGGTTTTAGCACAAACTGGGTTTGCATTAACTAGATTTTGGTGTCGTATAAACACAACACAAAACCGGGTTATTCAACTAAAACCCAACGAGCTTTAAAATCGGGTTTAGCATGTCACCCAAACTCACCCTAAGTCATCATTGGCAATTAAGATATGAGTAAATATTTTTTGTAGCCTCACTCGATTGTACATCTCTCTTGGTATATCTAGATGATAGGTAGGAGCATGAACTGAATTTGATGAAATCATAATTATAGGTACCACTGATATTTTGATCTTGCTATGACGTTTTCAAAGTCAGGATGCTATGCTAAAAAATTAATGGTGATCTTTTCAAAATATCCCTTGTTTTTAAAAGATGGCATTTTTAATTAACTTAACAACAGGAGTCCTCTTTTTCTCGACTTATCAATCAAACCTTCTTTCTAGAAAATGTTTTCGGTGCGCCACAGGTTTACACCATCAAGATTTTTGGTTCAGGGGATGGTTTACTTGTTCAGCATTAAAAAAAGAAGAAGCTAGCCAACCAAGTCATACCTTATAAGACCACTAGGTCTTTAGGTCTTTGACATTGAGGTCTTTCCTGCAAAGGTTTCCACAAGTGACTGAAGTTCATAAAGGGTGAAGGTAGGAGGTTCGAAGGCATAACACTATCAAGAGAAACTCTCCCATTTATTCTCTCAGTCAAAACATTCCACATCAATTTCTTGAACTGCACAAGAAAATGAAACAAATTTCATTAGGTCGTGAAATATCAACTATTCGGATCCGGTTTGTATATCCAACTAAATCCAAATCCGTTAGTCGGGTTCCCTAGCATAAGTGGTATCTGATTGATGATTGGAACCTGGGTTTGGTATAGAGTATTGCATTCAAGGCTGAATCTGAATCTAATGGATATTTGAGTCCGAATGCACATAAATCTTAAATTTGATTAGCTATTTAAGTAAGTCAATTGGATCCAGATTCACATTGAGCTTTTGTAATCCAAATCTGAGTCCAACCCAAAATCCGATTAGGTCAATCTGATTCGGTAATGCCTACATCCAAACCGAATCTAACCCATTTACATCCCTAAGTCCATGCATGCATGTAAGCTTACTTGGAAGGAGAGCATCACGGGCTGCCAATGCAAGAATATCAGCTCATGAAACCACACCAGGGCACTTCTTTTCAACCTGGGCCTTCACTTGATGTATGATCTCGAAACCTGCTTTTTGAAAGGCAAGATGGGTTAAGCAGACCCCTACTAGTTACACTGTACCATTGGTTTTAAACCTGCAACGTCCGAACACAAGGTGGCATGCACTAGATGCTCATTGGGGATGCCACCCTTCTCTGCCTTGAGTTCAACAATAGGGAGCCATCACATCCCTTACCACATAAAACATGCATGTGAGCAAGCAATATAACTATATAAGAGAGTGAAAAGAATATATAATATTCCCAATTAAAAGTCATCATATTGGTGGATGCCTTTATATGTATTTTTTATTTTTGAAGGAAAAATATTTTATTTCAACAAAGAATTACTATACATTATATGGGGCTGACAAGAGGTCAGGCCACATAGATTACAAAAGAGATTCAAACTGAAGGACGAAATAGTCTCTAAGATTCGGCCATTTGATTGAGATGCTTTGACGTAGTTCTCGAAGAACATCTTTGAAAGCACTTTATTTGGCATGGATTTACCCGAGTGCCTACACTCATTCCTTTGTGAGGCAAAACTCCGGGTTGAGGACACGACCACCCAGCCTTACATGCCCCAAATATGATAAAGCAGTGGCACCCCATGCACCAGAAGGATTAAATCCTGGGCCTTAAGTTTGACACAAAAGATCGGTGGTTGTCTCTAAGTTTTATGAAAAAGTAAAAAGTTTATAATTTAAACTTAATGGTAGATCTGATGGATTTTAAATCCATCGAAAAACTTTATTTGATCGTTAAATTTATTCATGCTAAATCATTGAAAAGAACATAAATGAAACTTGATGTGGAAGCTTACCTAAATTCATTGATGCTCTGGTAGATCTTTCACGGGTTTGATCTTTTAAAACCTTTATATGTGGTCTTTTATTCTTCTCTAAACCTGATGAGAGAGAGACAATTTTCTTTTTTGATGATGGAGAGGCAAAAGAGAATAGCCACTATATATGGTTTGGGGACCATAACCTAATTGTAACCACCTTATAATGTATTTTCAATTCAACTCATCATAAAATAAAAAATTGACACATGAAGGCACATGAGGTCTCTGCATATAATAAAGTCATACTATATGAGATATCATATGGCCAATTGTATGTGATCACTTTTTATGAGCCTTAACCTTAAACAACATATAATGTGTGATTAAACATATGTAGGCCCACACGATTTATCTAACAATCTTCCACTTGGGTTACATATGTCACCTTACAATCACGCATTATAACCTTATGAGCTCAAAAACATTGTCTTAACAAATGACATTTCAAACGATTTGGTCCATTGATCATGTCAACATAGAACCAAAGCGGTCTTTATTACAAATATTGTAATTAGACCCATCAATGATCACATATATTGACATAACCAAACAACATAAATCAAGTATGGATATGAAGCGTGAAAATTACATGTAATGTGATCTAAACATGCTTGTTTTCAACTGGTCTTGCCTTAATCTTTAGTGAGATCACAACAAATGAATACAAAATAAAATTGAAACCTGAACTTTATACTGAAGTATTAAAATAGAACTTTATTATGTCATAGAACGTCCAAATATAAACTCCCACTAAACCAACATATCATTAAATGATAAAATACCCATTCGAGCAGTATGCTCGTGAAAGACCTTAGATAGCAAACCTTTGGTAAGCGAATCCGCAATCATGGAGTTTGTGCCAATACATTTTATTGATATCTAATTATTCTGCACTCCTTCTTTAACAACAAAAAACTTGATGTCAATATGCTTTGACTTCGACGAGCTCATGTTGTTGTTGAAATATAGCACTGCCGAATTATTATCACAAAATAACTTTAGCGGTCTTTCAATATTATGAAAAATTTACAACCCAGTGATAAAATTGTGTAACCGTATTTCATAATTGGATGCCTCATAACATAACAGGCTACGAACTCTGCTGTCATAGTGGAAGAAACAATGAGTGTCTACTTGGCACTCCTCCAAGCAACAGCTCCTCCGACCAATAGAAAAATATAACCTAACGTGGATATGTGATTGTCTTAGCATCCAACAAAGTCAGAATCAGAATAACCAATGATTTTCAACTGATCTAACTTTCTGTATGTGAGCATGTAACCTTTTATTCTTTGCAAGTATCGCATAACTCGTTTGGCTACTTTTAAATGATTCATTCTTAGGTTACTAAGATATATGTCTAACATCCCAACAATATATAATATATTCGGACGTGTACACACTTGAGCATACATAAGACTCCCTACAAGAGTTGCATAGAAAATCTTTTTCATATCCTTAATTTTAAACTGGCGTTTGGAGTACTGAGCGAGACTAAACATGTCTCTCTTAGCAACAGGGGTGTCACCTGGTTTACAATCCTTCATGTCAAATCTATCAAGAATCATTTCGATATAGTTCTTTTGTGATAATCCAAGAATACCCCAAGAACGATTTCGATGTATCTCAATCCCTAATACAAAAGAGGCATCACCAAGATCTTTTATTTCAAATTTCTTTGTCAGAAATCTCTTGATTTCGTGCAATATGCATATATTATTACTAGCAAGTAATATGTCATCGATATATAAAACTAGGAAAACTTATTTACCTTTACTGAACTTATGGTATATGCATTCATCAACTACATTCATCTCAAAACCAAATAAGAGGACAACTTGATGAAATTTATGATACCATTGACGGGAAGCCTACTTAAGTCCATAGATGGATTTCTTTAATTTGTAAACAATTTCCTTTGCATTGCCTGAGATAAAATATTCTAGTTGCACCATATATATTGTCTCATCAATGTTACCATTAAGGAATGCAATTTTTACATCCATCTGATGTAACTCCAAATCATAATGAGTCACAAGTGTCATCATAATTCTGAAAATCTTTCATAGAAACTGGAGAGAAAGTCTCTGTATATTCAATGCTTGCCCTTTTGAGTAAACCCTTTTGTAACAAGACGTGCTTTATATTTTTTCACATTATCCATTGAATCTTTCTTGGTTTTAAATATCTATTTGTTGTAACCAATGAGTTTCACATATTCAGGTAATGGGACAAGATCTCATACGCCATTGTCTTTCATGAATTTAATATCCTCATGCATTGCATCAATCCACTTTTGAGAGTTAGAACTTTGTATAACTTGATGAAAGTTGATTGGATCATCTTCCCTTAAGTCAATATCACCCTCATGTTCTTAGAAAAAAACAATATAATCATCTGAAATTGCTCTTTTTCTCTCTATAGTAGATTTTCTTAATGACACTTGTTCTTTAGTTACTTGAGGTATTCCTTTAGGTTGTTGAGTTTGTACTCCATGAGTAAAAGCTTGATTTTGAATAGGGAGATCTAAAGCATTTTCTTGTTCTGAATTTTTTAGAACAATATCAGGAATAGAAATCTAATCATTGTCAATAATAATTGCAGGAAGATAAGCAGATTCTTCTTCAAAAGCAATGTCTTTTACCTTATCGCTCTCCCAAACTCAGTATCCTCAAATAAACAAGTGTTTTTTTTTTCTCAAAAAAGGACTTATTCAAAGGGTCTCATAAAATTTATAACCTCTAGATTTTTCAGAATATCCAACAAAATAGCAGTTGACCGTTCTTGAATCCAGTTTCTTTTCATGTGGCATGTAGGGCCTAGCCTCATCTGGACATCCCTAAATATGAAAATGCTTCATACTAGGATTTTTGTCTGTCCACATTTTATATGGGGTCTTAGTTACTGATTTAGTTGGTACCCTATTTAATACATAAGTTACAGTCTCTAATGCCTCTCCCCATAAGGACTCTGGTAAAGTAGAATGAGAATCATATTCCTTACCATATCCTTTAAGGTCATGTTTTATCTCTCAGCAATACTATTCATTCTATAAGTGCCTAGCATGGTGTATTGAGGGACGATATCATATTTCTCTAAGAATTTAGCAAACCATTGACGATGTTCACCTAATCCATCATATCTACCATAGTATTCACCACCATAGTCAGATCTGACAGCCTCAATCCTTTTGGCAAGTTGAGTTTCAATTTCAGCCTTAAATGATTTGAACACATATAATGTGTGATTAAACATATGTAGGCCTTTAATGATTTATCTAGTAGGATCACTCAAAACTGAAGAGGTCGTCATCCCGACGATATAAAATGTTGAGGCTAAGACCCTCACCCCAGGGCCTATGCTAGACTTTGACTTAGGTAGGATAGTCAAAGCTTTAGAAACATTCATATAGAAGGTCCAAATAGCTAGATAGTAGAGTGATTTGGAAGACTTTAGTGGTGCCGAGGCAAATGTGTGACTACTTGTATGTGATTGTAGAGAGAGAGATAGCATGGCCTTTACCTAGCCACCAAACAAAAAAAATGGTCATGCAGTCACGATAATGCATGTAAGATAATCTACTTAGCAAAGAAGACACGGTCCCTATCCTACCCATTGTAAAAGAAAAACACATTTTTATGGTTTTTATGGTATTGCATGCATTTGTAGTAGTAGTAGCAATGAGAGAGAGATGTCTACCTTATCAAAGCAGTCATGGAAATGCATCCTAAGGAACTTTGTAGGGACAACAGTGTTGTTGGGTATGCTGGCCCATACAATCTCCTTAACAAGGTCCTCAACATTAGGGCAACTCTTCTTGTAGAAGTCCTTTAGTTCCCCACCATGCACACCATCCACCACCATCCCAACCAAGACTACTATCACAAAGAAACCCACACCACCACCTTTCATTTTTTTAGCTTGTGAGAAAAACCAAAGCTTGATAACCTCAAAAAGAGAAAAACTAAGCTTGATGATCTTCGCAAACCACACTTTAGGCAACCCCTCCCCCTTCATCCTTTTATACATGTTCTAACCTAACTTAGGGTAGCTACAACTTTCTTTCTTTTTTAATGTCATTATGATATTTTAGTATTCAAAATGAAAGATCGCTTTCCATTGTCTCTTGCATTGGGCTTCATTCATCAGTGACTTATGAATGTCATCAAGTTGACGGTGCATCACAAGTTCGAAACCATGATGGTGTCCCTTGTTGCAAGGCCGAAGCTTGGGTGCACTCCCAGGTAGAGGGACTTCAAGGGTTTTACCAAGAAGAGGCTAGCTAATGTACGGTGGGTGAAGGGGGCTCACTTGGATCTTATTGTTCCCAAGTAGGGATGGCAGCGGGGCGGGGGACAAGGTCTCCACCCACCCACCCCGCCTTAAGATTAGAACCTCCATCCCCGACGGGGATGGATTTTAACCTCCACCCCCGCCTTCATCCTTGTTTCATGTCCTCCACCCCCTGTTCAAACGGGGATGAGGCGGGGTGGGGATGAGGCAGGGAAAAGTGGCAGGGACGGGGCGGGGCGGGGATCATGGCGTGGTCGGGGAAAAGGGTGCGTCCATCCCCGCCTCCATCCACATTTCATACCCTTCATCCCCGGTCCAAACGGGGCGAGGCGGGGCCCCGCTTTCCCCCGGTCCACTGCCATCCCTATTCCCAAGTGAGGTGTATGGCAGAGATTGAATGACCAATGATCCATTGGTTATATTCAATATGAACTAGTCTGCCCTCCTATGCAGACAATAACAAACCACAAAGCTGGAACCTTGATGCACTAATCACTGTCTATCTCCATAATAAACGGTGTGATTCCCAAGTCAAATAAGCCCAAATTCATGGCTGGCCAGCCAGGCAAGAAAATGAATGGTCAGAGTGCCCCAGTCAAACCGGTCCATCAAAAAGTATAGAGACAGGACTAAGCCCAGACCAAAACGAGCTAGGCCTCAAACCTTAGCCATAGCCTGGTTCAGAAAAGTCGGCCATGGTTCGCCTCTTTTCAAAAGGCAAGACCACCCAAGCTCAACTTACTTTGACCGGATCATCCAGACCATTGAAAATGCTGGCCCTTGAACAACCCAGATCAATGACCAGCCCTAGGCCCCGTTAGATCAAGCCCATGTCCATATCATAAAAAGGATTTGCAAGCATGCAGTCACTAGCTAGAAGGAGATCAGTATCTTTTTATATATATATATATATTTACATCGAAAAACTGCCATCAGGATGGTGAGCAGGTTGGGAAATAGTGAGAAGCCATTTTACGCCTCTTCTTCGTCTAGGGATGACAACGGGTTCGATGTAACCTGAATCCGAATCTGATTAATTAGGTTCGGTAGTCAAGTCAGGATCCGATTAGAAATTGGATTCAGGTTCAGGTTCAGTATTGAGTTTTTCATTGAAACCTGACCTAAATATGATTAAAATAGAAATTGGACTAAAACCTCAAACCCATTAAGTGTAAATATTGGGTTTTATGCTAGTTGATCCAGATTAGGTTTTAATTTTTTTCATTTGACTTTGAATTTGAATCTGAATTTGATTAGGTCGGATCCGATTCAGTTTTATTTTTTTCATCTTGATCTGACCCGTTGACATCCCTATCTCCGTCTTTGTAAAATAAGCAGCCTTGGGCCCACTGGCATCGTGCTAACCAAGAAATCTCTAGTGGGCTGCAATTAGGGTGTCAATGGGTCGGGTTTACCTAAATCCAATACGAACCAAACCCTATAAGGTCCGAGTATGGTGATAAATAATAAGACCTGATTACGACCCAAGTCCAAACCTAAAGGTTTGATTAATACATGGACCTGGGTATAGTTTGTGAAATGTTATACCAAACCCAGACCTGACCCGAGTTTCGATTAAGACCTGCAATTTTTCAATGTGAAAATAATAAAAAATATGGTTTTACTGGGTATGGTGTGATCTGGTTCATGTATGGTTTTTCTTATAGTGGACCCACTTAGATCTGGGCCCAAACTCAATACTTTACCCAAAAATTGAGTCCAAGTCTGGTTCTACCTGAGTCCAAACCAAACCCCACTGTTGACACCCCTAGCTTTGGAGGAAGGCACGGGCTCTCAACTATGTCAAAGGACACAACATTTTGAAGGCGTGTCCTTAATGAAACAAGCGGACACTGTCCGACACATGAATACACTGGCAAATAATATTTTAAGATTTTTAATATTTTACGATTTTATTTCAATAAATATGTATTTTTAACATTAAAATATCAAAAAATAGTTTTTTATTGATTAAAAAATCAAAATTGTTAGCTTTCTCATTGTCCTCCTTCGAACTTGCGAATCAAACCCACGTTACGCGTCCTCATATCGTGTCTTTGTGACAAAGACTCTTAAATGTCCACTATTTAGGGAAGGGACTCAAAAGTCTTTGACCTCATTGTGGGTAATTTGATCCGTTACCGCACCGACTTGTTTACTTGCTTTCCTTTGCCTTCTTAACGTGGGAGAGGGTGAAGTAGAAACCTATATAGAGAGAGAAGGAATCTGAGAGCATGGCGAAGCAACCACTCTCCACAGATCTCATATAATAACCCTAATTCCTCCACCCACTGATCAAGGAGAACCTCCCCAAAGCTCAATACTCGATTTGGTTGGTACCCCACAATCTCTTTCTGCGTTTTTTTCGATTCTTCTTTAATTTTGAAGTTAATTTTGCGGATTCACAAGTAGATTGTTAGATTGGTAGTTTTTTGTTTGCATCAAGATGATGATCAGAGTTAGAAGTAGGGATGGGCTGGAGAGAGTGAGGGTGGAAAACCCCAATTGCTCGATTTCCGAATTGAAATCCCTCATCGAGCACCAACTCAGGGTTCCCGTGAGCCAGCAGACGCTGTCTCTGAACCAGAACCTCTTGCTGGCTAAAACCCCAGAAACCCAATTCAGCAATGGGAAATTCAGAGACATGGAAGACCCCAACAAGCCGATTTCTTCGTTGGGCATCTCCAATGGATCGATTGTCTACCTGTACTACCAGGGAGAGCGCTCCGTCGCAGGTGCGCCCCGCATCATACCGTCGGGCTCGTTCGGTAGGAAGATGACCATGGACGATCTCATCGCCCGGCAGATGCGGATCACCCGCCAGGAGAACCCGCATTGCGTCTCGGTCTCGTTCGATCGCGACGCAGCCAATGCGTTTCAGCATTATGTGAATGAGATGCTGGCTTTCGCCGTGAAACGAGGGGGGTTTATGTATGGTAGTGTTGATGGGGAGGGGAACGTATCGGTTGAGTTCATATACGAGCCTCCCCAACAGGGGACGGAGGACAATTTGATCTTGTTGAGAAATCCTGATGAGGAGAACTGGGTGGATGCGGTGGCACTGGGGTTGGGGATGAGGAGGGTGGGGTTTATTTTCACGCAAACGGTCGGGCAGACGAAGGGCGACTACACGTTGTCGAATGTGGAGGTTCGACAGTCGGCCGAGTTCCACAGCGAGAGCGGGTTGAAGGAATGGGTCACTGCTGTGGTGAAATTGGAGGTGAACGAGGACGGGGGCGCCGACGTGCATTTCGAAGCGTTTCAGGTGAGTGATCAGTGTGTTAAGCTATTCAAGGATGGGTGGTTTGTGGAGGATTGCACAGACTTGGATCCTAAGCTGTCGCGGATGAAGAAAGATGTTGTCATCGCAGGGAAAGACACACGGGATGTGGACAATGATTTCTTCTTGGTGGTTGTCAAGATTCTCGATCACCAGGTGTGCTCTTGCTATATTTCCTACTGACTTTCTCTATGTTTTGTTTGCCTTCTCTTTCTTGAGTAAGCATCACTCACTAGTACCCAGCTTGATAATCGAAATTTTGTTGGCTTCATTCTAAAAAAATTATGTTGAATTAGAGTTATTGTGCGGTCATGGTAAAATGTCATGCTAATATTATTTTGTGCTCGACTTTTATAATCCAGAACAGTTGGTCGCTTACAATTTCCTAAAAGCAAAATATTAATAAATTCGGGTTGAACCCATGGCCTGACATCGTGCATTATTGCTGCTTTAAAGTACTGCATCAACAAGTTGTATAAAACGTCCGGCGCACACACACATCCCATAGCTTAAACGACCACCCCTCCCTGTTGATGCATCAACAGAGACTATGCTTAGCCGACTTGTCAAGTGAGAGGGAATAATGAAATCACTATAGTTATAATTGATGCAGAGAGGGGCAGTCACATTGGTTCATAAGAAGCTCATCTAATTCATGAAATAGTGAAGTAAGCTGAGTAAAGCCGAAGGCAATAGACAAGTCATTGAGGGCAAATTGTAGTCTCAAACAGGCTGGGAAACAAGTAGAAGGTATCAATGTTATTTCAATCATTCCACAATCTTTCAAGCCTTCACTTGCTATATGCCTCCAAGTCTTTATTGGTCTCCTATTTCCTGGTAGCTTTAGTAAATGATTCACATATTTGGACACCAGACCAATTGGTGATTAGACCATAAATTCTTGTTATCAATCTATGTCTGATCTGTTCATGAGATGGGCCCAAGATACTTTGATCTCTCTTGTTTCCTCTACCTCCTTTAATGTGCAGCTGCTGGATGAGCAGTCGTTTGTACTATTTTTTTCTCTGTTTCTTAATATTCAATCACCGTCCTTCAGTGGGCATGCTTATTGTGCTTTTATGATATGTTAATGATGCATCTTGTTGTTTATTATCAAACAGATTAGCAATGTCTTGTTTTTCTAAGGTGCCTTGAATTAATAGTCTTTCTTAGTGTGACAATTGTGGATTGTTGTGGCTATGATTTTTCATGTACTACTAAGAAATGAAGTTCATATCATTTTGAGGTAAATAAGATACTAGATGGTTAGAATTGCACTTCCCTGACCAAGGGTCTTAGATTCCAATCCTCTATGAACAGCATCCCACCACGGCACCTTATTAACTTAATTAAAGAGAAACATGTGAATTAGAGTTAGTACAATTTTGTTATTAACGTTGGATTATTTCAGATTTATCAAAATAAAAATGAATGGATGGATGGGGCAAAGAGATAGAACGGTAGTGGTATTTGAATCTACATTATATATATATATATATATATATATATATATATATATATATATATATATATATGATAATGAATCTATGGATTTGAATCCACATGTATGAAGATACACCTAGGTTGTTTGTAGATTGATCTCTATCAATTCCATATCCCATATCTTCATACAATAGATAGTATTGTAGAAAGGTTCATATAGTTCTCCCCACCATACTATCTCATCTATTGGATACATATATCGCAGATTCAATCCAGTATGCCCATGTCATTTAAGACTTTGGAATTGTAATCCCTTCATTTATTGGATCAAATTAATAATTTTGACTGATTGTTTTTACTTCTATGATAAGTAAAACAGCAGTAAACTAAAATAAACAGTGCAATAGCAATAAATGTGAGTATATTTGCTAACATACTCTCATAATTGAATTTTATTTTGCTTTACAAGAATCGGGATCTTTTTTTTTTTTTGAGAGAGAGAGAGAGACACAAGAATCGGGATCTAATCTCATAGAGATGACAAATCCTACTACGTAATTTTGAAACTCAATGGGATTGGATTAATTGAATCCTGATGATGATGATGATGATGATGATGAAAGAGATTATAATATCATGAATAACAATATATGATCTAATAAGATCAATTCATCATCAAGAATTAAATAGTGTAACATAGGAAGATCTTTTATCCATTCCCCTGGATTAAGGCTGTTCTTTCTAGTTGGTCCAATGTTTCAGTTGGATCGACACAGATGGAATCGTTCTTAGGTTAATGGTAGGGTAAAAAGGAAAGAGCATAAAAAAGGCATCCTTCTGAAGTTTATATGTTCCTGAGCATATTCTTGCAAAGATATTTATAAGATGCCCACCTTTTCAGCAAATGAGATGAAATCGTTCTTAGGTTAATGGGTAGGGTAAAAAGGAAAGAGCATAAAAAAGGCATCCTTTTGAATTTTATATGTTCCTGAGCATATTCTTTCAAAGAGATTTATAAGATGCCCACCTTTTCAGCAAATGCTACGTACTCCTATTTATTGACATGTTGTGGGTATATTTATTTGTAAATAGCCTCTGTAAAGTACATTATGTGCAGTTATATTAGAAACATCATATCTTCACAGTCCAGTTCTTGGCCTAGTGCAGGTATGTGGTCCCGTGATTTCCTAATTCACTAGATCACATCCCGAATCAGATACCTTTGTATCCTGCACGATTTTGTAGTTTGGTCTTCACTAGCTGTTTTTATCTTAAACCAGTTACTATTTTTGTTTTTATTTACAGGACATGGACACATTTAGGACCATATTCTGGCACAGATAAATACAAAGCTAATTTTGAGGTTAACCCTGCTTAATCAGATAATTTTATAGAACAATCAAATACTGGAGATGAACAAAAATACAAACTAGATGAAAAACTTGCTGGTTGGTTACTAGCTTTCAAGGGATTGGCAACTTTTGATGTTCCATACTTTAGTATATTTTCTTGTTACCAGCCCATTCTGTTCTGTTTGTTTCACAATTTTGCTCTTGTATTATCTGGTACTGGTATGTGGCAGCCAATTTATGAAGAAAGACTTCTAGCTTCTTTTCTTCATTTTACTCGGGGGTGTTTTGCTCTGCCTGTCATGGTCATTGCATGAGATGCTTTTATCACTTGCAGGGTCCGCTTTCATCAACCTTCCCAATTGAGAACAGGATAAACCCAGTGACCTTAAGAGCTTTGAAGAATCATCTTGATCAAACCAAACACGCCACATTTGTGAAGCGCATTTCAGATTTCCACCTGCTGCTGTTTCTCGCTAGGTATCTTGATGTCAAGTCAGATGTCCCTATATTGGCCGAGTGTGTTCAGGCACAGATGCCCGTGTCCGAAGGGTACCAACTCCTTATCGAATCGTTAGCCAATGCTGGTGGGAATTGATGCCATGGATAGATTATTATTTGGGTAGGATTTTTAAGGTAAAAATGGAACAAGTTTGATTTCTATGCCAGCATGATGTGTAATACTTTTTCTGTTAACTTGTGCTTGGTTGCATGTGAAGAACTCTTTTTCTCAGAAGAGTTTGGATGTGTAATTCATAATCAGATATTCATTTACAGATAGCAGTACAGAGAATTGCTTGAACGCATAGATTTGATCGCTTGTAATTTTCTGTGGATCTTTTGTTTTTATGCCAATTCATTTCAAGCATCAAACAGGGTCCGAAGCATGCGTTTCTGCAAGCACATTTCAATGACATACTGCATGTTTGAATTAAGTAGATACATGTAGGCTGCGACCAAGCTGATCTGATCCTCCAGACCTTTTGTGGGAATAATTCAAGCTATTCATTCTTTTCTTTGTTTAATGAAAAAAAAAACCTAAAAAAAACTTTTTGATCGTCAAGGCCCCTAATAAGCTAGTCATAACGCTAGAAATAGCAATACTAGTGTTGGGGAATCATCGGGTAGCTTACAGAGGGGAAAGGGCCTCTCTCTCTATATATATATTTTTTTTACTCAGAGAAACTGCCCTAGGCGCAGAGATCTAGCTGTGCTGGCCAATGTTGGCGTAAAACTTCGAGAGCTTACCCCTCTAACTCAGGGAGTCACCGAGCTTTAGCTTATGAAGGGGGGTGACGCCCATGGGATTTGAACCTAGACTGCCCGTCAAACGGTCTAGGCCCCATCCTACTAACCTCTCTCTCTCTCTCTCTCTCTCTTTGAAGTTGGTGTAGCAGGGTTATTTAATCTCTCGTGTATAAACTCTATAATTACAAGACCATTTTTTCGAAACACCAAAATTCACTATATTCTAAATTTCATCCTTCCTCGTCTCTCCTTGTTCCCTTCCCTCTGCGTGAACCATGCAATTTTTTCCCCACGTTATTGTGACATACTGCAAGCGTGTTGCTTTCCACTTGACGCCTGCCTGCCACGTTATGATTGAATATGACAATTGGGTCTTCTTCTTCTTCAAAGATGCTTGAATTTCTGAGCTTTTCCTTTGCTGTTTTTTCTTTTTTTTCTTTTGCATGAATCTGTTGAGTAGTTGAGGGCCTTGAGGCTTAGGCATGAAGCATTTTCTTTTTTTTCCATAACAGAGCTGGGGCATTAAGGCCCCCTCCTTTAACAGCAGTTACACAACCACCTACCTACCAGTGGGTATCGAACTTGCAACATCCCATCACATGGTGACGTCACTGACGTGCACTAACTGCTCAAGCGGAGAAACCCCCCATTGGTTAGGCATGAAACATTTGTTCTAGTGTCGGATATGAGAGGGTGGTGTTTAAACTTGATGAGGTTCCTCTTCTTTTTTATATTTTTGGGCAATGCCCAACGTGATGAAGGCCCTGTTTGGAAACTGGCCGTCGGAGGTAGCCGGAGTGGGAAGTGGGGAATACTCAGTGCCAAAGTCATTTGGGGTGGATGGGACTGTAAATTAATACTACTTGCACACAGCTAGAGTGAATGTAGGATAGATTTCATCATACGTCAGCTGATGTGATCTATTAGAAGACGGATCAAGTGATTTGACAACACATTTTTTGTATTTTGAAATCACCACCCTCCATCACTTCAATAACCACCATCTCCACTCCCTGCGTACAATGAATGGTGATGACTGAAGGGAGGGATGGTGGCGATTTCAAAACATAAAACATTTGTGTTTTGTTAAATCACTTGATCCATCCTCTGTCCCTTTTCATTAGAAGGAAAAAAGAAAAAGAAAAAAGGAATGAGGTGCTATGTCCAAAGAGTGTGAAAAGAATTTTCTGAAAAGGGGCAAGATTTGTTTTTCAAACTCAACGGCTGGCTGCTATCATACCATAGTCCCAACTGTATTGCTAAAGAGTCCTATTGCTGGGTTCTTTCTATCTCTGCCAATGGTTATCATTTTTGGCCTCAAACTCAAAGTAAAGCATTATGTGAGCACGCACACACACACACACACACACACACACATATATATATATATATATATATATATATATATATATATATATATATATATATATATATATATATATATATATATATATAACTGAGCATATTAGGCATTTTTTTCTCGTTCTGCCTCATAGTTTGATGTGTTTTATGATAAATCTGAACCGTTAGATGTGTTTAGCATGCTCGATTTAATGCGAATCGACTTTTGGATCATGTTTTTTTGGACAAAAAATGTATTTTTATGAGCAAAAAAAATGATTCTTTCGTGGCCATTGATTTTGGATCTTTAGAAAAACATGTATACAGGTCAAATTTTGGTGACCCAAAAGCCTGTTCCCACTAAACAAAACCTATAGATGACATCCATGGTGTTAGATGTGAGAAAAAATATGAAAAGCTATGATTTTTGAAGGGGCAGAACAAGCATTATATATATATATAAATATAAAGACTTAAAGTTTCCAATTTCTGCACAAATGTAATAACAAGGGAACTAAAAACGATATACCATTGTTGTAAAACTCGAAAACCAGAAGGCGTATGCACACACACACGCTAACACATGATTTACGTGGTTTTGTTCAGTATGGACTTTCATCCACGGGGCCAAGAAGTTCCCCCTCTCATTCTTACACACATTCTTCTGGTTGAGAGAGGTCATATTAAATAGATAATTTTGGTACATCAAGTGTCAAGATTCATAACTACATGTGCACCTGCATTCTGTCAACATTAAGAACTCTATTATTATCATTAGATAACGTGGGGACTCCTTTCAGTAGACATTCCCTTTGTATCTTAACTCCCATATGAAGTAGGAAATTCCTTTGAGTTGACCTGCATGATTTTGGATCTTTCCTCATTAACATGCCCGTCAATCTATCAGGAAGATTCAGCTTGGACCTCAAATAAGCAAAACGTGGTCCTGCTAAAGCTTAGTCAAAATATCAGCAATTGATCTTGTCATAAAATAAAATTAACGCTCAGCTCCTCTTTATCTTCTCATGAACAAAGTAAAAATCTAGTTCCGGCAACGGTGACTGCTCCGACGACCTTCCCAATGCTCTTCCAGTATTAATTTCAGTTTTCAGCTGCACAAGTGGAATTTGTGAATCCCCAGCTGAACCATTCCACTTATCCCAAACAACCATATGGATTTGCTAAAACCATAAATTTTGGGGATTCATATCTGGATCCTTAGCTGCCACCGACTGGCTGTTTTCAAACAGGGCCGAAGAGTTGTTTTCATGCTGGAAATTGTAAGAAATGAAAAAACTACCAACGGAGTAGAGTCCAAGCAAGGGCTGCAATCGCTTTTTTCAGTGCTAAGCAGTGTTAGCATAATTGCAGGATCCTTAGCTAATGAAGTTTATGATTAACAACCTTTCAAGGGCATGTTTCTGTACAGGAAGATGGTGATTCTGGTTATAGAAAATGGTGCAAGTTTAATTAAACTCCAAGAAGACCATGTTTAATTTGGTTGGCCATGATGCTCCAACAAAGTTTATGATAAAAACCTTATTAATAATCAGGGGATTTATGTCATCACACAGTCAGTGGACCATGCTCTAATTGCAGGTATAATTAGGCTTTGCACAAGGTGCACTAATGACAGTTGCTACACAATTGCCCACCATGGGGTCGCCCCATGTGGTTAGTTTGAATTGCAATCATCCATTTGTACTTCAGACATCCCGTGTTTTATTCCCACTGGAATTATAGCCATGACTTGCCTGGTGAGTTCCTTGTCATAAAAAAAGAAATAAATAAATAAAAAGAGTTACAATACAATCACAAACACTTATCATGCAAATTGAAGTTTTTTCCACACGGCATTAGTTGTACAAGCTGGTACTGTGATCATTCTCAGAGTTGAAGACAATTACTGGCTCCCCATGTAAAGGTGCCGGCTGCTTTTTCTTCAATTGATGATAATTACTTTTAATTAGTGCTCCAAATGAGTTTTTTTATTCTCACGATGCAGCATTTTGATTATGCAAGTCTTGCCTGATAAATAGCATCACAACAATGGTTTTAGTAAACCATATCTTTATCAAAGAGCAAGCACTGCTAAAATTGGAGAGAAAGAGAACTGTTTTTTAGAAAGTAGGAAACAGCGGGGTTCTTGCAGAACTAATGAAGACAGAAATTTTGAAATTTAAATCTCAGACACCATTCTAACGGAATTAGAAAAGAGGTCTAGGCAAGCATGATCAGTTTGTCACTTCATCTTTGCCTCTGTAAATAGAACATGCTTGTTCACCCGGGGATCATACTTCCTAAAACTCAAGCTTCTCCGTGATCCTTCGCGGGTTCTTTCTTTTGACACAGAAGAACCTGGTACCTGCCGCAGAGACGAGCCTGATGAATATGGAACCACCTTTTGCTTTGCCCATCACTTGGCAGCAGACCTCAACTGCAGTTGCAAGAATATACACAGGGTGAAGCTGAAAAAACAATGTCACTGTATATCCCAAGAGAAGTCGCGCTAGAATTCACAAGTCTTATTCTTCTTTGAGAATAATTCCAACAAATGGAATGATCCCAAGGGAGTGTTTGAATGCACCCACTTATCAATCACAATATCCCAACTTATCACATATATAGGGATAAATGGGTGCAACATATGGGAACTAGAAACCCGCAATTCCTAATTTCCTATTAGATAATGACATTTGGATCAATACTTGAAATTGAGAGTCTTGAACTACAACTGGTTTAATCGTTTTGGAAAACATAACTACTGCGTGCACTTGGTGGGCACATATAATCACCTAAATGAATTCAGCCAAGTAACATGAAAAAGCAAGAAGATCCATTAAAATGATGATTTTGGGCATTTACTCAAACATTTGGCGGACATAACCTAATCTCATCATCAATCGTAAAAATACAAGGACCAAATATACCCAAATTACAAAAAAAAAACAATGAAATAAAGAATAAGGATCAACAAAAACATTTAACAAATAGGCATTGATTGATGTTTACCATCAAAAGTGGCACCTTCCTTCTCACATAATACACCAAGCAAACAATGAACCAACTTACATAATACATGCAAAAGCATGAAGAAACAATTTATCCAAGTAAAGATGGTAACCATAAAACTCTTGCTTACCAAGATGGTTACCTCTACCCAGAAAGTAGCTTGAGAGAGAGAGATAATTGAAGCAACCAAAAGCCTAGGGGTACAATGTTTTTACAGAACTGCCCATAAACATTAGAGGAAATGTCAAAAGCACCCATCTTAAACTCCTTTGTTTGGATCGATCGAACATCTGGAATTGAATTTGCTTTCCTGGTGAAATCTCCAATGAACGCCTGGGTTTGAATTTGGGGATTTCGTAATTCTTTCGCTGCTTTTTCTCAAAATAAATAAATAAATAAACAAGTGATTCTTTCGCTGCTTTATTTGATGTTCTAGATCCTGGAACCCCGAGTTCCCAGATCTCCCTCGTCACAGTTCGTTTCTTTCGCCTCGTATCGGTCTTGGAGCCCCCCAAAAAACTCCTCTCTCTCTCTCTCTCTCTCTCTCTCTCTCTCTCTCTCTCTCTCTCTCGGTGTTCCTCTTATGCCGGAAACCGCCCTCGCCCTCTGAAATCCGGCCGGATCCTCGCCGCTGCTGTACGGGTAATTCTCCTTCCTTTTTCTTTGCGGATTATGGGGTAACGTGTCAGAATTCCTTCTTTGGTTTTCTTGGGTTTCTAATTCTCTGAAGTTTTTCTTGTGGGTGTTTCGAATTTGTTGGGTTTTCAGGATATTTGTGTCGTTCTTGTTCTTTTTTTTTCTTTTCCCTGCTTTCTTTGTTGGGTGATTATGGGTTTGATCCTTTATCGATGTCCTCCTGGATGCTTGATTTTCCATGGTTTGATCTTTCTTGTGATTTTTTTTTCCTTTTGGCGTTGTTTCGGTTCATAGGGGTCGTTGATTGGGCGATCGAGAAAAATGGTTTCATCGAGTTCTTGGTATGATCCATGAATTTAGCGGGATTTTTTTGGGTGGAGAGCACGTAATTAGGATTTTGTTTTATTTTTTTATTGTTGGTAGTTCTTGTTTGTTGTTTCGTCTCGTAAAAAAAAGGAATTCTTCAGTTTTCGGCATCGGCATGCTTGAGAATTTCGTAACTTGTGAGCTCCAAATCTCTTCGTTCCCATGAATTTCATGACATCAATCCCAATTTAATTTCAATTGTTGCAAATTACAGACGAAGGAATGAGAATCTTAAGTTGTGTTGTACAAAACGCAATGCTGCTGGATAGATGACCACAGATCTTCTAGGGCTTGGTTGTTTGAGGTTTGCTAAAATTATGCGAGAACTCATCGAATTAGGTTCTTAATTATGATGACAGCAGACGAACCAGGATACATATTAAAGGAGAATTTACTTCTTTTTTGTTTGACAACTTTCAATATATTATAGATGTATAAAATCACTGCCACAAATAAAATTATTTTTATTTTTCAACAGATGCTGCCTGCCATCTTGATATTAGGCTAAATGATTATGCTTATTGATTGGAGATCCAGGGCATTGGGGATCCAGTAAAAGAGCAGTAAGGCACAATGAGTCAGGTATTTGAAGGATACGAGCGTCAATATTGTGAACTGTCCGCAAATCTCTCTAAGAAGTGCACTTCTGCTGGTCTGCTTGATGGAGGTGAGGCTCACTATGCTACTGTTCCTCTAATTTGTATGAATTACTAGTCTTGAGATAATGTAATATTTTTTGGAACTTACACTCTCAAGTTATTACCATGTATTGCAGTCATGCTTTTAGCAGCTGCGACTTATATGGACTTAGCTGGAGGAATTTCTGTCTTCATATTTTATGATCATACAGCTAGCTTTTCAGGAACCGTAACTTATTGTACTTACTTTTCCTTTTTGTTCACTTTCTTTTATTTTGGAGAAAAAAAGTGAAGAAAAAGGTCTTTGATTTACTTCTCTAAGGAGATGAGAAAATGCATGTGATTACTTCTCAAGTTATCCTTTTTTAATTGGGAGTCCATTTCAATATGATTTTTCCATCTCAATATGATTTGAGTCAGCTTGTTTGGAGGGAGGATTCATTTCAGTCTGGATTGATAGAATCAACTATGAATCTTCAAATCAAGAAACAGTAGCTGACTAAACATTCTGACAGCAAGTACAATGGAATTATACACTACACTACACTACACTACCCGGTTGCTTCATTTTAGCCCAACACAATCCAAATGATTCTATCTTACTGTTTCATATGTTATGTCAATAACACACTCTTATCGGGCATTACTTTAGTAACTTGATGGTACATACTATCTGGTGGTCCATTGATTTTTATTTGTTTACTATTGAATGGTTTGTGGTTTTGACCATACAAAATGTTGTCTCCTAGTTTTTTACTGGAAAACATGCAATAAGATAAGAGGCTTTGATGTGTATACAGGTTAGGAACTTAAAAATAAACGACACAGTGCATGAGAACTTCACCCCAAAAACTCAAAACACTTAGATCCAAAGCGTGTTTCTTACTAAGAAAACCATGGCAAACACATCTACAGGGTCTGATTGGCTAAATAATACCTGCAACCATGTCTTTCTACTAGAAAGTATGGTAACCTCTGAGATACCAAAGATAGGCCCATATATTATCTCAGTCTGTCTCTGTGTTGTGCAGTGTCCCTGTACCTGTATCATAAGGATATTGTAGCCAAATGGTCAAGCACTTTGAGGATTATACCACCTAACTAACTTGAACATAAGGAAAGATGCTGACCATTGTTTTGAAAAAAAAAAGTAGTAAACAGCACCAATCACATGCTGGGCAATTATATGGAACTTATTTAAGGATTTGAAATGTATATTAGGTTTATGCTTGTTGACAAGTCTTATGCTTGTTTTATATAACAGCTATTTTGACCTTACCAATTAGTGATAGTGACCACCAATGGAATCCCGAAATCAAGCCAGCATTATCTTGTGGCCAACTGTGCATGGTCAGGTTGTTTTGGTAATAAGAAAAGATAAAATAGATCTTGAGGGGAACAAAATTCTCATCTTTGCATATGGCAGCCGATATCATATATTTTGCTTTTCAAACACAAAGGCCAATCATTTAATCATGTTTTTTTTTTTGTTTAGAGTGACTCCCGACCAGTAAGATAGCATTTACAATTATTTTGCAAATTTTTTATGTACTGCATAAGAGTACTTGGTTAACTATATGCACCAGTGTTGTTAAAATCGTGCATCGCCTTGAGGTGAGGCCCTTTGTGCCTTGAGGCGCATGTCTGAGGCGTAAATGACAAAAAATACATTTTCAAAACATTAAAATGCATTATTTATTATTATTTTAAAGGTTTATTTTAATAAAATGCATTTTTTAACATTATTAATTAAAAACTTTGAACAATTGTGTCCTCGCATCTTATTTTTCAAAACATTTTCAAACTTACAAGTCAAACCTGCTCATGCGTCCTTGTGTCGACGACGTGTCTTTCTGACATACGTTGAGATGGATGGTCATCAGCAGTAGCAGTGGAGCTGTATGCTAAGCGAATTGGAGCCCAATCTGAATGCATGTTTGGATCTTACTTGAATGATTCAAATATGGACATAATTGTTAAAATGTACACTCAAAATCAATATTGTAAGTATAAATATATATACTTATATACATAGAGATACGTATACATATTTTATATGTATACGTATCTCTATATATAAGTATATATATTTATACATTTTTATCTTTTTTTACCCGAAAGGGTATTTTTGTCATTTTACATTTTGCGCATATTCCATTTGGAATATGCTGTAATTTTTCCATTATTTTTGTAATTCTTTTAATTTTTATTTTTTCTTTTTTGCACTCTCAAAAAGTGCATTGGGGGTCTCCCCAATAGAGTCGTTGGGGAGCCCCCAACGGTCACAATTGTGACCGTTGGGAGCTCCCCAACGACTCCTTTGGGGAGCCCCCTCTTGCCTCCTTCCTTCTTGTATAAATAGGGGTGTTCCCCCTTTGTATTTTCTTAAGCTTGAGAGTCTCAAGCATTTGCTTTTATATATTGAAATACATGCATTATTGCATGTTTATTATTTATACACTTTTTGTGTATTTTGTTCAAGTGTTGTGAGAGTGCTTTCGTGCACTTCTTTTATAAGGTTTTTATGCTTGTTTATGTATTGTCTCTTCGTAGACAATTTCACATGGTATCAGAGCTCGGTTGTTGATTGGAGATCGTGAGATCCGCCTTTGTTCGAGTGCCTCGAAAACCGTGCCTTCGGATTTTTTTGAGATTGAAGTGGTGGATCTTGCTTCTCAAATATTTTAGAAGGATCTTGTGCTAAGAAGAAGTGGAAACATCGTATTGGTACGCCTTTTTTCTTCTTCTCTCTACGTCTTAATGGGTGAGAAAGAGTCTCACTTTGCCCTTGGCTTCAAGTTGAATGGGTCCAACTATCATATTTGGGCCGGGAATATGGAGGCCCACATAAAAGGAAAAGGATTGTGGGGTTATGTGCAAGGAACAATTCCGGAACCGGAACCCAAGATAACCATAATGGACGGAAGTGAAATCAAGATTCTTGAGGGAGAGGAAAGGATCAAAGCTCTTGAAGAATACTCAAAGAAACACGACGAATGGGAAATGAAGAATTTCAAGATTCTTTCTTGGTTCTTCGCATCCGTCGAAACGAAGATTAATGCCAACATTATCAAATTCAAAAAGGCATCGGAAGCTTGGCATTATCTCGAGAAGATGTATACATCAAGAGACCTATCTCATAAGTATTACCTTCAAAAGAAGGCCCTCTCCCTTACTCAAGGTGATATGTCTATTAGGGAATATTTTGCCGATCTTTCCTCTATTTGGGATGAGCTCTCTATGCTTGAACCAAAATGGAGTGGAGAGGCAATTGAACTCCGCCACAAGCAACTTGAAGAAGATCGTTTCTTCAATTTTTTGAATGGGTTGAGACCGGAATTTGAGCAAATAAGGTCATCACTTCTATCCTCATTTACTCCTCCCTCTCTTGAAGATGTTCTCACCAAATTAAGTGGTGAGGAGACTCGTATGAATTTATGTAAACAAGGACCAAGTGTTCTTATGGTTCCTTGTAATTATGAAGAAAATAATGAGGTTAATGCCGTATCAAGACCCGGAAATAATGTAAAGACCTATCGTCCTCCTCACTTTAAATTCCAAAATCAAGGAGGAGATGGTGGACAAAGAGGGAAGCGGGACTATAGCAAGACTATATGTCACTTTTGTAAAGAACCGGGGCATATCAAGCCGGTATGTCCCAAATGGAAGAAGCTCCTTGCTATGGCCACCACCGGCGCACCATAAAAGGAAGAGGCATCATCAAGTGGGTCACTCTCGTTGAACCAAATAATGGAAGCCCTTCAACCTCTTCTCAAGGGAGCTACATCCGGTGCCGCCGTGTCTACTTCTTCCATTCCAGGTAAAGTCCCTTGGCTTTTGGACTCAGGTGCATCCTTTCATATGTCCCCAAACATGTTTTCACTTTCCGATTATTCAAAAAATGCTTCTCCATCCTTTGTTTCCACTGCGGATGGAACTTCTCTTGAAATTAAAGGAATAGGTAATTTTGAAACTCAAGACTTTTTTATTCCAAAAATTAGATTTATACCTAAACTTAATTTAAATCTTCTTTCTGTTTCTCAACTCTCGGATCATGGTTGTGATATTAAATTTTCATGTGATAAATGTTTAATACAGGATCGCCTGTCCGGGAAATTGATTGGGGAAGGCTTTAGAAAAGGCGATTTATACTACATGGAATCTCTTCGAGTTCCAAAATCTTTTTGTAATGTTGCCCGAAACAAAGATATAAACATGTGGCACAAAAGACTTGGTCATCCTAATATCACCAAGTTGTCTTACTTACATTTTGCAAAAGACCTATGTAAAAGTTCCTTTTCTTGTAATGACTGTATTCTCGGAAAAATGAAAAGTTTACCTTTTGAGCAAAGAACTATGTTCTCATCAAAACCCTTTGAAATTGTTCATTCCGATGTTTGGGGACCGGCACCTGTTGTCTCAAAAGGAGGTTTTTCTTATTATGTTATTTTTGTGGATGATTTCTCTAGATATTCATGGATCTTTTTTCTTAAATTCAAACATGAAGTCTTTTCATGCTTTAGAACTTTCCATTCGATGATCAAGAATCAATTTAATAGTAACATAAAGATTTTTAGAAGTGATTCTGGAGGAGAATATCTCTCCAACCAATTTAAAATATATCTTGAAGATCAAGGAATCATTCACCAAAGATCTTGTCCTAAAACCCCCCAACAGAATGGGTTGGCCGAAAGAAAACATAGACATATTATTGAGACCACTAGAACCCTTCTTATTTCCCAAAACATACCAAAAATTTTTTGGGCTGAAGCTGCTCTTGCTTCTGTTTATCTGATAAATCGTTTGCCTTCTAGATTATTAGGAAAAATATCCCCTTTTGAGATTTTATATAAACTTGAACCAGATTATAATAGATTACGAGTCTTCGGGTGTAAGTGTTTCATACTTACGGATAAGAATGACAAACTCTCTCCCAAGGCTATCCCCTGCGCTTTTCTTGGCTATTCTGAAACTCAAAAGGGATTTCGGTGTTATGATCTTCGAGAAGATAAGTTATATGTCTCTAGAAATGTAACTTTTTTGGAAAATGAAAGTGGATTTGAAAAAAATGTTTTGCAACAAGAAAATTTTGATTATTCCTTCCTTTTTGACTTATTGTCTAGTAATGATGATGTATCTAGTGATGATGATGTATCATCAAACCATGATGAGGACATTGAGGGTAATGTCGAACAGCATAACCAACAAGAAGGCAGGAGTTCAAGTGATCCAATAACATACTCACGTAGAAACCAAGACACCTTTAGAAGTGCTATTGATCAATATAGTGAACTTGTTCCTGTTCTCGATCACCGTAGATCTGAGAGGAATAGGAGACCTCCAACTCGTTTTGTCTCCTTTGATTCCTTTTCACCCCGATATAGGACTTGTCTTAGTGCCATTCATTCTTATTTTGAACCTAGAAACTTTGAAGAAGCTAAAAAATGTATAGAATGGCAAGAAGCTATGCAAAATGAACTTAATGCTCTTAAAAGGGCTGAAACTTGGGATTTCGAAACTCTACCCATAGGAAAGAAAACTATAGGTTGTCGATGGGTTTTTAAGGTTAAAACTAAGAGTGACGGATCCCTTGAAAGGTATAAAGCTCGCTTAGTTGCAAAAGGGTATGGGCAAGAGTATGGAATTGATTATGAAGAAACTTTTGCTCCTGTAGCCCGAATGGTTACAGTTAGATGTCTCATTACTATTGCATCTATTAAAAATTGGAACATTTTTCAAATGGATGTGAAAAATGCTTTTTTAAATGGTGATCTTAACGAAGAAGTATATATGGATGCCCCACCAGGCATGAAGATTCCTGAAAATAAAGTTCTTCGTCTTCGAAAGGCTCTTTATGGATTGAAACAGGCTCCCAAAGCCTGGTATGATAGATTTACCAGTGTAATGTTGGAAAATAGTTTCTTCTCATGCTATACTGACACTGCTCTATTTACTAAGAAATCTAAAGCAGGGATTGTAATATTATTGCTCTATGTTGATGATATGTTAATTACAGGTGATGATGTTCAAGGAGTCAAGGGTATTAAGTCCGTCTTGACTTCAAAATTTGAGATGTCAGACTTGGGTTTTCTGACATATTTTCTTGGAATTGAGGTTGCTTATTCGCAACGTGGTTATTTTTTATCTCAGTCTAAACTTGCTTGTGAGATTATTGACAGATCCGGGATTTCTGATGACAAAGTATGCGAAACTCCTGAAGTTGTGGGAGCAAAAATGAAAATTGACGATGGTGTTCCTTTAACCGATCCTACCCCTTACAGGCAGCTGGTAGGTTCGTTAATGTATCTTAGTATTACTAGACCTGACTTATCACATGCTATACACATCGCCAGTCAGTTTCAGCACGCTCCCACAACCGTTCATATGAGTGTTGTTCTTCGCATCGTCAGATACTTGAAGGGCACAATAAATAAGGGAGTATTTCTATCTTCCTCTTCTGATTTAAAATTACTTGCTTATACTGACTCAGATTGGGGAGGTGACCCTAGTAACCGTCACTCCACCACTGGTTTTTGTGTTTTTCTAGGTGAATCTTTGATTTCATGGCGATGTAAAAAGCAACAGAAAGTCTCTTTGTCATCCACTGAAGCCGAATACAGAGCCATGGCATCCACTACCATGGAAATTGTATGGATTCGACAACTTTTGGAAGATATGGGAGTACCTATCCGAGAACCAACAAAGCTGTGTTGTGACAATAAAAGTGCAATCTATATTGCCAAAAATCACACCTTTCACGAGCGAACAAAGCATATAGAGATGGACTGCCATTATGTCAGAGAAGAATACTTGAAGAAGGTCATTGATCTACCATACGTGACGTCTGAGTATCAACTTGCGGACTTCTTCACAAAAGCTCTTTGTTCGCCTAGATTTCATTTCCTTCTGGACAAACTTGCGGTTATCACACCGTAAGTTTGAGGGGGGGTGTTAAAATGTACACTCAAAATCAATATTGTAAGTATAAATATATATACTTATATACATAGAGATACGTATACATATTTTATATGTATACGTATCTCTATATATAAGTATATATATTTATACATTTTTATTTTTTTTTACCCGAAAGGGTATTTTTGTCATTTTACATTTTGCGCATATTCCATTTGGAATATGCTGTAATTTTTCCATTATTTTTGTAATTCTTTTAATTTTTATTTTTTCTTTTTTGCACTCTCAAAAAGTGCATTGGGGGTCTCCCCAATAGAGTCGTTGGGGAGCCCCCAACGGTCACAATTGTGACCGTTGGGAGCTCCCCAACGACTCCTTTGGGGAGCCCCCTCTTGCCTCCTTCCTTCTTGTATAAATAGGGGTGTTCCCCCTTTGTATTTTCTTAAGCTTGAGAGTCTCAAGCATTTGCTTTTATATATTGAAATACATGCATTATTGCATGTTTATTATTTATACACTTTTTGTGTATTTTGTTCAAGTGTTGTGAGAGTGCTTTCGTGCACTTCTTTTATAAGGTTTTTATACTTGTTTATGTATTGTCTCTTCGTAGACAATTTCACAATAATATGCCAGACTTGGATTGGATATTTGACGGTATCAGATCCATTTGCTCCCCTAGTCCATAGGTTGTTAGGTTGGTAAGTTTAAAACCAAACTGAGCATTGATGGTAGAGAAGATAGTTAGGGTAATGAATATTCTGTGTAGTTTTTCTCGTGGAACTCATTTAGAAAATAAAAACCAATAATTTTTTGTATAATTATGTGTTAGGAGAAAGTAATTATGTATAATAATTTTTTCGGTATTTATTTGAGATTTTCTATCTTATTGATTGTTGCTTTATCAATAAAGCATTTTTTTATTTATTTGTATTTTTAAAGTATTTTTTAAGTTTTCAAAAAAAAAATTGAGGCTTACGCTTTACTCCTTGAGGCTTATGCCTCGCCTCAGTTTTTGGTGGAGCGCTTCGCTATGCCTCAACGCTTTTCACAACATTGATATGCGCTATCCTCTTCTCCATGTGCCCCATCCAGCACCGTTATTCTATATTTGAAAAGGTAGCCTTTTATCAAGGTACCATTTGAAATATTTCAAGAAGAGAGACAGTGTGAAGTCCTCTTGCTTGAAGGCATATATGATTTATAATAGGACAACATTTGCAATATGTTGTGACCATAAAGTATGTCAATAATTGATGAGTTTTCTTGTAACTAGTTTCTAGATTATAGAGTATTTGTCCCTCCCCTTGGTGGAATACGTTGTTCATGCTCTATGTCATGTCATTTTGAGTTTGCAGAACAAAAGAAGCAAAAAATATCTGAAATAAAAACTGTGTTGGATGAAGCAGAGGGTTTGGTATGTATGAATCAACTTCTGTTTCTGTAGAATGTTGTCTAGTACACTATAACTGTATTTTAACCATGTTGTTTCCCTGTCTGGGTGAATCTGCATAGATCCGCAAGATGGACCTTGAGGCCAGAAGTTTACAGCCAGGTGTGAAAGCTATGCTTCTTCAGAAGTTGAGAGAATATAAATCTGATTTGAACAATTTGAAAAGTGAAGTTAAAAAGATCACATCAGCTAATGCTCAGGCTGCAAGAGATGAACTTCTAGAGTCAGGAATGGCAGATACCCTTATGGTAATGTATCATGCTAAAAAATTTATTTGATTCATATGAAAATTTTGTCACTATTGGTGCTGACTTTTAGTCTTGGAGCCAGTAATTGATCTCACCTGAAGCACTTCAATCTTTTCCATTTTATCTTCTTTTATTTTGGGGGATGCAGTTCGGTTTGGCATATTACCATATTTTCATGATACATTGCATCTAGGAAACTCATAACACGCCAGTCTCCTTTTACTTTATAACTTCTTGCAGATTAGCTAGTCCTAATCAATCATGATTGTTTTGAGATTGGATGATATAGGTATCAGCTGATCAAAGAAGTAGGTTGCTTACAACGACAGAGAGATTAAACCAGTCTAGTGAACACGTCAAAGAAAGCAGGAGGACAATGCTAGAGACCGAGGAGCTTGGTGTTTCAATTCTTCAAGACCTTCATCAACAACGCCAGTCACTCTTACATGCTCACAATACAGTATGTTGAGATTTTTGTTTGTCCTGAAGTTATTATTGATACTGCATATAACTGATTTGGAAGAATAGGATTATAGGTGAATTATGCACACTAAGGTTTTTAACATACTGCATTTAGTCATGTGCCGCCATCTAGCCAGTTGCATTTTCTCTGAATTAGGTTCATATTCTCTGCATATTTTTTGTGTTTTGTTAGTTCCTTTAAGTCTAGCAAATTGTTCTCTGCCCTCGTTCATTTGTTTTTAGTAGCTACCTATTAATAGTTGCTAGCTTCGGATGCTCCTAATGTTGCTTCGATCTGCTTTTGGACTCAAGTTATTCATAATGTTCATTTTTCAGTCAACTTAGCAAGGCTTTTGGATCAGAGAAAACAAATTATCTCCCAGTGCTGTGGTTGATATTTTAGGAAATTTGTTGGCTTATATACAACTAGAGCACAACTTTTGCTTTGGTTAATTTTCCCGGTGTGATTGGGAATTCATGCAGAGGACTGGCTACATCCGCCATTTAAGTACATTCTGCGCATCACCCTTTGTGTTATTAGAGACATAACAATGTCACTTTTAAACCAGGATAGTTAACCCCTAGTTGGAACTCAGAAAGAGGTTGTTTTGACCAAATCTGACCAATGAATGTGTCAAGCATGGTCAAAATAGTAGGAATCGACCATTGGATTGTATTTTTTTTAAATATGATTTTTTGAAGGTTGAAAATTCAGTATATTGTAGGCCATTGAGTTTTCAACCCCCAGAAAATCCGACATACTTGTCGGTCAAACATGATCCTAAGGCCGGTCTCTACCAAACCGAAGATGTAGATCACTTCTTGATCAGATGCAAAAAGTTTAGAAAACCAAGAAAAAATGGAGTTTTTCACTGTGGGGTTCTTTACCCTAGTGGGTGTCAAATGTTATCCCTTTTAAACCATTGCATTGTGCATCAGCTTTTAGTCATGGGATACCAATTAGAACATGCTATAAAATTCAGTTTTGAATATTGCTCTTGGTTTCTGAGCTTTTGCTCTTTATTTGTTTTCTTCTGTTTGAAGTAGTTTAAATTCAATATCCTGATTTTTGTGTTCACACAAATCTCAGCTTCATGGTGTGGACGACAACATTGGTAAGAGCAGAAAAATCCTGACCGCCATGTCAATACGAATGGACAGGAACAAGTGGATTATTGGCGCCGTAATTGCCGTTCTGGTCATCGTGATTATTTTGGTTCTGTATTTTAAGCTGACCCACTAGGCATCCCGGCATTTCCAATTTCACGTGCAATTTTTCAGCTGGTTTGAGTTTTCTAATACGTGCGCATGTATGTGACTTATGCCTCGGCTTTTCTAGTATCTCACGATGCAGGCTTGTTTCTGGTTTGCTGTGTTTAATTGTGTTTGGTTTGGCTTTGTCATGACCTGTTCTTCTAAAACTTGAATGTGTTAATGCTTTTATCATATCTAGTAATAAAATTCATTATGATTTATTTTTCAGAATAATCTCATAATCTAGTTAGTATGCTATTGTGGTAAATCTCTTTCTTTTTACCACTGAGGTGGTATCCCATGTGTTAAGCGGGGTCCTGTGTCAAGCTGAAGGCCCAGGATCGAATCCCTCTTCCACATGGGGCGGGTGTTCTTCTGGTAGGGGTCCGCCTAACCCCAGCTTGCCTTTCCAAAAAAAAAAAATTCTTTCTTTTTCTTTTTCTTTTTCTTTTTTCTTTTGTTTTTTTTTTCGGCTGAAAGGTTAGCTGGGTTTAGGGAGACTCCTGCCAGTTATTCAACCACCCATGTGCCAGGAGAGCAGATCAGGTGAAACAATGGGTGACTTTCTCAAATTATAACACGATCAGGACACACCAAGTGTCCTAACGGGTCTCACTAAAAGAGAGGATGCAACAGAGCTGCTCGAGTCCGGATCCGGTGCAATCACATGGCACAAGCACAAATATTTGTGCATTAAGCACCTGATCGCCCTCCATCAGGCCTAGGGCCCCACAACTGACAGGCTTGTCTCCGGAGGGTGATCATGTGCTTAATGCACAAATATTTGTGCAATCATATTGCACCTGATCTTTTCATGACTTGCCACCGCCGTTAACCCCGTTTCTTTTCGTTTCCCGCCTCTCTCTCTCTCTCTCTCTCTCTCTCTCTCTATATATATATATATATATATATATATATACCCGCTGCTCTCGGTTTTCCTGCCTCCTGCCTATTGCCATTCTATAGATAGACGAAGCCTAACATCATCTTTCCTCTGTAGTACATCTGAGCGCACATATCTTCAAAGGACCTCCCCGGCAACATGTCCTCATACAGCTCCAAACCTTTTTCCCTCGTCACCAACTGAATCAAAGAACACTCACAAAGAAGAAAACACCAAAGAAAGTGAAACATGTATCTTTCATAAGAAAGAGATTGATGATGTTGGTGAATAATTTTTGTCGGAATTGCTGTAATGATTTTACCAGTGAACCGATTTTGGGGGGTTTATGCTTGAGGACGCTCAAAAATGAGCAGGTTCTGTGAAGGGTGTGAAGGAGAGGGAAGATGGGTTACAGAGTTTCAAGTTTGGAGCCTAAAAATGGGGAAGTGAGGAGGGATTTGGGATTGTTGGGGTGGGTTGAAGGGTAGAGGAATCTGGTGGCAGAGATGGATGAGGATGAAGAAGCCATTTATTTTTTGCTTGCCTCCTCTCCTGCTTGTTTGGTTTAGGGCACGTTTGGAAGAGAGAAAAACTCTCAAGGTTTTGCCTATAAGAGTTTTTGATACGTGAAGTTTTCAAAAGAAAGTTTTTTTTTTTGCGTAGCATGAAAAGAACATAGTGGGAAAATGTGAAAAAAATGAGAGGAGGGTGATGGTGGTGGGTGGTGGTAGCAGTGGTGAGATGGGTGGTGAAAAGTATAAAAATAAATTTTTTCTTGTCTGGCAGGAGCAGTTAGTGCATATCACCTTGTGTTGGGACGTTACAAGTTCGAACACTAGGTCTGCCTAACCTCAGCTTTCTTTGTGCTGAAAAAAAAAATCTCTTGGTAGGAAACATGCCTTCACCCCTCTCCTTTCTCATGGAAGAATGTTTCTTATAAAAAGTGTATTTTTTAGAAAAACTCACAGCGACAAATTCATTTTGCATCACTTTTTCTACATCTTTCTCGCTTCCAAAAGTGCCCATAGTGAAAAAAGAGATAATATACATATATATATATATATAATGAGAAAGAGAGGGAAGAAAAGGGAGAGTTGATGGAGCTGGCTGTTCAGTTAAACCTCTTTTTGTGAGACTTAAACAGGACACTTGCTGCATCTTGGTGGCATTTGTTTTTGAAAATGTCACCCAACCTTGGACTCGATCTGCTAGCTTGTATCAAGCAGGTTTCCAACTTGCAACATCCTATCACAAGTTGATACACACAAGCTTACAGGCACAAACTATCACCAAACAAGCAGAGCCCCTGTTGGTACATATATAATGGTAGATCTTGAAAGAGTGGACTGACCTTTCTTTCGATGAGAACCGCGAACCAGATAAAACCACCCCCAAAGTAAGAGACCTGGCCATGCTGGTCTATGGTCACTTCTCCGGCGGTGTAAAACCATGTCGCACTCCTCGCTCCAAAGGAGTCGCCATGCCTCGGCAATATGCAAAGAAAGTGATTCCCATGAGAATGGGACACCGACCACCCATCTAGTAGCCAAAGCCCCACCCCACTGCACCAACCCCCTTGGGGCACCAACCCATCTAGTAGGCTCATATATTCTATCCTAGCCTACAAAGCACCAAATTGCAGTAGACCCGGTTGTTCACCCAATATCCAAATCTGTTTGTCAGATTTGATGTCCAGTTTATTAGGCAATCAGGTCGGATGAGATTTCAGGTTTTTATTTGATCTTAAACCAACTAGATCCAAACCCGTTATCATGTAAGTGTACGTTGAATTTATAAAGTTGCTACTCGAATCTGTGACAATGTTGTCAATATCGATATCGAACATCAAATAAGTTTTTAAAACGACTCAGATCTTGTGCGATACGGTAAGACTCAGCTTGAATCGGCTGATTCGCAACGATGCTGACGACACTGATCTGTGATGGATCAGAATTTTCTTCATTGCACCGAGCCACGATCCTTGATGCAATTAAGCTCTATCTGATCAAGTATGGCTACATCTGGATAGGGGTTCTGAATCTGGATCAGGGTTGGGTCAAACAAGTGGGTTTAAAATCCGGACTTCTGTGGTAACAGATACAGATTTTTCTATGGGGTTGGATTCATAAGAACTGAACAGTACATGGACCAGGATTTAGTTCCAAGGTTCTAAACCAGACCTAAGTCCAATCTAAGGTCTGATTAAGATTTGTAAATTTCACAAAATATTAAAAAAAAAAAAAAAAGGAGAGAGAGAGAGAGCTTTAACAAGGTCCGGTTCAGTGGTTCTTACTATCCAAACCCAGAATCGAATCTAGTTTGCCACCTAGCTGCTTCATTTCGTCCCCGGACCCGGTACCAGCACCTCAAACTCAAAGTCTGAATTCTGTTCCGGATCTACTAATCCTGGATCAGATCCGACCCGTTTATACTCTAGTTATTTGGAGTACGAAATTAGAAAGGATATCCGGTCCGCTCTTCTAAGAGAGAGAGAGAGAGAGAGAGAGAGAGAGAGAGAGAGGAATCAAATCGATGATGGAGAAGGGGAGGAGCCCGGTGGTGGACGGAGGAGGGGAGCCGATCTCGGCGTCGGCGGTGCTGATGGCGGCTTCGAAGCACATAGCATCGCATTGCATGGCGGAGAATCGGGCCTTCGTCGCCTGCAAGAAGAGGGACCCCAACCCGGAGAAGTGCCTCGACAAGGGCCACCAGGTCACCCTCTGCGTCCTCACCCTGTTAGTGCATCCCTTCGCTCGCTCGCTTTGCCTCCTCTTTTGTTTTCTCATTCGTGTTCGTGGTAATAGATTTTAGAGAATATGAAGATGGTTTTTCGTTACGTATCGTAATTTTTAATTCTGATTCTTCGTGGATTTGGGGTTTTCCTTTCCGGTTCTGAGGTAAACGTGTTTTCTTGCGGTGGTTTATGCTTTAGAACGTATACCCACTTTTTGATCTTTGATTACGGATGCATAAACTCATCCCCTTCTTTTCCTTTGCTTTTTTTTTTCTTTTCTGTTTTTGTCTCTGGAGGGTGTGAAAATGAAGGAGGGTTTGATTAGAGTTTAGCGATTCAAACAAGGGTTTAGGTCCTTCTAATTGAATTTGAATATTCCATGTGATTCGTCTGGATTGATTTTGCTTGTGTTATTTTTTTGTTCATTGCTCTCCCAATCATTTTGCGATACTTTGTCTTTTCGGATTGCCGTTATGTTGGTGCATTTGTTTGGGGCAGTGGACAGGGGAAACGACGTTGTTAATTGAGAATGGATGTCATTCACAAGAAAGCTGCTATCAGAACTCCCTAATCAGTTCATCGTAGCCTACCAAGTGCGCTCGTCAACATGGGATTCTTGCTCCTTCTTGATTGGTGTTAGTTTTGTTCCTTTTCATACCTGTTTATTGGTTGCTTCTTTGGTTACGTAAGAAGCCTTATAAAAATTATACTAATTGGATTTATGGTGGTCGTCGTTAGAACAATTTTTCATTGTGGGGGTCATTTCGATAAGGTCCTGTTCTAGTAGTTTGAATGCATGTCATCAAAATTGATAGTTGTTTACCTTCAAAGGGTCACAACATGATATCGTATCACAGTTCAGCACACGCACAAGTGCACACATACATACATAAAATATACATATAAACATATACATGTACATACTTTTGCAACAGGGGTGGTGTGACCACAACTCTAATAAAACAGCCTAATGTAATGACTAATTTAGAAAAATAGAAAATCGAATTTTCTTCCTTAAGTAAAATCAATGCTTAGCTTAAAACACTATAAGGCAGCAAATATGTAGAAAAGTCTACCAAAGACACTATTAGGCAACAACCAAATTCCCTCTTTGCCTGATCTTCAATTTATCATTCTTATGCAACAAGAGATTGTCAAGATTAAAAACAATGCCAGTGTTTTCAATGTCAAAAACAGCAAGGCAATGTTTGAAACAAAACTGTGGAGCAAGCAAAGAAAGAAAGCACTAGTAACAAAGTTCACAAGATAGCAAGGTTGACCTAAAAATCTATATCAAGAATGAAACTTAATAAGGGTGAGGGAGGAAGAGATCTCTTTGAATGCCAGTAGCTACAAAGAACAAAGACTTCAAAATATAAAGGTGACTCATGGTTATAAACCTTTGAATGAAACATGCATAACAATCAATATAAGTCTTTGAATGAAGCAGAGCAACAATTCTCAATAATCTAAATATCAGGAGTCATTGATATACATACCACATCAGTACAGAAAAAAGGGCCACATCAAAAACGAAAAAGGTATCAAAAGTTCAACATAGCATCCACCACTACAAACTAAAAATGTTGAAAAGTAAAGCAAATACTATCAACATATCATCTAACAAATGCCTAAACAACAAGCAAATACCAATACATATCCATACTTTCTCTTTCTTAAATTATAATTTTCTTTAAATGCTCTCTCTCTCTCTCTCTCTCTCTCTCTCTCTCTCTCTATATATATATATATATATATATATATATATATATATATATATATATATATATATATATATATATTCTATTAGTTTGAATGCATGTCATCAGGATTGATAGTTGTTTACCTTCAAAGATTCTTACCTGCATATATGTATCATAGGCTATATGGGGTAGACACAGTTTAAAGCCAGTGCTGTACTAGGATACAGATTCAATTTTCTTGACTCTGCCAACTTAATTTGCATTAGTGTTAGACCAGTATCTCAAGCTGGATAACATGGGCGTAATGAAGGCCCGTGAAATAGTAGATACTGTGGAGAACAATGTCCATTTGTATGACCATAAACATTGTCTACAACTAGAGCAATATTGGGAATGCCAAAGCATGACTTTGTGGAAGATGCTTCATCATAGAGATGCTTTCCATCAGAGGGGTTTTACTTTCATTTAGCTACTCAGTTTTCAATATTTTTATTCTTAGAGCTTAAGGAGCTGGATGCAAGGCCTGAGGCAAACATGGTAAAAGTGAATATACTCATCATCAAGTATGATCCTGCAACTAAATGCTCAATAATTGTTTGATGTAGTCTAACTGATAGTTACTTTGGACTGTCATGAGTTGTTGGCACATGATTCTTGGATATTGTCTAGCTAGGACCTAAGGTCAAATGATAGACATAGGTAATGCATGAAGTAGAGTGATAAGGGTCTGTTCATGAATATGCAGGTTTTTTAAATAACTAGGTGGTCAGGTTCCATTTGTTCAGGGGACAGAATGTTCCTCAGTCAATGATCCCCTTAACTTTGCAAAGGACTCTATTGAATTTCTTCCACATGCAACGGCAGTTTTCTGCCACTAGTGCAGTTATGTTGCACGCTACCTGTATCCACATCCCAATTAGCAGTTGAGCTTGTAGACCATGGTTTGGATATACAGTAAAAAGGTCAGTTTTTCCTTGCTTCTTAGTTGCCTCAACCATGCATTATACTGAAATTATCATAACATCAAGTCATCAATAGATGCAAAGGGGAGTTAAAAGATAGAAACACGCCTAGTGCCAAAATTTATTTGGAAGAATGGAAAATGTGCATTTCGCAGAAAATATTCAAATCAGTTTATGCCAACTTAATCAACACTCTTGAAGTAAGAATCATACATTACCACTTTGTGCATGGAATATGTGAATCCATACCAAACTACCCGCTCCCAAACAGATCCTAAAAGAAAATTTGGTATCCTAATTAACACTCTTGAAGAGAAAACAAGTATAATCAAAAAATTAGGTTATGAAAGATTGAAGGAGTTATCATAGATCTACCCCACTAAAGTAGATGTATTTTGAATTGGCTACTGATAATCATGGTTTAAACATGAAATTCTATAGACAAAGCAATATAGTTGGGTTTTAGTTGTCCTTGATATATTTAGGTCTGCATTCAATTAAATAACGTGGGTACTTCAAAATGCCTGGTGTACCCGTGTCAAGAATGGTACTTTCCTATTTATGAATGTTGAAACTGCATTCAGGTAAGATGTTTTGAGCTAGGGGTGGGCATCATGCCCAGCCCGGCCCACTAATGGACTGGGCCGAACTGGCTGGGATTTGAAGAGAATCCCACGGCCCATTGGCCCAACGGGCCAATGTGAAGCAGGTCGAGTCCTGCCCAGCCCGGCCCAAACCCATTTGTTTCCCTTTATTTCCATGACACGACACACAAAAACCTAATTCTTAATTAGTGCAACTAATTAGGTAAATAGTAATAATTAACAAATAGCAAGTTCTCATGCAACTAATTAGGTAAATAGTAATGGTTATCCAAGTTACTATGTAATAGTTAATTTTTAAAAATATATATATTATTAAAAAATTAATAAATAACTTAGGCCCATCGGGCCAGCCCGCTAACGGACCAGGTTTTGGCCCGGACTTAAAATCATGGCCCAAACCCGGCCCATGGCAGTCCGGGTCGGCTTAGCCCATCGGGCCGCCCCTATTTTAAGCCCTTCCAGAAAGGCTTAGATTCTTGCAGAAGGTTGTTGACATTGCAAGATCGAGATCACTTGGTGTGAACTGACCAGTGAGGGGGGATAAAGGATAACAAGAACTTGAAGAAATTGCTTTGTGTTATTGTACCATGGACTACGTCCTTATATGGCATCAAGGACTGGAATATGTCATGGTAGTTTCACTAGGATGGAACAGCTACACCATTTTTAATGATTGGTTTGGAGATTCTTATAGATGCTTGAATGACCTCAGGCTGTTCTTGTAGGAAAAGATCACAGGAATGGGGTATTTTTTTAATTTTTTGATGAATATAACAATTTTTGGACCATTGTCAGCAAGATGTTATGCAACGGGAAGTGGTAGACTTATAAGTAAAAGAACACAATCAGTTTTTTCCTACATCCTGAAACTTTCTAAAGCACTTCATGCTGTCATTTTCGTTTAAGGCCTAATGGGAAGCTTTGAAATGGCCTAGTACTAGTTCTGTTATCTACTTTATACTTTTTTGCTTGAGTTGGTTGGAAGCTATTTATTTCTTCTTCTTGGTGACTTATAGAACTCAATTTGTTATTACTGGCGCTTATGATGGCATCACACTTGATAAGCTTCATTTTTCAGGCTAAAAGGGCTCCATAAGAGGTGTCCACAGGAGATGAATGCATATGCAAGTTGCATGTATTACCATACTAACGAGTTTGAATTCTGTCGCAAAGAGCAGCAACAATTTGAAAGCGCGTGCCCTTTGGCTGAATGAATGATCAATCAAGGATGCCTCTCTGGTATCCTGGGAACCTGTATAAAGAAACATGCCATTCAGCTTTCTTGGAACTTGATGGTGTTGCAATAAATTTTGCTGCAAGGTTAATATGCTTGAGAATTTGTGCGACCTTTTTCTGTGAATTATTCTGATGCATAATCGCACCAAGCAATTCCGTACAAAATGTCTAAAATTTTATGCCAGACAGCAACAACCTTCGTTCAGTAATTCAGAATGTTTAAATGCCAAAAATAAGAATATGGTTTTTTTTCAGCCAGCAATAATTTGATAGAAATGGCAGCAAAATGCTTTGAACCTCACCGAGGACATGGCATTGGATAGAAATGAATGGAGGAGAAGGATTCATGTGGAAGACCCATAATGATTTTCTTTGTTGGTTCATATCGCCGACCCCAATTGTTTTGGGATGAAGGCGTAGTTGTTGTTGTTTTGTTGTAGCAATAATTTGAAAATATGGGAAATGGCGGTAGTCCTTGCAAAATAACAATTTGACAAAATCGCTTGCATATCCAAAAGTGTAGATTCTCAACTTTCTTAAGACATTTTTGCCTTCGTACATTACATGCGAACTTATTAATGTTCATGCAATATATAGTTGTAGGGAGTTTGCAATCTTTTAATAAAAATGAAATGCTGCAAACATTCACAAATCCATTATAACCTTCACAAATACAGTATGAACTTTGTTAATATAACTTATGAATCTCTTTTAAGTAAATATTTTTCAAAGAGATCCGAGACATTCGCAAATACCAGTTGCGAATGTCTTTGACTTTTGCACTTTGACGAGACTTCGTAAATATTGTATGACTTTTGCAAATACCATAAAAACTTTGTGAATATAACCTGTGAACATGTGAACATCTTTTAAGTAAATACTCTGAGAGATTCGTAAATGTTTGTTAACTTTCATAACCTTCACACTTTGATGAGACTTCTGTAAATACAGTACAATCTTCAAAATTATAACCTGTGAACATCTTTTAAGTAAATACTCTTCAAGGAGATCTGCAAATGTTTGCTAATATTCACAAATACCAATTATGAATGTCTCAAACTTTTGCACTCTCACAAGACATTCACAAATATTGTATGACCTTTATAAACAAAGTATGAACTTTATGAATATAACATGTGAACCTTCTTTAAATAAATACTCTTCGAGATCTATAAATGTTCATCGACATTCGCAAATACCAGTTGCAAATGTCTCTAACTTTTGTATTCTGATGAGACCTTCGCAAATACAGTACGAGCTTTGCAAATATAACTTGTAAACCTTTGTTAAATAAATACTCCTCAAGGAGATCCGCAAATGTCTGCTAAAATTTACAAATATCACTTGTAAATGTCCTCTACTTTCGCACTCTAATGAGACCTTCGTAAATACAGTACAACATCACTTGCTAATGTCCCTAATTTTTGCACTCTAATAAGACCTCCGCAAATAGAGTACGACCTTTGCAAATATAATATAAACTTCACGAATATAACCTATGAACTTCCTTTAAGTAAACACTCTTCAAGAATATCCATAAATGTATGCTGACATTTGCAAATACCAGTTGTGAATGTCTTCGATTTTCACGCTTTGATAAGACTCGCAAATACTGCACGAATTTCGTTAATATAACTTGTGAACCTCCTTTTAAGTAAATGTTATTCGAGGAGTGTCCTTAACGTTCACATGTTTGTTGATTCATATATAAAGTCATTGCGGTGATTTTTTCATTTTTTTTTGCGTGTTTCTTGTTAGAACCCTAACCCTTTTTCCTCTTCTCCTCTCCTTTTTACGGTGATTCCTGTGAAGCCATCTTGCAGCATTTTGATGAAGTTGTGGTATCCTTTTGGTTAACTTTATCTTTCGGTTAGCTCTCTCTCTCTCTCTCTCTCTCTCTCTCTCTCTATATATATATATATATATATATATATATATTAGATTTAGATATTTAATATAACCTTATATTATTTGTGTTTAGATGTGGCCGTGAAAGATTTATGTATATTTGTCTGTGTTTTATTTAATATTTGGTATCAGATTTTTTGTTTAGGGTTTACTATTTTTACGAATTTTTCATATATATATTGGTATTGTAGATGATTTATATTGGTTTTTTGTCCTTTATTTAATATTTAGTAGTTTTCTCTTAAAGTAATGGGGTCAAGGTTGACTATGCATAAGCATTTAATTAGTGTGATGAGGTTAGGGTTGACTATGCACAAACATTCAATAGGGGTTAGGATTTTTGTTGTTAATTAAATGTATGAAGGATATATGGATCATCTTTTTGTTACATGCTATTTTCATTATATGAATGATATGTTGTGTGTTTGGTGTAGACAGTTAATGATTGCCTCTGAAAAGGTTAAAGTACAATACTATAGTGTTTATTACACTAATTGGAATCTATAGTAGTCTTCAAAACCAATAGCTTTAAAGAATTTGTGGTTTTGATTTCTCGTAAAATCAGATATATAGAATAATTATTGAGCTTCTGGTATAATTATTCTCCAAACGTAGACAAACAACAAATATAGATAGATGTTTTGGACAATAATGATGTAAAGTTGATGTTATTAAGTGGTGATGTTTACTTGAAAGTTCACAAAGTTAAACAAGGAACAGTTATTAGTGAGAATGATGGGAACCCTGCGGAGAATATACTTATATATGACGCACCATCTATTGAACATAGTCCTTTGGTGAACATCAAACTGTCTCAAATAGTGGATGATATTAATGTTCTTAACATACACATGGAGGACATGCAGTTGCCCCAACCAATTAGTAATATAGATGCTCAATGTGCAAACCTTCACAAACAATTGATGTTGAACATAATCAGAGGATGCAGATGATATAACTAGGTACAAGTTGTTGAACTTTGCAATTTATGCTTGAGATACAGGTGTGATAATAGTGTTATTTTTATGATTAATCATGAAATTTAGAAATACAAGAATATTGAATACATGAAAGAAAATGAAGTGTCAAATACGATGACTTTTGATTTAGTTTGTACAATCAAATAGTCAATTAGTCGTAACAGTGATCAGGTTGACAGTAGATAATCGGATTATAATGATGACTATACCATATCGGATGAGGATAATTCAGAAAGGATTAGAGAGCACAAAGATAAAGACACTGATAACATGGCACAATTAATGGTGCATGAAAATGATGCATAAATACCAATTGAAAAGTTGAATAATTGGTAGGTTGTACAAGCTATATGAGCATTTATTGGGCAGCAGAATTATTTTTGTTTTATATAAATGAGACATAATTGAATAAGTTCTCGTTCATTGGATTCTTATACAATGAAGAACAATTGAAAATCATTGAAGCAGAGGCATTTAAGTTGATGATGAGTTGTGTAACAAAAAACTTAATAATTAGGACTCTTTCCAATGGCTAACAATAAGCTCAAATGATGGAGACATTGTTGTCGGGAAAATGTTTAATCATCTTAAATATTGTTGTAAGTTTTTTAAAGATTATGTGATCAGAAATAACTATAAATCAAAATTCATTAAGAGCAACAGTAATATAGTAACTCGTATGCATGAGAAAAAACTCAAGACTATGGATGATTTCTCCTAAAAGATCCATTACACAAAAGTGTGTGTAGCATTCACAAATATGGGATAACATTCGCATATCAGAATGTGCGAACCTAAAACCATATTTGCGAATGTGCTAACATGTTTGTGGATGTCCATATTGAGAGTTGCAAGATCTACATGAAAGTAGTGTGCAAAGGTCCCTACATCCACAAATATATGAAACGACACTCGCATATCATAATATGTGGACCTCATGACATTCACAACTAAGAAATTAACCTTATCAATTAGATGACATTCGAATATAAGATTATGCGAACGTCAGGACATTCACACAAGATTTTTTGAACCTCATGACATTCACACATAAGAGTGCAAAAGTCATTTTATAATAGATATGAGGTTTATAAATATGTGACCATATTCGTAAATATGGTTTCATGTTCACACATTTTGATGTATAAATATCGTCCAATTGATAAGGTTAACTCCGCAATTATAAATGTTGTGAGGTTCACATATTATGATGTGCAAATGTTATCTCAGATTTGTGGATGTGGGAACCTCCGTGTGTTATTTTCATGTGGATCTCACAACTCTTGAATATGGACATCCACAAATATGCGACTACATTCACAAGTATGGTTTTAAGTTCGCATGATCTAATGTGTAAATATCATTCAATTGATAAGGTTAACTCTTCAGTTGTGAATATTGAGAGGTTCGCACATTATAATCTATGAATGTCATCCCATATTTGTACATATGATCACATATTAGTAGATATGAGAACCTTCGCGCGTTATTTTCTTACAAATCTCGCAACTCTCGAAGATGGACATTTACAAATATGTGACCACATTCGCAAATATAATTTTGGGTTCGCACATTATGATGTTTGAATGTCATCCAATTGATAAGGTTAACTTCTCAGTTGTGAATATCGTGAGGTTTGCATATTATGATCTGCTAATGTCACTCACAAATATGTTTTAGGTTTACACATTCTGATATGTGAATGTCATCCAATTTATAAGGTTAACTTCTCAGTTATGAATCTCGTGAGGTTCACACGTTCTGATGTGTGAATGTTATCCTATATTTGTGAATGTGGTCACATGCTTGCATATATGAGAACCTTTGCACATTATTTTTATGTGAATCTCACAAGTCTCGAAGATAGACATCTGTAAATATGTAACTACATTTGCAAATATGGTCTCAGGTTTGCACATCTTAATGTGTGAATGGCATCACATTGATAAGGTTGTCCTCAATTGTGAATGGCATGTCACAATTCTGATGTATGAATGTCCATGGTTTTACACACTATGATGTCTATTTACATTCATATATTCATTCAATCAAAAGAAACCTGCTTATACATATATTCATTCATTCATTCATTAAAAATGAAAATGATGATACACATATATATTCATTCTCATTCATTAAAAAATAAATCAACTAATACATATATTCATTTCATTCATTCAAAAATGAACCTGCGCATACAATCATTAATTTATTAAAAAAGGAATTCATTCATTCATTCATTAAAAATAAACCTGCTCATGTAATTTTATTCATTCATTCATTAAAAAATAAACTTTTTCATACATATATTCATTTCATTCATGAAAAATGAATATGCACAACTTTGTAATCAAAATAAACTTGACATAAAGGTAATAATAAAAGTACAAGTGCATAATTTTATAATCAAAATAATTTATAAAGACTATTTTGAAAATAGTTGATTACAATGTTGTCAACGACGACTCCAAAAATCTCATATTTGCTTCATGTCAACTTTCATATCAAGGTCTTTTGCTTCATTGCCTCCTCCGCTATCTTCTTTTAACATGCATTTTTTTTTGTTGTTCTTCCTTAATTTCTTATAATAATTGACCATACTTTTCTTGTACTTTATTGCATCAGCATAAAAAAATAGTTATTACCAAATAATTAATTAGCTTATATTGCTTGAATAGTTCAAAATACAACATATAAACATGTACTTATATAAAATGAATGTTCATATTTCTGCCCATGTATAACATGTACATCAGGACAAATATATCGCAATCTTTGTTGTAACAATCATATAAAAAGTCAATATGTACACATATGTATTGAGTTTACACACGTGCAAAGTAATTAGTCGTTCTCTTGCTGAGAAATAACATCTTTATTCCATTCAGTTTGTGAATGTTCGTACTAGCATTAAATACGATATTTCGATATTTAAAAAGTGATGATTCACATTTTAGGGCTTTGTTTGTGGTTTTCAACCTCTTTTGCCCCATCATGTTTCTCATAGCAAATTTTTTGTTCATTTTTCTTGTGACTATTTTCGATGACTATTTTTTGGTAAGCATATCGTTAACGACTGAAACAACTATGAGAGAATGTCATGGCTAAGGTGAAGAAGATTTTAGAAAAGATATAAAATGAAGATGCTAAGGTGGTGAATGATGTTGATTTTCCTTAATCGAAGGAGAATGCTCTGATTGTAGAGAGTGTGCAAGAAGATACTGAGGAGGTGAAAGATGAGCCATTAGAGGAGCAAGTGCTTGTTCCGAGTTAGATTGTAGGATTCACAAGCTCAAGAGTCAGATTACCGAGGAGACAATTTTGTTTCAATCATTTTCTCGAGAGAAGAGAGGGTCTACAAACAAAAACAGTAATCTAGCTAGCATTAAGAACCCAAAGATTAAACCCTTTGATGTTGAGTGTTGTCATATTTCATCAATTAATGACCTTGTGTGACATAGTTTGTTGAACCTAAATAGAGCGCTTCAGAATTCAAAATTCAGAATTCACATCTTTCAATTGCGCAAAGAGTCATGCAGGAACAAATATATACCTCTCATTGGCCATAACAGCAGGCATGTGCAACATTCTAACCCTTCGTGAAATTGATGATTTTCATGAATGAAATGAATAATTTGTATGCACAAGTCCATCTTTTAATGAATGTAATGAATATATGATTATATGAGCAGATTTATTTTTTAATGAATATAATGAATATATGCATAAGCAGGTTCAGTTTTTAATAAATAGAATAAATTATTGTATGAACAAGTTATTTTTATGGGGATCTTGCAAGTCTCGAAGATGCACATCCACAAATATTTGACCAGATTCACACATTTTCATCTAATTTATAAGGCTAACTCCTCATATGCGAATGTACTAATGTAGTTTATGCAAATTTTGGGATTTCTGCAAAACATCGTGTAAATACAAATTTTAACGAGAGGTTGCAAGATCCGGATAGCGAGCAATGTATCGCACAAAACTTGGGAGAAAAATCAGCATTTTTGCATATTTGAGAGGAAATTCGCATATTTAAGAGAAATTTTGCATATTTAGGAGAAAATTCACATTTTTGAGAGAAAAATTCCAGATATGCATATTTGAAGAAAATTCACATATCTAAAGGAAATTCACTTATGTGAAGGGCAAAAGATCCTTTTAAAGCCAAAAATTTGCGATGTTTCTAGGTTTCAGTTAAAGAAAGTTTACAGATTTGATAATGTGAACTTCGTACTATGTATACAAAGTTAGTTTTTAAAGTTTCCAAAGGTTTTAGTTACAAAAAGTTCAAAGATTTGATAATGTGAACTTCGTACAATATATGCAATTTTAGTAGAATATTTATGAAGTTACGACAAGTTTTAGTTACAGAGAGTTCACAAGTTTTGTCACATGAACATCGTGAAGTCTGAAAAAAATGTGTAAATCTACTTTTTAGTAAGAGTTTAAGATACTCGATGAGTGTGTACCGATATAATGTGCAAACTTGAGAAAATTCGCTTGTGTAAAGGGGAAAATGTCATTTTACATCTAGAATTTGTGAATTTTGATATCAAGTGGATTTAAAAAATTATAGAGAATTTTGAAAAACGCATCATTTTTGTTGTACAATACATTTTTTTTATAATACCAAAATAACATAAACATGTAAAATATGAAGCAATTTTTAGATTTGAACATTTATCAGTTCATTTAATAGAAAGAGTATCAAAATAACTTATTCATGCTAATGTGTAGTTAAAATAATAGATTCACGCCAGAAATTTTAAAAAATAATTGTTTCAATCGTTAAAAATATGCTTATCAAATTATCTCATTGTTAATGGTCTTAGAAACTCAAAAAGTCGTCAATGAAATGCCACCAAATAGTCATCAAAAAGTTTTGCCAAAGGGAACACGATGGGGCAAAAGGGGTTAGTAACCACAATCAAAGCCTTAAAAATGAAAAAAAAAATCCTTAAAATGTGAATCATCGTTTTTTAAATATTATAGCATCACATTTAATACCGTACAAACATTCACAAAATAATGGGAAGATTCACATTCAAGTAAGCCTACATATGAGGCACATGATCCGCATATACATGTATTTGCAAATGTAAGCATACATTTAAGAACATCCTCGAAGAGTATTTACTTAAAGAAAATTCGCAAATAATATTCATGAAGTTCATACTATATTTTTTAATGTTTCATCAACGTGCAAAAGTCAAGGACATTCAGTCAAGGACATTCGCAGCAAGTATTTGTGATTGTCAACAAACATCTATAGATATTCTCAAAAAGTATTTACTTAAATGAGCTTTGCAGGTTACATTCACTTTCATATTGTATTTGTGATGGTCATACTACAATTGCAAAAGTCTCATCAAAGTGCAAAAGTCAAGGACATTTGCAGATGTCAACAAATATTTGCAGAGGTTTCATCATAGTGCGAATGTCAACAAGATCTCCTCGAAGAGTATTTATTAAAAGAGGTTCACAAGTTATATTCGCAGAATTCATACTATATTTGCAAAAATTGCATTTTATTTGTGAATGTTCACATAATCTCTTTTTTATTGAAGGGTTGCAAACTTCCTACATTATGCCTATTAATCACGCAAACCTCAACAGGTTTAGCTTGTATGGAAAGCAAAAATGTCCCAAAAAAGTCAAAGTCAACCATTTTGGATATCTGAGAGATTTTGTCAAATTGCTAGGTATTTCAGCCATTTTATATATATATATATATACATATATATATATATATATATATATATATATATATATATATGTGTGTGTGTTCACAAGTTAGCAATCTAAATTGAAGTCTTAGATCCCTTAAATCCTCAGCACACCAAGAATCTCCTCATAGCTTAGGGTCATTGTTATCGAACGACTAACTATTTTGCCTTACAAAGAAGTGAATCAGTATCACAACGACCCCTTAAAAGAGGCTATATCCTGTCAAATTATCAAGGAATTGAATATTTAGTAAAAATATGCTCTCAAGGCAGTCAGGGCAAAGTTTTCAGTCCCTGCAAGTGGAAAACACAAATAAATAATATGATACAGCACAAGCAGCAGTAGTTTACACGGAAACCTAAATTGAACAATGAACCATGTAAACATTCAGTTTCCTTACACCCACTTACAAAAAGAAAATCCGCTGGTTTGCCAAAATGAAGAACTATAGACGCCCAAAAAAAAGGAAAGAAATATGAAAGCACAATCCCACACTGAGAATTTAAGGTATGATCCTCTTCACCATCACTGTGCCTTTGGTTTGTTGATCTTGACATAGGGGAGGAGCTCCAAAAAGTGGCGGACTTGGGGGTTCCAGCCCCGTTGCTGAGCACGGCAAAACATCAAGAAAGTGTTTGCAAAATAAGAATTAAAACCCATAAGAACATGCCACAGTGCATGGCCCTGTGGATTGATATCCCACTTTGATATTTGCTTGCAGAAGATGCGATCAAGCAGCCAAAACAAACTCCCCAAGACTACTGTTGCCACATAGAGATGGGCCAGCCGCTTCGCCGATAACTCCTTTGTATGGATGTAATACTTGTACATCCGAGGAATGCACAGTAGGCAGAGGAAAGCGTAGTGTACTTTAAAACCTATATTGAACCGTAACAATGAATGCATTATGGCAAAACCAGCACCATAGAGAAAGAGGAAGGTTGGCATGGTGCTCCTATAGTGCCAATCTGGAGAATAGAGGACATACAAGTAAAGAAGCATCTCCCACACCATGGGTGTCTCATCACTCTGCTGTTGTCTGCAGATATGGTTTGAAACCATCAGGTCACAACAGAAGTTATATATTTGGCTATTGCATTAAACCACATTTTCATATTGCACAACTGACAAAAAAAATGCAATGCTAATCCACATGCAGACATGCAACTATCTAACACCTAGCAGGAAAATGTTCATGCAGTTGAGGTCATACAATTCAAATGGGATCTAAAAACACTAGAGGAGATGAACATCTAGACCTGTTTATGATGGGAAACGAACATAGACAGAGACCATGAAAAAATAAAAAAGGACCACTGAAATAAGAAGGAAATGTGGTTTTGACAGGCCTATCTGCACTTTACTAAATATACTCTATTATCTCCACCTTGGCGTCCTAACCTTGACCACAACATACTAGACTTGCCCAAGTCATGGGCCATAATTTATTGGTAACGAGATTATGATGGTGCTTTTTGGGTAGGCAAGTTGGGGGATAACCCTTGCAGATTCGAACCGAGACCCTCGGTCATGATAGGTGACCTAACCATCCAGCTATGTCAGTCAACCCCTATAGTAGTGCACTTTGTCAAAATAAACCTTAACAAGATTATGACAGTACACTTGCCCAGCTGTATGCTAAAAGGATACTAAATGTGTCATGAATCCAAGTTATCATTCACAATCCAAGTCTTCTTGAATTAGAAAAAAGCATCACAACCATGTTAGTGTTCCCACTAACCATGTCATTGGCAAGTAGTGAGGGTCTTAAACTGAACCAATTATTTGTAACCATAAAGGAGTAACATATTAATGATGCAAACTGGAGGCTGAATCAAACCCTGACCTCAAGAAGAGGTTGAACTTAAAGGAACATCCTTCAAATAAATTGATGTCCAAATAGGTACAATAAAGAGGCCAACATCTAACGGCAGCTATAACTATTAGAGTTCTCACAGAAGTCATCATAGCTACTGGGACAAAAGCTTTATCATAATTCATACTATACTCCTGAGAGCAATCCTTGGCCTCTAGTCTAGCTTTATGTCTCTCTAACTATGTCACTCGGGTGCGGGTGCGGAGGGTACAACACGGTAATTCCAAAAAATGTGGATACGGGGACACGGCTAAACATATACTATTGTATATCTAAAATATATACTAAAATATATATTATATATCTAAAATATATATTATATATCTAAAATATATATTATATATTAAAAATATAATATATAATATAATATAGGACACGGCAAATATCTTGTCCAAGTACCAGTACCCGTGTCGACATGACACAATCAATGTCGTGTCGAGGTAACATAGCTCTCTAAGGTTCAATCACTCTTGGTTTTAATTTTAAAATTCATCTACAACCTATTGTCTTCTTTTCACGAGGAAGACTTCTAATATCTCAGGTTTTTTATTTTCCTAAAGCTTGTAATTCATCATTCATAGCACTAATCCATTCAAGACAATTTTTGGCCTGGTTGTATGAGGAAGGTTCAAAGTAAGAAAATATCTTGGCTAGAGAAGCTCTATATCGAGGAGAAAAGTTCTCATAAGATACAAATCTATCTGGAGGCCTATGTATTCTGGCAGATTTACTGAGTGCTTGGTTCTTGGTTTTCTATACTAGAATATTGTTCTAAGGCATTTGGATGTCTATCACCGGTTCTTCTTTCATATTGGATAACTAGAGGTCCACCATTAATGTCATTTGACTCGCCATACTGAATGTTGGATCAAATTTCACCATCAACAACATCATTGTTGTTTAAAACATCATTATATTTAGGAAAAAATTCAAGAAAAGAGTAATCATCACCTTCTTAGTAGGCACATTTAAATCAAAAAAACTTTCTTGCTCTATAAAGGTAACATTCCTTGATATATAAAGTTTATTATGTTTAAAATCATAACACATCTAAATCTTTTTTGGGTTTTCATATAACCAAGAAAAACACAAGGAATGGCTCTTGGTGATGGTTTGTTATTTTTATTTGTAATAACAAAATATTTACATTCAAAAGTTCTTAGTCTGAAATAGTTAGGGGTAGTTTTATAAAGTTTCTCATAAAAAAATATTTTGATGTTTGGTTGAAGGAAGTCAGTTTATGAGATATACTGAAGTAAGCGCAACTTCAGTTTTGGAAATATGTTTAGATATAAGCAAGGTTCTAATGGTTTTCACTATATGCATGTGCTTCCTTTCGACCAAACCATTTTGTTAAGGCGTGTTTGCACAAAATCTTTGATGTAAAATGTTGTGATGTTTCAAATAATTTTAAATCTTTTGACAGATCCCCCTGAATTAGACCGATATAGAGATTTTGGTTTTAAGAAAATTTTTAACAATGTTATGAAAAGTTTTGAAAGTTTCAAAGACTTCATATTTGTGCCTAAGAAAGTAAATCCAAGTGAAACGAGAATAATCATCCGCAAATATCACATAATAAGTAAATCCTCCCTTAGAGAAAACAGGGGCAAGACTCCAAACATTCGAGTGTATTAATTCAAGCAGCTTAGAGGCAACCAAAGTTCTCCCTTGATAAGGAATGACTTTCATTTAACCAAAAATACAATCAATACATTAGATTTTTCATTACAAAATTGTCTCAAATTATATACATTAGATAATTTGGAAATGCTAACATGTCCTAGTCATTGATGCCAAAAAAAATATCTAATTTTTGCACATTGAAGCAAAAAGTGTCTTTGGGAACGATCAACTGATTCATGTAATAGAGATCTCCTTCTCTATGTCCCCCAATCTGCTTCCCAGACTGGAGATCTTGTATTAAACAATGGTCAGATATGAAGAAGACCTTACAACCATGGTTGATTATTTTAGAAACTAAAAGAAGATTTAAGTTAAGTTTTGGAACAATTCTGATTTTTTGAATAAAAATTTTTGAAGAATTTTAAAAAAAAATAATTCCTTTAATTTCAAGAGAAGATCCATCCGAAGTAAAAACATTAGATCTATTTGAATTAAAACTACAATCGAAGAGCATAGCACCAACAAGTGAGGAAGAAGAGACTACGGCACTAGTTAAGGAGGATGAGTCTTTGAGGAGCGGTCGTAGAGCTTCTGCAAGTTGGGACAAGGACATGCCTTTGTAACCGGAGTTAAAAGCTTCATTGTTTTCTTGAAGAGCTTCTAAGGTAGCTACTCTTTTCTCATCTTTTTTGAATTTAAGAAAATAAGGTTTGATGTACCCCGGTTCTCCATAGTTATGACAAATATTTTTTTCTTTTTCCATCATATCTCCTCTCATTGCTCATTGGCCTCCAAGAATTATTCTTATAGAAGTGAGGAGGCTTAAAGGAATAAGTATTGACACCAGGTCTAGATACCGCCAATACATTGTTCCTTGTCTTCTTAGATTCAATCATGTATTTTAGCCTTATTTCTTCCATGCATACTTGGGATAAAATCTCATGCAAAGAAGGAAGCTCCTCTTGCTTTCGGTTTAGGTGGATAATTGAAACCCCAAACATGTTCAAATTCCTGGCTAAGCTCTCTTATAAACTGAAAAATTCGCTCACTAATTATTTGATTTTTTATGGCGAACATCTTTAAGGGTATCCCAAATAGGCTTCATTTTGGCCATTTGGTCACATAGCCTTTTGAGAGTCGTATAGTACTCCATAACATCTTTCTCTCCTTGTTTGCAATTATGAATTTTGTCTTGTAATTCCAATTTATGTGTGGCATCATTTTTTAGTATAGGTTTATTTGATAAAAACTCACGCTTCATCGGCCCTCTCATATTCTAATATATTTTTGCATGGTTCTTCAGACATGCTTCTCATAAATAGGGATAAACTTTTGCATGTCCCATTTCCCATGCCTTGTGGCTTCTTGTAATCCAAGAGAGTCTTCTCCCTCTCATTTCCCTTAAGAAGTTCTTATTTGGTAACACCATCTTCTCCACTATTAAAATGTAAAATACATATTTATATAATTATATTATTATTATATTATTATTATATTATTATTATATAAATTTGTATATATTTTTAAATTTTTTTATTTTTTGTCTTTTAACTATCTAGTTCATTTGGAACTAGACAGTTTGCTTTTGGTCAAGTTCCGATTGGAAGCATCTAGCCGTTGGAACTAGTTTCAATGGCTAAGAGGAGAGCACCTTATGAGCTCTCCTCATTTTCTCTTGTAAATAGGAGTGCATCCCCCCTTGTAAAATCATTCACTAAAAATGCTTTTTAAGCATTTGCTCTCATAAATAAAGAATGTCATTTATTTCTTGTTTTCCATTTATACCCTTTTTTGGGTCCTGTATAAAGTATCTTTTAGATACTTTCTTTTGAGAGAGTCAAGTGCATTCATGGAAGACTATCATTTCATTACATGGTATCAAAGCTACAGAATTGTTAGATCTTGAAAAGCTTCCGCCTCGATTTCCGTCAGTGTTGTGAAAAGCGTTGAGGCGTAGCGAGGCGCTCCACCAAAATCTGAGGCGAGGCATAAGCCTCGAGGCGTAAAGTGTAAGCCTCGAGGCGTAAAGCGCAAGCCTCAAAAAAAAATTAAACTTAAAAAAACTATAAACAATATCTAAAATTATAAATAAATAAAAAATGCTTTATTGATGAAGCAACAACCAACAAGAAATAAAAAATCTCAAATAAATACTGAAAAAATATGAGATTAGCATGTAAAAATAACATTAATGCAACAACTTAATCTATGTAAGTATCTAAGAAACAAAATATGAGCATTCAATTCAATAAATCTAAACATACTTGGAAAAGGCATCAACAGTTGTCTTATGGCCATATAACCCTACGGAAGGTTGTCCAAGAAAGGTGTGGCACACTAGCTTCTCCAATCCCCAACATGGAGAAAATTTCTCTGGATACTCTTTCTTTCGGAGACAAGACTCAGCTCAGGACATCAGACTTCTTTCTGCAGAAAGTGTGATATTTTGAATCTAAATCAATTACAGTAAATTTTTTCTTGGACAAACTTCTACTACATAAATTTGTCACTAGGATTTGTTTCTTCTAGTATGAAATTGTCATGGCAGTCAAACAGCACCTAATGATCTTGGCTTGCAGTCATAATTTACATTTTGAATTTTATTTGCATCCAATATTTTTCGGTTTGATGATCCTTTCCCATTCCAGTTATTGCTCCTACAAAGTTGACTAGTTTAATTACCCAAGCAAGTTTATTCAAAATTAGAATTCAGTATAGCTATTTCAAGAAGACATGATTGAAAAGGATTTAGCTATGGACAAAATGGACATAACAAGTTGGAGTATCATCGAATCAAGCAGTTAAAAACTAATAAGTGAAAAGTGCTGGTAGCAAAATGGATTGCAATTCAAGCATACTAAGCATACAATACATAACTACTTAAAATTAAATTCTGACAAAACAGCAGTTGAAATTTAAAAACAATCAAGTGAAAGCAGATCTGGATCAGACTGAAATAAATACCTTCACATATCAAACACAAATTTCGAAGATAAAAAGAAACAATATCTTCAGTAATAAACCATAAATGCCTCATTGGGTTAGCATTCTTATAATGCCTGATAAATAACCAGTACTTTTGTGGGACAGGATTCATGTCACTAACAAAGATCTTGCTTTACCAAGTCATTACAAGATCAATTTCTGAAATGGTGTAGCAGCTGCAGTCCCAAAGAACAAATTCCTGGTCAAAGATGCTCGAGATCATCTTTGTGGAAGAATGACAATCAGTACAAAGTTACAAAGCCAGAGATTTTTAGATATGTGGATTGTGGTTCCAGGTGAAATACAAATAAGCCCAAAAAGAAATTGCGAAAGAGGCAAAGACTTCCTCCTTTTCTTCTGCATCCAGTCTGGCTTCAGCTGTATCTAGTAGAATAATTTTTTGGGGTGAAAACATAAAAGATTAGGGTTTGTTTAAACTTTAAACCCTATTTTTTGGTCAAATGAGGGCTTTGACCCTCATTTGACCAAAAGCCCCAGGCATACACGCCTCAGTTTGAGGCGCACCTCGCCTCGAGGCATGCTCCTCAAGGCGTATGAGGTGCATGCCTCGAGGGTTTTGCGCTTTATATACGCGCCTCAAGGCATAAAGCCCCTCGCCTTGAGGTGAGGCGCGCTTTTTGCGCCTTGAGGCGCGTTTTTAATAACACTGATTTCCGTGCTTCTTGTGCAAAGGTGTTTTACCACCTTGTTCTTACAAAAAGTGTTTCGTCACTTAGAAAGAAGTGTTTTATCACTTGCCGAAAAGGTATTTTACCACTTATCTATCGGCTACAAGAGGATTCATTTGGAGAGGACTTGAACAACATTGTATTGTATTTCTTCCTTGTTTCTCTATTCCTTTCTTTTTCTTTCGTCTATCTTTCTACTTTACACCCTTGTAAAAGATGGATGACCATGATAAATTCACCATCATTTCCATGAAATTGAATGATACTAATTATGTGATATGGGCTTCAATTATGAAGCACCACATATGGGGAAAAGGTTTACGGGGAATCATGGACGGTTCAAATTCGGAACCCAAACTATCCCTCACCAAGAAAGAGGGTGATAAGGATGTTCCTCTAACGGAAGAGGAGAAAATCAAGGTTCTAGCCTCATATGAAAAGAAATGGAAAGAGTGGAGGATGGGACATGCTAAAATAATGTCATGGCTTATTAATAGCGTCGACATTAAAAAATGTTCTAGCCTTGCTAAGTTGGAACATGTCGATAAGGCATGGGAATACCTTAGAAATATGTATTCTCTTAAAGATATTGCACATGTGTGCAATCTTCAAGAGAAAGTTTGAACCGTGACTCAAAGTGGCAAATTTATCTGTGAATATTATAATGAGTTATCCGAACTTTGGGAAGAATGGGCTCTCTTAGAGCCAAAATGGCATTGTGCCGAGGACATCGAGTTTCGCCAAAAACAACTCGATATGGAACACTTTTACCAATTTGAAAATGGATTAAGGCCAGAATTTGAATCCACCAAATCGGCTTTTCTTCGTCGTGGTAAAATCCCTACTATTGTGGATACTATTGAAGAACTAACTATGGAGGAAAACTGTCTCAAAAAGATTACTCAAAAGGTTGATGATGATTCCGTTCTAGCTGTGTCTAGACCAGGGAATCATACTCGCACTTATAGGCCGCCTCATTTTGAGAAATAGAGTGGTGAGTTTGACAAAAGAAAAGTTATTTGTCACTAGTATCATGAACCGGGGCACTATAGGCCTCAATGTCCGGAGCTAAAAAAGGAGAGACGAAAAGAGGGTTGTATCTATTGAAACCGAGTCAAAAGATCAAGATGCACCTGTTTTCATGGCTCAACTGATGGAGATTCTTCAACATCTTCTCAAAGGGGTATCCTCTTCAACTGAAGCCTCAACTGGAGCGGCAGTTGCATCTGTATCCGGTCCAGGTAACTTCCCTTAGCTTTTAGATTCTAGTGCCGCATTTCTTATGACCCCAAATGATAAATGTTTGTCTGAATGTCTTAAAAATAACTCAAGTATATCAAAAGTCTTTACAGTAGATGGAACATCTCTTGAAACAAAAGGAGTAGGATGTTTTGAAAGTTTTCAAAAATCCAAAAAATTTTGTATTCTAGAAGTTAGATATATCCAAAAATTAAATTTGACTATTTTATCTGTGTCACAAATTTCTGATTATGGATGTAATATATCCTTCTCTTCTGATGGTTACTGGATACAGAATCCTCAGTCAGGGAAGCTGATTGGGGAAGGCCATAAAGAAGGAGGATTATATTACATGAACTTTTTGGAACTACCAAAGAATGTATTTTGTTTAAATGTTCAGAAATTAGAAACAGAGTTGTGGCATAAAAGGCTAGGCCATCCTCATATGTCTAAAATCCAATACTTCCCAAGTGTGAAAAATTTTTGTAATCCTGAAAATTTTGCTTGTAAAGACTGCATTCCTGGTAAAATGAAAAGATTACATTTTTCTAATAGAACCTTTGTCTCTACAAAACCTCTTGAGTTAATACATTCAGACGTTTGGAGACCCGCACCAGTTATCTCTAAAGGCGGTTATGTGTATTATGTCATATTTGTTGATGACTTTTCTAGACACACCTGGATTTCTTTTCTTAAACATAAATCCAAAGTTTTTGCTCACTTTCAAATATTTCATAAGATGGTCACAAACAAATTTCAAAGTAATATTTTCATTTTTCGCACTGATTCAGGGGGAGAATTTATGTCTGGAGAATTTAAAAACTATCTTAATCTATATGGCATTACTCATCAACGATCATGCCCACATACCCCTCAATAAAATGGTCTTGCAAAACGCAAGCATCGTCACATTATGGAAACCACTCGAACTATGTTAATTGCAAGTCAAGTTTCGAAAGGTTTTTGGGTTGAAACAGCTCTCACTGTCACCTATCTCATCAATAGAATGTCATCCTCTTCATTAAAAAATATATCTCCAATTGAAAAACTTTATAATTTAGCTACAGACTACTCTACATTAAGAGTTTTTGGATGCAAGTGTTTTATATTTACAAACAAAAATGATAAATTCTCCCCTCGTGCAATCCCAAGCTGAAAATCAAAAAGGCTACAGGTGCTATGATCTTCAAAATGGCAAATTATATGTATCAAGAAATGTGTCTTTTCTAGAAAAAAAAGTTCTTTTGAAAGTGAAAAATTCAAAGATATTACTGAATATTCTTTTTTAATCGATTTAACTTCAAAATTCAATGAAGAAGATTTTGAATGTAACTTGACAATGATCAAAGTCCTACTATCTTTGAAAATGATAGTGAAGACCAAACTAGTAGGATGTTGGTCTGCAATATTCAAGACGAAGAGTTGGAGAACAACACCCTCCATGTGCATTAGAAAGGTTTTCTGAAGTTCTTCCTCAAAGGACTTCTAGAATTTTTAGACGTCCAGAAAAATTCATCTCTTACGAATCTTTTTCACCCTCATATAGGGCAGCCCTTGCATTAATCTAATCATATGTTGAACCTTCCTCCTATTCTGAAGCCAAAAATCGTGAAGAATGGGTTGAAGCCATGAAAACAGAATTGGATGCATTAGAAAATGCTAACACTTGGTTCATTCAAGATCTTTCCCTCGGAAAGAAACCTATAGGTTGTAGATAGGTCTATAAAGTCAAAACCAAAAGTGATGGGACCCTATAATGATCTAAGGCACGACTCGTAGTCAAAGGTTATGCTCAAGAGTATGGCATTGACTACGAAGAAACATTTGCCCTTGTGGCCTGCATGACCATTGTTAGAACTTTAATCGCCTTGGCTTCTATTAAAAAATGGCTATATTTCAAATGGATGTCAAAAATGCTTTCTTAAATGGGAGTCTCGTTGAAGAAGTCTACATGGACGCTCCGCCTGGTATTTGTATCCTTAAGGGCAAAACTCACCGTCTTGAGAGGCCCTTTATGGCCTCAAACAGGCCCCAAAAGCCTGTGGTATGACAGATTTAGTCATGTTATGACTAATATTGGATTTCACTCTTGCTTGACTGACATTGTCTTGTTTATTAAGAAATCTGATGTAGGTATCATCATTCTTCTTCTTTATGTGGATGATATGATCATCACCGGTGACGACAAACAGGGAGTTACCAATATCAAAACTCTTCTTAAAACTCATTTTGAAATGTCTGGCTTAGGATTATTGAGATATTTTTTAAGAATTGAAGTTGCTTGTCCCCCTCGTAGATACTTAATGTCTCAATCTAAATTTGCCCTTAATATTGTTTTCAAGTCGAGCATTACGGACAATAAGAAGGTGGACACCTCAGAAGTGGTCAATGTTAAAATGAAAATTGATGATGGAGAGCGTCTTGATGATCCTACTCCATTCAGACAGCTTGTTGGAACACTTTTTTATCGCTCCATCACTCGGCCAGACATTACACATGTACACACAGCTAGCCAGTTTCAGCAAGATCCCACTTCTGTTCACATGAGAGCGGTTTTACGTATTATTAGATATTTAAAAAACTCACTCTCACGAGGACTCTTCTTGTCTGCATCATCCTCATTAGAATTAATTGCTTATACTGATGGTGATTTGGGAGGTGATCATAATAATAGGCACTCAACCACTGGTTTCTGTGTGTTTTTAGGTGAATCTCTAATATCGTGGAGGTGCAAGAAGCAACAGAAGGTTTCTCTTTCCTCCACTGAAGTTGAATATAGAGTCATGGCAACCACTAGAATGAAAATCGTATGGCTCAGGCGACTGTTTGCTGATATGGGAGCTGAAGCAACACAAGCTTCACGAATATGTTGTGACAACAATAGTGCAATCTACACTGCAAGCAATCAGACGTTCCATGAACACACCAATCACATTGAGATGGATTATCACTATGTCAGAGAAGAGTATTTGTATGAAATCATTGATCAGCCATATGTTACGTTAGAATACCAGTTAGCAGACTTCTTCACCAAACCTCTTGCGGCTCTCCGATTTCACTTCCTCTTAGACAAACTTTCGCTTATTGTACCGTAAGTTTGAGGGGGAGTGTTAAAATGTAAAATATATTTTTATATAATAATATTAATATTATATTATTATATAAATTTATATCTTTTTTTATTTTTTGTCTTTTAACTAACTAGTTCATTTTGAACTAGATAGTTTGCTTTTGGTCAAGTTCTGATTGGAACTTGACCAAGCATCTAGCCGATCGAACTAGTTCCAATGGCTAAGAAGAGAGCTCCTTATGAGCTCTCCTCCTTTTCTCTTATAAATAGGGGTGCATCCCCCTTTGTAAAATCATTCACTAAAAATGCTTTTTAAGCATTTGTTCTCATAAATAAAGATTATCATTTATTTCTTGTTTTTTCATTTATACCCTTTTTTGGGTCTTGTATAAAGTATCTTTTAGATACTTTCTTTTGAGAGATTCAAGTGCATTCATGGAAGACTACCATTTCATTACATCCACAAACAGATTTAATCAGAATATGTTGAGGTTTTGACAGAGAACCATCAACGTATTCCCACAAATCTTTGCCAATCAAGATCCGCTTAATAGTGGTGGCCGACAGATTATAGTTTTTTTCATCAAATTTGATGGGAACAACTATAACCACTTCCTTTTCGACCATCGCACCATGAAAGGATAGAAGATAAGATATAAAGATGGAAGAGAAAAAGACAAAATAATGAAGATGAAGGCACGCTTCTCAAGGCAATAAAGTTCACGGTCTCTTGTTCCTCCTCCACGTATGCTTGAATGGATTATCCTTCACTTCAAATGTACCTCTCGCTCTGGTACCTATAATGAAATAGGCAAAGTAATGCAAGAGAGTGCCTTATATGGGCTTACAAGAACACAATGGCAAAAAGCACAAAGACCTCTTATGGGTCAATACAATATTACAATTACATAACCCACTTAGGGGTCGAACAACAAACATAAAAAATATAGGATCTGATTGAGAGAGAAATGCTTAAGAAAACATTAAGATACAAGAGGTGTTCTACCCTTTTATATAGGCAAAGACAAGAGATAGAGCCTTGGGACCCTCCCCAACGACTATCAAAAAGGTCTTAAATGCCCTTCAGCTTTTAGCTAAAGGACATTTATATACAATAAATAAAAAAGACCTAAAACAATTTATGTTACAATAAGTGATGAAAAAATAAAAAATACCCCTAATGGGTATTACCTATTACATCTCTCTCTCTCTCTCTCTTTCTCTCTCTCTCTCTCTCTCTCTCTCTCTATATATATATATATATATATATATATATATATGAGCACAAAACATATACTTTTAACACCATGGTCATAAACCAAGGACATAAAAATGAACAAAACTAAAAGGTTAAACTACCAGACCTAAATTAGAAAATCAGCATACAACTACACGAGACTACAAATGGAGCACCAGAAGCAACCAATTTTCCAAAGAGAAAAGATGTAAGAATACAGAATAATTATGCAATGAAGTCTGCAAGCTGATTGAAGTGTCACAAGCTGCTAGTCTAAAGGGGCTATTGCAAATTCTAACTTATCTCATTACAACAACTACGCCTTCATCCCAAAACAATTGGGGTCGGCGATATGAACCAACAAAGAAAATCATTATGGGTCTTCCACATGAATCCTTCTCCTCCAATCATTTCTATCCAATGTCATGTCCTCGGTGAGGTTCAAAGCATGCATATCCTTTCCTATCATCTTCATCCAAGTCTTCCTAGGCCTACCCCGACCTCTTTTAACTAATATATTTTCCCATTTCTCCATCCTTCTAACTGGAGCATCATTAGGCCTTCGCCGAATATGTCCAAACCATCCTTCTAACTTATCTCATTCATCAAAAAAAATTAATTGCTCTCGAAAAAGGTTAATCAATGTCAAATGTTATAGACTACTGAATATGGTTATGACATCACTCTTTTGAACAAATAATTCCATCTGGCAGGGCGATCTTAGAACATGCAAAAGTATTGATTGCTAGGCACCTGAAATTTTTAATATAGTAAAGTAGAAGCATTTTAACTATGAACAACCTAATGGACTGGGTACAGGGGTATCATACAGCAGGTTGCAACATACAGTAGTGAACCTGATGAACAAACTAATTGGTTAGACACTTCAGACACAGAAAATACGCTGAGAGCCATTATAATTTCTAATAAAGAAAAGCATCTCTACACGATACTAGACAATGGATTGCAAGAGTTTGAGAATCAATTGGTTAAGAGAACACAAATTTCTCAATAGTCACACCACCGCCTCACATAAAATGCAAGATAGATAATAGCATCATAAGAACACCGTGGTGAGCACATAATAATACAGCTTTGTGAAGCAAAGGTACAAGCTGTAGATATCCTGAATACAGAAGACGAAGACTAAATACCCAGTTCAAACTTCAGATGTATCAAAATTCTGCCAAGGAAATGTCAAAACTGAAAACTTGTATGACCTCATTAAGAGCCATTAAGAGGTGAGAAATTTTTAATGCCAATATTGCACATAATAGCTTTAGAATAATGACTAAGAAAAATATATATAAGTTGAAGTATGCGAACCCTTTTAAAAGATGAAAATATCATATACATGATGACGAAACAATAATCTAGACATTCTAATTTGCAAGACAAAGTCAAGAACAAGAGCATACTGCTCATCAATGCATTAAAAAACACTAATAATTTGCACCTAGCATCTATTATCATTAATGTGCAGTCATGGCTGGCAAAAACCAGGATCCAGGAATGGTATCATAACATTGGAAGACATGCATCATGACTCAGTGTTACTGCCAGCAAGCTTTTTTCCTTTTTGAATGAATAAAACACAGAGCAAAGAGAAGTATGTCTTGAGCACATTCAAAGAGGAAACGCACATGGCAGACATGATGACCCCCTACAATATCTCTGACTTGCAATTGTTTGCCAACATTTCTGGTATTACAACCACATTAGAAACCCACACAATTGCAGCTTCATTCTCATTGCAAAGAGTTGCACCTCTTTTGCTGTGGATGTCAAACAATTCAAATATTTACCTTATGAAGCAGGAATACAATATATACACAAGCAGCATAACACAGTCCGGTTAGATGTCTGAGTCTAGGATCAGCCTGGAAGTGGTGACTCAATCATTTTAATTCCAATTGAAGAAATAGTTTAATAATTATGTGACTGCTAAAACACATCAATGACATGGGAAAGTGCATGCATAGATTTCAAAAATGATAAATCCTTATGTAAGAATCAGACACGAGCACAAGATGAAACCTTTCATGGTACGGTCTTGCTAAATATAGACCCAATTCCCAAAAAGCTAAAGCTAACTCTAAGATTGGCATATTCTTTTAAGGTTGACTCTGACATGACTTGAGCATTTCTAAGCTTGAACCTACTGGAATAAAACTTCTCCCTTTTGGTGGCCAGATTCACAGCCAGAGGAGCAAGTCATGATATTGTATCACAGTTCAGCACGCTCATGCATGCAAGTTCTCATACATACAAAAAATATACATATAAAGATGCATATGAGCTTGTCTTTCCAACTTCTGTGACAGGTCACAGCCAGAGGAGCACATCATGATATTGTATCACAGTTCAGCACACTCATGCGTGGACGTGCGCATACATATTGTCATGGGCTTAAAAGTGAAGGCCCCTGCGACAACACCTTAGGTTATCCAAACACCGAATGCAGGTCCTTCAAGCCCACAGGAAAACTCTCAACACACGCGTAAGAGCTGAAGCAAAAGTAAGTGCATGCACAAACACATAGAGAGCAAGGAGGCAAGGAGGCATAAACTTATTTATAACAATTTGTAAGTAAGCACAAAGAGAGGGAGAGAGGAGAGGGGACCGTCACCGAAGTATACGGGGGATCTTATGCCAAAGGCTATTTAGAAGCACCAGAGAGTATCAAAGAGGTATACACATCAGATGCAAAAAGTTAAACATGGCGGTCTAGAACACGCTCCCCCGCCTAAGTTGACGCCGTCCTCAACGCCAATCGTTCATGGTAATCCTCAACAAGTTGACGATGGTGCAACATGTGGATAGCTTTTTCCCAGGTGGCTTCACTCTCTGGTAGATCTTCCCACTGCACCAAGTACTTCTTGACTTTGCTGATGTAGTTGAGCGAGTGCACTGCAAAATGGGAGCACGCGGAGGTATGCTCCGTTGTGGATCTCCTTCGTATTAATGGAACGGCTTAAGGTTTGAAACATAGAAGACTGAATGCACTTATAAATTTAATGGTAAGCCCAGCCTATACGCCAAGTTCCCAACGCGCTTGGTGATGGTGAAGGATCCTTGATATTTGTGGATGAAGCATTAATGGTGACCCCGAAAGATAGTTGTACGGTTAGGGAAGAGCTCCACCAATACCTTATCTCCAACACGAAACTTCGTTGTTGATGCTTCTCGTCCACCCATTTCTTCATGCACTTTGTCGCCTTGTTTAGATACGCCTTTGTCAACTCTATGTGATCTTGTCAATTTCTGACAAACTGGTATGCATAAGGCGTCTTGCCACAAACTCACGCGGCAAGTGAGTGTGGAGTTTGCGGTTGTTGTCCTGTTGCAACTTCAAATGGATTGTGGCCTGATGACTCGCTCTTCTGGAGGTTGTAGCAGAATTGGGTGGCATCAAGCAAATCCACTCAATCCCTTTGGTAGGCATAAACAAAGTGTCGAAGATATTCCTCCAGCATGCCATTGATCCTCTCGGTTTTTTCATCGGTTTGGGGATAAAAACTTATGTTGAAATACAAGTTCGAACCCATCAAGCAAAATGCTTCTCACCAAAACTTTTCAATGAAGTGGGTGTCTCAATCGCTGATAATGTTCTCGGGGATTCCCCAATACTTAATTACGTTTTGCACAAATAGCTTTGCAGTATCGACAGCTGAGCAGGTGGCAGGAGCAGGTACGAAGATAGCATACTTCGAAAACCTTTCAACAACCACATAAATTGAGCTGCAACCTTGTGCTTTTAGTAAGTTGACGATGAAGTCCATGGAGATGCACTCCCACGGACGGCTTGGCACTGGTAGTGACTCCAACAATCTTGTAGGTATCTGGTTGATGGGCTTGTTTGGATGACAAATCAAGCAAGTTCGCACATAAGCGTCCACATCATCGCGCATTTGCGACTAGTAGAACACACGTTTCAATAATGCCAAAGGCCTTTGCTGCCCTAGGTGACCCGCCTAGATTGTATCATGGCACTCATGCATTAAGAGACTTCGTAGAATATCCTGCCGCAAGATATACAAATTATCTCTAATGAAGCAGAGCAAATCGTCCTCCAACCAAAATCTATGTCTTTTCTTCCTTTACCAACGGGATCAACTCTTGGGCCGTCGGATCATTCCTCGATGTTTTCCAAACTTGCTAGAAAAGATCGTTCGTCGGGTGGCTAACGTTGTCGTCCCAAGTGAGCAATGCTGCAAGATATGTCTTCTGACTCAATGGGTCTGCAACAACATTGGTTCTGTCTGACTTGTATTCAAGAACCATATCAAATTCTGCTAGAAAATCTTTTCAACGGGCTTGTCTTTGACTCAGCTTTTTCTAATTTTGAAAGTAGCTCGTTGCAACGTTGTTAGTTCGCACAATGAATTGTGACCCCAAAAGGTAGTGTCTCCAGGTGCGGAGACAATACACGATTGTTAACATCTCTCGTTCGTGCACAATGTATTATCGCTCACGTCATTAAGCTTGTGGCGCTAAAATGAAATGAGATGTTCTTCCTGAAACAACACCCCTCCAATCATGAAGTCAGGCGCATCAATATGCACTTCAAATGGTTGTTGTCAATCTAGCAACCTTAGCATAGGTTTTTCTATCAGGGCACACTTCAACTTCTCAAAAGCTTTTAGGCACACATCAAACCAGAGTTATCGGAAGCGCCTGGCCTAGTGGGGAAGCATGTTTTCCCGAAGCGTGTTTCGAAAGTGCGAAACGCCGCACTTTTCAAATGCGTTGGGAAGTGCCAAGTTTTTTTGAGAAGCGCGCTTCCCCCTTTTTCATTTTTTTGTATTTTTATTTTTATTTTTATTTTTTCTCTTTTTCGCTTCTCCCTCGCTTCCTAGGTCGCTTCCGGTTCGCTTCCTAGGTCGCTTCTGAGACGATTCTTGATTCGCATTTAAGTCATCCCACGCTTCCCGCTTCCTAAAATTTTGAAAGTCCCTCGCTTCCCGCTTTCGCTTCCCATATCGCTTCCTGCTCCCGCTTCCTCAACTTGCAACCATGCATCAAACCATAGTCATGGCATGTCTTTCTTTGGCAATTCAGTGAGAGAGCGGCAATGTAAGAATATCCTTTTATGAATAGTCAGTAGTAGCTAGCAAGTCCCAAGAAAGAACGCAACTCAAAAACCTTAGCAGATGGCTCCCACTCTTCAATACTTTGACCTTCTTATCATCTATGTTCAATTTGCCTCCTCCCACAACATGGTCAAGGAAGTGAACGGCTCCCTGACCAAATAGGCACTTTTTTCGCTTGACATAAGCAAATTATCCATTAAAGTCTAAAGCACAATCTTAAGGTGTTGAATATGCTCCTCCATAGAGTTGTTGTATACTACTATGTCGTTCAAGTAAACCACGATGAAATTGTCAAAGTGCAGGTAGAATATCTTGTTCATCAAGGTAGAGAAGGTCGCAGGCGCGTTCGTCAAGCCGAATGGCATAACAAGAAAATCAAACGTTCCATAATATGTCACACAAGTGGTTTTGGCTTCATTTTCAACTACTCTTACTTGCTAATAACCTGATCTCAAGTCCAACTTAGAAAAAACTTGAGCTTTTTAGACTTGATTAAACAAGTTCGCGATCAAAGAAAGTGCATACTCGTTCTTCACTGTGAATTTTTTCAATGCTTTGTAGTCGATGCACAAGCACTTCAACTCATCATGTTTTGCCTAAAACACCACAGGTGCTCCAAAGGGAGCTTTGGACGGTTGGATGATCTCTACTTCGAGCATGTCATCGAATTACTTACGCAATTCATGCAGCTTAGAAATTGGGATACGATATGGAGTCATTGAGGGTGGTTATGTACCTAGCACCAACTCGATCTGATGATCTATCTCACGCCTCGAAGGTAGCTTCTTCGACAATTCGACAGACATAACATCACTAAACTCCTTTAACACAGGCACTAAGGCACGAGGAAAGTCTCGTCACCTCTCTTAATTCCTTTCTTCAGTTGGAGCGCGGACACAAAGCTCTCACGAGGCTTCTCTGCAGGCAGTGTAGCAATCATGCACAGCTGATTCTCACCCTCAAAGCTGACAATGTTCAGGTGACGCATCGACACTGCCTTATTGCTTTTCAAAAATTTAATTCCAATGATAACTTTGAAATCATCCATCGGTGCTACTGAAAATGTGATCATTCCCGACCAACTATGAATTTCCACTGGCACATTATGGATAACACCATAGATGGATCTTGTTTCAGAGTTGACCGCTTTCATACGTCTCTCCTTTTCCCACAACAACCCTAAACGTTCGGCTTCTTCACGAGAGATGAAATTATGTGTGGCACTAGGGATGGCAGTGGACCGGGGGACAACGGGGCCCTGCCCCGCCTCGCCCCGTTTGGACTGGGGATGGAGGCGGGGATGAAGGTTAAAATTTATCAACGTGCGGGGATGGACTTACGCTTTCCCTTGCCCCGCCCCGTCCCCGTCTCAATCCCCGCCTTGCCCCGCCCCGTCCCCAATCCTTCAAGGGATGACTATAGACAAAGGGGAAACGGGGCCCCGCCTCACCCCCGTTTGGACCAGGGATGCAGGTTAAAATCCATCCCCGTGCGGGATGGAGGATCGGATTCTGAAACACAGCGGGGGTGGAGACCTTGTCCCCCGTCCCCGCCCCTGCCCCGATCCACTGCCATCCTTGGCACATGTGTCTACCAATGCCTTAGTGAGTCTCTCGTTGAGTAAGAGTTTCAAGTACACCATTTTCTTGCATACAGGAGGATCCACAATAGTTGTCACCTTCACCGTGTTCATCATCCGCATTGCTCCAACAATCGTCGCTTCTGTAGGTTGACGAGGGACACGTATTGGCCTAATGATCATCGTGATAGAAATAATAGTCACGACGATGATAATTTAACTCTTACAAGTTGTTTTTGTTTTGATTGTTGTTATTTTGTCCATCCTGACGGTCAGGACTATGTTGGTTCCCATGGCCAGCATTATGCCCATTGGCATTCCTTCGGTTATCCCTCTTATTGTTGTTGTTGTTGTCATTTTCAAATTGTCTACCCTGAAATATCGTGTTGCGCCTAACGATCTCGACAATAGCAAGCATCACAGAGGGAGTTGGAGGGTTCTACCGATTGAGTTTCGTAGTTGACCACCCCTGCAACCCATGCATGAAGTGGAGCAACCGATCTTTGTCGCCCATATTCTCGATGTCTAGCATCACTGAGGTAAAGGCCTTGACATACTCATGAATTGACCTTGTCTGCTTCAATGCTAACAATTTGTTGCGAGTCATTCTTTCCTCATTTTTGAGCAAAAAGAAGTCGTATAGTTCTCTCTTGAGATCCTCCGATGAGTCTACCACGACAAGCCCTCGTCGAACATTGCCCAAGTGGTGGCTCCACCAAAGGATAGCGTCATCCACAAGGTACATCATTGTGATAAACAATCCGTTTGCGTCTTCCTCAATTCTGGCAGCATCAAGGTACTACTCCATCAGGTAAATAAAATTCTCGATATCTCTCAAGTTTCGAGTGCCCTTACACTTGGCAGGCTCAGGCAGCTTGATACGCGGCTTGTCCACATGCGTCACTACTCCACCAGTTGGGTCAATCCTTAAATGACGCTCTAACTGATTATTCTTCTATCGAACAACATTCATTTCTACAGCCATGGTGTTGAACCGTTCTACCATATCATTAAACTTGATAGTAAGATCATTAATTCGGACCCTAAATTTAGTGGCAAGACCTTCCAGAGAGCCCTCTATTCCCTATATTGCATTCTTGATATCTTGATCAAGCGTCACAAAAGCAATATTCCTATCGCTAACCAACTTCTCCACATTGGTTACGGTACCCATTAGCTTGGTGACATCGTGCACGAGAGTTGTCACACAGTCTTCAGACATGAACTCTTCTTCGGGAGAATCCTGACTACCTGAATTGAATCATGTTCTGTTTCTTCGGCGGCATTGTCAATCCCAACGTTGATAAGGCTCTGGTACCAACTTGTCACGAGCTTAAAAGTGAAGGCCCCACAACGGCGCCTCAAGTTATTCAAACATCGAAAGCAGGTCTTTCAAGCGCACAGTCAAACTCTAAACGCACGCGCGGGAGCAAAAACAAAAGTACGTGCATGTGCAAACATATAGAAAGAGCAAGGAGGCAAGGATGCATAAACTTCTTTATAACAATTTGTAAGTAGAAAGATAGAGAGAGAGGGGGGAGAGGGGCTCGTTATCGAAGTATAATGGGAATCTTAGGTCAAAGGCCATTTACAAGCATTGGAGAGTGCCAAAGAGACGCAAAAAGTTGAAAACATGGTGGTTTGAAACACATACATAAAATATACATATAAAAATGCATATGATCTTGTCTTTCCAACTTCTGCGACAGGGATGGTGTGGCGGCCCAACACTAATAAAGCAGCCTAATGTAATGAGTAAGTCTAGAAAAGTAGAAAATCAAATTCTCTGCCTTAAAACATTATAGGGCATCAAATAGGTAGAAAAATCTACAAAAGACAATACCAGACATCAAATAAATTCCTTTTGAGCCTGATCTATAATTCACCATTCATATGCAACAAGAAACTGTCGAGATGAACAACCATTACAGGGTTTTCAATGTCCTAAACAGAAAGGCAACATTTGAAAAAAAACTGTGGAGCAACAAAGAAACAGAACACTAATAACAGAGATCACAAGATAACACAGTTGACCTAAAAAGCTATATCAAGAATGAAAATAAGGGTGGGGGAGGAAGAGATCTCTTTGAATGCCAGTAGTTACAAAGAACAAAGACTTCCAAATATAAAGGTGACTCATGGTTATAAACCTTTAAACAAATCACGGATAACAGTCAATATAAGACTTCGAATACCAGGCAGAGCATAATTCTCAATAATCTAAATAACAAGAGTCAATGGCATACATACCACATCAAAAACGAAAAAGGTAGAAAAAAGATCATTACCTAACTTCACCAACATAGCATCCACCACTACAAACTAAAAAAGAATTGCAAAGTAAATCAAATACTACCAACGTATCATCTAGCAACAGACTAAACAACAAATACCAAATACGCACGCAATAACTAAGAAGAAATCTGCAGGAAAAAAAAACACTATTAATGTGCCCAAGTTCAGCACACTCTTCCACAGTAATCAAAAGAATACCAGGACTCAATCCCCAAAAGAATTCAAACAAAGCAAGAACATACCCACGTCGCAATGTGGCATGGAACAGCACGCTCCCGATCGCAAGCGTCATATTCGACAGATGAAGAACGCTAAATCTCTTCTCGAACCGCTGCCTCAACGCATTGATAAGCCCCACAAGCGCGAGAAGGATGCACGGTATGTTCGATATCGTGTTGTAGAACTCGGCAATGTACGAAGAGTGGGTGTAATTCTTCTCGCACGACTCGGTGGTGGAGGTGACGGGCCCCCAGAAACTGGATACCACCGTGTCCGCCATTTTTTCCCCGATCTTTTCGATGTTTTTCAACGCATCTGGATCAGAAACCTTGAGAAAAAACAGATGGGCAGGTCAGAAAATCGATTCTAATGAATATCCACAAAACTTTTCGTCCGAACGGATCGATTGGTAGGGCGTTTCGGGTAGAGAAAGAAACAGAGAAGCATGGTGTAGAGATCAATCCTTTTCTTTCTCTAGAGGGAAGGAAACAAGAGGAACGAAAGATTGTAGGGACAAAAACCCACCCCAGTGCGGATCTGATCTCCTTATTCCGGTGGCCGGAGACCGGTCTCCGGCAGCCGATCGCGTGAATCGCCCGTCGATGAGTGGCAGTGAGCGATCCTGCGGGAATCTCCCTCTTTATTAGGGTTAGATCAATAGAGGCGGGAGAGCGAAGGAGGGGCAAAACAATCGTGGATGGTATTAAATTACGACACTGCCCTCATAGACAGTGCTTGGGATGCATACAATCTTTTGTGTTAAATGACGATCCTTTGTGCCAGAGCTAGTTTAACGTAGTTTTATAAATAAAATAAAATAAAATAAAATAATATATATATATATATATATATATGAGAAATGGATACCTACGTCAGGGTGATAAATGAAACATGCAAATGGATTTTCATCATTTTTTAGTGCAACCCGCATACATGTATGCATGTGTTCAGAATGATTGATTTAATATAAATTGATGCTTGGATCATGCATTTTGGATGGAAAAATGGTATTTAAAGCCTTAAAATTTTATAAAAATTATGATTTTTGAAACCTTATAAAAACCTATCCATGAATCGGGAATCCAATGCTCCAAGTGATTCATATAAAAACAAGCATACAGACCACACTTATACGGTCAGAATTTTTAAAAAATTACAGAAAATCCAATAGCATGCTTCATTGAGCATATGCTCATTTTGTAAGTTTTCATTTCGATATACAAAACAACAACAACAACTACGCCTTCATCCCAAAACAATTGGGGTCGTTCATTTCGATATATGCATAATATATATATATATATATATATATATATATATATATATAATGAGAGAAATATGTTAAATGAGATTTTCAGCTTTTTTTGTGCTTCTTTGGTGATTCAGACCTCATAGATGTGTTCAGCATGGTTGATTTTCTAGGAATTGATGCTCGGACCATGTGTTTCTGATAAAAAATGATATTTGGAGCCTCAAAATTTTACAAAGATTTTATACAGCTAATTTTTCGAACCCTATAAAAACCCACCCATGCGTTAGAATCAAACACTCCAATAGTCGATCCTTATAAAATCAAGTACATAGATTTGAACACTCCAAGAGCTAATCCCTATAAAATCAAGTACATAGATCACATCTTTATGGTCAAAATTTAAAAGTAAATCAAAAAATTATCAAAAAACAAAATTAGCTTGTTTCCCTCACTATATATATAGTTTATGGTAGTTGCTTACCACATTTCAAACCTACCAGGTTTTTTTCATGTTTTTTTTAAATCTGATCGTAAACATGTGTTCTACATGCTTAATTTTATAAAAATAGATTCTTGGATCATCTGAGTCTGGCATACATGTAGGCTTTTATAAGGTTTAAAAATCAAGGGTTTAAGTTTTTCATAAATATTTAAGGCTTAAAAATCATATTTTTTTATAAAAAAACATGATCCAAGTGTAGTTTCCTAGCAAGTTGATCATGTTGAACACATTTGCCCAGGTCAGATTTGTGAAAACAACCTCAAAATACTCATTTGTTCATATATATATATATATATATATATATATATATATATATATATATATATATATATATATTGGTAGTGTAGAAGTTGTAACCATAGAGTCTAACCTCATAGAATCAACATGGATTGATTGTTAGGAATTGTGCTTTGAATAATCTTTTTATGATGTAAAATATGATTAATTTAATAGTGAAATTTTGGTACATTGTGGGCTTCTGATTTTGAAGTAATTGGAAAACCAAATTGCTTGTTGCATTTGTTTTCTACTATAAATGCAGATGACATTTATAAGTTTATATCTATAAAAAAAAAGTAAAACTATTTATAATAAGATCAGTGTTTTGTACTAGATTATATATAGTAGAAGGTAGCTGCTTTCACCGATCCCTACCATATCCTACAAGGCCTTTAAAGGGTTTTCATGTTTTTCTCCAATCTAATCATGCATATGTGTTTTATGTGCTAGATTTTATAGAAATGGACTCTTGCATCGGCCTGTTCGGACGCGCAGGTAGGTTTGGACGGTGTAAAATTTTTAAAAACATCATAAATATTTAAAGCTTAAAAAATTATGTTTTTTACCAAAAAAATGCATATCAGACTGCTGTTTCCTAACAAATCGACCATGTTGTATGCATCTGCGGGGTCAGATTTGTGAAAAACAACTCCCTCCTTCCCCTGGCATGAAATGAAGTAGGAAGCTACATCTACTGTATATATATATATAGCAACATTTACTCATGATGACCTAACTATTTGAATGAACTAAAAATCATAAGTGCATGTAGTGTTGACCAAATTGAGCCCTATAGATGTGTTCTGCATGGTCCAAATGCTAGGGATTGACTTTGGATCATACTTTTTCAATGAAAAAATTATTAAAAAATGGTATACCTCTTTTTTTTTTCAAACCTCATAAAATTATGCCTACTTGCGGCAATCAAACATGAGTCAATTTTCACTAATGAAACCATATAAATCATATCTATAAGGTTAATTTCACGAAAAATAACAAAAAAACATTTGGATGCCATGGTGATCTTATATATATATATATATATATATATATATATATATATATATATATATATATATGTGTGTGTGTGTGTGTGTGTGTGTGTGTGTGTGGAAAATGAAAACATACAAAATGGGCATGGTGTTAATTGAAACATGCAATTGAATTTTCAATGTTCTTTCAAAATTCTGACCATACAGATGTGATCTATATGCTTTTTTTATAGGAATAACTTCTTGGAGCATTTGATTCAGATGCATGGATCGGTTTTTATAGGGTTTCAAAAATCAATGGCCTGCAATATTCATAAAATTTTGAGGCTCCAAATACCATTTTTTCTATCCAAAATGCATGATCCAAGTATCAATTTCTAGTAAAACTATCATGATGAATCCATCTATGGGGTTGGAATTTTGAAGAAGAAATAACACAAAAAATTCAATAACATATTTCATTTAGCACCATGCCCATTTTGTAGGTTTTCATTTCTCTCACACATACACACACATATGTGAGAAAATATTGACTACACTCTAGAATACAGAACCCTCAAACAAAATCCAGAGGTGTGAGCTTTATCTGATTAATCTAATCTCACATATGCGTTCAACATAGTTTATTTACTCAAAAATGCACTTTCGATCAAGTGGTTTTGATGTAAAAATATGATTTTTCTCAATCATAAAATCTTAACATGTTGTGGATTGTTTGTTTTTTAATCTTCTAATATATATATATATATATATATATATATATATATATATATATATATATATATATATATATATAATGTTTGTGTGTGTTTATGCTAGATTCAGATAGGGGTTATATCACGATCAGTTGTGTTTCTTAAAGATGTAAAAAGTCAATGGCTAATATGACACTAAATGAACAAAAGACGGGGGTTTTTCATTTGATAAATTACATCCAGAGTATGTAATTTAATAAATAAGCAATGACAAACACGTCTAAAGATTCATATTGAGCAAAAAATAATGAATAAAACTGTGATTTTTTTTATGACTCTAATAGAGACCGTAATAAAAATGGGTCCAAATGAGTGCATTCCTCATATAGATGAAGATGGGAGCATTAAAAACTATAAGTGATCCATTGAGAACATTATTTGGACTCAGCTTCCCATTCAAATTTAGTTTTAAAATTCAAACCTTTTATAAATGTCTGTTTTCGTTAGTATCATTTATGAGCTACCTTTGCATGTTAACTAATTCACAAGCACCATTTAGGTTGTATCGATTTTTATGGGCTTGAATCTTAAAAGTAAGTCTAATATGTTAGATTGAATATATAATCTAATCGTTCAAATAATGTTATCGAAGCTTCACTCATAGTTGATTGCATTTTTTTATTCTCCATTGTATGTGTGTGTACCTTGTGTTATTAGTTGTTAAACCAAACGGTTTCCATGGATCTAATGATTTAATGTTTTCTTCAGTGGTTTAACTGTAACAAATAGGTACGACTAATGTGTGTGCGTGCACGCCCGTGTATAGACAATCGATTGAAACTACAATCTAGTTGGAATCTCATGATCCAAGTTGTTTTGATTCAATCTAACCTTATATAGGTGTCAATCTATCCTTATATAAGTGTTAAGTATAGTTGATTTAGTAGTAGAAATCAACTCTTGGATTATTTTTTTTATAAAAAATATTATTTGAATAAAAAAATCAGTGTTTTTTATAGCCGTTGATTTCTAAGTTATCAGAGAATTTGGATTCTGGCAATTCAAGAGTTGGTTGCCACTAAAAAAAGGATATATATAACTTAAGGTGAGTTCTACCAACAACATCAAAAAATTTACTAAATGATTTTTGTACAACAAATGATTGTGGCAAACTTTAACACTATATATATATATATATATATATATATATATATATATATATATAGAGAGAGAGAGAGAGAGAGAAGGGTGTGACATCGGACGCCCTCCTCGCCGAATGTGGGTCGGATGCACCTGGCACATCAGTTATATTTTTTGGGGGTGTGTTTCTCGATCTTTAGCGGCGGTCACGACCACCTCTTAAGGTTCGGGCTGAAAAATAGTCTTTAGTGGCAGTTGTGACCACGCTTAAGGATCTTTTTAACAAAAAAAATATGTTTCACCGTTGATCTTACACGATTAGTGACAGAAAAGTGTATGCTTTTTCATCAAACGCTTTGTGTGTTTGACGATATGCTCATCTCTCTCTCTCTCTCTCTCTATATATATATATATATATATATATATAATTAATGTATAACTGAAATATGTAAACTAGTATGAACCAAGATTTTTATAAGTTTTTTTTTTATCTAGATGTTTTGGTTTTATAGAATTAGACCCTTAGACCATTCGATTAAGATGTATTCAAAATATCTTTTAAGGCTTGAAAATCAAATACTCAAAATTTTTGGAAATATTTAAGCATACAAAATCACATTTTTTGATCCTATTACAATGATCCAATAGTCGATTGCAAGCAAATGGACCACGTCGAATGCATCTCCAGGATTAGATTTATAAAAAAAACAACGAAAATCCTAGTTCATACTAGGGGTGTCAATGGGCCTAGTTTATCTGAACCAAACCCTATAGGGTACAAGTATGATGATAAATAAGAAGACCCAAATAAGACTTCGGTCCAGACCCAAAGGTCTGATTAATGCTTGGACCCAAATATAGTTTGTGAAATTTTATGTTAGACACATACCTGACCTAAGTTATTGATTAAGACCTGCAAATTTTCAATGTAAAAATGATAAAAAAAATGGTTTTAACTGCTATGGTCTGGATTTGGTTCATATAGTTCTTATCGGGTCTGGGTATGGTTTTTCTTATAGAGGACCCAATTATACCTAGGTCTAGATCTGATACCATACCTGAAGATGTGGACTGAGTCTGGTTTCACCTGGGTCCGAACCAAACCCGACCCGTTGACCCCCCTAGTTCATACTAGTTTACATATTTCGTTGGTTTACTTTTAAAGTTTTTCTATATAATGATAAAAAACTCCTGCCTAAGCAAAGGAAAACCGTGATTGGGCCCCCATGACTACTCTGCCTTATGTGGCCCACCTCTACTGACACACCCATGCATCAACGGGGTTTGATCGGGGGTCTTCAATTCAACACCATCACAACCACCCCACTGCGGTGGTTATATATATATATATATATATATATATATATATATATATATATATATATATATATATATATATATATATATATAAAGAGAGAGAGAGATGGGTAAGTGTGAAATTGACGCATGCGAAATGATACATGTTAAATGGGCTTTTCTGCACTTTTGATGTTTTTTTTTTAGTTCCCAACCCATAAATATGTTGGGCTGATCGATTTTACGAGGAATCCACACCTGGATCATGTGTTTTTGATAAAAAAATGATATTTAGAGTGTCAAAAATTTTGCAAATATTTTGGACCATTGTTTTTTGGAACCTTATAAAAACCCACCAATGTATTAAAATCAAGTACATAGATCACATCTGTATGGTCATAATTTTAAAATAAAATAAAAAAGCTTTGAAAAACTCATTTAGCACCTACTCATTACTCTCTCTCTCTCTCTCTTTATCTATATATATATATATATATAACCACGATCAAATAGGTGGTTGTGTGCTGTTTTTCCCAAATCTGACCCTGCATGTGTTTGACGTGTTAGATTTGTTAAGAAATGACACTTGATACTGCTTTTTTGATAAAAAAATGGTTTTTAAGCATTAAATATTTATAAAAATTGTAGACCGTCGAGTTTTAAATCTTATAAAAAGATGGCTGCGTATCGGAATTGGATGGTCCAAGAGTCAATTCCAAGCATGTAAAATAAGTAAGATTTAAAAAACAAATAGAAAAATCCCTTCAAGATAAGCTAGCAGTAAACTAGAAAAGTGGTAAGCAGCTATCACTATATATATATATATATATATATATATATATATATATATATATATATATATATATCATTGGTGAGCCATCCTCCTACATGAGACGTGGGTCCTATCACCCTGTCCTCCAGACTCAGTTCCCTCAAACGAAGCCCACAAGGACTCCACAATGTCTAGTTGATTTTTTTTAGGGTACTTTGACTTGCTGGACAAATCGTCCAGAACGCGCCAGTCCCACCTGAAATACAACCTGAGGTAACAAAGCAGCCTCAGCCAGGACTGCTCTGTCCCCATGAATCAAACGTGGGATAGCGCCCGGCAGGAACTGATCTGTCTCCGCCCAAGCGTATCCAGCGTATCAAACACGCCCTTATGGCTTTTAAGTGGTGGAATGAGGTTGTGAGTTGGATACTCGGGGTACACATCCTCGCTCGCAAGCCTAAGCCAAAATTGGAAGCTAGCTTCCGCAGGTAAATGAGAGTACTCATGGAGTTTTTGCTACAAACACCAAGTCATGTCCACGGTCAATGTGTCACCTTTGGGCCTGTAACAGCATGTCTTGTCTTCTTTTCTTGTTGCGGAACTACAACCATAGTATCGCCTGCTTGCTGCCAGTTCATTAAGTGACCCACTTCTCTGCGAGAGTTTCTCATCATAAAAATGACCATGGTGACATTTACCTTTACATTGGCTATTTAATAGGAAAAATGACATTTTTTTTGTTTTTTTATAAATATATTTCTCTATTTTATATTCATTTATTTTGCGGATATTTTGCTGATAAAAACACATGAAAATCTTAAATTACCAATTTCTCTTGAGTTTTTGGCTGCAGTGAGATTGCCATTTTAAACATTTTGACACTATGATTTCAACACAGTTAACCTAAGAGTTGCAGCTTGTAAACCGCCTGAAATGCTTATTCCATTTTCCACCAAAACAACATATGAAAGGACATTCTTACATGAAAAAGTAGAATCCACATTGAGAAAGGCATTCTTTTAAGTGTTAAATATACGCATCATGAAAAGCAAAGGGTCATTCTCAGGGAGTATTTTTCTCTCAAAAAAGAGAAAGGGTCATTCTCAGGGAATATTTTTCTCTCAAAAAAGAGAAAGGGTCATTCTCAGGGTGTGTTTGACTGTCTCGGATCTCAGATCAGTTCTTGATTTTGCAAACAATAGATTTTAAACTTTGAAAATTCTAAAAAACCCTCAAAATGCAAGAATCTCTATTCCCGAATGAGGTTAGTCCAAAGATCCTTTTATTTGAAATTATAGGATCTCAAATTAGCTTTGATTTGAGATACCAAGCATTTTTTTTTTATGATAAAGAACCCACGCCGAGAATTAGGTCACTTAATGGGCCTGCCCCATGTAAGATATACCCTGGGTGGGGTCACCAACACTCAAGCCCTTACCAGTGTGACAAATATCGCGAGATTTATGAAAATCTCACGATAATATCACGAGAAATTGCCTGAAAGTTTAAAACGACAATTTCTCTCGAGATTTACAAAATATCGTGAGATTTATAAAAAAACATAAATACCATGATTTAAACACGATATTTACGTTTTAAACAGCTATTTATCGCAAAAAAATCATGTATTTTTATTAATATTTTATTTTAAAAAGATATTTTATATATATTTTTAATTATTTTTTTTATTGCCAAGATTTTTGCCAAAAAATGCAAGATTTATGGATTTTTTTCAATTTCTCTCGAGTTTTTTAAAAACGAGAAATTGCCTATAAAAACGTGTGTCACTATGGCTCTTACAGAGCTCACCAGTTAAAGGCACAGGCGGAGCCCGGGGAGATACCAAGCAATTAAACACACCCTTAGTTCTCTCTCTCTCTCTCTCTCTCTCTCTCTCTCTCTCTCTCTCTCTCTCTCTCTCTCTCTCTCTCTCAGTGTGAATGCATTGTATCATGGAATCAACTTTTTTTTTCACAAATCAAACACAGCATACTAGTCAAATAACCAAGAAAAATGTTGCCACATGCATAAATCCAAAAAATTGAAAGCTAATGCAAATGATAAATATGATTTGAAAATTAACTTCTTATAAGTGTTCTAAGTAAATAGTCCACAATGTCACGCTGCTCATTTAACCACACCATTTTAAAATTAGGTCAACCAATATTAAAATGTGAATTGGGCAAGGGGTGGGCCACAGGTTTACACTGTCCGAAAAACGATCGTAAGTACGGCAGGCATAGCCAGCGCAACCAGATCTCTGATCCCGGGGGTGGTTTTCCGGTTCCTCACAAAAAATATTAGAATGTAAGTTGATGTATGAAAACAGCATGAGCTCATATATTGAATGAGCCTAACTGCAGTTCATGTTCTTGCATGAAATGAGGCCTACACCCCAGAGCCGTGAATTCAATATTGGACTCACTTGAGATATGAGGCACTGTCTCAAGTAAATACATTTCTTTTATTCTAGATAATATGCAAGCATAAAGCCCAATTGAGCATCACACATCTAGTTAATGTGATCCTTGAGGCATTCAAGTTGAAAAACATTGAGAATATTGTGACACATTTTTGTAAGTGACAAAAAAACTTATAGGAAAAGAAAAAATTTGCCTATGAGAAGTTTTCATATCATGACAAATATTCGGACATGAAATCGGGTTGAAAAAATGTTTGTTTTGGTTAGGCTGAGTTGCCCTCAAAAATTTTTATAGATTTTTTTTTCCATCTCTGAGATGGAGAAAATTTCCTGTCAAAATCAAGGCAAGATTATAGAAAACTTTTCTTTTCAAAAAAAAAATTCTATTGTTTGCAACTAATGACAAAATTGCCACTTTTCCTTTCCAACTTGTATTTTTCCTAGCATTTCATGCTTCTAAACATGCCCTCAGGGTCCTTGCTGCAAAGCTAAAGCCAATTAACAACTATCACTACTGTCTCCATTTAGGGAGAGAGAGGAGGGAGGCTTAGAACTTAAAAGCTTCCAACTATTGATATATTTTGGATGTGAATCAAGGGGTAGAACAGGAATATTCACCTGCTGTTCATCGACTACGCCTTTCGGCCTGATCTTAGGCCCTGACTCACCCTCCGAGGGATGAACCTTGCGGAGGAACCCTTAGGTTTTCGGGTTGGTTAAATGAATTTGATGATGGAATACAATGATCTAAGAAGAGACTATAAGGGTGTGTTTGAGTTGCAGGATTCACGCCACCGCAGGGACAAAGTGGGTGGCCCCTGAGGCGTGCGTCCCGCATTTGACTTGCACCGTGGAGCACATCCTGGATGGGACAAAACAGCATGCCGTGCGACATGTTATAACGTGTCAGCATGGGACACTCCAGTTACACCCTTAGGGGTGCAACTGGAGAATACCGGACAAATGCTTCACATTTTGTTCGTGCAGCATTTGTCCGGTGTATCAAACACGACATAAAAGACACATATGGCTTGGAAATATACTCTTGATCTCAATAGCCTAGTGCAATTTAACCATGGATAAGTAATATGCGAGCACAGTGTTTGTTTACCTCAAGACCCTGATGACTTGATTTCGAGATTTGCTTGGTGTTATGAGAGCAGAATTGGTAAACCAGCATGATTGCTGGTCAATCTTGTTGCAAACTTTCACAAGATTCAAGGCAAAAACAATCACAATCAAACACAAGTTGTACTTTTCTTATGTATCACTAACCTTCAGAAAGTGTTGTAATTGGAATTTCTAATAAAAAATCTTAAGAAAATCTAAGGGTAGAATCAAAATGATTTGAACTGATTCTAAATCCCAGGGCAACCCGTGAGATCTTTTTTCAGAATTTTGAAGAATTCTGATTAAAAATCTGAAATCTCATATTGGGCATGAACATGAAATTTCAGGCTATTAGAATCTCTTTCACATATTCTGAATAGCCTAAGTATAGCATGGCACTGCAAACATGCCCAAAATGTTTAGGTTAAGATAGTAAGACTAGTCGGCCCAACGATCTACTTGGACAAGGGCATAGTGACAAACTTTTTTTTTTGGCAAAATCTCATTTTTCAAAAACTCGTGAGAAATTGATATTTTTTCATTAATCTCACATTTTTTGGCAAAATCTTGGCAATAAAGAATTTAATTAAAAAATATAAAAATTATTTTTATAAGAAAATATTAATAAAATTATTTAAAAATAAAAATACATGATTTTTTCACGATAAATAGCCATTTAAAACATAAATATTGCATTTAAATCACGGTATTTATGTTTTTTCATAAATCTCATGATATTTTGAAAATCTCGCGAGAAATTGCTGTTTTAAACTTTCAGGCAATTTCTCGGGATATTGTGGTGAGATTTTCATAAATCTCACGATATTTGTAACTACGAACCCGGGGTCAAATGAGATAGCTGGATGGTTAGGTCACCCTCATTCATGCCCCCATGCCAGACATCACTTTTGCATGGAATTTTAATTTGAAAATTGAAAGTGAAGTCCCTTAACCTACCTTTACTAGTCCCTTTTGCTTTGTTTAGCTTTCTCTTTCTGTTAATCTCTGTTTCATACTTGTATGATATGCACTTCACTAGCTAGCTGAACTATAGATTATTATGCTTTTATTAAGCAGATGCTCATTCGTACTTGATAAATTTGCTTTCTCTTGGAGCTGGTGCCGTTCAAACCTATGTCCGGATTTCCACCAAAATAAAAGAGTTTATTGGTTTCAGGATTTCCTCCAGAAAATCAGAACCGGGTCACTTAAATCACAATATTTTCAAAATAGTGACTTTTTGCAAATATCATGTTTTTTTTTAATTATATCAGGTTTTAAAATATCACAAAAAAATTTGCAACATTTTCAAAATATTGTAGAAAAATCTTGATATTTAAAAAATCACCCATTTTTGTTAATGTGGTTCCAAAACACGTTTAACAAGGTACCTTTTTAGTGTTGAGAAATTTGGACAGGTATATTTCACATGTCATCTTGGCCTTTAACCTGTGCATGATTGATGCTCTAGTTTGGATTCCCATCAAAGCACCACTATATTAGTCCAGCTAAAAAAAAATATAGCACAAACTTGAGTGGCTACAGAATGATTCTTCATATTCCTGTTCTAGAAATGCAACTTTAGCTTGTTGAACTCTCTTTATCAAAGGAACACTCTTATTAAGATCCCTCTTCCAGCTATAAAGATATTGTTCTCGACCACTTAATCATGAAAATTCTTTTTTTTTATGAGGAGAAACCCTCGCTAAGAACTAGGTCATTTAATAGGCCCAACCCCGAACAGGTAAAACCCTGGGTGGGGTCGCCGACACCCAAGCCCGTATCGAACCCACCAGTTAAAAGCACCCGCACATCCGGTGAGAGTTGAATCTGGGACAAAGGGGTCAGCACCATCTCTCTAGACCAGCTGCAATTTGGGCTACCCGGGTGGGTGTAAAAGTTTGCTGTTTTTAACAGTTGAGGATGTTCACTCAATTCTTCATCCATATTTTTCAACTGATGCCTATAATTAGCTAGATAGAGTTGGTGGGAGAATCATAGGTCAATCAGCCTCTTATCAACACACCAAAATACATTGTTCCAACTAGGGGTGGCAATTTCTGACACGACCCGCCAACCCGCCTCTTAGGCGGGTTCGGGTTGGGCTTAAGCCAACCCGTTTAATAAACGGGTCGACCCGTGTAACCCGTTTATTAAACAGGTCGGGTTCGGGTTGGGGGTATGCCAACCCGGCTGACCCGTTTAATAAACGGGTTAGGCGGGTGGGTCAACCCGCCAACCCGTCTGCCCGACCCGTCAACCCGCCAACCCGACCGCCAACCCGACCCGTCAACCCGCCAACCCGACCGCCAACCCGACCCGTCAACCTGTCAACCCGACCCGCCAACCTGCCTACTTGACAACCCAATCCGTCAACCCGCCAACCTGAAAACCCGTTTACCCGACCCAACCCATTTATTAAATGGGTTGGCGGGTCGTGTCGGGTTACCCGTTTATTAAACGGGTCGGGTTCGTGTTTGCCACAGCCGACCCGTTTAATAAACAGGTCGGGTTCAGGTTGAGGTATGCTGACACGCCAACCCGCCAACCCGACCCGATTGCCACCCCTAGTTCCAACCAATGTTGACAGAATCAGTTTCTAAACCAAATCGTTTCTCAAAGAGAAACAATGGCATGCCACCATTTGGCATATCCAAGAGGCCTCTACCAGTAGAAAAGAGCCTCTCTCTCTCTCTCCCACTTACGTGAAGGAAGTTCCATAAAATGGTAGAGAGGAAAATATTAATTATCCTCAAGTTAATTATCTAAGAGAGAGAGTGTTGATAGTTATTTCCTTAGATGTCTGATAACAATCTCTTATTCTTAGCAAAAAGTTGAGATACTCTATCCTAGAAGACCAGGATTAGCAATAAGTTAGTTATATAAAACAAAATGCATCCTTATCATGTAAAATGTATTTTGCCAGCCTTATTGGCTATATATACTGCTTTGTAAATTCATTAAGATAACAAAAAATAAGTTCCTTTTCTCATGGTATCATAGCCTAAGGCTTTGTATGATCCTGTCGAGTTTTTCATCATGAGTGCTAATTCTCAGTCTTCGGCAAATCCTCAACCCACGGCTTCTAACTCCTCAGTTTACAACGTTGATATGGCAAGCCCGTATTATCCGCATCACTCTGATAGCCCATGTATTGTTCTAGTTACACAAGTTCTTGATAGAGAAAATTACGCAACATGGAGCATTGCCATGATCATGGCCCTCAGCGCCAAGAACAAACTCAAATTTATTGACAGTATCATTGCTAAACCTGCTTCTACTTCATCTGAGTTGCCCGTATGGATCCGATGTAATCATATGATTCTGTCGTGGACATTGAATTCTTTTTCAAAAAATTAGCTAACAGCGTGGCATATGCTACCACAATGAAAGAGGTTTGGGACGATCTCAAAGAAAGATATACCCAAAGTGTTTCACCAAGGGTATATCAAATTCAGTTTGCTATATCAAGGCCCCAGCAAGAATCAATGTCTGTAGTTGACTATTTCACTAAGCTCAAATCACTGTGGGATGAGTTCTCATCATACTCTACTTTGTCTTGTTGCATGTGTGGTGATATGAAAGAAATCAATGATCAACAACAAAGAAAAAAAGTCATTCAGTTATAATGCCATTAGAGAACAAATTCTTCTTTTAGATCCTCTTCCTTTTTGTGAAAAAAAACTATTCCCTTGTAATACAAGAATAGAAGCAGAGAGAAGCACATATATCTCCTAGCGGGGATTGAGAAAACATCATTCATCGCTCAATAAAATATCTCCAAACAACTCAAACCAAACTTGAGAAGCAATCGACTTGTCTGCAATTATTGTAATAAAGTAGGCCATATCAAGGAGCGATGCTATTTCTTGCACGGGTTTCTACCTAGATTTAAAGCCAAAGCTTCCAATAACAGATCTTCTCCAACAAGAATGTTGCAGCTCAACAAAAGACAGGTCAGCCGTCTACTTTGGAACATAATAAATTACCAACTCCAGCCATGGATAAGATGTCTGAAGGTAACTCTAGTGCATAGTCCAATGTTGCTCTTTTACTCACAATGGAGGAATACAATCAGCTGATGAAACTTGTCAAACATCAATCATCTTCGATCAATTTTGCAGGTATGTCCTGTTCTTCTCAGGCTTGCAACTGGATCATAGATTCTGGTGCAAATGAACACATGGTAACTTCACCCAATATGTTGTCCCAGTCTTGGTTTACATCTGAAGTTTTACCAGTCTGTCTCCCTATAGGAAAATTGGCTCAAGTCTCTCATGTTGGTTCAGTTAACATCACACCTAATTTATCCTTGCAAAATGTTTTGTGTGTTTCCGCTTTTTGTTTTAATCTTCTTTCTGTCAGTAAAATCATGAAAGCATTGAATTGTTCAATCACATTCTTCTCTGATTACTATCTTATTCAAGACCTTGCTTCCAAGATGACGATTGGAATGGGTGAGGAAAAGGATGTGCTTTATCACTTAAAAGTTTCAACAAGCATACTAGCAAGCTTGACCTCCATCAAAACTTTCACCTTCAATCTATGGAACCAATGTCTCGGTCATCCATCTCACAAGCATATGAAATTGCTTCATGATTATGAAATTAATTTTTCTATGAAAGAATATTGTACCTATGAAGTTTGTCCTTGTGCCAAACAAACTAGACTCATATTTTCTTTAAGTGAAATTTCTTCAAATAAAGTATTTGAACTTATTCATTATGATTTGTGGGGTCCCTATTCTCAAGCATCTCTTACTAGAGCACATTATTTTTTAACCATTGTAGATGACTTCTCTAGAGGCACTTCGGTTTTCTTAATGCGGCATAAGTTCAAAACCAAGTCTCTTCATCAAAATTTTTTTAAGATGGTAAAAATTCAATTTAAGGCAAAAATCTTAAAAATTCGGACTGATAATGGGTCAAAATTTCTCTCTCTTGAAATGCAATTCTTTTTACCAAACGAGGGGTCATTGATCAACATAGTTTTGTAGAAATCCCACAACAAAATGGTGTTGTCGAGAAAAAACATCGCCATCTTCTTGAAGTTGCAAGAGCTTTCATGTTTCAAGCCAATCTCCCTTTAAAATTTTGGGGAGAATGCGTTTTCACTGCTGCTTACATAATTAATCGAACTCCTACACAAAAACTTGGTGGAAAAACTCCTTATGAGAGGCTTTTCAATAAAAAACCTTCTTATACACATTTACGAGTTTTTGGAAGCTTATGTTTTACTACAAATTACACTCACCATAAAATTAAGTTCGATTCTAGAGCAAGAAAATGCATAATGATTGGCTATGCTTATGCACAAAAAGCTTATAAGTTGTTTGAATTTGAAAAACATGAGGTGTTCACTAATAGAGATGTAATCTTTTACGAAGAATTTTTTTCTTTTCATAATCATAAAGAAATATCTACTGATCTAGTTTTGCCTTTACCTATACCAGACCTTCCTCAAATTTCATCATTAAATCAAATTACTAGATCCGGACCTACTATACCTGAGCCTATCATTGAACCTATAGAAGCTAACATCCAAACTAATTTATCTACTCATGAACCCCTTCGTCGATCCACTCATGAACGACACCCATCGGTACGCTTGAAGGATTTTTATTGGTCGGCCACTGGATCCTTATCCAATTCAATCACTTCCAAGCAAGATATTTGGTTCCCTTTGGCTAATTTTGTTTCCTTTGATAACTTCTCAATATCCTATAAAGCCTTCTTAGTTGTCATTTCTCATAATCATGAACCCATTACCTATAGTCAAGCTATTCAAAATCCATATTGGCAATAGGCTATGACAGCTAAACTCCGTAATCTTGAGAAAAACAATACTTGGACTGTCATGACATTACCTCCAAGTGTTAAACCTATTGCAATAAGTGGGTATTCAAAATTAAATACAAAGCGAATGGTATAATAGAACAATATAAGGCATGACTTGTTGCCAAAGGTTATGCACAACAGGAGGGTCTTGACTATCATGAAACCATTGCTCATGTGGCAAAGCTTACTATTGTTTGATGTCTTCTCTTTATTACTGCTATTAAAAATTGGTGCTTGTATCAAATGGATGTGCATAACGCTTTTTTACATGAAGATTTACATGAGGATGTATATATGAGTATTCTTGAGGGCTATTTGAGAAAGGGAGAGAATTTAGTGTGTAAATTAAATAAATCTCTTTATGGTCTCTAACAAGCCCCACGAAATTGGTTTGAGAAGTTTTCTGTCGCCTTGCTTCAGTTTAGTTTTTTTCAATCCAAGGCCGACTACTCTTTGTTTATATACCAGAAACATGATAAATTTGTTGCACTTTTGGTCTATGTTTATAATCTAGTGTTGGATGGTAACAATGAGGATGAAATTAATCGGGTTAAAGCATATCTACACAAAGAATTTCATATGAAGGATTTAGGTCCTCTTAAATATTTTCTAGGCATTGAACTCTCCAAATCCAAATCTGGTATATGCATTTCACAAAGAAAATACACTCTTGAAATTCTTGATGAAGCAAGACTAAGTGGGGCAAAACCAACTGAATTTCCAATGGAACAAAATCATCAACTCAGCTCGTCGGATGAAGAACTTCTAAAAGATCTGTCGCAAATATCGTCATCTTATGGGAAGGTTAATCTATCTAACCATCTCACGACCTAACATTATGTTTTCAATACATGTTTTAAGCCGGTTTATGCACTCACCAAGAAGGCTGCACATGGAAGCAACTTTAATAGTAGTTTGATATCTTAAAAGAAGCCCCAAACAAGGCTTGTTTTTCAAAGCTTCTTATTCATGTCATTTTTTAGTTTACTGTGATTCAGACTGAGCAACATGTTCTGATACTCGATGGTCAGTAACTGAGTATTGTGTTTTTCTTGGAGAGAATCTAGTTTCATGAAAAACAAAAAAGTAGCATATTGTGTCTAGTTCTTCAACTGAAGTCGAATATAGGAAGATGGCAAATGCAATATGTGAGCTCATTTGGCTGTGATATCTCCTTGATGATCTTAAGATCTCATATTCTATAGCATTACACATCACCTCTAATCCGGTATACCATGAATGAACAAAGCATATAGACATAGATTGTCTTCTTGTTCGAGAACAAATAATGGAGTAGTTCAAACAAAATATGTGAATACAAATCTTCAGTTTGCTGATTTGTTCACTAAAGCACTGGGAAAGGATCAATTTCAGTTGCTAGTCTCCAAACTGGGCATTTTAGATAATGTTGATAGTTATTTCCTTAAATGTCTGGTAACGATCCCTTATTCTTAGCAAGAAGTTGAGATACTATATCATGGAAGATCAAGATTAGCTAGAAGATAGTTGTAGAAAACATAATGCATCCTTATCGTGTAAAATGTATTTTGCCAGCCTCATTGGCTATATATACGGTTTTGTAAATTCATTAAGATAACAAAAAATATAGAGTTGTTCCTTTTCTCAGAGAGAGATAGTAATCTGGTTGAGCTTTTGATGAACATGGGTTTAGATTGATCTTTAAGAGGGTTTGGGTTTGGGTTGGGACTATTGTGCTCTGGTGTTATGCGTGTGAGAGCCCAACCATGGCTCACAGGTGTGCAAACTAACCCCACACCCATGGGTAGGGTTTGGGAGGCCTACTGAGCACCAAAAGGGCATTGCACCCATGGGTAGGGTCCGAGAGGCCCACTGAGCACCAAAACAGCTCCGATAAGCCTACCAATAACCCGAGCGATGCCCTTGAGATCTGTCCTTACAACATGTTTTGGCATCCAAGTATCACACTATATTTAGGTTGTGTTTTTTTAGACTTTGTACCAAAAGACTTTCATGACTCAATGAGCCATTTTGGCCTTGTAATTAGATTAGGGGAGTAGTGATGTCCATGAGCTCCTTATCAACATGCATGCTACCACTTATGGTTAGGAGAAGACCTTCCCTTGAAATTTTTTATGGTTTTTCAAGTATTTTTTGGGTTTCTCCTATCCACAGGGGATAACACCATTAATACCTATAGAGGGGACTCATTGGTAAGTAAAGCTCCCCAGAATGCCTACTCTCCAAGGTTGTTCCATCATTGATGTCTTTTATAAGTGTCGTCTGACTTGCCTTTCAATACAATTTGCTTCTTCAATAATGTGCCTTCATCCCTATTGCATTGTTATTGTTTTTTAGTACTTCGTGTGTGCTCTTTATTTATCTTCTTCACATGTTCCTCATGCATTGGTGCCACATCGCACCATGCTCTCGTGATTATCCGTCAGACTACATCGCCTTTGTGTTTGTCCCTCCTAATTACCATTGTTGCTACTCCGCCCATGAGTCTCATACCTTATTGGTCCTCTCGAGTGATTTGGTATTGATTGAGCATCCGCTCCCACATGATGGCATTCTATCATTTCTCCCTCAAGTCACTTTTGCTTAATAGTGTTCACGCACCATGCACTGCACTGTGCCACTCTCAAGGTATTCACCCTACTACTTAAGACTCGTCTAGCACTCACCCTAGAAACAACATGGACTCTCAATTTAGCTCATGACAACTGGTATCAGAGCAAGTCACAATCATGGGTTAAAAATGCACTAGGAATAGTCACTTTACTCACCGCAAGGCCCTCATTATGTTACATGCACTTTTCCCTAGCCATTATCATTAGCCAAACATGGGGGTCATATGCACCCACACGGCTAGCCACCTTGACGTGTGACTTTAGAAGGATGGTTTTTTAAGAATTGCATGAGATCTTGTTTGAGTTAGTATTCATATTTCATATATGTTGAAAATTGATTAGAGTCAAGTTTTCTAAAAATTGAGATTCTATATGAAATTGAGTGTTTGATTGGGTTGATTCATGTGTGCATGCTCTAGAGCCATGTTGGAGACCCCAATATAGTTGTTATTTTTTTTGCTATTTATTAGATAATTGTTTTGAGTTAACTTGTGGATCATATATATGTGAATAAAAAAACAATTAGAAGTTCATTGATGCAAGAATTTTGATTATCACTACAAGAAAATTGTTAATTAGCGACGGAAATTAGCGACGAATTTTTTCCGTCGCTAATTAGCGACAGATTAGCTAGAGATAGAATCTGTCGCTAATTCGCGACGGATTAGCGAGGAAACAACTTTTATCGCTAATCTGTCGCTACTTAGCGACGGATTAGCGACTGCAATTTTTTGTCGCTACTTTTTATTACAAGAACACCATTTTAGCGATGGATTTAGAGAGGGAACTCTGTCGTCGCTAATCCGTCGCTAATTAGCGACGGCGTAGCGACAGAATATATTCCGTCGCTTTTTTTGTATTTTGATTTAGCGACGGCTTAGCGACGAAAACATTCTGTCGCTAAGCCGTCGCTAAATGTCGCGTAAATCCCTAATCCCATCCCTCTTTCTCTTTTTCCTGTTTCGCTGTATTGCTCCCACCCGCCGCCCTCTCCCTCCCGCCGCCCGTCGGCTCTCGCCACCGTCCGGCCGCCGCCGCTCGCCAGCCGCCGCCGCTCGCCAGCCACCGCTCCCCGTCCACCGCTCGCCAGCCGGCGCTCGCCAGCTGCCGCTCCCCGTCAACCTCCCGCCACCGCCCGGCGACGCGCAGGTAATCACTTGCATCTTCTTCTTCTTCTTCTTCTTCTTCTTCTTCTTCTTCTTCTTCTTCTTCTTCTTCTTCACGCTGTACGCCCCGGCGATGGCCGATGAGGTTGAGCCCGGGCTATCGGCGACGAACCTCGCCTGAGCTTGCCTTGCCTCAAGCTCATGGCCTGAGGTGAGGCTTCGCCTGAGCCGGGCTTGCCTCAGGCTCATAGCCTGAGGTGAGTCCTCGCTTGAGCCAGCCTCATGCTCGAGCCATAAGGTGTGCTCGTTGAGGCCAGGGTCGAGCCCTCGCCTGGGCCAGGTTCACGTCTGAGCCTCCCCTGAGGTGAGCTCACCTCAGCCTAGCCTCCATTCCTCACTTCAGTCAGGCTTGAGGTCTTGCTCATCCACGCAACATCGCCAGCCTGTTCGCTGTCCCTTGTGTGCACGTTTTCAAGATCCACAATCCTTCCATCGCCCTCACGTTGGTCCCTCAAACCTTCAAGTTGTGGGTCTTTTGCTTGGTTTGTTATTGGAATCATCAAAATCACATTTCTTCCTTAAGATTCCACATGCTTGTGTTAATTTTTTTTTTCTTTTTTCCACTTTGGTGATGATCATGAATGTGTGCATCAAGCATGAAAGAATCAGATTTCTTTTTTTTTCCTACTTTGGGCGAAAAGTTTTGTAACATTGGTGCAATTTTGAATTATACTGAAAACATGGGAGCAATTTGAAAAATTAGCCTTTAGTTTTTTCATCGAGTTCTCACTACAATTTGATGTTCAAGCTTCAAAAACAAGGTTCAGAGTGCACTTATAATTTTTCTCCCTTTTTTTTAGGGGAAGACGCTAATTTAAAAAAATATATCATCAATGCTTCTTTTTCACTTTATTTCATCGCATTTCATCATTAGATATATCATCAACAGTTTAGTTGTTTTTTGCATTGCATAAGTGTTTGTGTTTCCCTAATTAGCTTCAATATTCATTTTAACACAGTGTTTTTTGTAGATTTCTCAACGGAACTCGCTTGTGCCCCGCCACCCGTGGTAAGTAAGTGACAAAAACAATGCAAATCGGGTAAATACCCGTGGTGAGTAAGTGATGCAAGCGCATCACATGTTATTTAATTTATTGAATGTAACACTTTATTGTTCACACACTCACTTAGTTGTTGATATCTAGGACTGCTTTGTTGGAGTTCGGAGATCATGCTGAGCATGATTTTAATGTATGAGAATAGAAGTGTTCTTATTTTTGGAGTACGGAGTCCATGCTATGCATGGTAGTAGTTAGTGGGATATTGAAGTGTGTTTGCTGCAGGTACATGTTTGACATTTATTTGATCTGAATTATTTCGATGTATTACAATGTTTGATGTGATTGTATCCATGCTTACATGTAGTTACTTTCAATTTGATTATGTCTTCCATGTGAAATTGTATACTGAAAGCATGCTTCAAATGAATGTATTGTGTCATGAATAGTTTGCACATGAAAATATTAAGTTATCAATGCATGCATCATAATTCTTGTGATTGTATGACATCATATATTGCATGATAAATTTGATATTTTCTTCATCATAGCATTCTGATGGTTCTCTTTTAACTGGTTAGGATACTATTCGTAACATCATACGACAGAATGACTACAAACCGTGAATGGATGTACCGTAGGATAGTGGATAATGAGTTATCGCATGAATATATGGATGGTGTCGATAGTTTTATTGAATTTACAATGGCAAGTGTCAGTACGGTAGATCCCACAGGTCGGATTAGGTGTCCCTGCAAGATTTGTAAGAATAAACGATTTGTAGAACCTCATGGCGTTAGACATCACCTATACAGGAAAGGTTTTGTGAGTGATTATCAGAACTGGACGTTTCATGGAGAAGAATTTAGAAACGATTTTGATGCACGGGTGAATGTGGTGCACGATAATCCATATACGAATTTGATATTTGATGCTGCAGGAACAGAACTGGGTTCTGCTATGAGTTCTAGTGATGTAATAACTGCCGTAGATGAAGAATCACCAAACGATGCTGCTAGTATATTTTATGATTTACTTAAAGATGCTGATGAGCCACTTTGGAATGGTTGTGAGAGTCACACTATCTTGTCTGCAGTTCTTCAACTAATGAATTTGAAGTCCGAGTATAATTTGAGTCAATCATGTTTTGACCGTTTGTGCATGATTGTGAAGAGCATGTTGCCTAAAGATGAGAAATTGCCACAAAATTTCTATCGTGCAAAAGTTATGGTCAACGCTCTAGGTATGGGTTACAAAAAGATTGATGCTTGTCCAAATCACTGCATGTATTTCAAGGAGCAGGAAAACGACATATCATGCCCGTCATGTGGGCATCCTCGGTTCAAGCCAAAGACAAGAGGCAATGGTAGCACGAGATCAAAGGAAGTTTCATACAAGTCGCTCTGCTACTTTCCTATCACTCCTAGATTGCAGCGATTGTATATGTCTTCAAAGACAGCTAAACACATAAGATGACATGCAAATAAAGTTCGACACGATGAAAACAAGATCACGCATCCTGTTGACGCTGAAGCTTGGAAGCACTTTGATCGTACTCATCAGAACTTCGCAATGGAAGTGCGAAATGTTAGACTCGGTCTATGTACAGATGGATTTAATCCATTTGGGGGTAGATCAACTCCATACTCATGCTGGCCAGTATTTGTAACTTCATACAACCTTCCACCAAGCTTGTGTATGAAACGTCCAAAACTTTTCTTGTCTCTGTTGATCCCTGGTCCGACCTCACCTGGCCAAAATCTTGATGTATATCTAAGGCCATTGATTGATGAATTAAAAGTACTGTGGGATGACGGTGTTACCACGTATGATGCCCACAAAAAACAAAATTTCAACATGAAGGCCGCTGTTCTATGGACAATCAGTGACTTCCCTGCATATGGTATGTTATCTGGTTGGAGCACACATGGGAGGTTGGCTTGTCCGTACTGCATGAAGGATTCCAAAGCTTTTAGATTGAGGCATGGAAAGAAGCCTTGCTGGTTTGATTGTCATCGTCGATTTCTACCCAGCGATCATCCGTTCCGACGTCAAAAGAATGCATTTAAAGCAGGCACAACTGAAACGGAAGGTCCATCCTCAAGATTGTCTGGCATAGAGATTCTAAGAAGATTGCGATACTTTCCAGATGTATTAACAGATGCCCGCAGTCCTACACTCTTCCGTGGATTTAGGAAAGATCACAATTGGACGAAAAAATCTATTTTTTGGGAACTACCGTATTGGCCGACCCTATTGATACGACATAATTTGGATGTGATGCATGTAGAGAAAAATGTGTTTGATAATGTGTTCAATACAGTAATGAATATTAAAGGAAAAATGAAGGATAATCTGAAGGCCCGTATGGATTTAAAATTAATATGTAAAAGACCAGAATTGGAACTCAAAGAGTATAATGGCAAAGTACTGAAACCAAAGGCGAAGTACGTGCTCGGACCTGATCAAATAAAACATGTATGTCAATGGTTGAGACAACTGAGATTTCCATATGGATATGTCTCTAACATTGCTCGGGCTGTGAAGATTGACGATGGACAGTTATATGGGTTGAAGAGCCATGATTGTCATATCTTTATGCAACGATTGATACCCCTAGCATTCCATGATATGTTAGACAAACCTATATGGGGGGTATTGTCTGAGTTGAGCGGATTTTTTAGAACATTGTGCGCACGGGAGGTCGTTGTATCAGATGTAAAGAATCTCGAGGACTCTGTCATCACCACTGTTTGTCTGTTATAAAAGATATTTTCGTCAGCATTTTTTGATGTTATGGAACATTTGATCATACATCTGCCATATGAACTAAGGGTTGGTGGCCCTGTGCAATATCGATGGATGTACCCATTTGAAAGGTATATGTTTTTTTATATTTGTCTCTTTAGTGACAGATATTTAAAATTTGAAATATATATTCTTGTCAGATGCATGTTCGACCTAAAAAAAAGGTTCGTAATAAAGCAAGAGTAGAAGGCTCTATTTGTGAGGCGTACACTTTAGAAGAGATTTCAAATTTCTCATCTATGTACTTCGAACCTCATATTCCAACACGTTACACATGCCCGCCTCGTAACGATGATGGAGAACAAGTAACTGTAGCTGACAAGTTGTCGATATTTCAACCACTTGGGCATGCATTTGGTAGTTGCCGATCAAGGCTATTGACAGATCGAGAGCAAGATGCAGCACACATCTATATTCTTTTTAATTGCTCAGCGATCGACCCATACATCGAGTAAGTATATGTATATGCAACTCAATTATAAATCCTTTTATGTTCTATATGTGGATACATAGCTCAGTAATATAAGTATTTGTGGTTTGTAGACGATTTGATCTGGAGTTGCAAAACGAAGTTTCACATCTCACTGATGCAGAAGTACAAAAAGAACGTGAAACTAAGTTTGTGGAGTGGTTGAAACAGTTGGTAAAGAAGCTAACATAAATTTTGTACTTATAAACAACACTAAGTTACTTAATTGATCGTGATCACAATCATTGTTTATGTTTGTGCGTAGGTTCGCAATGGTGATGTTAAAGATCAAGGAATATGTGATTTAGAAAATGGTCCGACCAAAGTTGTGCAATGCTACAACGAGTATATCGTAAATGGTTATCGATTCCATACAAAAGACTACGGTATAAACAAATCAACGATAAATAGTGGCGTGTGTGTCAAGGGTAGCAGCTACGGTGAAAATGAACATGATTACTACGGTGTTATAGAGGAAATAATGGAGTTGACTTACTTAGGCATGAATAACAGGGTTACGATATTCAAGTGTCATTGGTTTGATCCAATTGCAACAAGACTCGACAAAGCTTCAGGCTTTGTGGAGGTGAATCATAAATCCAGGTTTGGAACATATGAACCATTCATATTAGCCTCGCAAGCTCAACAAGTTTATTATACTTCATATCCGAGTATAAAAAAGTCAGATAGAAATGAATGGTGGGCAGTTTGCAAGGTGAAATCCAAACTATACCCCGAGTATGATCAGTTACAGGAAGATGAGTTAGCCGAAGACAGTGATTACTATCAATCAGATGATGTCTATGACTTCGCTTATGGTCACGATGTTGCGCATGATATGCATGTCATATCTCCATTGGCCGATGAAACATTCATAGAGGAATGTGATCCAAATGATGTACCAAGAGGATGGGCAAACAATGAAGAAGAAGAAGAAGAAGAAAAAAGTCAAACTAGTGACGAGGAAGAATTCTCAAGCTAGTGAGCAAAATCTTATACTACAAACCTCTATTTAAATGCATTGTAATACTTGATGTGAGTTGTATTGCAATACTTGGTGTGAATGATCATAAATTTTATTTGAATGTATTGTAATACTTGATACGAATGATTCGAATGCATTGTAATACTTGATATGAATGATTTCAATTATCTGAATGTATTATAATTTATGCAATTAACGAATGATTTGAACTAGTGCAATACTTGATGCCAATGATTTGAATTATTTGAATGCATTGCAATGCTTGATGTGAATGACTTGATTGCATTGTAATACTTGATGTGAATGATTTCAATTATCTGAATGTATTATAATTTATGCATTTAACGAATGATTTGAATTAGTGCAATATTTGATGCCAATGATTTGAATTATTTGAATGCATTGCAATGCTTGATGTGAATGACTTGATTGCATTGTAATACTTGATGTGAATGATTTCAATTATCTGAATGTATTATAATTTATGCATTTAACGAATGATTTGAATTAGTGCAATATTTGATGCCAATGATTTGAATTATTTGAATGCATTGCAATGCTTGATGTGAATGACTTGATTGCATTGTAATACTTGATGTGAATTATTTGAATTATCTGAATGTATTATAATTTATGCAATTAACGAATGATTTGAATTAGTGCAATACTTGATGCCAATGATTTGAATTATTTGAATGCATTGCAATGCTTGATGTGAATGACTTGATTGCATTGTAATACTTGATGTGAATTATTTGAATGTATTGTATGACATATGTTATTTGTTAGAATATGGTTCGTGGAGGTTATAGTGGTCGCTCATCGAGTAGTAGCCAGACTCAGCCTTAATCTTCACAGGCTCCTGTGATAGGTATATCATATAACTAATTAGATGCTTGATTAGTTCAAATGCACATTCTGAGAATTTCTAATGTATTTTTTTACAGATGATGTTGCGCATGTACACGACCCACCTACACCAGTTGATCACACAAGTCAACAGCCAACACAGGAAACAAGGTCTTCTCAGGCTGGCACAACAGTGTATATCGATAATCGACCGTAAGTATTTTGTTTTAAATTATTGCATATCTTTTAAATATTTTATATTGATATTTACTGTGTAACAATTCATGTGCAGCACGAGGTTTGAGCCACAAGAAGTAGTACGGGAGATTAGGAATTCACTTCTTCAACATCTACCAGGACCAGTTGCTTAATGGAAAGAGTACCCAAAGGAGGTGTTAGACAGATTGTGGTCCTCATTCATGGTATACAGTTGTTCCTCATAGTTAATGTATTTCATATTTAATTTATTTAAGCAATGTCTACTAACTTTCTGAAAATATTTGTAGGCTTCAAATCGCTTCGCAACTACGGTGGAAGAAAATGATGCAAGGAAGGTATGGCAGAAGGTGGTTGCCAATCGATTTGCAGACATGCTGCACACTATGAAGACTGCAGCAAAAAAAACATCTGGCGTAGTAGATGATCCATTACTGTGGAAGAGCCATGATCCTATTACTATCAGGAGAGATTACTGGGATGAAATGTGCGATAAGTGGGCGGGAGATGCATTTAAAAATTGCTCTGCGAAGGCTTCACAAAATCGATCGAAGATGCCCGAAGCCCATCTACACACAGGTGGATCTAAGACATTTGGGAGCCACCTAAAGAAAATGGTAACTCATCAATATATAATATTAATTTTATAAGTATTGTTGCAAACTTGTGTACTAAATCTTTTGTCATTTAACTTCGCAGGAAGCAGAAAAAGGAGGCAGTGTACCATATAAGGATGTGTTTGTAGAAACACATAAACGGAAGACCACAGGAGTCTTCGTATCAGAGAAGGCGAGAACGACAACGGTATGTATTAATTCTATTAATAATCATTGCAATATATATGCAAGTTATCATAATGTTATCATTAATTATTAATGAATACTTTAAACATTATTTTGTAGGAGGCATATGAGCAACAGATGGTAGAGCGATATGGCGAAGACGCTACTCAGCATCCATCATTTGATCCTACAGCATGGGTGACTGCAGCAGGTGAACCCAAAAAAGGTCGCGTGTTCGGGTTTGGGAGTAATATGAACACTTCACCAGTTATTGGTTCTTTCAGTTACGGCTCACCGACTTCTTGCGCCGACATAAGCTCCAAGCAGCTGACTATTCTTTCTGGTGATGATGTACGCGAGATCATTAATGAATCACTGAATAACTACTTTCAATACACCGTCGCCCCCTTTCTCCGAAATGAGATCAAGGCCGCTGTTCAGGATAGGGGATCTTCGATTCCAGGTCCCTCTCAGGTATAATCACATATTCAGTTTTTTGACTGCCTTAGAGCACATATGAGCATGCTATATTCACATATTCAATTTTTTGACTGCCTTAGCACATATATGAGCATGATCGAATCACATATATAGTTTTTTGCCTGCCTTAAAGCACATCTGAGCATGGTAGAATCACATATAGAGTTTTTTTAGATGCCTTAGAACACATATGAACATGCTATAATCACATATTCAATTTTTTGACTGCCTTAGAACATATATGAACATGTTATATATCATTTATTATAGAATCACATATAAATTTTTTGGCTTTGCCTGCCTTAGAGCACATATGAGCATGCTATATTCACATATTCAATTTTTTTACTGCCTTAGCACACATATGAGCATGATAGAATCACACACATATATATATATAACTTTTTGTTTGTCTTAGAGCACATATGAGCATGATAGAATCACATATAAAGTTTTTTTGACTGCATTATAACACATATGAGCATGCTATAATCACATATTCAGTTTTTTGACTGCCTAAGAACACATATGAGCATATTATAATCACATATTCAGTTTTTTTACTGTCTTAGCACACATGTGAGCATGCTATAATAACATATAGAGTTTTTTTACTGCCTTAGAACATATATGAACATGTTATATATCATTTATGATAGAATCACATATAAAAATTTTGGCTTTGCCTGCCTTAGAGCACATATGAGCATGCTATATTCACATATTCAATTTTTTTACTGCCTTAGCACACATACGAGCATGATCGAATCACATATATAGTTTTTTGCCTGCCTTAAAGCACATCTGAGCATGGTAGAATCACATATAGAGTTTTTTTAGATGCCTTAGAACACATATGAACATGCTATAATCACATATTCAATTTTTTGACTGCCTTAGAGCACATATGAGCATGATAGAATCACATATAGAGTTTTTTTATTGCCTTAGATCACACATGAGCACATGATAGAATCACATATAGTGTGTAATTTATTTCATTATATTTTGTTTATCAATATTGACTGTTCTTTTCTTGTGTAGGCTGCTAGCGATAATCAGGGTAGTGGAGCTGAAGGGACAGATAAAGACAATGAACAAGAAGACGCACAAAATCTTGGCGATGATTAGAGGACTGTGTTGAAGAAGTTCTATTTTTTTTATTTTTCCTAATTATAATTGTTGGATTGTAAATAATTAAACTTTTTAATTTTAAGGTGGAACGATTAATTGTTGTAGATTCTTGTTATATGAATTTTTTTTTGTGGTTTATTTTTTATTTACAGGAAATATAAATTATACAGGAAATAGAAATTGTACAGTTCTCGGTAATTAATTTTCAAATAATTTTTTTTTAATTTTTTTTTCGTGTTTGCGACGGATTAGCGACGGAACCATCCGTCGCTATTCATATTAATATAGCGACGGCATAGCGACGGAAGTAAATCCGTCGCCAAGCGGTGGTCGACGTTGAGTACCGGCGGATTGGCGACGGAATATAGCGCTCGTTATTCCGTCGCAATTAGCGACGGACCTGGCGACGGAATAATTCCGTCGCCAGTTAGCGTCGAAATATTCGCGATGTAAGCATATTGTCGCCTCGTTGTCGCTAATCCGTCGCTAACCATGTTAGCGACGGATTAGCGACGGAATGTGGTCGTCGCTAATCTACTGCTTTGTTGTAGTGTATGGAGTGTGTGCATGAATTGTGGGTCAAATCTTGATTGAATTCACAAGGTCCTAATGAAGCCTTGTTAGAGTTCTCAAGATCTTGATCATTGATCTCTTGAGTGTGGTGTGTAGCTAAGATCCTGCTATTGTTCTTGCTATTTACCTTGTTTTGCTGTGATTTGGAGTGTAGAGAAGAACTGAAAGTCGTGTTTGGGTGCCATATCTTGTTTGGAGGTTCAATGGCTAAGTTCTTGATTTTATAAGAGTGCTAACTCATCATAGCCTAGTCCAGAACATTTCTTATTTTGGGTCAGATTAAAAATTTTGGATCTCAAAATTAGATAGCAATTACTTTAGTTTGTCAACTTGTTGTCTTCCAATTTTTCAGATTTTTAGACAGCTATGCTAAGTTTGACTCTCAAATTTTTACTGCTCCATACACATGTTAGCTACATACTACTATCGAATGTTTAGTATTTTTAAACATCTGTGATCTTAGATAATTTTTTTATGGTGAAACCTATTTTTCAAGACTATGTAAAACTTGAATCTATACAACTCTGAAGAATTAGTCCAATTCAAAAAAAATCATATCCCTTAAATTACTTGGAATATGAACCTAAATTTTTTACTGAAGTTTTGTACATGTGTTGAATTCATACCCTCCAAATTTGAGAAATTTTGGACACCTTTGCTTAATTAAAAATTATGCATTAAAGTTTGTTATTACCCAACTATTACAAAACCAAGCTTTGACTGAAATTAACCTAATCCCTGCAATACTCCAATTGGCCTAAACAAAACCCCAATATAGTTAAGTGCAGAAAATTTAGTTCAAGAGTTTATTTGGGGCAATGAAAAATCCAAGGCAGTTGTATAAATTACTTTGGAAATTATGCATGCAGTTGTGTTCACTTCTAGAAAAAACGTCTACTATAAATTAGGGTACCTCATTCAAGAGCCTTAGAGTTGGGTACGCAAATCAAAAGAATTTGTCAAATCATTGACACTCTAGTTATCATTGGAGTTGAAGAGGAAGAAGCAACACCTAAAAAAATTGCAGGTAGCATTAAGAAAATTCTAGATTTATGAATGGTGCAGTGGACCAATCTTGCACTATAGTTCCTACTCAAAGCCTGTATGAAATTGAAAAAGGAGATGATGAGATACAATGTGATGGTAATTTCAGCTTATGAAGTAGAAGAATTGGATTGCATCTTGTCTAAGTTATAAGAGGTTTTTGAAAAATCAAATTATGAAAATGAAGCACATATTACAAAGGTGAAAAAAAGGAAATGAAAAAGAGGACTTGGATGATGAAACAAATGATGCACATAAAAAAGGTGCAAAATTTGTGGTCTCAAAAATGCTAAATTCACAAGGAGAAAAGAAGGATGACTAAGAAATGCAAAGGTGTTGCATGTGATGTGATTGTTAGGGAATGACCCTTTGATCTGGCGATGGATTGAAGAAACAAACACGAAAAAGCAAAAAGAGAAAAAACAACTACACATGACGTGGTTTAACAAGAATTGCCTACGTCCACGACTGCATTGAGGCTTCTTCTTTATTGATTGTAATGCAGAATAAAGAAGACAAATGCCTCCTTAAATAGGAGTCTACAAATTTTACAAGGAGTCTAACAATGTTGCTAGATATAGCAAAGATTCTACAAGTATAGTTGGACTATACAAGGAGTCTAGGATAAAATTACAAAAATACCTTTTAAAAAATTTGCTGCAAAAATTTAAAATTTATATTAAGGTAGGAAACATGCTCCACACTCCAACACTAATGATGCATGCATTGCTATCTAAGAGGAGCATATGGAAATAAGAGCCATTTTTTTTTACAAAAACAAGCATTGCCCTAAGTTGAATAGAGAAAGGTTGGAGTTGTAAGGAATGGAATGCAAGGTCCCACAAAATTTCCATGATATGAGAAATAATAAAGATAACGCTTGCCAAGTGTTAGCATGAAAAATTCAGATGGTTGTGCAGTCATGGAATGATGTAACAGTCGACAAAGAAGGGTGCAAATAGGCTACCCATCAATACTTTCATGTGTAATAGCAAAAGCTTCTCAGTACAAGCCTGCAACAATCAAAATACAGAAATTAGGTCGTTGATTGTTACAAAAAAGAGATCAAAGAGAGTTTAAGCAAATTAGATGTAAAGTGAATTTGTGCAATCTTGTAGATGAGGTGGTTATAGCACGATAGTTTGTGCAATCTTGTATATCACCCTTATTCTTATATATAGGCACCAAAGTACTCTTTCTCCACTCATTAGACATCTTATTTGTCCGCTAAATCTTGTTAAAAAGATTTGTCAACCATTTTAAACCTTTCTCTCCCAAGCATTTCCAAGCCTCGATAGGTATACCATCTGGGCCAACTGCCCTTCTTGATTTCATTTTCTTCAAAGCCTCTGCAATTTCTTTCTTTTGAATCTTGCGCATGAAGTCACGATTCATCTCCTGAAAAGGAATGGACAAGTCTCCAAGATCTTGAGCATGACTTTCATTAAATAGCTTATCAAAATAATATTTTCATCTCTCCTTAATCTCCTCATCTTTGACTAAAACCCTTTGCGTTTCATCTTTGATACATCTAACCATACCCAGATCCCTCGATTTCCTATCTCTTATCTTTGCAAGCCTATAAATATCCTTTTTGCCCTCTTTGGTATCCAACTTGTCATAAACCTCCTTATATACCTTACCCCTCGCATTCCGAACTACTTTTTTAGCTTTCTTCTTTGCTATCATATACTTCTCCAAATTCTCATTATCACAACTCTTACTTAGATTTCTATAACACTCTCTTTTAACCTTAATAGCTAATTTGACATCCTCGTTCCACCACAATGTATCCTTACCTAGCGGTGCACCGCCTTTAGACTCACCCAATACCTCCTTAGCCACCTTTCTCATGCCACCCGCTATCTTATTCCACATTGATTCTGAATCCTCCTCAAGACACTAATCAACTTCCTTAACAACCTGCTCTACAAACATTCCTTGTTTGGCTCCTTTTAGTGTCCACCACTTAATTCTAGGATCTATACTATGTCTATCCCTTTTGCGGCATTGTCTAATTCTAAGATCTAAAATTAAGACTCTATGTTGTGTAGCTACACTTTCTTCCGGTATAACCTTACAATCGATGCAACAACCCCTATCTCTCTTTCTAAGTAGGAAAAAATCTATCTGACTCGTATTAACCCCACTTTTAAATGTTACTAGATGAGACTCCCTCTTCCTAAACCAAGTGTTTGCTAAGATCATATTATAGGACAAACCAAAATCTAAAATCCTTTCTCCACTTTTGTTTATTTCTCCTATACCATAGCCTCCATGGATACTCTCAAATCCATCCCTACTAATACCTACATGCCCATTAAGGTCACCGCCGATGAAAAGCCTTTCTCCATAAGATATCCCTTGTACTACTCCATCTAAATCTTCCCAAAATTAATGCTTAATGGAATCATCTAAACCTACTTGAGGTGCATAAACACTAATAATATTAATAATCTCCGAACCTACTACTAATTAAGTAAAATCCTATCACCCTTCCTACGGACCTCTACTACATTATCTATAAACTCACGACTCATAACAATCCCTACTCCATTCCTATTCCTATTTATTCCTGTATACCAAATCTTATATCCCCAAGGTTCTATCACTTTTGATTTCTCACCTACCCATTTGGTCTCTTGTAAATATAAAACATCAATCTTTCTCCTACACATAACACCTACTAACTCTACCAACTTACTAGTTAAAGATCCTATGTTCCAAGTGGCTAACCTAATTTTATGGTCTTGGACTAACTTCTTTACCCCCACCCGTCCAACAAAGTGAGGGAACCCTTGCCTATTTGACATCACACCCGGGCGCCGGTATGACGCGTCGCTTCCGAGCGACGACCTAGCAACCCTTGCCCATTTATCACTGCCTCCGGGCCTATAGAGTACAGCACGTCGCTCAATAGGGAATGCCCCAACAAAATTCTCATATTGGTTCATATTCATAGGGTATGACTAAGTTTTTATGTTGGCTGTCACAGGCCTACTGCAACCCTCCTCCTTTATCCGGGCTTGGGACCGACAGTGTATAACTAAACAGTTATACACAGGCGGAGTTAAAAATCTAAAAAAATAATAAAAAGGATAAAAGGATTGGTGTGTTAGCTTTCCAACACTACCAAGACCGCCTTGATCTTATGAGCGATTTGGGAGAAACACTATCTTTAAGATAGACTTTTCTTATGTATCACACCATGTAATTAAAAGGTAGATTAAAAAAAAAATATTTCAGACCTCACAAAGTTCGCATAAAATTAGGCAAAAAATGACTAATATTTGTAAAGATGAGGAAGTCCATATAAAATATAGGCAAGGATAAGGAAGTTTACATATATTTTATGCAAGGATAAGGAAGTCCACATATTTTATGTGGATTTCGTGAGGTCTTCCTCATAAAATATATGTGAACTTCCTCATCTTCACAAAAAAATATATGCGAACTTCCTCATCCTTACATAAAATATATGCAGACTTCCTTATCCTTGTAAAAAACTATATGCAAACTTCCTCATCCTCGCACAAAATATGTGTGAACTTCCTCATCCTCGCATAAAACATGTGTACTTCCTCATCCTCGCAAAAAATATATGCGAACTACATGAGGACACAAGGAAGCTCTCCCAATTTTGATGGCTAAACTTATCTAGCTGGCAAACCCTAATCTTTTATGGCAAAACATTTCCATTGACTTTATCTTTGCACTCTCGTAAGTTGATGGATTCAACTTAATTTTTATGGTGGTAAACAAGTGTTCAAAGTATGACATCTTTGTTCATGCTCCACCTACTTGCACTACTGATCACGTCACCCAGCTCTTCATGAAGAACATAATCAAGTACTTGAGATTACCAAAAGACATTGTTAGTGATCATGATTTTTGCTTCACTGGCAGATTATGGACCAAGGTGTTAAGGTTGTTGGGGTTGGAACATCATTTCTCTACAATATTCCATCCACAAACAGATGGTAGGTCGGATGAATCAAGGCACTTCTTGAAGACTATTTGAGACATTTTGTCAATGTCAACCAGAGAGTTTGAGTGCAACTACTAGGCGTTTCCCAATTAAACTATAACTTGCAAAAAGTGAGTCATTCGATCACAACCCCTTTAAGCTGACTACCAGTCAGTAACCCTTGACACCTCAAAGCCAAGCCTGGACAGGTCTCTTACTCCAGGGGTGGTTTCTCCAACCTTTCAAGGAAAAAGCATTAAAGTTAGGTGACGACTTGAATAAAATAGTTTCAACTTATAGTTGATAGCATAAATACTGGCTATTTTAACTTAGATAGGCAATCACTATTTAAAATTAAGGGAAGACTCCACAAAGACACGAAAGGCATCTGGACATCCATGTGTTAGGTTTGGCACTTTGAAGCCCTAACCCAACGCATTATAGTTTTCAAAATCATAACTTTGCTAAGCATTATCTTTTTTATCAATATTTTCAACTAAATAATTCTTTTCTAGAGAGTTTGAAGAAATCGTATGTTCTTGACCATCCAAACATATTCATGGTGACAAGTTAATAGCTTAATATCATGAAATCATATGTTTCTAGAGAGGAATAAACAAAGAAAGTGACTGAAGCCAATCAGTTACCTTACCTTTATTTGATGTATAAATAAAACAGACCTTTTCCCTCAGCAATAGCTGATGTAGACATAAACTATCATGATAAAGTTGTGTGACATTTTTATTTTAATGATAATATTGCAATCTTTTGAGAATAAACAAATAAAGTGAGTGAAGCCAATCAACTACTTTACCTTTATTTGATGTATAAATAAAATAGACCTTTTCCCTTAGTAATATAGCTGATATAAACATAAACTATCATGATAAAATTGTGACATTTTTATTTTAATGATAATATTGCAATCTTTTTAGAATAATAACATGGTATTTTGATTGTTTAAAATGGTTACCAAAATATCACTTTTTCATATTATTTTCAAAATATCACCCACCATGAGTGGCATCCAGCATTACCAATGAGAAGACTGCAATGACCTATGGAATTCAACAAAACCCTACGCTAATCAGCGGTTCTAAACCAACACTTTTAATCAGAATTTTCAAAGTCTGATAGAATATATATATTTGCTATTGTCTACTGTATGTACAATCATAGTGACAAAAGTTAAAAACAGCAAAATATCAGCAGTAAAAAATTCACAAGAAACGTTCAGCATGGTTTGTTTGCTAGGCTCACAGGAAAAACTCTCCTTGCCCACTAGTTCGTCCATGATTGGCTGGAAAAAATAGAACTTGTGAAGGAATTCCTGCGAAAGCCAGTCATACGCATGAAGAAATGATAAAATCTAAAGCATTGACGGTTGGCAACCAAGTTATAGTGAAACTCAACACAAATCAGATTTGTGCCTATTGCAAGCTACATAAGGGTCTCGTTTGCAAGTGTGAAGACCCCTTTACTATTGTGAAGAAGGTAGGAAATCTCACATACAAGCTTGATCTTCCCTCGCACTTCAACTTGCATTCAGTCTTTTATGTTACTCAACTCAAGCCCTTCTACATTGCTGATAAAGACCCAAGCAGAAGCCCATGCATCATTCAACACCGCTCATAACCATATGTGTTAGAGAAGTTGACTACATTCATAATCATCACAAAAACACGTGCAATGGCTACAATGAGTTTTCTAGTCAAATGGAAGGGTCTCCTCAAAGCATAAGCAACTTGGGAGGACACAATGAAGCTCTCCCAATTTTGAGCAAAGATTGATGAGTAACTCAATCAACAATAGTTGTCATCGAGGGAAATGCCGAATTTGGTGGGGGAGAATGTTGCATGCATGAGTGCCCAATCATGGCTTGGACGTGTGCAAAGTGCCTTCCATACCTATGGGCAGGGTCTGGGAGTTCTGTCGAGCACCAAAACAACCCCGATAGGCCTATTGACAACCCACAAAGTTTCCCCGAGACCCTTTGTTTGTACTACATGTTTTGGCACTTGAGTGCCGCACTATAGCTAAGTTGTTTTGTGTTTTTTTATCCCTTGTTATTCCCTATTGAAATCTTTGCACGACTCAATGAGCCATTTTGGTCTTGTAACTAGCTTAGGGGAGTAGTAGTGCCCATGAGCTCCTTGTCAGCATGCATGGTACCACTCTTGGCTAGGAGAAGACACTTTCTTGAAAAATTTTATGGTTCCTCAAGTCTTTTTTAGGTTTCTCATATTCATGGGGGATAACACTGTTAATACCTATAGATGGGACTCTTTGGTTAGTAGAGATTCCCTCGAAGGCCCACTGTCCAAGAACGTCTCATTGTTGCCGCCTCTTGTAAGTGTTTTCTGGCTTGCCTTTCAATACAATTTGCTTTCTTGACACAATGCCTTTGTCTCTATTCCATTGCTATTGCATTTTGGTGTCTTGTGTGTATTGTTGCTTGTCTTCTTTACGGTTGCTCATGCATCCTTGCTTCATTGGTGCCACACTGCACTACACTTTGGTGATTGCGTGTCACACCACATCGCCTTTGTAGCTCTGTGTGTGGCCGTCCCTTCCGAGTATCATTGTTGCTACTATGCCCTCAAGTCCCACACCTCATTAGGCCTCTCAAGTGTTTTGGCACTGATTAGTCATTCGCTCCCACACAGTGGCCTTCTATCGTTGCTTATGCATAATGGTGCCCATGCACCACACCACGTCTCTCCCAAGAATTCATCGGTATACGCCCCACTACTCATCAATATGTTAGCCCTACACTTAATGTTCTGTTGGGTCAGGATGGTGGGGCTAGATTAGTGGAGTCGCACCAAGAGCCAAAAATATTTCTGATATGTTGAAAATCTTTCAATATTTTTTGTGGGATTTTCAGAGGCCATGAAGATCCTGACATTATTGTAAGATTTTTAATATCTTGCCTAACATATCATGAATTTTATAGTTTTAAACGTTGAAATATTAATGGTAGCCAATCCAAAAAACTATTCATGTTTAATAGGTCTAAAGATTATCATATTCTAGATTCTAGCAATGGACCTATTCACGTAGTTGCTATATATATATATATGTATATATATATATATATAGAGAGAGAGAGAGAGTCTTTTACTGTTGTAATTTTTTGTGGTATTTCTGTATTCCCAACAAGAATGAGAGAGAGAGAGGGAGCCGAAACATGATTTCAACATAGCCACATAAAGGGTCAACAGAGTTGAACCCAAAGAGAACAAAAGCAGAAAAGCAAAAACAGAACAGAAACAAGCAGAAGCAAAACAAACAAAAAACAAGCAGCTCACGAGGAGCCGCAAAACCGATAAGGCCCAAAGGGAGCAAAGCGACAACAGGAGGAGACGTTAGATCGGGAAGATGAATATGCAGAATCGCATAAACATCCACTAGGATTTTTTGTGCAAGATGATTAATGTCGACCAAAGATTTCCAAAAAAGGGCATCGTTGCACGCCATCCAAACAAACCACCAAGTGGTAAACAACCATGACCTCCAGATTAACCGCCACCACTTGCTGCGCCGAAGGCAGACCGAACCCAAGATGAGGTCTAGCGTAAAGAACTCCTCCTTAACCAGGACCTCCGGGTGCCTCCAAGTCCTATGAAAGATCTCCACAAAGGTAGGACAAGATCAGAAGAGGTGGAATGAGGTGTCAACTATTTATGGTGGCCATCACATATTTCTTTCTAAAAACAATCAGCGAATCAGTCGATTCAGAATTGAATCGAAACACTTTGAATCAGACTTTTAAAATTTTCTTATTTTTACAAAAGTTTGAAGAATATTAAAAATCAGAAAGTTCAAAAATTCAAAAAAATGTATGAAAATACAGAAATAAATGAAATGATTACTTGTAGGTTGGGGTGTCAACGAGTCGGGTTTACCCAAACCAAACCCTATAGGTTCTAGGTATGGTGACAAAGAAAAAGACCTGGGTCTGGACCCGAAGGTCCAAGTAATACATGGACCTAGGTATAGTTTTTGATTTTTTATACCAGACTCGGACCCGACCTGAGTTCTGATTAAGACTTATAATTTTTCAATGTAAAAATGACAAAAAATATTATTTTACCGGGTATGATCCGGGTCTGGTTCATGTAGTTCTTATTGAGTTTGAGTATGGTTTCTCTTATAGTAGACCCGATTAGACCTATGTCCGGACCCGATACCATCCCCGAAAATCTGGTTCAAGTCAGGTTTCACCTACGTCCAAACCAAACCCGACCTATTGACACCCCAGGTCCAATCAAATTCTAAAATATGCATTTAATGACTAAACAAAGAAACAGCCAATACATATTATAATTATTATAAAAAATAAAAAAAATAAAAAATGATTCAGCTGATTCTCACAAAAGACAGTGAAGAACTGATTTGATTCGAATTGGCAGATTTAAATCTATTCTGACAACATTGGTTCCAACAACCCACAAAATAGTACCATTTTTAGTGAGTTCTTTGTCCTCTCAGAGAACCCAACGTGATAACTGGTGTACATCCAGAAACCATAGAGTCATAGACAATATTTTTTAGTTATCAATTAGCCAATAGCTATTAAACTCCATGTGATTTTAGGGTCCCAAGTTGATAATGAGAAAAACCATTATCTTTTTTTTTTGGTTTTTTGGTTTTGGTTTTTCACCGGAAAAAACTGCATCTGGGATTGAAGACCTAGTCGCGTTGACTCAGCCTGCCATACCTACGGTCATCAGCTTAGAGGCATAAAACTCCGAGCCTAGGGATCGAGCCCCCAAGGCCACCCATATTTCCTTTTAATGAATCATTGAACAATTCAGTGATTTGATTTTTTGTGAAAATCATTGTATTATTCAAAAAAATTTATGTTGCACATATTAATCAACATTCAATTGATTGATCCAAGGATATCCATAATCAACATTTGTCTAAGTCACTCCATTTCTTTTTATCGAAGTCTCTTCAGTGCTTCTCAATTAGCAAGTCTTAACTACAATACTATCTAGAGTGGAGTATAGCTGCCTGCAACCAAAAGCCATTGAACAACTGTGGATGTGTGAGTGACACCCTTCAAATGAAAAAAAAAAAATTATAATGCTTATATTTTACATGCTGATGGCCTCCAATGAAACATGCCACATGCTGAGGGCTTCCAATGAAAAGAAAAATGAAGAAATATGGGCCTCCAATGAAATATGCCTCCCTACCACTAGGCATATTTCATTGGAGGCCCATATTTCTCCATATTTTTTTTCATTGGAGGCCGTCAGCATGTGACATGTTTCATTGGAGGCCATCAGCATGTAAAATATAAGCATTATAAATTTTTTTGGTATAACCATAGTTATCTTGTTAATATGGTGTGAAACTAACCATGGTTAAATGTCGTGTAAAATGACTACTTTGCACTTCCTATACGTTTTCACCCAAAACCCTCTGCAATACTTAACCCTCCTTTCATAAGAGATGAGCTCTCCCCAATCCAGCAATCTCTCTCTCTCTCTCTCTCTCTCTCTCTCTCTCTCTTTCTTGTCTGTTAATGCTTACCAAAACAATCACCATAATGATATTTACTTATGTTTGCCAAGGTTTTAAAGCCCCTCATTGGAGCTACCAGATTGCTGGATTGGGGAGAGCTCATCTGTTATGGAAGAAGGGTTAAGTATTGCAGAAGGGTTTGGTTGAAAACGTATAGGAAGTGCAAAATAGTCATTTTACATGACATTTAACCATGGTTAGTTTCACACCATGTTAACAAGATGACCATTTTGCACTAAAGGTGAAAAAGGCAGGGACCAATTTGCAAAATCACATAGAGCGAGGACTGATTTGCAAATTGCTGAAAAGGCAGGAACTATTTTGAGAAAAACCCCTAAAAATAAAAATAAAAATAAGCAGAGATTCACCACTGGAACTCAACCAAAGGTTGCTAGGTCTGTTGGGAATGTCACTTGAATTTGGTAAAAGAAATAGACGAGAAAATTAATTATTAGTGTGGAAAAAAAAGGAAAGGATAATTTACATATAGGCAGCTAACATATGGCAAGTTTATAATTTACATATATATAGGTAGCTAACAAAGTGGAGGATCTGATCTCCGTTCACGTTTTTTTTGCAGTCTCTTCCCCTTATCTAGTGAAAGGTTTTGGTTCTGCAGGTGAGATTTTGTTTTACAATCAGTTGTCTTGATGTTACAAAAAGGCTATGTTTTCTTTCATTTCTGTCCCATTTTTTACAGCAGTTGTTCCAAAGTGTTATTGATATCCATACGGATTTAAATTGGACCATAAAATTACATCCAAAATGAAGAAGACGCACACTATCTGCAGCCTACAACAGCACTTTGCACATCACCACACACAAGAAGACCCATACTATCTCCAACCTAAAAGATTGTGGTTTCACTCATTCATTTATAGCTGTCCAGCTAAATCCAAATAATTCTAGAAACGGTGAGTTAGATTTTGCTAAACAAAATTCAAACACAAGCAAACCTCATGTCTAGAATTTTTTTTGTAGCTAGTGAATGACCAATGTGTAGGGAGGAAGAAGAAACAGCTTACTATCTCTTTTGGAGATTTGTCTGTTTTCAAATTCACTTGGGCTGGCTTGGGGAGACTCAATGAGCGATTTGATGTCTAATGTTGAGGGGTTGACAAGCAGATTGCTTTCTCAGGATGTTATGCTGGACTAACGTTCAACATACTTGTGGGATTAGGGGTTTTGATGCTGCTTGGAGCCTGGTCTAATAGGCCTGGAGAATTCATAGTTCCAAGAGACAGCAGCATCATTTATATTATGGCTTTTCTTGTTTGTGGACTCATCTGTGCTCTCCTAATTTTGTCTAAGAATGACATGCATCCAAGTAAGCTGTTAGGAGTTGGTCTTATCATCCTATACTTGGTTTTCCTTTTCATTAGAGTTGGCAATTCAATGGGAGTTATATCACTAGCTGGACTGTAATGACATTTATGTGAAACATGGGAGTTAGTCTTATTACAGTTTTTGGCTTAAGCTTATACACAAGAAGCTGCACCAAGTAGTTACTTTTCCAGGACAGATTTGGGAGTTCATTTCGGTTGATATGTAGCTTATGGAGGAATGATGGTGCCTTGCAGATTTCATGTCTTACTGTAGTTTACTATATACTAATCACCACCCTTCATCTGGCATTGCAAAAGATCTTTTACTTCAAGAAGTACTTCTTCCATCTCTTTGGTGCTTTTCTGGATTTGGTGGGGATATGATAATCAGATTGTTGTTGCTTATATATATGGAAGAAAAAGGTTCTTGCATCTCATTGATTCTGCCATTTGTGTCATGACAATCAGTTTCATATAATATATCACAATTAGCATATGAAGACACATCCTGAGGAATTGCCAAGGATGGGTTTGGCTACTATGGTGTTAGTTTAAAGCGCCAATTAGAGTTAATTATATTCTTCGATTGGAGAACTCCAATAAAACACAAATCTACACTAGGAATATGTGAAGGTTTGCGGCATTCTTGGATGCGGCTTAATTATCAAAACTCCCAATGCAAGGATCACGTTTTACATGGTCAAACAAGAGAGTACCATCAATGATGAATAAACTTGATGGATTTCTTGTCACTTCAAATATGCTCCAAATACTACACGACATGTCTGCATTGGCAGACCCTATCTCGACATCCCATCATTCTTCGATTTGGCTCTCATGTGGTGGGAAGGGAGAACGACGGAATAGTGGTTTTCGAATGAAAAATTGGTGGACAAGGGAAACAATTTTTTTGGCTCTTATAGAGGAATGGTGGAACTCGGCTTCTAGTGGGGGTGGATGGGCTGCCAAGAGAATCAATGTCAAGCTTGGGTTTGTACGAAGTAAACTTATAGAATGGAGCAAAACAAGATGCTCAACATGGTTTAAAGATCATAATGAATGGGAGGAGCAATTGAAGGTGCTTCAATGGCGGGATGAGGAAGTTAGTGATGTAAAAATGACTTCAAATCTGAAAATTGAAAGACAAAAGCTTGTAGAATGTATTGGTGAAGGGAGGGGGAAAGAGTGTATTATATGGAAACAAAGAGAGAAAGCCCATTAGCTCAAATAAGAAGAGATGAATACTCATATCTTTCACTTATGCACTTCTACGATGCAAAAGGTGAATGATATTTCGTCCTTGGTGATTGATGGAACTAGAAGAGAAGGGTCCCTTATCCTACTTAGTGCCACTAAATTCTTCAAATCATGGTTTTCTAAGGTGGTGGTGGCAGATTACGATATTTCTAGCATGGGTTTCAAATCTATTAAGTGATGAGTTAAGAAGAAGCATCACTTGCGCTTTCACCTTGGAGGAGGTCAAAAATGTTATTTGGTCTCTTTCAAATAGCAAGACTCTGAGTATCAAAATTTTTAATGGGAATTTGTTAAAAATGACCTACAAATGATGGTGGAGTTTTATGCAAATGCCAAAATTCCAAGTGTCATGAGACGTTCAACCATTGTACTTATCCCGAAGGATCCGCAAGCGGAGGACATTTGAAGGTTTAGGCTTATTTCTTTATTCAGCATCACTTTTAAAATCATCTCCAAAATTTTGGCAACAAGAATCAAGGGTGTCATCGAACATCTCATCTCGGATAGGCAAAATGCATTTATTCCTGTCCAACTCCTTCATGATGCGTGTGTCATTCCAAATGAAACAATCCATTCCATCAAGTTCCAAGGTACGAAATCCTTCATTCTTAAAATTGATATCGAAAAGGCCTTTGATTCCTTAGATTTGAGGTTTTTGCTATGTTGCTTACAAAAGATGGGGTTGAAAGAGAAGTTGTGACATTGAATTAAGGGGTTGTTCTCTGCATCCTCGGTAGCAATTTCTCTTAATGGGAAAGGAGTGATTTTTTCAAACTAAAAAGGGGGTTGCGGCAAGGTGACCCTCTTTCTCCTCTTCTTTTTATCATGGCTATGAAAGCGCTTTTCGTGATGCTCTCTCATGCGGAAGAGGGGAGTCTCTTCAAGAGTTGAAAAATGTCAGCATCAATCTCTATCTCTCACCTACTCTTTGCGGCCATGGAAAAAAATATGTGGGCACTTTGGGTGATATTCAAATGCTTCTCCAAAAATTTTGACCTTCGTATGAACAAAGGAAAGTGTCAAATTATGGTGCTTAATGACCTTTTTGGAGACTCACAACGATTAGCTTCATCTATTTTTAATTGTGATTCTAAAACCTTACCAATGAAGTATCTTGGGCTTCCTCTTCACTTGGGTGTTTTTAGAGAATTTCATTGAAGTGTGGTTGAGGATAAGATTTGCCAAAAACTTCAATCTTGTGCCTCTCGATTGCTTTCTAAAGCAGGACAAGTTATTCTTGTTTGTTTTAACATCTCTTGTATAGTGTTACACTTCCTACAAGTCTTCAAGATCCCTAAGAAAGTTGAGAAAAGCATAAATGCATTGTTTCAAAATTTTATTTGGCAAGAGATGATTGAGAGAAAATCTAAATTGCCTCTTAATTGGTCTTTAGTCTCCCAACCTCTTTGAGTTAGGGAAAGTTTCAACCGTGCATACTAGTTAAATGACTATGGAGGATTTCTACTATAGAGGGACCAGTTAGTTTGATATTCTCGAAAAAATATGACTTTATGGGTTGGTCATGGAATTGGTCCAAAAATCATGTGGAAAAAGGGATCCAGGATTTGAAAAGGTTTGGAAGCTATTCTTTTTCAGCTGCGGTGGGAGAACTAAAAGATCGTGTTCTTCTTAAATGGCCGGACGGCCAAGCTGATTAGTTGGGGTCAATAAGGCCGGTGCTTGAACAGCTGGTTTGAGGTGTTCTATGTTTGTGTATCTAAAGCAATTTATGTTTGGGACGTGATATCTCATCAGTCCTCAAATCTTTCCATAGGCGATGTATACTTGTTTTTCTGGATTAATAATATTATTCTTTCTCTCTCTAAAAAAAAGTGTCAATTAGAGCAGGTGATATAAAAAGTTAAGACCCGACTCTGGTAAAATCCCCATTTTTAAATGGTTTAATATAAAATTTGCCAGATACTAATCGCATCTCAGACCTGACTCAAGTTTAGTTGATGAACTTCCAAACCCAAATAGGCCAGGCCTCATAAGATCCAAACTGGACCCAGCCAGCCTGGTTTCCACCTCATTGAGAGAGTCTTGGTTAGATACTTAAAGAGGAGCACACAAAAGTATCAAGCATGTGGGTTGATGGGTGGCCCTGTCATGACCAAGGGGTACTGTGCCACTTGGCCTGGTAGGTCTGGTAAACGAGCCGAATGAATCAAACATGAGGTGTTTAAGCTCTGTTCTTTCTTGTGTTTACTTGAGCTAAGCTCGAGCTAAAAGAGTGGAGTTCAAGCTAGCTAGTTTGCAGAACTAGTGCTAGAAGTAATAAGATTTGAACTCTAGACCTGTTGATCTGAGCTCAAGTTGGATCGTGTCAAAACCTATTACTTACAGGCTGAATTTTTTATTTTACACTACATTATGTGAGATAAGAAATATTTAAAGCATATTTATTATTACTTGACAAGCAGTGCAACTATTGTTCCTGTTCGACTTGCTGACCAATTATGAGTTCGAAACAAGCACTTTACAATCCGAACCATGAGTAGCTCAGCTTGTCGCATTTTCGAGTTGAGATCAAAGGAGCGACTAAGTGCCATGACTATGTGACATTAGCCAATCACATGACAACATTGCATGGGGTCCACAGCTACCAAGTAGCAGGCCCCACACAAAATGCTGTCATGTCAAATAGCCATGTTACTTAGCCTCCCTGATCCTAATCTTTACTTTGAAAGAGCCATTTTGGAGGGAAAGTGCTTCCCCAGGAAGGGAAGGAGGTATGAACTCATTTTGACAGAAAATTGTATTTTGCATTTATTATACAGGCCCCACATATATATATATTTCTCATAGTCATGTTTCACCTTTTGTAGGTAAGAGACCCTATTTCCTGTAAAAGAAGACCTCTTTCATAGGAAAGTGCATGAAACAAATTCTCCCTGTGGAGGCAAGGATGCAAACACATTCCCAGTTTAGTCAAGGGAAAATTCTGCCGGAGGCCAGCATGTTAACCTAGGCTATATCCGGTACCACGCGTTCATTTTTACGTTTCGACGAGAAACCACCGTTATGGTTCAGGCATCTCGGATACAGGCTGAGTTGACCATAGCCTTGTTTCAGTGTCCGCGGCGTAAAACTCCTTAGTACTCCCTCCTTGCTCATCAGAAAAGTCTCTTCGTTGCTTTGGTCTTATGGCAAAGAACACGCACTCAGGACATCAAACTGGTGACGTCCTTTAAGCTTGTCCAGCTTGAAAGCCTTTAACCGACCCACAATATTTTCATGGACTCACTATTCCAACAACTAATTCAAAACCTTCCTACTACAATTGGGAGTTCATGAAGTCAGTCAATTTCCATGTGACAAGCAAATGAACCTCAAAGATCTAAGAGCTATGCTCATACACTGCCTAACCCTAACCTAGAATGAAGCAAGAAACTTGGCCCCTGCAAATATATATGGCTGGTAAACTAGCCACACGAGCTCTCCCGAGCAGAGCTGAAGGTGTTCGAGCTCGACTCATTTAAGTTAAATAAGCTGCTCATGGCTCGACTCGCCAGCTATACAAACTGATCATGAACGAGTTTGTGACAAACCGAACCGAGCCGAATCACGAGCTGCTGGGTTGGTTTACCAGCCCTTATCAACAAAAGGCTCTATTGGTACCTTTATGAAATCACTTTCTAAGAACAAGATCCCTAGACCCTTCATTAATCTCCATATCTTGCAACAAGAAATGCAAAGAACAATTATGATTATCTCTTTGGGGATTCAATATTCTTGATGGTATGCAAGAATTCACTTCCAGGTAGGTTAGGAGGAGGGTCCCACCTAAGTACTACTTGTGCTTGAGCACACTTGCCCTGGAAGTTGGTGTGGGGGTCCATGGGCGACTTCTAACTTAGAGGCAACAAGCATTACTTAGCCCGGTAGTCTCAACTACATCAATAATTATATCACTCAACCGACAACAAGCTATGCTCATTTATAACATGTCAATGTCTTGATGTGAATGTGATGTAAATAGGCTAATCAGGTCATAGATTTGAAGAATCAAAGAGAACTTTTTGAACATACTAGGCAAGGCCTACACACAAGCCATGCCTTGTTCTTTTATTGCAATAATTCAGAAGTCCTTTCCATGATTCAAAGCAACATCCGCAAGTGTCTCTTTTCCTTATTTTAATTAAAAAAAAAGTAGGTTATGACGTATATGAGCAAAATATCAAAAGCAAATTTGTTTGCTTAATCAAAATGGAATATAGTAGATATTTGTCGTCAATCTAAATGGTTTCTTTTCGTGTGATTAATTTTTTTTTAGGAAAAAGTTTGGGCGATAATAAAACAAAAACACACACTTAAGTTTCCAATAAAATTGATGCTCTATTAATTAAAGACACGTTCCTACCAACTGCCGGCCGCGGAGAACAGGGCCTCGGGCGCCGGTCTGGACCGGGGATGAAAGACATGAAACAGGAATGGAGGTTAAAATCAAAACCCAGGAGGGGATGAAGGCAGGGATGGACTTACGCTTTCCCCCAACCCGCCCTATCTCCGTCCTGATCCTCACCTTGCCCCGTCCTGCCCCGTCCCCAATCCTTATTTAGGGATGGCAATAGACCGAGGGGAAACGGGGTCCTGCCCCGACTCACCCAATTTGGACCGAGGATGGAGGACATGAAACAAGAATAAAGGCAGGGATGGAGGTTAAAATCAAACCCGTGCAGGGATGGAGGGCAGGATTTTGAGACAGGGCGGGGGTGGAGACCTTGTCCTCGGCCCCGATCCACTGCCATCCCTACACCCAAGTTAAGTTAATTGGATAAAGTTATTGATTTACACTCAAAACAATATTTTTGTTTTTGAAAAAGTTTCAAAACACATAATTTTGCAGATAATAAAAACAAATTTGAGTTTGGCAATTGCAACACACAATTAACAGCAACTTCAACTGAATTAAACCCTAGTATTTTAAAAATTAATCATGAAAAGATTGTGTGTGTTTTTTAACAATATCAAAAACTTAGATGTGTTTTTTCATTATCTCCCAACATTTAAGTGTACTTTTGAAAAAAATTCTTTTCTTTAATGATGAGGAAATCTAAGTGTCAAACCATTCTAAGTGGGTCTGGAAGACTGAAACCCATGTGAAGTGGACTCTAAAACCTCAAGATCACCACTTCGCCTATTGGGAAGACACTCTCAGTATAACTTTAATCGATCATAGGATGTCCAAAAAAGAATGCACAATTGTCCATTACCCTAACCATGTGAGCAGACCCGTGGAGGGCTTCAGTGTGAGTGATTGACACTAAAAACAAAGGGAAAAAAATACAAAAAATGAAGCCTGTCGAGAATTTTCGAGTGATGTTTATATCATAAGTGACCATAATAGAGGCCTTATTATCTTTATCAACATTTTATATTCATACTTTGGTGGGTCATTTTGATTATTGTGATCTTAGTAGTATCTGCCGACCAGATATCAACATCAAGGAAAGGTTTAGCTTTGTGGCAGCAAGTGGTTGAGATATGAAATTATCAACAATGACAAGCCATGAACTTTACTTGGAAGCCAACTTTCACTTAACATGGGTATCCTAGGTTGAGAAAGTAGCCTTATGGGATGTCATCTGTAGGGGTATCAATGGGTCGGGTTTACCCAGACCCGACCCGAACTAAACACTATAGGGTCCAGGTATAGTGATAAATAAGAAGACCTGATTAAGACCAGAGTTCAGACCCGAAGGTCTGATTGATACATGGACCCAATATAGTATGTAAAATTTTATACCAGACCCAGGCCCGACCCGAGCGTCGATTAACCCCCACAAATTTTCAATGCAAAAATGATAAAAAATATGGTTTTACTGGGTCCGGTTCATGTAGTTCTTATCGAGTCCGGGTATAGTTTCTCTTATAGTGGGTTCGATTAGACCTGAATCCGGATCCGATACTATACTAAAAATTCAAGGCAAAGTCTGTATCCGAACCAAACCCGACCCGTTGACACCCCTAGTCATCGGTAAAAGGATCCCTATATTGGTTGCTTGATTTTCTTTAAGAAGGCCCCACTTTGAAAGGACATGTAGCTTGTTGGATTGGACTGGATCGGGGGTTCAAGTGGGTGTCTTTTTGTGTTGTTGGTTGTTTCATTGGTGTGTGTGTGAAAGACCTATACCATGCTTGTTGCAAAGCTAATTTGGCAGATAAGGACTTTCATACATGGCCTACTCTTTCTTTTCCTTGCATTTTCTTCGTTTTGAAGAAAGGTCATTGGGGGCCTAACAACCACTATCATTCAACTGTGAGAAAAGAAAAAGGGCAAACCATTAATATTGGTTGGTAAGTCATTAATGAAAGTGCCCCTTTTTTCAAGTCATAGGACTAAACTATTTTGCAGAACACCAGTATAGCAGTTTTATGAGCCAGCTGACTTGTACTTGATGCTCAAACTTCCAAGAGAACAATGAAGAAAGGATAAAACCTTGCTGCTGGTTTTATCACATTGGGTACACTAGATGTTGCCAAAACATGGAATTTCTTGTATTTTCAAGCATCCCAATGCAAAAAGGTACATCAAAAGCAGTAAGGTTTCTGTCAGCATCCAAGTGTCCAAAATGACATCTTCTTTTGATATTCTACTTTCTTTGTTTCTTTCTTCCTTTTACCAACAATAGAGAACTTGAAAATCTAAGAAGCTATGGTTTTTTGTGTCACCCAAAGAACCTTGTGGTGCAATGATCAGAAGCATTATCCAACCATCAGATGTTTGCCAATTCATCATGACATCATATACAAAATTTCATGCAATTTGTATAGTTCAGTAATTTTCATGTCCAACTAAAAATATCCCAAAGATTCATTGGCATTAGGAATTCATGATTTTCCTACCACGTCCCTATCCTGGAGATAATCCTATCACAGGTCCAACTGGTTCTATACTAGCTAGGATCTTTGAGCTATTAGAGGTCAGAAAGCAAAACCTACAACTTGTAAAGGGCAGGCTGTTAAAAACATAATCACAGATCTTGAAATCTCATGACGAAAAATCTATAGATATTTTTGGAAAACCATGTTTTCTTCAAAATATCAATGTACTGAAAATATATAATGTATAGATATAGTAAACATATAGCCATAGGCTAGTCTTCACCGCATGGTAGAGGCAACTTGTAAATGTCATCAAGTTGATGAAATTTCCCGAGTTCGAAACCTATGGGGGAGCGTCCCTTGCCACAAGGTTGAAGCTAGGTAGGCTTTCCATTTACCAAGCATAGGCCTGTTAACTTATGGTCCATGATTTGAGGCAAGGGGGAGGGGGAGAAGGGAGTGTTTTTTTTTGTCTTATATATATATATATATATATATATAGAGAGAGAGAGAGAGAGAGAGAGCGTGGGTTGTGCTGTCACCTTTTATTGTTAGGTCACCATTAGGTCTCTTCCTCAAAAAATTGTAGTTTGAGGTGTTTTATGCTAGTTGTGAACTGTTAGATGCATTTATCATTGTTTATACAATAGAAAACGTGTTTTTGATTAATCATCTTTATGCCCATATGTGTATTTTAGAGAGTTAAAAAAAAAAACCGTGGTGGATATTCTACTAAAATTTGATGATAAAATATTTACATCTTTACATCAAATCAATTTGAAACAAATCTTGCTTTTTAATAAATAAGCAATGATAAACACATCAAACGGTTCAGATCTAGCATAAAACACCTAAAAGTATGATTTTTTTGAGGACCTTAATGCTGACCTAACTAAAAAAGCGGCAGCAAAATCCCCATTCTCTCTCTCTCTCTCTCTCTCTCTCTCTCTATATATATATATATATATATATATATGCTAAATAACACATGCTACATAGGTTTTTTAGATTTTTTTAGTTTAAATTTTAAATTCAGACCATACAGATGTGATCTATATACTTGATTTTATAGAGATCAGCCCTTGAAGTGTTTCATTCTGATACACAGGTGAGTTTTTTTGTAAGGTTAAAAAAAACAGCTATCTAAAATCTTTGCACATTTTTTAGGCTTCAAATATCATTTTTTCATTGAAAACACATGATCCATATATAGATTTTTAGTAAATCAACCATGCCAACACATTTATGGGGTTAAAACAGCTAAAAAAAATGAAAAAACCAAAAATTCATTTAGAATGTTTCATTTAACATGGATGCAATAAAATATTACCATTTTTTATTAGCGGGTTCCTTACCCACCCATAAGGGTAGCAAACATTAACCCTATATATATATATAAATATATGCAACAATTGTGAAAAATATTTTTAATGCATTAAAATGCAATAATTTCAAAAATAAGCATTTTTGAAACATTATATATATATATATTTTAAGAATAATGTCGGTCACTAAAAATATTAGTTTAAAATCGCATTAATTTCAAAATATCATCAACCCTTGTCAAAATCATTGAAATGACACTTACATTTATATGAATGAGGGTCACGGCTTTTTTATAAAGAAGACACGACAAATTACAATGCGGTGGGAATCAGCTAGAGGCTTTTTTGGAAAGAAGTGAGGTTGAGGAAACACCTGACCAAATATAGTGGCCTTTGAGCTGAAGAGGGGGGCATTAGGGTTTTCACTTTACATTTTAAGATCACCAAAGATCCTGTCTTTACTTTTTATGGATCACCTTTGAAGTTAGGAGTACACGGGAGATGTGAGTGAAAGCACCAATCAAGCTACCATTATGGGGTGCACTTGCATCATCCATCCATGGGTCATTGAGGCTCTAAATCTATATCAAAAGTTAGGTTCAAATCCGGATCCAACTAGAGGTGTGGCTAGTGGGTCTTGGACCGGTTCTATTGAGTCTGCGGTGTGAAAAAACATACCCAGACCCCATAAAAATTACGACGAACCAGACCTGGTCCATACCCTTTACCAGTAGCAAACCCACCTTTGTTCCAACCATCAGAGTTCACGAACTTGGCCACACTTAGAAGTGGTGCCCAAACACAAGCATCGGTCTTTAAGTTGGCTTTGTAGACCATTTGCTCATCGAACCCACATACCAATCCATAATCCATGCACTGACCCAGTAGTGGCCTAGTGGGTCCCACAGCTACCTCTGTGTGAGAAGAGAAGGACACCCTTACCCTGAACCCTGAAAAGATGACATAAAACGTCTTGTTGTAGGAGGGGGGCATAACTCATAAGGCCTCTTCTTCGTAGGGACACGGAAATCTAATGATACTGGACAGGATCCAGCATGGTAAACCCATGCTGGGTCCCACAAGACCTCACCTGGTGGAGGGTGGTTGAAGCTACCACACGTGTTGATCATGCACGATATGTACGGGTGGCAATGATTCATTAGTTCAAGCTGGTTTGGCGTCGTCCATCTTGGGAGATGGACGGTGGGATGGGCTAGTCGGGAGAGTTCTCAAACCCCCCCAAAGGCTACGTCACAGAGAGAGAGAGGCCACTGTGCAGAATCGGCAGAGTTCAATTTGTGGGGCCCAGCTGGCCAATCGAGCGCCGAATTTATCCGTTTTTTTCGGGCTTCTGCAATCGGGCGCCGCATTCGCAACCCTAAATTACTGAAAAGCCCCTATTTGTTTATCTAATTTACGAGAAAGAAAAACCCAAATTTTAGCAAATCAAGAAAATATTAACGCTTAATTTGCTTTTGGAAATAATTAGGGCTGCCAACGGGTTGGGTACCCGACCCATCAGAGTATACCTGAACCCGCCCAAATAACAAACTGAGGGTTTCGAGTTTTACCGGGTCAAGAAAATGGAATTCCAAACACTTGTACTAAAATTACATATAAAACACTCGGATCGAATCGGGTACCCGGCTAAAAAGTCAGGTCAGATCAGGTAGCTGGCGAAAAACATATCCCAAACCTGACCTGCATATTGCTCAGGTCGGGTTCGGATCTACCCTAATATAGGGCAGCACTTTTTATACCCATGTTCAAAATTTTGTATTTGGATTTGGATCATGTCGGATACTTGATACAAACCCCGACCCATTGACAGCATTATGGAAATTATACGTGTTGATAGCAAACAAATATTAATAGCTGGCTCACTATTATTAATCAACAGGTCTTTGGTTGGAACCCATGGGAGACCCAACTTGAAAGTGAACGCTCTGAACTAGGTTCAGATTAGGCATTACCATAGGAATAAAGTTAAAAACAGGCAAAATCTCGGCAGGAAAAAAAACTCGGGAGATTTTGAAATGTCTTATAAATCTCATGTTTTTTTTTCCAGCAAAATCTTGGGAATAAAAAATATATAAATAATAAGTTTTATACATAAATATAAATAAAATAATTTAAAAATAAAAAACTTGAGGGTTTCCACAATAAATATCTTTTAAAATCTCGGTTTGAAAATCTCGCAAGAAATTTCCATTTTAAACTTTCAAGCAATTTCTCGAGATATATCGGCAAGATTTTTTTTTTATAAATCTTGCGATATTTGTCACAGAGGGCAATACCGAACATGATATATATAATCGATGTTGCATAATCAGATTCGTGGTTCCATTTGAGTTCAAACAAACAAGTATTATGGAACCCATATTTGGATAGAGCAAATTAAGCACATATTTTGTGAATGATATACTAAGTTGAGGGGGCGCTACAAGTTTAGGCATTCTTTGCTGAAAAGGTGGAAACTTAATCTACTCTGTGATAGACAAAGAGGACTTCAAGGATTTTAACAAAGGGAAGCCTCTCAACTAGGGATGGCAGTGGGGCGGGGCGGGGGACAAGGTCTCCACCCCCGCCTCCATCCCCGGCGGGGATGGATTTTATCCTCCACCCCCGCCTTCATCCCCGTTTCATGTCCTCCATCCCCGGTTCAAATGGGGATGAGGCAGGGCGGGGCGGGGATATTGCGGGAAAAAGTGGTCGGGGCGGGGAAAAGTGCATGTTCATCCCCGCCTCCACCCCGGGACGGGGATGGATTTTAACCTTGGTCCCCGCCTCCATCCCTGTTTCATACCCTTCATCCCCGGTCCAAACAAGGCGAGGCGGGGCGGGGCCCCGCTTTCCCCCGGTCCACTGCCATCCCTACTCCCAACTTGCAGTCGGTGAGGGAGGGGATCAATTACGAACCTTGATATGAAAAATTAAAAGCTAATGTTTGATGTGACTTGTTGATCAGGTAATAATGCACAACTAACCACGCCGGTTAAGGCTCGGCTCGTGGCTCGTTTGTGCTATAAATGAACTGAGCTTGTACTTTCCTCTAATGGTTGAATGAGCAAAAATGAGCTTGATCAGCCTCTGAGGCTCGATAAGATTAAGTAGGCTCGGATTATTTTTGGGGCATTTCGGACCTGTCTTACCCCTTTACTGCTTTAGCCTTCTCATGTGTTGAACTAGGGTTTTTCACCCACCCTCGAACCAACCTCCCCCTTGCCTCGCCCCAACCATAGTGACAAGCGTTTTTATCGGCAATTTCTCGTTTTTCAAAAACTTGCGAGAAATTGAAAAAATTCCATAAATCTCATGTTTTTTTCGGCAAAAATCTGGGCAATAAAAAATAATTTAAAATTTTAAAAATTATTTTTTATAAGAAAATATTAATAAAATTTATTTAAAAATAGAAATACATGATTTTTTTGCGATAAATAGCTGTTAAAAATGTAAATATCACATTGAAATCTTGGTATTTATGTTTTTTTCATAAATCTCATGATATTTTAAAAAATCTCGCAAGAAATTTTCGTTTTAAACTTTCATGCAATTTCTCACGATATTATCGCAAGATTTTTCGTAAATCTCGCGATATTTGTCACACTGGCCCCAACGGCATATGCCTCCTTGCCATCTCTGATCTTTCAACGCTGTTGCCCACCAAGCCACCACCACACTCTCAGTGCTATCACCCTTCCCTACGAGACTATGCCTCTCGTCGCCCACTGTTTGCGTCTCCCTCCGACATGCTTCTTAAAATCGTGCCCTTCTCCGAACCAATACCGACCTTCTCTCTGCTTGATGAGCTCGAACTGAGTTCAGCTCAGCTCAATTCATTGAGCTCAATGAATCAAGTCGAGCACAACACGAGCTAATTAAGCCTAAAAAATCAGTGATTCAGGTTCAGGCTAAACCTATACACACAATTTCTTGGATGGAAGTTTGTACATGCCAAACTTGACTCAAGCTCAGCTTGTGTGCATCCTTAACCCCAAGAAGGGTTAGCATAGTGGGGTGAGGCCTTGGCCACTAGACCGGTGGTCAAGGTTTCATTCACACAGTGTCTCTTCTCAGCTCAAGCTAACGCCCAATATAGATCAGTATTTTAAAACCCGGTGACTCATCCTTAAGTGATTCATGACTTGGCTAGGTCATGCTAACTTTATATTTTATATAAAATATATAAATATATCTATATTTTATCAATATATTATATATAATAGATATTATATGATATTTTTATAATATATTTAGTGCATAATTTTATTAATATATACATATATATATATATATATATATATATATATATATTAGGTTTGCTCTTGTTGCAACCATATCACAGCATTAACAAGTTAGAAATAGAAAGGGAAAATTTCATTTAGGGCTAACCTTTTTGCCTTTTGATCTCAAAAGATTCTCAGTTAAAGTGAATCCAATAATAAATCGACTTTATGACAAAACGAAAAATGCTTTCATTTGGGAATAATAAATTAATCACTACCAGTAAAAAACAACCATCTCTAACCAGTTCCGAGGGGCACTTTGGTCAAGTTCTGTGGATTTTGATTCGGGGAAGCACCGGATGCGGGCCCCACACTAAGACAAGGCCGAGCTATAATAAATCTGAGAGAGAGAGAGGACGGGATTACTCATGGCGTAAAAGGATGGAGGTGGCGGCGGCGTTCCGACGGTGACGACTCTCCGGAATTCTTGACGGTGTGACGGAAAATGGCGGAAACGAGGGCCAGCTGCCCACCGGGGACGACGGAGAAGGTGGAGCTGGCGGAGAAGAGGGCGATTGGCGGGTCGGTGGTGAAGATCTTCGGGTTTCGGGTGATGGAAGAGGAGGAGGGTGGTGGTGGTGGAGGATCGGCGGGTACGGACGGGAGGAAGTACGAGTGCCAGTACTGCTGCCGGGAGTTCGCGAACTCGCAGGCGCTCGGCGGCCACCAGAACGCGCACAAGAAGGAGCGGCAGATGGCCCGGCGGGCGCAGATGCAGGCGGCGCGCCTCCCGGGTTCGGCCATGCTCAGCCCGCACGCCGCCCGAGCACGGCCGCCCTTCCCCTGCGACACGGTCGGCTTCCACCACACCGCAAACGTGGTGGCGCTCCACCAGAGGCCGATCGACGCCGCCAGGATGACGACCCCCGGCGGCCACTGGCGTTATTTTCCGGCCCCGACTTCGCCGTCGCCCCCGCCCCCGCCGCAGCCAGGATTCTGGATGTACCTCCCCTCCCGCGGCGGCGCAGCGCCACCGCCGCGAGTGGGCTCTTGGGCGGCGCCGGACGTCGAGTGCGCCGCCGCCAGCGCGTCGAACAACTCCGGAGTCGTCGGGGTCGATCTCCGGCTGAGGCTAGCGCCAGCTGCTCCCTGAGAAATCAGAGGGCTACGCTCTCTCTCTCTCTCTCAGGGTATCATCTGGTTTGGTATTTTGTAAAGAGAATTTTGGTGATTTTTTTTTATGGTGTACTGTCTCAGCCGATGAATCGCAAATCTCTCTTTTTTTCTTCTTTTTTTTCCCTTCTTTCTAGCACCCGCCGCAGCCGGGCTTTGGTATTTTGTAAGGAATTTTGGTGAATATTTTTTTTGGGCGCGTATTGTATTAGCCAATGAATCAGCTCTCTCTCGCTCACATGTATTATTATTGGGTGATAATCTTTATAGAAATGGTTTAAAGGTATATATATATATATATATCGCACATGCGGCCTCATTTTTGTTGGGATTCATTAGGTTCTCTTAGGAAATGATATATGTTAACCCCTACTCCCACCTAGTAGAAGCTTTAATTTTTCAAAGTTCTTGATCTTTTCTTAGATGATTGACATGATTTTCATGCATTTTTTTAGTAGAAAACAAGTTATGGATCATGTGATTGTGATTTACATGTGGGTTTCTTATGATTTAAAAAAATGAATGGTTTATAGTTATCAAATGAATTTCTTTTTTGGTTCATATCGCTGACCCCAATTGTTTTGGGATGAAGGCGTAGTTGTTGTTGTTGTTGTTTATAGTTATCAAAATTTTATTTTAAAAAACTTATTTTTATGTCCAAAAACATGATCGATGGTATGATTCCTATCAAATTACCTGTACTTTATGCATCTATGAAGTTTGATTGAGAATATGCAAACACACCTATGGTTTCTACTTGGTGGGTCTCTCTCTCTCTATTGGTGTATACCTATGTACTAAACAACCTATCAAACTTCATGCCAATTTTGTCCCACTCATTCTTAAACACTCTAAAAATACACAAACGTCATAATCGGACAATATTAAAGTTGATTCATGTGAAATCATACACATCCATATTATCAGATTAAAAAAAAAAAAAACTAAAAACTCAGTTCCCATGCATTTAGAGAGGATGGCATTACCCGTGAGAACAAAACTATCCATGTTGCAAAATACAAACCATTCATGCTGCGTGTGAACATTTCCAAAACTTTTTATTGCAAATGTGATTTGTATAATTGTTCTGATTCCCCCAATTCCAACATCTCCTGCTTTTCAAACAAACCCCATTGTTTGTCACTCAGTCAATCATATAATTTATCATCTTGCCAATTGTTTTGATTTTAAGGCAAAACTTCTGGTTTGCATGAGGGGTGTCAAGGGGTCGGGCTTACCCGGGACCCAACCTGTACCAAACCCTATAGGGTCCGGGTATGGTGATAAACAAGAAGACCCGATTAAGACCCAGGTCCCACTACAAGAAAATAGGTTGTTAGCGACGGACGTTAGTGACGGAAAGATTCCGTCGCTAGTTAGCGACGGATTGGCGAGCGACAAATATTCGTCGCTATTATCACTGAATCTTATGAAAGTAGCGACGGAAGATAGTCCGTCGCCTAGTCCGTCGCTAATTAGCGACGGATGTTGCGACAGATTGTTTTGTCGGTACGATCGCACCATTTACCGACGACGTTAGCGACGGAAACTAGTCCGTCGCTAACTAGCGACGGATGTGGCGACAGAATATAATCCGTCGCTATTTTCGCGAATTTGATTTTACGTTGGCTTAGCGACGGAATTAATCCGTCGCTAAGCCGTCGCTAACTTTCGAATAACCCTAATCCCAACCAGGTTTTCCTTTTCTTCTTTCGCTGCTCCTGCGCCGGTCCCGCCGTTCGCCGGTCCCGCCGTTCGCCGGTCCCACCGTCCGCCGGTCCCACCGTCCGCCGGTCCCACCGTCCGCTGGTCCCACCGTTCGCCGCCCGGAGAAAGGTAACGCCCTCCCCCTCCCGTTTCCGGCAAGGGGTTAACCCCCTGCCGGAAAACGCAGGGGGTTAACCCCCTGCCGGAAACGGCAGGGGGTTAACCCCCTCCCGGTTCACGCAGGGGGTTAACCCCCTCCCGTTTCCGGCAGGGGGTTAACCCCCTCCCGGTTCACACAGGGGGTTAACCCCCTCCCGGTTCACACAGGGGGTTAACCCCCTGCCGTTTCCGGCAGGGGGTTAACCCCCGTTTTCACACAGGGGGTTAACCCCCTACCGTTTCTGGCAGGGGGTTAACCCCCTCCCGGTTCACATAGGGGGTTAACCCCCTGCCGTTTCCGGCAGGGGGTTAACCCCCATTTTCACGCAGGGGGTTAACCCCCTGTCGTTTCCGGCAGGGGGTTAACCCCCGTTTTGACGTAAGGGGTTAACCCCCTGCCGTTTTCGGCAGGGGGTTAACCCCCTTCCGGTTCACGCAGGGGGTTAACCCCCTTCCGGTTCACGCAGGGGGTTAACCCCCATTTTCACGCAGGGGGTTAACCCCCTGCCATTTCCGGCAGGGGGTTAACCCCCTCCCGGTTCACAGGGGGTTAACCCCCTCCCGTTTCCGGCAGGGGGTTAACCCCCTTCCGGAAAATGGAGGGGGTTAACCCTCGCGTTTTCCGGCAGAGGGTTAACCCCCGCGTTTTCCGGAAGGGGGTTAACCCCCTGCATTTTTCGGCAGAGGACCCTTGCCCCTTGCCTTTCCGGTAGGGGGTCGACCCGGGCAGGGGGTCGACCCCCTGTCGGAACAGCAGGGGAGTCGACCCCTTGTCAGAACAGTTTTTTTTCCGTGGTGACTTCATTTTAAAAAATTGTTTTTTTGTGCAGATTTCTCAACGGAACTCGCTTGTGCCCCGCCACCCGTGGTAAGTAAGTGACAAAAACAATGCAAATCGGGTAAATACCCGTGGTGAGTAAGTGAGGCAAGCGCATCACATGTTATTTAATTTATTGAATGTAACACTTTATTGTTCACACACTCACTTAGTTGTTGATATCTAGGACTGCTTTGTTGGAGTTCGGAGATCATGCTGAGCATGATTTTAATGTATGAATATGGAAGTGTTCTTATTTTTGGAGTACGGAGTCCATGCTATGCGTGGTAGTAGTTAGTGGGATATTGAAGTGTGTTTGCTGCAGGTACATGTTTGACATTTGTTTGATATGAATTATTTCGATGTATTGCAATGTTTGATGTGATTGTATCCATGCTTACATGTAGTTACTTTCAATTTGATTATGTCTTCCATGTAAAATTGTATACTGAAAGCATGCTTCAAATGAATGTATCGTGTCATGAATAGTTTGCACATGAAAATATTAAGTTATCAATGCATGCATCATAATTCTTGTGATTGTATGACATCATATATTGCATGATAAATTTGATATTTTCTTCATCATAGCATTTTGATGGTTCTCTTTTAACTGGTTAGGATACTATTCGTAACATCATACGACAGAATGACTGCAAACCGTGAATTGATGTACCGTAGGATAGTGGACAATGAGTTATCGCATGAATATATGGATGGTGTCGACAGTTTTATTGAATTTGCAACGGCAAGTGTCAGTACGGTAGATCCCACAGGTCGGATTAGGTGTCCCTGCAAGATTTGTAAGAATAATCGATTTGTAGAACCTCATGGCGTTAGACATCACCTATACAGGAAGGGTTTTGTGAGTGATTATCAGAACTGGACGTTTCATGGAGAAGAATTTAGAAACGCTTTTGATGCACGGGTGAATGTGGTGCTGTTCTATGGACAATCAGTGACTTCCCTGCATATGGTATGTTATCTGGTTGGAGCACACATGGGAGGTTGGCTTGTCCGTACTGCATGGAGGATTCCAAAGCTTTTAGATTGAGGCATGGAAGGAAGCCTTGCTGGTTTGATTGCCATCGTCGATTTCTACCCAGCGATCATCCGTTCCGACGTCAAAAGAATGCATTTACAGCATGCACAACTGAAATGGAAGGTCCATCCTCAAGATTGTCTGGCATAGAGATTTTAAGAAGATTGCGATACTTTCCAGATGTATTAACAAATGCCCGCAGTCCTACACCCTTCCGTGGATTTGGGAAGGAACACAATTGGACGAAAAAATCTATTTTTTGGGAACTACCGTATTGGCCGACCCTATTGATACGACATAATTTGGATGTGATGCATGTAGAGAAAAATGTGTTTGATAATGTGTTCAATACAGTAATGAATATTAAAGGAAAAACGAAGGATAATCCGAAGGCCCGTATGGATTTAAAATTAATATGTAAAAGACCAGAATTGGAACTCAAAGAGTATAATGGCAAAGTACTGAAACCAAAGGCGAAGTACGTGCTCGGACCTGATCAAATAAAACATGTATGTCAATGGTTGAGACAACTGAGATTTCCAGATGGATATGTCTCTAACATTGCTCGGGCTGTGAAGATTGACGATGGACAGTTATATAGGTTGAAGAGCCATGATTGTCATATCTTTATGCAACGATTGATACCCCTAGCATTCCATGATATGTTAGACAAACCTATATGGGGGGTATTGTCTGAGTTGAGCGGATTTTTCAGAACATTGTGCGCATCGGAGGTCATTGTATCAGATGTAAAGAAAATGATTGTGGTCCTTATTCATGGTATACAGTTGTTCCTCATAGTTAATGTGTTTCATATTTAATTTATTTAAGCAATGTATACTAATTTTCTGAAAATATTTGTAGGCTTCGAATCGCTTTGCAACTACGGTGGAAGAAAATGATGCAAGGAAGGTGTGGCAGAAGGTGGCTGCCAATCGATTTGCAGACATGCTGCACACTATGAAGACTGCAGCAAAAAAAGCATCTGGCGTAGTAGATGATCCATTACTGTGGAAGGGCCATGGTCCTATTACTATCAGGAGAGATTACTGTGATGAAATGTGCGATATGTGGGCGGGAGATGCATTTAAAAATCGCTCTGCGAAGGCTTCACAAAATCGATCGAAGATGCCCGAAGCCCATCTACACACAGGTGGATCTAAGACATTTGGGAGCCACCTAAAGAAAATGGTAACTCATCAATATATAATATTAATTTTATAAGTATAGTTGCAAATTTGTGTACTAAATCTTTTGTCATTTAACTTCGCAGGAAGCAGAAAAAGGAGGCAGTGTACCATATAAGGATGTGTTTGTAGAAACACATAAACGGAAGACCACGGGAGTCTTCGTATCAGAGAAGGCGAGAACGACAACGGTATGTATTAATTCTATTAATAATCATTGCAATATATATGCAAGTCATCATAATGTTATCATTAATTATTAATGAATACTTTAAACATTATTTTGTAGGAGGCATATGAGCAACAAATGGTAGAGCGATATGGTGAAGACGCTACTCAGCATCCATCATTTGATCCTACAGCATGGGTGACTGCAGCAGGTGAACCCAAAAAAGGTCGCGTGTTCGGGTTTGGGAGTAATATGAACACTTCACCAGTTATTGGTTCTTCCAGTTACGGCTCACCAACTTCTTACGCCGACATAAGCTCCAAGCAGCCGACTATTCTTTCCGGTGATGATGTACGCGAGATCATTAATGAATCACTGAATAACTACTTCCAATACACCGTCGCCCCCTTTCTCCGAAATGAGATCAAGGCCGCTGTTCAGGATAGGGGATCTTCGATTCCAGGTCCCTCTCAGGTATAATCACATATATAGTTTTTTTGACTATCTTAAAGCACATCTGAGCATGGTAGAATCACATATAGAGTTTTTCTAGATGCCTTAGAACACATATGAACATGCTATAATCACATATTCAATTTTTTTACTGCCTTAGCACACATATGAGCATGATAGAATCACATATATATATATATTTAACTTTTTGTCTGTCTTAGAGCACATATGAGCATGATAGAATCACATATAAAGTTTTTTTGATTGCATTAGAACACATAAGCATGCTATAATCACATATTCAGTTTTTTTACTGCCTAAGAACACATATGAGCATATTATAATCACATATTCTGTTTTTTGACTGCCTTAGCACACATATGAACATGCTATAATAACATATAGAGTTTTTTAACTGCCTTAGAACACATATGAACATGTTATATATCATTTATGATAGAATCACATATAAAATTTTTGGCTTTGCCTGCCTTAGAGCACATATGAGCATGCTATATTCACATATTCAATTTTTTTACTGCCTTAGCACACATACGAGCATGATCGAATCACATATATAGTTTTTTGCTTGCCTTAAAGCACATCTGAGCATGGTAGAATCACATATAGAGTTTTTTTATATGCCTTAGAACACATATGAACATGCTATAATCACATATTCAATTTTTTGACTGCCTTAGCACACATATGAGCATGATAGAATCACATATAGAGTTTTTTTATTGCCTTAGATCACACATGAGCACATGATAGAATCACATATAGTGTGTAATTTATTTCATTATATTTTGTTTATCAATACTGACTGTTCTTTTCTTGTGTAGGCTGCTAGCGATAATCAGGGTAGTGGAGCTGAAGGGACAGATAAAGACAATGAACAAGAAGACGCACAAAATCTTGGCGATGATTAGAGGACTGTGTTGAAGAAGTTCTATTTTTTTTATTTTTCCTAATTGTAATTGTTGAATTGTAAATAATTAAACTTTTTAGTTTTAAGGTGGAACGATTAATTATTATAGATACTTGTTATATGAATTTTTTTGTGTGGTTTGTTTTTTATTTACAGGAAATATAAATTGTACAGGAAATATAAATTGTACAGTTCTCCGTAATTAATTTTTAAATAAATTTTTTTTGATTTTTTTTCGTTTTTGCAACGGATTAGCGACGGATGATTCTGTCGCTATTCATATTAATCTAGCGACGGCTTAGCGACGGAATTAAATCCGTCGCCACGCCGTGGTCGCCGTTTAGTACCGGCGGATTGGCGACGGAATATAGCGCTCGTTATTCCGTCGCAATTAGCGACGGACTTGGCAACGGAATTATTCCGTCGCCAGTTAGCGTCGAAATATTCGCGACGTAAGCATACTGTCGCCGCGTTGTCGCTAATCCGTCGCTAACATGGTTAGCGACGGATTAGCGACGGAAGGTGGTCGTCGCTAATCTACTGCTCTGTTGTAGTGTCCAGACCTGAAGGTCCCTTTAATACAAGGATCCGGGTAGAGTTTGTGAAATTTTATACCAGACCTGACCCCGACCCGAGTTCACAATTTTTCAATGTAAAAATGATAATTTTTTATTTTATTTTACTGGGTATGACCCAGGTCTGGTTCATGTAGTTCTTATCGGGTCCAAATATGGTTTCTCTTTTGGTGGGTCCGATTATACCCAGGTCAAGACCGGATATCATACTTGAAAATCGGGGCCAAGTCTGATTCCACCTGGGTTCAAACCAAAGCCAACTTGTTGACAGCCCTAGTTTGCATGAAGAACGTAGCAAATGTCTCACTAAACTTATGCATAAAATCCATTGTTCTATGTTCACTAGATTATTGGGTGGTCAAATTTTTGCTTTGAACAGAGAGCCCAACAAAATGTGTCACTAAACTTACTCTCATGTATAAGATCCATCATTCTTTGTTCACCTATTTCATTTAGCAAACTTACTCTCAAAACTACAACTCAAATAGTGTCTAGAATTAGCCCACTAGGGCTCTATGCTTGAATAGGTTGGTTGGAGGCTCATTCATGTGGTGGGCCAAGCTCATGAGTTCGAACTCTCATAATCGGTTCAAGTTAAGCAGGCTGAGTTTGAGCTGGCTTGTTTGTGGAAAAAATGCATTGTGTTAGAGCTGAAAGAAAATAGGATTAAAAAAAATTTAAAATATATTTCTCGAACGAGTTGATATGAGCTCATATTCAGCTTGCTGAGCCTAGTTTACGAGTCATGAACGAGCCGAACATGAGCCAAGCTATGAGCGACTTGGCTTGTTTCCCAGAGTTGCCCATGGTACACGTGTTTTGCTGCAAGGCTGAAGCAGTAGGCTTGGCTCTCGTCTGGCTCGTAAGGAGCTCGCTCAAACTCGTGAACTAGGCTCAGCAAGCTGAACATGAGTGTGCAGCTAAGCTCAGCTGAAATAAGCTTGTTAAGTGATAATACATGTATTTTAGATATATTTCACATAATGCAATATAGCATGGATAAATGATAGAATTAATTTGTTTGCGAGCAATATATATATATATATATATATATATATATTTACTAGGAAAAGCTGCCCCAGGCGCAGAGACCTAACCGCGCTGGCTCAGCCTGCTGTACTTAAGGCTGCTGTCCTGCCTGCATAAAACTCTAAGGGCTTACCCTTCAACCTAAGGGAGACACCAAACTTGGGCTTAAGCAGGGGGTGACGCCCATGGGATTTGAACCTGTCTAACAGCCTAGGCCCCATCCCAATACGCCAAACCACTTGAGTTTAGTCTGCAAACAACAGTTATAGAGATAAAATAGTGTTACTTCCTCATTTTTTAAAGGGCTAAACACATGGGGGAGTCGGATTTGGAACAGCAAAAAATGCAAAACCTCCATCCTGGATCCGACCCATTTGCATACTGAGCTGGGCTTTTATAACGTGTCATGGCAGGATCCACATGTGCGGACTGGGTCATAAAATCAGATATTTCAGATATGGTTTTGGACACATTGGACTATGGTGCAAATGGACTGGACTTTGTTGGATATCTGTTTTGAATCTGACACTTTATTTTTTTATATGGTTCTTAAAGTTAATTCTGAACGTGTATTCACATCAAATTTAAGCTTATATAATCTGACTTTTCGAAATCAGATGCAGGTTCATAGCGATATTTTATGTTGGTCTAGATTTCAAATCTGGATAAAATCCAATAAGTTTGAACTTTTTACTTGTAAAATCCTTGTTTCCATACTTTCTTTTTTTTTAATGGAATCCAGAAATGCTGCATAAAGTTCCGATAAATGTACAATTACCAAAATCTCTCCAACTACTATACAATATCACTTACCGAAAACAAGCCGGATGACGTTTTTCTTTCCGTCAGTTTGGAACAAGGAAAAGGGTAATTATGAAATTTTAGCTGCTTGAGTTTCCCGCGAGTTCTTTCCCGCCATTCTCGTATATGCTTATAAATAAGCATCTCTCTGCAGAGAGAGAGAGAGAGAGAGAGAGAGAGAGAGAGAGTCTCGATTCTTTCATCCATCTGGGTTCTTTTGTGAATGAGTCTTTCACCCATTGATTCAATCGGAATATGGAGGGTTTGATGTCCGGATTTGGGCTTTCCTCTTTTTGGGATTTCTGGACGAGATTGAGATTGCGAAAATCTATCGTGAAAAGGATCGAGATATTGAGTGTATTGTTGACAGTTGCTTAGATGATTTGATTTTCTGTTTTGTTTTTGATGAATTCCGAGTTTTTATGGCTTCAGAGATTGCTTGGATTTTTTATTCAACAGATTTTTTGGTTGTTTATTTGGTTATTTAGGAGAGGATGGTAGGGAGTTCGTTACGGTGGAGCACTGTGGTGATGATTATCTGGCTGCATTAGCCGACTCTGTCCAACAGAAGGAGAACTATGGCGATTTGGAAGCTATGGAGAACGAAACTTGTGGGGTTTTGGAGAATATTTTGGGGAGCGAACTTCAACATGATTATCATTATGGAACGGTTAATGTGATTTCATCGAACGATGCTGAGGATAGTCTTCAGAGTGGTGGAGGTGTTTCGCGCTTGAGTACTGTTCAAGAGGAATGAATAGGAGTCGATTCCTGTAGTGACAGTGAGGATCCGCTTCCCAGCTTATTTGAACCTTCATTTCCTCTTCGTGACCGTGGAAGTGGTGCTATGCCTAGAAGATTGGATGCCAATCCTTCGAATTTCAGTGTAAAGTGTCTTCTCCCAGATGGCTCGTTGTGTCTTGTGTTTGTTTTCGTGCACGGTCCTAGGCCACACGCTTGGTTGTTTGGGACCTGAAATATTGTCAAGCAAGGTACTCTAGGGATGATTGCAAGCAGTCTTTGTTCAAACATTCATAATCAACTGAGGAGATATAGGAAGCAGTATTGGTGTCTAATAAGCCTCAACACCGTGGGTTGAAAGATTAGACTCAGAGAATTCATGATTTGATATGATTCAGAACAATTGCTTTATGTTGAGAAGAACAATTTCTTGGACTCCTTGAAATTAGGCATCTATCCTCATATTATTTTGGGGTCAACTTTAGGTAATCATCCTTTAATCTTATATTGCTTGCTTGTCGACTGATTCTTAACCTTTTGGTATTTCATTCTCTTCTTAGAGCATCACCTCTTCTTTTTTTGTTTTATGATCACTTTAATCGGATCAAGTTTTCTTCCTTTCTTTCTCTTTAGATTGGGGTGTGATCAAGCCTTGTATACCAACAGAATTGGCGTTTTTCACTTTCTCTGTAGAGATAAGATCTTGAACTCTTTCTTATGTTGAGTGAAGTCTCTGTTTTGATGAGTTGGTGTATTTGTTATGAGCCCGTTGGAGTTTGAATTGCTTATTATTATTGATGGTCTTCGACTGTTGAATTGATGATATAACGATGACCTTTTTGTGATCCTTCTTTTTCTTCCTTAGAACTGCATGCTTATCTGCCACAAAAGCTTATGGTTTGATTTTTTGCACAACCAGGTGATGTAGTGATAATTCACTAGATTCCAAGCAAACCTCTTTGCAAAAACTCAGTGCTCTCATTCTTGTTTTATGTTCTGATAATCATTTGTTAACATTAAGCAGTGTTATATTCATAATGCCAACATTCTGAAAATGTCATGATCTTTTTAAAGGGTGACATTATATCGAGAAAACATGATGTTTTCACAATATCTCACCTGTTTTGAATGTATCATGTTTTTAACCTGATATTAATGCGATAAAATATCTTTTGCCTAGTTTTTTATATTATTTGCATTTGCATTTTTGTTTATATGCAATATTTTTGTGAGATTTTTTTTAGAAAAACTCATTTTTTAAAAGTATCACATGATTTTCCCTTGCTAATATTTTCCTGAGAATGAGATGACTATGGTTTTATCAACAATGATTTGCCTTGTGACTGGTGAATATAGATTGGCTGTTTGCACCAAGCACTCAACTATTCTGCTTCTTAACATACACTTTTTAGTTTGGTTAACCTACCTATTAATGTAGAGTTCCATATTTGTTTCCTTGATCAATTATTCACATTCTTTCTGCAATTTCACTTTTGCAGTTCTTTTTGAAAGCATCGGAAAATGCAGAGCGTCGTTTGATAAAGAAAAAGAGATTTCAATCTTTGGTTAAAGAATTTGCTTGACTCTACATTGTTGAATTCTTGAAGGGAAAACTGTAACTATCATAGTGTATGGTTATTCTTTCACAGCTCTTGTGCATTCTTGAATTGCAATCTTTTGTTGATTCTCATTCAAATCCTATTTGGACACTTGTTGCAGGTTTAGGGAACTGAATTGGCTTTATTTCTCTCATGAGTTTGTCCTATGTGTAGGACAAGTAGCAGCACAACCAGAAAAAAAAATTGTTTGATGTGAACTGAAGTAGTGTATCTGCATAATGATACTTGGTAGGTTAAAGTTAAGCAACTGTTTTAAAGGAATTAATACAGATTCAATGGATCTCCAAATTATGATCTCTCTGATGTATTTAAACTTTTTTTCAAGTAAAGAATATGTAGTTGACTCGAGGCCACAAGTGTGGTGGATTTCCGATCTGTTGCTTTTTTCCAATGTAGTTGACTAGAGATCTTCCCACGTATTGAAACCTAAGTATTGTAGTGTAATATAGTGTTTTACCTTTTATGTAATGTCCTTTGTATTAGGACTTAGTATACATTACCTAATACTTGGGGGTAATTTAGACATTATTCTTTTTGTACTCAAGGGGGGTTGACCCTTTTATGTTAGGTGCGGCATGCCCTCTTTTTTCGTCTATCGAATGAATAGTGCTCATGTTTTGTGGCTTCTCTCCTTCCCTTGTTCTCCCTTATTCTTCTCCCTCTTTACTTCTACAAATATCAACATTGTATCAGAGCAAGGAGTAGGGAGAAGATGTGGCTGAATCTGGAAGAAAAAGGAAGCCTTGAAATCGGCAGCTGCTGACATCAGCTGACGTCATCCACTGTAATGACTACCCTAGTTTGGCTAGTTTTGGTGAGTTTGTTGCTTTGAGTTGCTAGATGCTGATGTCAGACAACATTCAAAATAAACCTCACTTGATTTGGAGCTCATTTGGATTTTATATGATTTGTTCAAGAATTTTTGGAGTTGAAAAGTTTGGTCCTGATTTGTGAAAATCGGTAAATCTGTTCAGATTTTTGGGTTTTTTTCACTAATTGATCCCATTCAGGTCATTTTTGGTATAGAAGGTTGAGAAAACTAATTTGGTAAAAGTTTTTGGGGTTTTGGAAGAGATTTGAATTGTTTTTGGGGTGACTATAGTTAGCGGTAACTTGGATTTGAGGTTCGAAGGTGTTGACTTCCTCTCTTTTGCTGGATTTTTTTCTATGGTTTGTTTCAGCTGCCCTTGTGCATAAAGGGTGCTTTGTGGTTCTTATTTGGCTTATTTTGGTCTAGTTTTTCTTGTGTTATTGGCTATTTGTCGTATTATGGAGAGGAAAGGGATTCAAATTATCTAGGTCAAATTGAATGGAACAAATTATGCATATTGGGCTGATTTTATGGAGGTGGTGGTTGTTGGTAAATGTTTGGGAGGTTTTTTGAATGACTAAAAAACAAAACCCAAGGCTTTTGATGAAGGTTCGATAAATCTATAGAAGAATGGGTCACGAGCAATGCAAAAAGGCATGGATTCTCGGGTTTGTGGAACAGTCAATTGCCATGAATATTTCAAAATTTCATGAAGCAAAAGATGCTTGAACGTACCTCAGGCAAGTCTATAAACAAGAAAATTAGGCAAGGCATTATCAATTCACTCAATAGTTAAGAAGTATGCATTAAGGGAACGAGTCTATTAAAGAATTTTATTCTGATATGCAGAGAATCTGGGATGCTCTTGATCTTATGGAGGGCCAGAAGAAGTCTGCAAAGTGTACTAAGTTTGAGTCTTGTACATCATGCCAAACCTGTTGGAGGCTTCTTGATCCGCACAAGGAGACAAGGAGACTGACAAAGTTATTGAGTTTCTTATGGTTCTTAGACCTTAGTTTGATGGAATAATGAGTGCCATTCTGCATCGCTCCCGCTTACCATCTGTAACTCAAGTCATTGTAGAAGCGACCAAGATAAAGTCTCTTGTATCATATCCATATGGGGATCATGTTATGGTAATGCCTAGCAAATAGGTGGTAGAGGTGGTGGTAGGACAGGAGGGTGAGGAGATTTGGGTCTTGGTGGAGGACGTGACCTTAGTTTTGTTCAATGCCATTATTGTAAGAACTTTGGGCATATGAAAAATTATTGCCCCTTTTTTGAAGAAAAAAAAAGGTGGGGCATATGTGCAACTTCTTATGAGAGTGAATGTTTAATGTCCAAGGATGATAGTAGTGAAGTATTAGGTGGTGGAACGCTTCAGACGTTAGAACAAGTTCAACATGAGATTTAACAGCAGATCCAACAACTGCAATTTCTTGCTTAGTCTGCCATTGTTCCCTCTTCTTTTGTCACTTATGCCATCTCCTCTGATACTGCCTTCTTAGGTATCTCAGGTCATTCCTCTGGTTGGCTAATAGACTCTGGGGCTTCATGTTATATGACACCTTATGAATTTATTTTAGCCAATTGTAGACCTTCCAGTGGTATCTTTTGCACTGCAGATGGTTCTTCTATATCTGTTTTCAAAGTAGGTTCGATTACTTGTGATTTTTATTCTGCTAGAAAACTTAATTTCTCTCAAGTGGATCATGTTGTCTCTTGCTATGAATCTTATTTCTGTTGGTTAACTTACCAATATTAACTATAATGTTATCTTCTTTCTTGTTGGTTGTGTTGTGAAGGATCATTTGCAAGGGAAAAAGATTATGATTGGCCATAGAAGAAGGGACTTATACTACTCAGACTGGATCGATATGAGGGAGCATAAGGATGCCATAATTGGATATGGAGCTTCAGCTATAGACGAGTCTGTTTAGTGGCACTAGAGTCTGGGTTATATTTCTAGCTTTTGGTTGCAAAATTTGGTGTCTTCAAGAAGTCTTGAAAAGTCCAAGTTAGCTGTGTCAAATTATGTCAAAGAGTGTATGAGTTATAGAGTGGCTAAGAGTTATGCTTTGTCTTTCAAGTCTAGTGATAAGGAATCCTAAAGTCCTTTTGACCTGATACATTTAGATGTATTGGATCCTTCTCCTATTTTGTCAAAAGGAGGATCATCATATTTTGTTACTTTCATAAATGACTGTACAAGTTTTACATGAATATATTTTATGAAAAATAGAAGTGATCTTTTTGAAAATTTTAAGAGTTTTTGTGTCATGACTGATAATCAGTTTGTAGCTAAAATTAAAACTCTTTGAACTGATTATGGAGGTGAATATATAAGTTGTGTTTGAAAGGTTCTTGCAGGAAATAGGTGTGGTTCATAAAAAATCTTGTCCCTACACCTCTGAGCAAAATGGTGGTGCAGCTGAAAGAAAGAACAAACATATATTGGAGACAACAAGAACTCTTCTGTTTGTAGGAGTACTTGAAATGTTTTGCGCAGATGAAGTGGAACTAGACATTTATCAGATAAATTGTATGCTTTCTGAAGTTCTTAAGGGTATATCTCCTTTTCAAAAATTATATGAAAAAGTTTCAAATTATGATGTGCTAAAGGTGTTCTGTTATGCATGTTTTGTTTTGTTACTTGACAGATACAAAGATAAGTTATCACTTAAGGCTGTCAAGTGTTGTTTTCTTGATTTTACTAATGGACAAAAAGGATATAAGTGTTATGATCTTGTTGGAAAGAAAGTATGGGTATCTCGATATGTTGTTTTTGATGAGAATATGCTATACTTTAGTCAACATCAAGAAAAGGCATAAAATGAGGCTGACTTGTCCTTTGTGGTTCCTTTTGGAGAAAGGATGGTATGAAAGGGGAAATAGAGGGCCGAGGGGAGCAAGGAGAGAATGGTCTGGTTAGGGAAAATAGGTTTGGCCAAACTTACTTAAGGCGACATGAAGATGTGATTGAAATTTCATTCTTAGATCAAGTAGAAGAGCATGGAAGTGAAGAGGCCAATCCCAATCTTATTTCCATATCAACTGATCCATGCCAACAAAGTTTAGAGTTGTTATTTTTCTTCCCTACTTCTCAGGTACGTAAAAGTTCTAGATCCTATGTACCTCCATCTCATTTTGTATTCTATGAGTCATTTGCTTCTCGTCATCATACATTTTTGGCCTTAATCCATTCTTATGTTGAGCTTGAGTCCTATGTAGAAGTGGTAGGAAAAGTGGAGTTGCAAAAAAACATGGTTGATGAAATACACACACTTGAAAGAATAAAGGCATAAAATTAGTGAAACTTTCTAAAAAAAAAATTTATTGGAAGCAAGTGGATGTATAAAGTGAAGACAAAGGCAGATAGGTCTGTAGAAAGGTATAAGGTTAGACTAGTAGCTAAGGGATACGTCCAATGTTTTGGAATTGACTTTGCGGAAACATTTTCCCCTGTGACTCATATGACTATAATTCATATAATTTTAGTAGTGGTTGCAGTTCACCAGTGGCATCTTTGGCAGTTGGATGTCAAGAATGCATTTTTAAATGGAGATTTGCAAGAGAAAGTGAGTTTGAAGACTTCACAAAGCTCTATATGGACTCAAACAAGCACCTCAAGCTTGTTTTAAAAAGTTCAGTTTGACAGCGAGATCAATTAGCTTTGAGCAGAGTCACCATGATCTTGCTTTGTTTATTTCTTCTTCTTCTTCACTTAGGATATGATACTCACATGAGATGACATAAAGGAGGTTGAAGAGACCAAAAAGAAACTGGCTAACATGTTTGAGACGAAAGACTTGGGGCGCTTGAAGTCCTTTCTTGGGCTTGAGATAACATACTCTTTAAGGGGACTGTACTTGTCTCAACATAAGTATGCTACAAATTTGGTTGTGAAAGCAATATTAACTGCTGATTCAAAAAGAGTAAATTCTCCCATGGATGTTAATTTGAAGATAAAGGTTATAGATGGAGTGGCGGTAGAAGATCCAATAATATATAAGCAATTAGTTGGAAGCCTTATATACTTGACTATATCCAGGCCAGATATAAATCATGCAGTTCATATAGTTAGTTTATGAGTGCCCCATATCAGTTCATTATCAGTTCATTTGGCAACTGTACTCAGGATCATTAGGTATGTAAGAGACTCAATGCACTATGAGATGTTTTTCTCATCTTCATCTGGTATCAAGTTGAGAGTTTTTTGTGATGCTGACTTTGGAGGATCCACTAGTGACAAATTTTCAACTATAGGGTTCTGTGTTTTTCTTGGAAGTTCTTTGATCTCATGAAAGAGCAAGAAGCAACAAAGAGTTGCCTTGTCTACTGCAAAAGCAAAATACAGAGCTATGACTCAAGTTACTCCTGAGATTATTTGGATAAGATGGTTATTAAATGAATTAGAAATCTCATGTGAAAAGAAGTCTTAGTTATATTGTGACAATATAAAAGTTTTTCATATTGCCAAGAATCGAAAGGCTTATGAAGATGAAATCATAGCTTTTGAGCATGTCAGCTCAAAGAATAAGATTGCAGATGTGTTTACAAAAAAGTCTTTCCTCTTCTCACTTCATTACTTTCCTTTCTAAACTTGTAATGATTCCCTTGCATCCTCCCAAGTTTGAAGGTGAGTATTGAAATCTAAGTATTGTAGTATAATATAGTGTTTTACCTTTTATGTAATCCCTCTTTGTATTAGGACTTAGTATACGTCACCTAATACTTGGGGGTACTTTAGACATTATTTTTTTTATTCTTTTTTTACTCAAGGGAGTCAACCCTTTTATGTTAGGTGTGGCATGCCCTCTTTTTTCGTCTGTCGAATGAATAGAGCTCATGTTTTGCGGCTTCTCTCCTTCCCTTGTTCTTCTCTCTCATTACTTCTACAAATATCAATACAACACACCATAGGAGCCGTGAAACCGTTCTGGCTGCCGATCTTTCATCGGGGAGAGGGCTTTCATTATTTTGTCAAGAGTGCATTTTTCATTTAAAGAAGTAGGTTAAGGTAAAAATCCTTATTTTTTGTTTTTATTGAGTTATTTTGGAGGAAGATGGCTTTAAATGATCTCGCATGGCAATGGGGCACACATGTAACGAGGGAACACCGATTAAAAATCGAGTGCAACTATTGTCATACAGTTTTTCTGGTGGTATCTCTAAGTTGAAACATCATTTAGCCGAGACACTAAAAGGTGTTCCCTCAAGCATGTCAAGAAATTTGCCGGATGTCGTGAAATGACAATGCCAGCAATTACTGGTTATTTTGAAAGAAAAAAACAAGAAAGAGAGATGAATGAGGCAAAAATGGGGTATGCAGAGCCACGAGAGAATGTGTATGGCGAAAAAAGAGCTCCCTACTTCTGAACCTAGCATAGCATCATACGTAGACAATTTTACAACAAAGGGGAAGGGTGTTGGTTGGTGGTGTCAGTAGTAGTGCCGCAGGCACCAAAATAAGAGGAATAGGAGGAAGAGGAGGAGGGGGGAGTTCTTCGAGAAGAGCTAGAGCTAGAGGCTTTATTAAAAGCTTTTTTCTTCTTAGAAATGCTTTTGGGGCACGTGCCGACATTCGTACTGCCATGACTCAACATTTAGTCAAGCATGTGAATGTCACAGTTGGGAGATTGTTTTATGATGCTTGCATTTCTTTTAATACGGCAAATTCATTTCATTTCAAATCATGATAGATGCCATAACCTGTATTGGGCCTTGATACAAGATGCCTTCATATCATGCTTTGAGAGAAGATTTTAGATGGTAATGTGAATGAATTGAAGGCTTATTGTGATGAGATGAGGTAATCATGGAGATAAACTGGGCGGAGCATCATGACAGATGGGTGGACATGCAAAAAGTTGAAGACTTTGATAAATTTTCTTGTCTATTGCGCTCCAAAGGAACCATGTTTTTAAATTCAATTGATTTGTTTGATATGCCCAATACAACAAATGTATTGTTGAGGGTTTTTTATTAGATTGTAGAAGATGTTCAACTTCAAAACATTGTACGATTCATTACTTATAATGCAACGAATTATAGGGCAGCCAGTAAATAACTGGCAAAAATTTGTGGATTATTCTTTTAGACCCCGTGTGCTATCCATTGCATAAACCTCATGCTTGAGGACATTGGTAGCATGGATGAGATACAACATATGGTTGAATACTGTTAAGAAATTACAAAATTTATTTATAAACATGCATGAGTTTTGAACTTAATGAGGAAGAATACTAATGGTGTTGAGTTGATTCTGTGCAGTTATTAGATTTGCTATGAATTTTTTGACAGTTCATAGTCTTGTAAAGAATAAAAGCGTAGTTAAAAAGATGTTTTTTTTAGATAAGTAGAATGCATATCCCCATTTACAAAAAAAGAAAGATGAGAAATTGTAGATATTGCATTTAGAAGTAAATTTTGGGATTCATGTGTTAACTTGTTCAAAATAAAAATATGCTTCGATTGGTTGACAGCGAAGATAGACCAACTCTATGAGGCTATGGATAAGGAAAAAGAGGTTATTATATATAATTTAAATAAATAAAAAATTAGATTTGCCTATATGGAACATCATTGACCATAGGTGTACTAGGTAACTTCATCAACCTCTTCATGCTGTAGCGTATTATTTAAATCTTGCATTTAGATACTCCTCTATATTTAAAACAAATTAGAGAAGTCAATAAAGGTCTCTTGGATTGCATTGAAATGTTGAACCTTGAGTATGACATTCAAGATCAGATTCATAAGAAAATGAATATTTATGACAATATATTGTATGATATGAGGAGACCTGCAATAGTGCGAAACAGTACCACAATGTTCTCAGGTAATTTATTTGATCAAGCTACCAAGATGCAAAATTACAAACTCAATTTCAAGACGAATGTCCTAGCTTTAATATTTATTATCGATTGATGACCTTTTCTGTTCTTCCATTTGTCAATGGACAAGTGGTGGATTATCATACTCCAATTATTAAATTTTTTTAATTCCTTCTGGAATTTGACTTCTGTGTAGATTTGCAATAAGAATATGGATTGCACACTAAAATTATGCTTACCAGCTATAAATTTATTTCAAACTTTTGAATCTGAAACTGATCTAAGAGATATTTCTACTGTTATATATCAGTTAGTATTTAGTAGTCCACGCAGCATTTTGTTTTGATATGACTTTCTATTTCATTCATGAAATGGCGCAATTTGGATTTTTTCCCTGCTAATCATCAAACATGATGACTCTGACTGCTCAGTTTATCTTAAATGCACAAACTACTAACATAGCCAATTTGGACTATGGTTCATGCGAACAATAGATTAATTTATTCCCTTATGGTTTTGGTGCTCTAGCTGAGGATGAATATGGTAATTTGATTCCTTCGTGTCAAATGCTGCTAGTGCATGTGTTTGTACTGGATATTGATGTTTCCAAGTACTCTACCGAGAGCAAAACTCAAGTAGATATGACATCAAACATAGGCATTTACGACTAACAGCTAGGTGATATTCAGGAGAAATAGTGCAGTTCACAACTTCACATCTAGTGAATATTTAATGGGCATCCAAAATTTAAATACCATATCTGATCTAGACAATTTGAATGGCTAGGGAGATGCACGAGAAATAGTAGTTCCTCTGTCAAGTAAATGACATTCATATCATGCAGGATGTAACAATTTGCTGTACCTACTCCAAGGGGAGATGAATCCTATGTTCATATTTGTGAAAAGCCATGTAATTTTTAAACTGATGGTCAAGCTTCAGTGGAATTGCTTGCTTAGTTATTTGGACATTTTGTTTATTGCTTGTTGATTCCTACAGCTTCTGGCTACTCTCTGTCCAGGTGTCACAATTGTTGTTTGCCCATTACTTCCACTTATTCAGGACCAGATTATTACTCTCAATGTAAAGTTTGGAATTGCGGCAACCTTCTTGAATTCTCAACCGACCACTTCTCAAGCATGGGTTGTTATGCAAGAGCTGAGGCAAGTATCTTTTTACATGTCAATTGTGTGACTAGGCTATTTTCCTTTAATTTCTGGGGTATGAACCCCTGCCCCAGCTTAAGTTCGTTGGTCATTTTTTTTTCTCGTCTTTTCTGTTGTCAGAAATTTATGGGAGTTCTATGGAATATGTGTATCTATGAAGCCTAAAAGGAACTTGACAAAAGGAAAAGAAAGCCGCTGTGAAAGGTGTCACAATCTCAGTATATCAAAGCATGCCGTATTGTGAAGGCCCTTCTATCTAAATGCATTAACACAGTATCCTGGCCCACAAAATGAATATCCTTTTGAATGGGACCAATTAGAAAGATTGGTGGTTCTACTTTTCCTTTAGAGGTCCAATTATTTTAGTATCTGTGAGCTTTTCACTAAGCTTACGCTGTTACCATATCACTTGTGATAGAGCAAAGAGATTCTGAAAGATGGGGCAAGAAGCAAAGTTTGCTTGTGGTGACTACCTCTCATTTTTAAAACCCAAAGCACATCCATTTTTTATCATGGTTATATTTTACAGCCTGTGGGTTGTCGATATTATTGACTTGTGATTAACTAACAGTGCAAACATTGCAAAGATGGTTGCATATGGTTAAGGTCCACTATTACCAATTTTCTTGGTGAAGGAACCCATCTAAAGCTCTACTAGGTACATGTCATTTCCAAAATTTAATCAAATCAGCCTTCCTCGATCAATTTCCAAGAAATATCATCTTTTGCATATGGAGAAATTTACTGATGGCTGGTTTTGAACTTCCCATGGCCCTAAAAAGCGAAACCTAAAAGAAAGGATTGAATGTATAGCCAGTTTAGGTATTTCTTCTAACCAATTTTAGATCAACACATTTTAGGGAAAGAAGGTGTCTTTACACCAAGGATCACATGAATATTGCTACAGGATACAGAGATATGGTATGGAGTAAAATGGAGTGTCTGTGCAGCATAGAATATTATAGATTTATAGGTTTTGTCTATATGTTTACAGAATAGGTTAATAGGAGATTTTCAGTATAAAATTATTTCTGCAATCACTCAAGACAGTTCAAAGTATAATTTTAGGTGAAAATGCTGAATATTGTAAAAGTAGTGCAATCTTAGGTGTGTTGCATTGCACCACAAGTTAAACTGTAACTGGTGGCATTTTCCTTGTTAGCAAGTAGGTAATTTAAACATTAGAAATAGCTATATTGTATATATTAATACCAATCTGCATGACTATCTTGTATGTTTATGTTGTGCATGTGTATGTGTGCACACACAGGTACACATGCATGCAAGCAGATACATTGAACAGTGGAACTCAGAGCTATAATGCCTTTCTACTGGGCTGCTCATCATACTAAGAACTCTTTTTTCTCCTGTTTCCAGAAAATATAAGCCATCATGCAAACTTTTGTATGTGGCCCCTGAAAGAATTGCTGGAAACATCTCTTTTCTGGAAATATTAAAGTGCTTGCATGAGAAGGTGATTTTTCGATTTGACCTAGCTTTCATTTGATAAATGGTCCATCATGGGTCGCTTCGACTTTCTCAAATTTGTGAACTCTTGATATCTTTGCAGAAGGTATGAAGCAGAAGAACATAATGTCTATGTCATGGCAGGGGCAATTAGCAAGGTTTGTCATTAATGAAGCACATTGTGTAAGGTAAGTCAATAACTCTGCATTTTTATTGCCTTTATAAAGATGATTGCGATGAGTGATTTTAAGAATGCATTTTTTAGCTGTTCAGTAAATGAAATTAATATACTTGCTTTCATTCTCTTCTCATGATCCACAGCCGGTAGGGGCATGAATTTCGCCCTGATTACAGAAGACTGGGTTTCCTTAAGCAGAATTTTCCTCGAGTTCCTCTTATGTCTTTGACTGCAACTGTCACCCAAGTAGTTCGTAAGGTAGCTTTAGAATGCGGGTGCTCATTTTCTCTAGCTTGTTGGAATTGCCGTCTAATGCAAGAGATGCCATGCAGGACATAATGGATGCTTTTGCTTTGGTTCTCGTGACTAGCTTTGACAGACCAAACCTTACATATGAAGTTATTCCCAAAAGCTAAGATGCTTTGAAGCAGCTTGGTCAGTTAATCAGAACACGTTTTCAGGATGTGTGGAATCATTTACTGCCTCTCAAAAAATGAATGTGTTGATGTGTGCAACTATTTGAAAGATAAATTTCATGTAAAAATGGTTTATTACCATGCTCGGTTGGCTGCTCATCAGAGGGCTGCTGTTCAGAAGAAATGGCATTCAGGAGAAGTGCATGTTGTATGTGCTACCATTGCTTTTGGAATGGGGATAGTTAAACCTGATGTGAGTCAAGATCTTTTTACGTTCAAATTTCATATTCCTCTTGTTTTTTTACTCTTTTTCCTTTACTGAAGAAAACATAATTATGCAGCGATTTGTCCTACACAATACAATGTCCAACTCAATTGAAAGCTATTATCAAGAATCAGGGAGAGCTGGCAGGCACAATCTTCCAGCGACATGTATTGCCCTGTACCAGAAGAAAGATTTTAGTTAGGTTGTCTGCTTGATGAGGAATGGACAAGGATGTAACACTGCAAGCTTTAGGACTGCTATGGGTCAAGCAAGGAAAATTCAGGCATATTGTGAGTTAAAGATATCTTGCTTGACATCATGATTTTGATGCATGTAATGAGGATACAATTTTGTATATTTCTAGGTAATGAAATTGACTAGTGTTAACTGTTCAACATGAAAGGTGTGATCAACTCTGAGCTTCATGCTTCTGATGGCTTGTGTAGGGATCATGCTCAATTCGTATGGGGAAGCACCATCACTGATAAATGGCCACACCTGGTTTTGGGATATGCACTAGAGGACATGCATGATGGTCCATTGGCTGTGACCTTTGGTAATGCACCCCTTGTCCAAATGACAAATTGGTCCTTAAGTTTGTGTACTAAAAGAGATGGCGATGCATTCATGGTTCAATGCTTAATAAAATTCTTAGCTTCACAGGTGAAACTAGAATGGAATTGAAACAAATTATTTGTGTGGTGTAAGCAGAAGTCCATAAGATTGCAGTAAGTTGAGTACATGTACACGTCCAAATAAACAAGCATAAAGATAGGCAATGCTCATACTCTATGCACCCATATTGAACAATAAATATAAACAAATGAGTATCTATTTATAAGCCTTCCAACCATCTCATCATAGATGATTGATACAAAGCTTCGATTTTTTTCTAAACACCTTTTATAGTAGTATCACTTTAATTTTTTCTGCATACCTCAGTTATTTGTGCAGTGTTCTGGATGTGATGATTTGTTAGAGAAATTCCACGGGGTGTTCAGTGTCAAGAGCTCTTATTTTCACCATAGCACACTTTCTGAAGGCAAAGTGGCAAACCATATAGTTCACAATGTATTTATGTTGATCCCAACTACTAACATGCAATTATGGTAGATCAATTGCAAATATGAACATCTTTATTTTGATTTGACCTCATAAGCTTAAGTTCATCATTGTCGATAATTATGACTATGGATATGTGATGAAGACACATAAAGTTTCTTTCCCTTAGGAATTTATAGAACAATTAAAGATGGCAATGAACTTCCCATAATTGGCAACGCAAGATGCTAGTCTCCATTCTGTGGCCCTATTTAATCTTCTTATCATATTTCTTATTCCACAAGGTAAAGAAATCTGATTTAAATGTCACAAATTGCTCTGACTTGGTATGAGAATAAATTATATTCTCCAATAGTTTTCATTGTCACATTTTAGGTATATCTAAGGATAAAGAATGAAGTTGAAAAGTTACATTGACTAGTCATGGATAAGTGTTGGTATGACTAGGATGAATGGAAACTATAACCTCAAAATTTGATGCATCTTGCTTCAGGTGCATAACCATTTTGGAGTTCAGAACTTCTGTTGTGAAGGCATCAAGTGAATGGCTTGTCAAGTGTTTGACTGTACTATCTGCATGCTGAATATGGATTATACATCCATATAGACCGGAGCATCACAACAATTATGCATCAGATAACAATCAAGTACCAGAGGATGAATAGAAAGGTTGGCCGGATGAAAGCTTGCAGAAGGGAAGTACACAACTGAATGAGCTGATATAGCAGTTGTTTCATCACTTGTCAGTGTGATGTTATGCAGATAAGAACTGAATTGATGGGATATTGCTTGGAAATTGTTTATGGCCTTAGGTTAGCCTAGCAAAACCATTAACTTCACATCTTCAGCTTATACTCAACAGATAATTTTGATCTTAGCATCATCATCATCAAAGGTGTTCAGAATGTTCTACTGTTCTACCTAGCATAAGCTTCCTGCTTTGGCAATATACCCAAAAATAATTATGGAAACTAGTTTGTAGAAGATTTGCTAAAATAAACTTTGATCTGACATCTATGTGATCCGGTTTCTTTTGTCAACTTTGGCTATGTCCTGCTTTGTCTGGTTTTTTAGCATGTTGATTTTTTATTGAATACAGTATATATACATCTTTGATAGTAGAATCGCCCTTACTTTCACCATGGACCCGTTCCTTTTCTGAGTAGAAAAATGCCTTCTATATGAGCATGTTTATTGCATAGTTTTCTACTGAATAAATGCTTGTTGCCGTTAAGAAAGATGTGGATTGGCTGTCAATCTAAAGACACTTATGACAGTTGTTTTCTTTGCAGACTGAGTGCAGGAGACGGGTGCTGCTCAAACATTTTGATGAGCTTTATGACAGGCATCTTTGTAAAACTGGTCCTAGCCCCTGCGATAACTGCCGCAAAATGTTCTGATTAAATGTGTATAATATAGCAGGCTTTAATCTTGTTTTCCATGATCTACTTAACATGGATGACAATGCCCGAGATCAGATTTGCATGTGAAACCATGTCCAAGAGCCTGCATGCTCCATCTGAAATCATTCATGCTTCCACCATGGTCCCCTGACATGCCATGTGTATCAAATGATAGCATATTAAGATCATTGATCGGTGATGAGCATGCTTACTTATTATGGAAAAAGCCCAAGTCATTGTGAAAATTTGCACCTGACACCAAATGGAGAGAGAGAGAGAGAGAGAGAGAGAGAGAGAGAGAGAGAGAGAGAGAGAGAGAGAGAGAGAGAGAGAGAGAGAGAGAGTCTAATTGTTTAGAAAATTACACAACTTTCGTGGTGCTTGAACTGCTACAAACATGTATATCTGAAGATTGCTTCCTACATATGTTTCCTTGGCACGATATATATTTCTGAACATACAGGTATACTGACACGATAGGGAACAAAAGTCATTTGTCATGGCAAGTGACTAATGGAAATGAAACATCAACAGGCAAAAGAAAAGAATGGCATGCATTATCAATCTGCACTATCATCCATCATCACGTGAGATTTCAAACTGTTTATTCATATTGTTTCATGCAAAGGTCTGCATGGTGCATGGATGCCCATGCCCATGCAATCAAAGAGATGAACTGGATCCACCCTCGATGATGTCATTGCAACGGTTAACAGATTCCAGGCGCTGCAACCTCATCTGCTCATAGAAGTTGGCGATGAACTCCTCAGCCTTTACGCTGATCACCTGCGCTTCGTCTGGGTTTGAGTCCTCGCTCTCGTCCAACTCCATAAGGTTATCAGCCGATGCATAGCGGCTCTCAGGTTCGATCGACCACATATCATCATCATCATCATCTCCATCATCTGGTCGCGGCAATGGCTGAGGTGGCAGGTACGCATGGTGCTTTTTCTCTAGCCCATAATTCTGCATTGGCGACGAAGCTCTATCGATGTTATGGTGCAATGGTCTCATGGCTCCAACCAGGTTCGTCAGCACACCTTTCTCGACGACGTTAGCCGGTTTCTTCACGAAGCTCCGCCGGATGACCAAGAGGGTGACGCGGATGAAATTCCAGAAGCCCAGCTTCTTCTTCATGGACTTGGTTTTCTTGAGGTTGTCCATGGCTGCCCTGCTTAAGAGCAGGGCAAATAAAATGATGGGAAACTTATACTTACAAGAGAACAAAAGGGTGTGGTTGGTATACATATATCATAACAAGTACGTGGGTGGCAGAGAATATCGCAGTGGGAAGAGGAGCAGGAAACGAAAAATGAGTATGAGTTTGAATTACAGAAAGAGGTTGGTTTTTCTTGGTAAACTATGGTTACGGGTAGGACTCATGGACTTCCACTATGGGTGGTTATGGTACAGGAGAGGACAGGTTGTTGCTGGGTTTTGCTTGTTTTGTTGGGGTGCTGTTGACGTCTCCAGGAATCGCGTAGGTATGTCCATTGAATGGGTCCAAGGGCAGGTAGCATCAGCCCTCCCACAGAAGTGGGCGTTTCTTCCACCAAAACACCACTCTCTGCTCCATGAAAAACGCAGGGCCGCGCGCCCTACACTACAACCTGTGGCTGTGATTCTTCCGCATGCACCACCTACTTGGGATCTGCTGACTGCTGCCCGGGACTGCCAAGGATTCAGGTTGGATATTCGAACCGACAGATTCCAATTTGTTGGGATTCCATCAGAATATATATATATATATATATATATATATATGTATATATATATATATATATATATATATATACATATATATATATATATATATATATATATATAATCTGTCTATACAGATGTAGTCTACATGCTTGATTTTATAGGAAGACTCTTTGGTCATCTGATTTCAATACACATGTGGTTTTTTATAAGGTTTAAAAGTCATCTGCCTAAGATTTTCATAAATATTTAAGGTTTAAAAAATCATATGTTTTTTTTATCGACAAAGAAATTATCTAAGTGTCGTTCTCTAGTAAATTGACTATGTTGAATACATCTGTGCGGTCAGATTTAAGAAAAACATGAGAAAAACCTTTCAAAAACCCAGTTTGCTGGTCAATTAGCTAGAAAAGTGATAAGCAGTGCACCTACTCCCGCCTACTAAAAATCATAGTTCTATGTTGCATCTTCTCAATCAGACCTTATAAATGTATTCATAAATTATTTGATAGAAATCATATTTTGGACATAAAAATATGACTTCTTAAGTTATAAAATTTTGGTACAATGCAAACATTAAATTTTAAAAACCTATATATATATATATATGCCATATTCACGCCATCCAAAACTTGTTTTCCCCTAAATAATAATAGATAGTATCTATAAGGTCTTATCAACACAACAACAACAACAATGCTTTCATCTCAAACAATTGGGGTCGGCGATATGAACAAAAAAGAAAATCATTTTGAGTCCTCTACATGAATCCTTCTCTTCCAATCATTTTTATCCAATGTCATGTCCTCGGTGAGGTTCAAAGCCTTCATATCCTTTCTTATTATCTCCATCCAAGTCTTCTTAGGCCTACCCCGACTTCTTTTAGCTAATATATTTTTCCATTAGGCCTTTGCCGAATATGCCCAAACCATTGTAAACAATTCTCACTCATCTTATTTTCAATGGGTGCAACGCCTACCTTCTTACGTATTTTCTCGTTCTGAATCTTATCTTTTAGTGTCTTTTCACACATCCATCAAAGCATATGCATTTTAGTTACACTCATTTTTTGAAAATGATGTCTCTTGGCAGCCCAACATTTCGTACCATATAGTAAAGCGGGTCTAATTGTCGTCCTATAAAACTTTTCATTCAACCGCAATGACATTCTACGATCACACAACACTCCAGTTGCACTTTTTCATTTCATCCACTCAACTTTAATATTATGATTTACATCTTCATCAATTTCTCCATTCTTTTGAATGATAGATCCCAAATATTTGAAACAGTCATCCACCGCTATTTCTTGCTCACCAAGCTTTAATACTCTCATCACTACTTTGTTGCTTACTAAACCGACATTCCATATATTTTGTCTCTTACTCAACGTAAAACCTCTTGCTTCCAAAGTTTGTCTTCATAATTCTAACTTAGCATTAACCTCCGCTCTAGACTCATCAATTAAAACAATATCATCAACAAACAACATACACACGACATTTTGAATTGATCTCGTAAGTTCATCTAACACTATAGCAAAAAGGAAATGGCTTAATGCAAAATTTTGATGTAACCCAATCATTATAGTAAAATTATTTGTCACCCCTTCACAAGTGCGGACATTGGTTAATATTTCTTCGTACATATCTTATCAACAAAAAATAAAAAATTTGAAGCTTCTATTAGGTGGGAGTAGGTACTCTTAATCACCCTATCAATACTAAGATTATATATATATATATATATATATATATATATATATATATATATATATATAGAGAGAGAGAGAGAGAGAGAGAGAGAGAGGATCTTATCTTATCTTATCTGTAAAGGTGACTTGTGAACATCATCAAGTTGTCTGTGTTTGTCACGAGTTCAAAACACACAAGGAGCATTCTTTGCCTCAAGGTCAAATATGAGTGTACTCTCCACTCGGTAGGGCGATCTCAAGGGTTTTACCAACCGTAGGCAAGTCAATGAGTGGACTGTGATTGGGGTTTACCCCTTGGCCTAACCAAAAAAGAAAAAATAGAAAAAGTTGCACACTTACCTTTTTCTTTTTTTATAGGCTTAAAAAGCACAACGATGCACAAAAGGCAGCACTGTAATGTTGGGTTCATGTCTAGATAACCTGTGAAGTTACCATATCAAGATTTTGGGAGGATAAAAGCAAATTTCACTTAGATGTTACATCACATTGTCGCATACCCGGCGCAATCTATACTAATTCATGATATTCAGAAAAAATGAGTTCTTTTCTTTTGTTAGGAGATGGCAAGTATATATATATACACAATATGATGTTAAAATTTAAAAATAAGATGATCTCAAAATGGGTGACATTTTGAAAATAATGAGTTTTTTTTTGTGTGTAATATCATCTCCTAAAGATATCACACGATGTTTTCAAAATATCGACAATATTTCTTACTATACTATATCATGCCATTAACAGCCATCAAATCATTGTCAAACCTTTTATTGGGGAAATGGTGTCCTGATCCAGCTGTAAGAAAATGAGTACTGGCAGTTGCCAGCTGCAACGTGCAAGTTAATTGTCAGAGCTTTATTCCCTCTCTAACATCTTCCAATCTTTTCTATTAATTTTGAAAATAACCTTGCTTTTCACAGGAAAAACATTGGATACTCTACAACAGCCTCTAGTAGAAAGTTTTTTCACATTTTCCTTGTTTTTAGTGAATTTGTATAAGCAAATTTTCTAAAGGCTACAAAGTTCAACGGTTTACAGTGCCTCAAAATAGAATCATGTTTGTACATTGAAACCACTCAATCTAAAGTATATTTTCCAGCAAGCAAACCATTTTGTGAGTTGACATTGGTTTGCACAAGTCTTACGAGCCGTGCCCAAACACTATATGACTGTAAACGACCCAAGCCCAAACTGCCCCTGCTGGCTTGTTTGGCTCACCAGCCCAGGTATCAACGAGTTTACTTAGGCCCTGTTTGGAAACATACCGATGGAATACTCAACAACCAAAAGCGTTTGGGATGGATGGAAAAGCAGGAAAATAGGGTAACTGGCGAGACAATTGGCCATTCTGAACATTGTAATATATGCATATTTCTTATGTAATCTATTATATTGTTTGAGTCACACTGGGGTTAGGTTTGGTGTGTTTATAGACTGATATTGACCCTTCTACGAGGCTCAAATCTAAATCTTTGCTAAGTGGTTGTGTTAGACAATTTTTGGATATTTTGTATGTTTATATGCATCAGCAGTTAGAATGTATTGTTGAATTCATTTGTTAAATTGGCAATTAGTGTTCCTTCCAATTTTTTTCATTTGGAGTTATCCAACTTTGATAAGAATCTGTTGAATGTGAGGTTTCATCGATACAAAACTATCAGTTCTACATTCTTAATACGAAACTAATATGTTCCACTATATTTTTGCATTAGTAGAAATCATGGCCATGAAGTGGGTGAGAGTTCAGTTTTCCTGACATGCTCTCCTTGCTACTAGAAAATGCATATAAATAATGGAGTTTGGGGTTGCTTTATTGTAAGGAATTTCATCACTGTTTACAACTTTAGTACTATATTTTCTGTCTTTTTAGAACTACAGATAAGACTCTCAGCACATACAGGATAGGCTCACAATTCTTCTGAAATACCCAAAATCTATCAACAGAACCAACAGTTGAATCTGTCTCTGGGTAGTATCTTTTTTTTTACACGAATCACATTTGCTACATTTCTCTCTGTTTGGAAACAGGGTAGCTGGAGAGGCAACTATAAAATTCACACATCGTCCAAACAGCATCAAAAGTGGATTTGCAAAGTACTCCCCGGTATTATGATGGTGCTCCCAGGTGGAAAGTTGCAAATCCACATAAGTTGTGGATTTTATAATTCCTTCTCCAACTACCTTCGATTGCCAGATTCCAAACAGGGCATTAGGAAAAATGGAGGGATGCAGAAAACCCTTGTTGAGGTTGCGCAGCGGAAGGTTTTCGGTTGTGGCAGCAGCAGAGACGTTGAGGAGCGGCAACAAAGAAAGAGAGTGAAGAAAGAAAGAAGAGAAGGTGCAAATTATTGTTTTCTGATTGGAGGTTTGCTTTTAAGGCTTCACGGTGTGTCCTATTGCATATATTCATAGGGGCCAAGTCCCGTGTTTATATAGCCTTTGGATTCCCTCTCTCGGCTCAACAGACGGTTGAGAGAATATCAGTGGGTCCGATGTTTTTGATAAACTTAGAGTTTAAATTTTAAATAAAAAGGGTTATTTGTAAAACGAACTTAGCTTATCCATGAGCAGGCCTACTCATGGATAAGCACAACGCGCAGCGCATGGCCACACGCACCAATATCTCTTATTTGTGACCTTCTCAGGTACAAACATCAGGTTCCTTCTCATTGAAGGGACATAAAGTACATATTTCAATAACACACTAGTTCCTCCCACATTGAGTCTGTAGGACCCAACTCTTAGAACATCACTATAGGAGTTGTTGCCCATATAGGCCTTGTGCTCGCCTGGTCCTAGCTCTTTGAGATCCATAACTCCATCAGTGGATTTGGCTATATGTCGAGTAGCTCCAGAGTCCACCCACCACCCTGAGAGTTCTTTATTCGCAAAGTGACATTCAGATACAACATACATGACTTCTTTTCCGTCATGCTTTTTGCTTGAATTGCCGTTGTATCTCCCACCATTCCAGTTGCTCCTGTTATTGGGAAATTTTGTCCTACAGTTCTTCTGGATGTGTCCCATCTTGCTGCACTTGAAGCACTTGACTTGTGAGCTTTTGCGGCCTTGAGGTTTGAAACCTGCACATTGTCCTTTATGAAACTTGCCATTACCCTTTTTTTAAAGTTATTTTGCTTAACGGGTACTTGGCTATGAGATGGTGTGTCTTGAACCACCATTAACTCAGATTTCTTCTCCTTAGCCATGTGTTTTTGTTCTATGGCTAATTGCAGGGGCAACTCAGTCAAGTTTAAATTCTTTGAATTTAATCTTAACGTAGTGGTCACCATCTTCCACGAATGTGAAAGGCTATTCAATATGGTGGACACCTGCATTTTATCTAGAATTACATTTTCAACAATGGCTAGGTCTTTAGCCATGACCAATATCCTATTTACGTGATCTACCACACTATCACTTTCTTTCATCCTATATGAGTTGTATTGTTCGAGTAACAGTTGAATGTGGACCTCGGATGTGGTATCATACTTGGTGGCGATGACCTCCATCATTTCTTTAGCAGTTTTATAAACTTTAAAGACTCCGATTAGATCATCGTCCATGTAGGTGAGCATGATGGTTCTTGCCATCAGATCATCTTTTTGAAATTTTCTGAATTTGATTACTTCTTCTTGAGATGATTCATCATTCAATTTTTTTATAGACATACTAAGGATATATTCCAGTCCTTCCATAGTTAAAGCTAAGGGGATCCGCCTTTTCCAAACAGGAAAGTTGGTCCCATTTAACTTGTCTATTTTCGTTAATTCGGAGGTACAAACACGACTAGCCATTTTGTACTAACTAATTTTAATTTAATTAATTTATAGCAAGTCAGCACAAAGAAAACAATAAAAAAAAAATCTTGTTAGACTAGACACATTTTTTTTTTATTTAAACTAAATTTAAACGAGTATTTTTAAATTTAATAGGAGCAAGGTTTTTTTTTTGAAAATTAGAAATTTATTTCGGGTATTAAATGGAAAATATAATTTTTTCAGTTATTTTTTCAAAAATTTCAAACTCGCAAACCCTTTTTAGCAAATAAGTTTTAAAAAGTATGTAGGTTATAAAATACTTTATTTTAACCCTTTTTTCAAAATATGTAAAATGTTCAGGGTCAAAGGGGTCTTTTTACCTCTCGGCCTATTTAAGGCCCGAGCAAGGCACAATCGACTCACATGCATCGGGTTTTTCTCTCTCTTCTTTGCCGAAGCTTCAGACCAATCGGAGACTGCAGCGACGATGTTGGCGGTTGCGACGATGACCTGTTTTTATGGTTGGGTTTGACCCTCTCGATGTAGGCTCCCTTTGTCAGGAAACTTATCGTCGCTCTTTTGTTGGGGCTACTAGAAAATCGGGAAAAATGATTTTCTGGCCAGCCTCTGACGGCGATGGCTCGACTGCCTAGTTGGGTTTGGTCTCCTTGTTGCTGGCTCCCTCTGGCAGAGGACTCTCGGTCTTTCTACTGTCGGAGCACTCAGAAATCAAAAGAGTCGGGTTTTCCGGCCATTCGCCGATGGCGATGGGTCATCTTCCTATTTGAGTTTGTTTTTTCCGATGCAGGCTCTCCTTGCGCTCAGACCTGAGGTCAAACCAGTTTTTCCCGGTGGTTTGGGGTTTTTTCTTTTCTCTGTTTTCTGTTGGTTTGTATTTCGATTCTCTGTTTTTTATTTTCTGTTCAGTTAGGGAGCAACAGTAAAAAAACAGGCTGAAGGCCTTTTATTTCTAATTGATCGGTGCTGCCAGGAAAATGGTAGGCGACCAATAACTTTCCAGTGACAACAAATATATATTTTTATATATGTTTTCCTTTTATTTTATTTTCGTTGTTTCTCTATTTCGCTGTTTCTCTGTTTTCCCTCTTTTGTTTTGATTTACAGAGTCAAATAGGAAAGACTCAATTTAACTACTTTTGAATTTCAGAGATAATGTTTTCCCAGTTGGGGTTTTCAGAGGCAAGCACAAAAGCAAGATCTCTGATCCAGAGATCAAATAAGAAGGATAAAAACAAAGGGGGAGCAGTAGCTCTTACCTTTTCGCCATTTTTTTTGTGATTGCTTCTTCCTTGCAGGTTGAAAGTTGCAAGTACTGGAGAGTATCTCGAACCTCGGCTGTGATACCATTGTTGAGGTTGCGCAATGGAAGGTCCTCGGTTGTGACGGCAACAAAGACGTTGAGGAGTGGCAACAGAGAGAGAGTGAAGAAAGAAAGAAGAGAAGGTGCAAATTAGTGCATATTATTGTTTTCTGCTTGGAGGTTTGCTTCGAAGGCTTCACGATGTGTTGTATTGCATATATTCATAGAGGTCGAGGCCTGTGTTTATATAGCCTTCAGATTCCCTCTCTCGGTTCAGCAGATGGTTGAAAGAATATCGGTGAGTCTGATGTTTTTGATAAACTTAGAGTTTGAATTTTAAATGAAAAGGGTTATTTGTAAAACAAACTTAGTTTATCCATGAGAAGGCCTACTCATGGATAAGCACAACGTGCAACACATGGCCACACGCACCAACAACCTTAGGGCCCACTTGGCCCAACACGAACTTCTCCCACCTCTCTTTCAGACATTTGTTTCACCCAGTATGGTACTTTTCCATGAAATATGCCTCACATATACAGGCCCTTAACTAGGGATGCCAATGGATCAAATGTATCCAACATCTGATCCAATTAGTCAGATTTGGTTAAGAAAATTAAACCTGATTAGTAATCATAATAAGATTTGGTTTATGATTTTATAATCGAATCTGACGGATATCTGCATCCGACTACATGTATTTTCTGGATTTGGTATTAGCTTTTTTCACATTCAAATCTGAATCCCAATTCGAGTCTAATTAGTTGAATTTGATATTGGCTACTTCCAAACTGAACTCGAACCGTTTACATCTTCATTCACCAAAATTCTTTCTTTGATATGTTGGATTACTGACGGAGAAGAGACTATTCTCTTTTGGTAGGTTGGTCGGGTGTATAGCCCTTTCTTTTTATTATTTTCTTTAGAATATTGATTCATAGGTACAACCTTAATAACTTAAAGATATACCTATAGATTGGCATTTTCTTATTTGGAATATTGCAATTTCTCAACTTCACTTTCCACCTTTATTAACAATTTAATACATTTTTATTCAAAAAATAACCATATTGTACAACAAAAATTACAAGTTTTCTAAAATGTGCCACAATTTATCAAATCTGCCAAATGAACAATATTGTAGGTTTCTAAATTTTTCTTCACTTTTACCCCTTGCATATGTGAATTTTCAATTTTCGCACGTCATGATACTAAAATAATACACCCATGAAACTCGTCAACAAAATGGCATATGAGGTTGCAAAATTTCAAAAAAGAATGCGATCAATTTGCGAAACTCGTCATGAGTTTCGTGCAAAAACTTGCGAAAATCATAAAATTTACGAAAGTCTTATAATTGCGAAACTATTGACGAGTATCACATGATGTATTGTAAAATTCTAAAATATTTGCGAAAGTTTGTTATTGTGAAATCTCTTATTTGAATCGCACCCGTATTGCGAGATTAATTTTTCTTATGAAATTTCATCCCATATAAATGATGCTTCGTTTCACAACCCCTTTTTTTCATCTGTATGCCATATTTTTGCAACACCTAGCATTCTTGCGGTCTCCAATCCTTTTGGCGATCTTTTGTCAGCATTCTCACTGACATTCAGGTGAATATTATGGCAGACGACAACTTTGAGAAAATCTTTTGTCGTTGACGGTTCATCGACAATGGCTCATTGGTAGTGAAAAACCTTGAATTTTGGTCTACCTTTGGTGAGTTTTTCGGCGAAACTCCTTTGAATATTTTGGTAAAACCATCGGCGTCCCTCAATCGAGTTTTTTTTCAATAAGGTTACCGATGGCTAGGTTTTCTGGTGAATAGTTATCCACTATTGTTTTTCAGGTAAAAACATATGTATATATTTAAATTGGTTATATGTGTCAGTTACAACCCTAAGTTTGTTTTTGCATGTATATTATCCAATTTAATCGATTATTTTTCAGTTTTTTCGATGTGTAGAACATTGCATGTTAGTTTTTTCATTTTTTTTGGTTTTTGCATGTATATTATCCAGTTTATTGTTGTTATCATAAAAATTAAGTTTTTTATTACGAGATGACACCAAAGGAGAGAAAAAAACATACAAGTTACACCTGCAATCACAACGAAGAAAAATAACATGCAGAATCAGCCCAACATGCAGAATCAGCCTGAAGGGCCTGTAGCGTTTGATGGTTACGTGGTATTTCACAACATATATTTCACACGTACAATAAGCTTGTCACTCCAATAGAGAGGGATCCTGCTCTAATACTAAAAATCTGGTTGTCAGATCTTATTCACAAAAAATATAGCCTTAACGATCTGAAACGTACAAATATGTATTCATCCAATTCGTTGTATGCACTTCCAACAAATGAACTACTAAAATTTTTAGACTAACCCAAAAGTACTGTTGAATCTGTAAAAAAAGTTGATGATATTATGTCTAAATATTTATCTCCAATCCCAAAAGCATCGAAGGAGGGGGAGGGGGACTCATTGGTGAAGCAATTTAAGTCATTGTCTCAAGATGAGGTTGTTGCCAACCTCGATTCTCAGCTTGAAGAAGATGAAGACATGACAACTTTTAGTGGTAATGGAGAGATGGAGATGAAGGTTGTTCTTAAGGATGTCTCCAAATTGAAGGAGATTAGTTACCTAAATATGGAGGAGAGTGAGGTTGGGGTTTGGAAAATTATGGAGGGTCCTCAGGCAGAAGATGTAATTATGGGCCAAGAGATAGAGCAGAGTGAGGGTCTTCAGGCAGAGGAGATTAATGTGATACCATATAGTGCACAAGAGGTTTTTTTTCTCCCTCCTTCTGCGAGAGTGCATGCTTCGAGTAGGAGGTTACAACAACAAACATTGTCCGATGTTGAGGGACAGATACATTTCTATATTTATTTTGTATATAACTGTCACTTGATGTTTGTAAGCATTGAGGAACTACTTGATGTTTTTTTGTGTGTGTAAGCTTAATTCATGAACATAAGGTTTAAAACATCTTTGAGTCGTCTTTCAAAAACTAAAACTAAAAAGTATTTGTGTATTTATATGATATGTAGCTATGCATTTATTTGTGTGTTTGTGTACTTGCATTCCAAATAGTGAAAATGTTATAACTACTGAATATGTGCATGTGTACTTGCAACAACATTAGCCTCCAAACATTGGTCACAATCTCATAGATTCTATTGTGCAGTTTTGGATTCTGTCTTTAAACACATTCATCTTTGAAGATATTGGGATGACAATTACGTTGGAAGACATGACACAAATTACCGAATTAAAGTGCTATGGGAAGCCAGTGATTGGACGTAGCAGGGGTCATTCAAGGATGTGGGTTGCGTTCTTATAGATGCGGATGATGAGGCATGGGACGATGCTTGAGTCAAGTTATCATGGTTGAGGAACGATATGAGAGCAGTCTTGCTCTACTTTTTGATACATTCTTATTCATCGACTCGGGTGAGAAGACAATTCATGGATTGTATTTGGAATTGTTACATCCATTGACTTCCATCGATGAATATCCACGAAAAATTGTCGTTCTTGCATACATGTATGCAGGTTTGTCTGAGTTCAAGACTGACAAAAAAATATTGTAGGCATTTTGGTTTTGTTAGAGGTATTCATTCTTTTATGTTTGCTATTTGATATTTTTTGTATTCGTTATCTATAAATTGTTGACGTAGTAATAATCCTTGTATTGATCCTTACAGGTTTGGATATGATAGCACATATCCATTGGAAGACCCTTGAGATATAACCCTTTTCATGAATTTCTATGTGCTGCAATATAGAGATAGACACGTGAGAATGATGATAGAAATGATCGAAGAGGGTTGGGTCATAATATCAATAGAACATCTTGCATAACACAATTACAGAACATCACCGAAGCATATATAAGTTTTCTTCAAATAATTTGTTGAAAGTGTTTATTCTGTTGTTGAAGGTGTTCATTCTTTTGTTGGAGTTATTCATGATGTTTGTTACGTTTTAGGTAAAGTGGTGCCCTATGTAGACGAGGTAGATGAGAACCATGAGGATGTGGTTGTGCATGTGAGAGATCTTTATAAGGAGCGACATTTGGTTGTACAACATGAACAAAGTTGAGCACTACTAGTCAGCTGAGTGGTTCAAAAGTTTGGCTTTGTTCAGCAAACACTATGTCACCCTGGAGTAGTTAGTAAAACAATCCATGATAAGAAGAAGGATTATCCCACTCTCTTTAAATATGAACTGAAAAACTGGTACAATGGTGGGAAAAACATCAACATGAAATCCATGGCTAATGTACAACGGGATGAAGAGGGAGTTAAAGTCCACATCTAGGAGGAAGTTGGGGTTACAACAAGTGCTACTGGGACGAATGTAGAAAATGCTTGTTTAAAGGAGATGCTTATCTCTCAAAGTGTTCTTATCGCTAATTTGCAAAATTACATCAACGATCATCTAAAGTATTTTATGTATATTAATTAAACTTTGTATATTATTGAAATTTGTTATGTACATTAATTGATTAATTGATCTTGTTTATGAATGAACTTATTTGAATTTTATTATGTACATTAATTAATTGAAGTTGTTTATGAATAAAGTTGTTTCTATCTTATTTTTGAATGAGGATGAATTATGTATATAATATGAGAGAGTTGTTTGAATCTTGTAAGTTGTTAGATATGTGTTATTTTTGTAATATGTGATTGATTTGTTTACGATAATCATTTGTGTATAATATGTAAAAAAACACAGAATGAACATGTGTTTGTATCTGGTAATTTTTTGCACCAGAAAGGAATTTTTCAAGGTGCTTGCAATTTTTTGTTTATTTTTTTAAGTAGAAAGTAAATTCGCAAGGTATGCACGACTTTTCATTCATTCTTGTTTAAACAAAAAAGAATAAACTAAAATGTGGTAGTGTGAGGCAGGAGCGTGTTAGAATTTATGCTCCAAGTTATTATTTTATTTTACCTGATTTACTGTTTTCTTTTGTTTACTCATTTTAGGTATAGTAAAATAAGCAAATGTATTCTATTATAACAAAGTAGATTATGATTGAGTTGGAAAGAAATATGGTAAGCCAAGGCAACGATTATCTATGATCGGTCGCATATGTTTGCAATGTATATATTTTTGTGAGTTATCATCTTTAAAAAATAATAAGAAAAACTCTTTACATTAATCGTGTTCCAACGCCTTCTTCTTCACAACATCGTCGACATCCTGTTAACATGGTATCAGAGCTGTGGGATCAGTAGGAAGCACTGCAAAGGGTCGATGATTTGACATCGCTGTGTTCGTACTTCCCTATTTTTTTGTTGTTATGTGATCCTGTTCTAATGTGACCAAAGTTGCACTCGTTTTTACCTGCTTCAATGTGTTCAACCAGTGTCTTTCCCCATCATTGTGTCATCATCATCTAGTCATCGACCATGTTATTTGATGGAAGCATTGTTCAACTGCAAAACAATGTTTTCGGTGAGAATGTTTCAAACCCATACTATTTACACCATTCAGACCACCCTGAAACTTGTCTCATTTTTCAACCACTCATCGAAGATAATTTCTTGATGTAGAATCATGCTATGTGCATGGGACTTAGTGTGAGGAACAAAATGGGTTTTGTAGACGGGTCCACACACCTTGCAAAAAAAATTTCTGGTGCAAAAATTTATCAATTACAAATACATGTTCATTTCGTATATTTTCACACATACAAAAACAACATATATCCAACAACTTACAAGATTCAAACAACTTTATTTTTTGTTGTATGCATAATTTATCCTCCAAACACAAGACTTAAACAATTTAATTCCTTGTTATATACACAATTCATCATCCTAAAAAAACAAGACTCAAACAACTTCATTCCCTATTATATACACAATTCATCATCCTCTAAAAACAAGACTCAAACAATTTTATTCATAAACTCCAATTAGTTAGTTAGTGTACATAACACAACATTCATTAATTAATGTACATAACACAATTCAAAAAACTTCAATAATATATAAAGTTTCAATTAATCAATTAATGTACATAACAAAAATACAAAAAATAGGATCATTGGCCCATTGCTTCGTTATGTCACCCATGACTGCCCACAACTCTTATAAACCCTCATCAACATCCGCTACCTCATTATCCAATGTCATCTCTATATCTTCAAGGGCAAAGGCATCCCATGTCTTTGATTCTTCACCACCTTTCATTGCCTCAAGCTTAGCCATCTTTTTTTTTCACTCCTCACAGATGATCTTCCTTTCACATTTATAAACCTTTATCAATCAATGCCTAAATGCAGTTACATTAGCCTAAAAAAATGTTACACAGCAAACATGCGACAAATATTATAAAAAAATAAAATAAAACATGAACACATAGCATGGTATACCTATATGAAATTTAATGGTTTGCCTAATCCTAAGTATCGTATATACAAAAGGACATATATTCTGCAATCATACATGTAACATTCATATACCAAGTGAACAAACATGTACAAATTAGTTATTTAACATGTACAAAAGTAATTACCAGTTTAATTACTTAAGAATATCTTGCACAATAGTGGCCAACCATTCTGAGTAAATATCGTAACTAATTCATCAATGAAAAAATGAACCTTCAACACAATATTAAATTGAATGAGTATTTAAACAAAAGAAGCACAATACAAAATAGGTAATAACATTACATACCATCTCTATGACGTTACTGTCAGCAAGTTCATTACTCTCCATCGAATTGTACAACTTTAACTCTTTCGCTTTCATATTCATCTCTCAAAGAACTCAATGATAATTGCTCTAGCTGACAAGAATTAAGATATAGAACATAAATCGATTTTAAAGTAATTGTACATTTCAAATTTTATGTTATGTTGTACCCTTTTCATATTCATAGAACGGATATGTCAAATGACCGGGTTCTTAGCATGCACATGTCCCATCTCGATGTAGGAGAGTTTCGAGCATTTTGCTATGAATTTCAACGTTTACCGGTTAGCTTCTATTAGAAAGAAGAAAAGAAGAGAAACATTGCTTTATAGACACACAAAGAAGTACAAGATAATATAAATGGTGTTGACTTTTGCAAATTTTATGATTTTTGCAGGTGAGTTTTGCAATTTTTTTTTGGAATTTTGCAATTTTTTTGGAATTTTGCAATCTTGGATGCGATTCTGTTGACGAGTTCTATGGGTGTATTATTTTAGTGTCATCACTTGCGAAAATAAAAAATTTGCACGTGAGGGGAAAAAGTGACAAAAAAATTGAAAACATGCAATATTGTCTATTTGGCAGATTTGATAAATTGTGGGGTATTTTAAGAAACACTTAATTTTTGCCATACAGTACAATCGATCTCTATTTTTTATTGCTATTATGGCACTAAAAAACTAGAGCAGGTTATCGACCATCGATGGTGGGTGTTTCTTAATCAGAACTTGAGTTGACATTCTCACTCAATCTGACTCATAGATGTGTTCAACATAGTCTATTTACTAGGGATCACACATAAAATTAGATTGTTTTATTGAAATTTCTTTGATGAATTGTAGGTTGTTTAAGTCCTTGGTAATCGGTTTTACACATCTTAATCACATGCTTCAAAGCCTGTTTTTTGCTAAGCAAGCAATCTGGATCACATCCTAGTTTTTCCAACCATTTGACCATATAAATTGGGGGCACACGAAATGCACCAAAACTTAGGGCTCACCTACCAATTTCTCTGCAACTTTTCTGTAGAGTCAAAAGTGTGATTTGCCAATCTCTGTTTTGATTGGTGAAACTAGCAAAAAGAAGGAAGCCAAGATAAAAAAACTTAAACTTAACTACATCCAATTTGGCTAACTTAACATGAATAGGCTAATGCCTCTGCTGATTTTTTTTTGCAAATCTATGCAGACTACTTTGAAAGCTAATGATAAAATGAAAAATTCATTCTACGGGGCTGAAACATTATTATTATTATAATTAGTCTAGGCCAAGAATAAAATCCCCCATCACCAACAGCATATTGACAAGCTTCCTGTTGATAAAACCCTTGAGATCCTCCTGCTCATCAGAGAGTAAACCCAGCTTCGATCTTCCCGGATGTTCTTGGTGGGTTTCAAACTTGGGAGGTCGACATCCACAAATCACCTCAATCTGATGAGCAGATCCCTTGTGAACTGAAACAGTAATTAGTTAAGGATAATAAAATAGCAAACCACATGACAGCATTGCATGGGGGGCCACAGCAATATATTGCAGGCCCCACATGAAATGCTGTCATGTGATTACCTGTGTCACATGACCAAGCGGGGTGGTTTGTTTCACCCCACTTTCATGTCATGTGAACTTTTCACTAGGTTGAAACAAACACCAAGCAGGAAAGAGCAAGTGGGGCCCACACATTTTTCCACCAAGATAAACTGTTTCCCTGGAAACCTGTGTTACACCTCTCCCCCTTGGGAAGCATTTTCCACCCAAGGGGGGGATTTGAGGCGATTTCGGTTTCCACTGATTTCTTTTTCTCCATCGTGAAACAAACGACCCCTTAAGTGCTCCCTGGATCCCACCTCACAAACTATCAGTGACACCATCCATCGGCCAGATGAGCGGGCACTTGATGTTAGGACAGTTTTATCATTTCTGATCTTTCCATGCAACCTAAACCATACAACTCATATGTTGAACCTAGCTAGCTGTGTCATAAGAAAATTTCCATTTGCTACCTTGTCATGTCCCCTTGTCTATTGGACACAGATCAGGTCATTCATCGAATTGACCTTAGGATCATTCGACGTCAATGACCGTCGATCTGTATCCAGAGGTGCTCGCTACGTGGTGAGCATCTTTCAAGGCGGCGTAAACCCTGCCTTCTCCTTCAACCTTCCTCTCTCTCTCGACCTTCGATCATTCTTTTCTCATTCTGTCCTGTTAGGCCCTATAGTTGGAAGTGTTTTATGGTAGATCTGATCCGATAGATGCGTTTAGCATGCTCGATTTAGTGAGAATCGATTATTGGATTGTATTTTTTGATGAAAAAATGTAATTTTATTGGCCAAAAAAAGTGATGCCTTCATAGCTATTAATTTTGGATCACCTAAAAAACCTGCACTCAGGTCAGATTAGGTTGATCCAAAAACCAATTCCCACTAAACAAAACCTATAGATCACATCTATGGTGTTAGATATGAAAAAATATCAAAACTATGATTTTTGAAGGGGGCCTAATTGCACATAACCAGTGCATTACTCTCTCTCTCTCTCTCTCTGGAGAAGCTGAAAAACCCATTTAGCATATGTTTTAGCACCAAATGGGTTTAGCACCGACCCATTTTCATATATATATATATATATATATATATATATATATATATATATATATATATATATATATATATATATATATATATATATATATATATATATATATATATATATATGTGTGTGTGTGTGTGTGTGTGTGATTTTTTTTGAGGTAAACCCCTTATGATTAAAGAGAAAATTTATTGTAATTTTGAACGATGGTAGTATGCAAGCAACAGCCAAGACCCCTTCCAAAGTGGTACGACCTCTTGTTTGCATATATCTAACCACCAAATGTTGAATCTAACCATATATAAGTGTTAAATATATTTTTTATTACTATAATAGTAGGTTTAACCATCTCTAACGTATCATCAGACGCAAACATTTATATAATAACAAAAAAATCAAGCGGCTCACAATTCATGAAGATGGTAGAAATTTAAAAATGTCCCAAAAATAATCTCCAATTCGACTTCAACATATGAAAATAGTAAGTTTTTTTTTTTAGATATCGGATACATGTAAGTCAACGAGTGTTCCACCATAAGTTATGGTGATTCAATCCTCAAGTCAACATCCACATCTCAAATTTGTAAAAACAAAATAATGATTAGCACCTTAATTTTTCATTTTCCTGTCTTAACCCTAGCAGTATTACTTAAATGCTTTGACTAAGAGCTCGTTGGTGATTAAATAAAAGAGTAATGCCGGTTCTGGCCGGTTAGGCCCCTTCAAAGATAGAGTTTTCAGTATTTTTTCTCACATCTATCACCATAGATATGATTTATAGGTTTTGTTTAGTGAGAATCGGCTTTTGAATCACCGGAATCTGACCTGTATACAGGTTTTTCCGGTGATCCAAAATCAATGGTTCTCAACTCATAAAAATATATTTTTTCATCGAGAAAACATGATCAAAGAGTCGATTCCTACTAAATCGAGTGCGCTAAACACATCCAACTAACAGTTCAGATCTATCATAGAACACTTCAAACTATAAGGCCTAACGGGACAGAACTATAAAAAAAGGGCCTAATATATTCAGTTCTATTTTTATAAATAATAGTTGCCAACCTAATTTTCATTTTCCAGCTACTATATTATCAGCAAGGTTCACTCACCAAGTCAAGTGTTTACTATTCTCTTTTATAAAATGAAGGAAAATTTATAAAAAAAAACTTTTTAAATCATCAGCTATTTACTTTAAACTGCATATCTCTTTTCTTGGTTCTCACATTTAATCAGCTGAGTTTTTTGGCTTTGGAATAAAAACATGCTTGTCCTATAAATTCAGTCACTAAATTTTGATCTCTGGTGGTCAGGAACAGTTATTTCAAAATCCTCAGGTGAATGATTAAAAATTGAAAGATTAATCAAGTTGGGTGGTTTTTATGTAATCGTAAGATGTTGAAAGGTTATGTGCAATTAAATAAAAAGTATGGTGCTTTTTGGCTTACCAAAAAGTGAAACTTGCGTGGACTTCATTGCTAAAGCAAGTCTCGATGGAGTATGGATCTTCCCTATATTATTTTATTACTTTACGGAAACATGACCCGATTCACAAGCTACCTTTTTCACATGGCCTGCCTGCTTTGGGAGTGTCAACGGGTCGAGTTTATCCGGACCCGACTTATACCAAACCCTATAAATTTCATAAATAATAAGACCTAATTAAGATTTGAGTTTGAACTCGATGGTCCGATTAATATATGGATCTGGGTATAGTTTGTGAAATTTTATACTAAACTCAGGCCCTACCCGAGTTTCTATTAAGACCAGCAATTTCTTAATATAAAAATGATAAAAAAACAGTATTTTACTGGATAGGGATCAGGTGATGCGATTCATGTAGTTCTTATCGGGGTATGATTTCTCTTATGGTGGGTATGATTAAACCTGAGTCTGAACCCCATATCATACTCGAAAATCAAGGCTAGATCTGATTTTACCGGGTCAAAACCAAACCAAACCAAACCCATTGACACCCAACATGTGATAGAGAGATGTGACCTCATGATGATTTAGAGAGAGAGAGAGAGAGAGAGAGAGAGAGAGAGAGAGAGATGACCCAATGATGATTTATGTTTCTATTTTGAAATTCAAAGGCAAAGTTCCTTGCACAATTTTTTGGGTAGTTTACGTATAGGTGCCAAACCTTTGTTAATTCACATTTAGCTGCTGCAGTTTCCTGATGTTTAATATAAACAGTTTTTTTTTTTAAGAAATTGCTCAAATGGCTACCTAGGGTACTAGGTATAACACTTATAAACAGTTAGGCTCAGCTCGATTCATATAAGCTTTTAGCTAGTAATAACAATAATTTCCATATATTCTATATCGTATGGTACAAATGATTGAAGTGTTTGAACTGCAAACAATAAGTTTAAAGTTCAAATCCTATTGCTTACAGTTTTGCAACAATGTATTTATTTTGTAAACGAGTCAGTTTGAGTTTGGCTCAATAGGTTTAACATCCAAGTTCTATTATTCTCAATTTCAAAATATATATATTTCCATGAACAAGCCAGCTTTGTTTAACTCTTTAACTCACGAGCTTGAATACCCTCATTTTGGTTCACTTGGCTTGTTTACTAGTCCTATTCATAGTGACAAATATCGCGAGAAATTGCCTGAAAGTTTAAAACGGCAATTTCTTGTGAGAATTTCAAAATATCATGAGATTTATGAAAAAAACTTAAATACTGTGATTTAAATGGCTATTTATCATGAAAAAACCTTGTATTTTATTTTTAAATAATTTCTATTAATATTTTTTATAAAAATATTTTTTTTATATTTTAAAATTTATTTTTTTATCATCAAGTTTTTGCTGAAAAAATGCAAGATTTATGAAAATTTTTCAATTTCTTGTGGGTTTTTGAAAAATGAGATTTTGCTGAAAAAAATGTTTGTCACTATGGTCCTACTTATGTGTAGGGGTGTCAGCAGGTCGGGTTTGGTTAGAACTCAGGTGGAATCTGGCTTGGCTCTGAAATTTGGGTTCTTATGGTATCGAGTCCGGAGCTGAGTCTAATCGAACCCACTATAAGAGAAACCATACCGGGACTTGATAAGAACTACATGAACCAGACCCAAATCATACCCTATAAAACAATATCTTTTTAGCATTTTTATATTGAAAATTTGCGACTTTGAATCGGAACTCAGGTCGGGCCCTGGTATAAAATTTCACAAACTATACCCAGGTTCATGTATTAATCAGACTTCCAGGTCCGGACCCAGGTCTTAATCAGGTCTTCTTAATTATCACCATACCCGGGCCATATATGGTTTTATTCGAGTCAGATCCGAGTAAACCTGACCCATTGACACTCCTACAGTCCTACTTATGTTTAGTTAACTCTTTCACTTTCGTAACTTTCCATTTTAGTAGCTGCAGTTAAGGGCAAACAAATAATTTTAATAAGTAATGAAAGATGGTCATTGAAGCAATTTCTTGAGGCAGCTAAAAGTAAATTTATTATACAACATGAGGTAACTGTATGTTAAATTACCCGTAATATTTTTCTTCTCTTGGTGGCAATCCAAAAACAACAGCCAATACGTTTGTCCGTTTGCACCAACGCCGCACACGCCTTCTTCCTCTGCACAAACCGCGTCTGCTCTCCTTTTTATACTCCCCATTCTCCACCTTCTCCCCTCACCACTCTCCAACTCTCTGCTTTGCATTCCATTCTTCCTTGTCTGCACCAACAGAATTTTCATTGCCACCATCACCATCTTCCTTGATCACACATACTCCAACAATGGCGAAGAAGTCTTCCAGCTTCACCTGCCGAGCGTGGAGCTTCCTGCGTTTCTCATTGCTCTGGTCCAGGAAGAGCAGCATCTTCAGAAGAAGACTAATTCTGAATCTGCGCCTCATGCCCAACTACTTCAAAACTCTTCACTCTTCCGATTCGAATCTTAATGGGGAGCGCGAATTCTCCATCGATGAGACTCCGATCTTCCGTCTCAAGCTCCATAAGAACATCAAGAATCAAAGACGCATCCTGCGAATCCCCTGCATAAATGCGCCCATCGATGTCAAAGATGATTTCGTTTGCGATAATGACAGTTACCATGATGAAGAAGAAGTTGATAACAATGTTGGTGATGACTGTCATGATGATGATGATCAAGGCTTCCAATGCAACAATGACAGGAGGGGTAGTTATGTCAGTGGAGATGACTACTCATGGAGGGCGGAAGAGGTTGACCTGAAGGCAGATGAATTCATAGAGGAATTCTATAAGCAGATGAAGCTGCAACGCCAAATCTCTTACTTGCAGTATAAAGAGATGCTTGATAGAGGTGCCAGTTGAGCACAACTAATCCCATTCTTTATCCAAAGTTTTGGGGTTCATCAAATAACAGATTACTATGCATATCCATTGTTTTTTTTTTAGCTGCGTAGATATTGACGAGTTTCTGTGAGAAAGATATGTATATTGTGTTTTTGCATCAGATCATGGTGCAACATTATGCTGTCTTATAATATTATTTATTTATTTATTTGCATAAAACTCTCCATTTGCGTGCGATTCAGAAAATTGATACAGCAGAGATTGAACATTTTTCCAGAAAAGTCATGAAGGTAAGTGGTAAAGCATTTTATAGCAACTCACACTATTTTGGTTGTAAGGATCATGTAAAGTTACGCAAAGATAAACAATTTTTTGTCAAAGAAAAATAAAAAGATAGACCTAACTAACAATTTGATGCCGATCCAAGAAAGTTCAAGAACAGAGTATTTTGCTGTCACTTATATTTCAGATCCTGGACAACTTCCATCAGCGGAAAGCACAAGATATAATTCCACGCTGTAGCAATTATGAGATTCATGACTAGATCCAAATGCCATATTTCTCTCTCAGGCAATCATGTTATAAGATACGATAGAAAAAAAAACAGCGAAACAAATAAAGAAAGAACAAGCTTAAGTAACTTGAGAACCAGCAATACTGACTGAATCAACCAATCACCTATAAAGAATCATGCTCCTCGCAGCAAGTCCTTGAAATATATGTAAGCAACACCATATGAGGCTTCCAGAACCAAGTCAAATTGGTTGGTAACAGAGTGACTGGAAGCGCCTATGTAGTAGGGGAAGCTCGCTTTCCGGATACACATTTCGGAAGCGCTAAACGTCGCCCTTCCGAAACGTGTGGGGGAAGCATCCCTTTTATGGGGAAGCGTGCTTCCCTTTTATGGGAAACGCACGTGCTTCCCCCTCGCTTCCGGTTCGCTTCCGAGACGGTTCGTGATTAGCTTCTAAGTCATCCCACGCTTCCTGCTTCCTAAAATTTTGAAAGCGCCTCACTTCCCGCTCCAGCTTCCTCAACTGGGAACCATGGTAATTGGTAACAGACCAGTTCATGTTTGCAAAAGAATAGCATATTCAAAGGGCAGGCACAAAAGACAATTCATCTGTCTAGTGACTAACCAATAAATGATGCCTGAGCATGTTGATCCCCTCCATCAACTATGGATATTTTTTTGCTTGCTCTCTCAGATGTCTCAAACAGAATCTAGACAACCAAAAAAATTTCTGCCCTAAAAATCAAATGTTCTTAATATCTCAGATTTACTGCATAATTGGGCATCCAAACATAGGTGGATCTTTTTCAGTCTACAGGAATAGTTCTATGAAACTGATATAGCTGTATGGAAAAGAAACTTACTGAAAGAGCAGTTACAGAATTATGGAACCGGTACAATCACCAGTTTAGAAAAGATTAAACAAGTGAGAAGAGGAATACAAGCCAACAAAGAATCCAGACGTCACTGGCATTGGATGCTCATCCTACAAGTAGGCATGGATACCAATAACAACATAAAACAATTGTTCACTGGCATGGATATGAGGTACACCTGCAACTGCCTTTTGCTGCCAATATAAGACCTGTTATTGCACCGTTCATGGTTAAGGTTGACAAACATAACATCCAAGCACAATATTAAAAAGCGATTAAGCTAAGAGAGAAATTATGCAAGGGAAATCAAACCATCATATACTGATATGTATAAAGAAGAGGTAAAAGATGCACTCATACATGAAATCCATCTCCCATGAAAATCAACCATGCATGCATCTGGAATCAACTATCCTTCTTTTCTACAAATATTTTCCATTAGCAGAAACCTTTTCTTAAAAATTATCTTGTGTGATAAGAATACCCACAAACGCTCATGTTTCTGCTTAGGTTTTCTCAAATAACTTCAAGCACTTGGCGTTGATGAAACTATAATGAAAACACACACGCACACATGCACAGTGTCACATATCTGCAGCCTTTGGTGGACAGTAACAAGTTGACCACTTTTTTTCTTTTTGAACCTAACAGATTCAGAAATAATATAGTGGTTTCATGCATCAATTGTCACGATGCGAGGACCACCCGGGACACTTCAATAAATGCATAAAACAGGATAAAGAAGGGCTATGTTCTCAAAAGTGCAATTAGTAAATGTGCCTTCTACTCTAGAAAATTACTTGAATACCCTCATTAGTTACATTTAATGACGGAATCACTATGAAATTCCAAATTTGTTAGGGGCAAAAATATCTTGAACTTGTTATGACATTCAGTATAGACTGCAATCATCAAGAACACCCCTTTTAAACACTTTTCTCTCAAGAGCACATGGATGACACAATTTCTCTCAGGGAGCGTATGGATCACAAAATCAATATAGTACACTTTGATATTCCTACTAGAAAATTCATATGCTTCAGTTTTGTGTCAGTAAATTGTTTTGGGAAATGGCATCACATCTGTGGCTGTATATGTAGGAAGTTATCTCCAACAATGAAGATGACAGTGGAGAAAGCTACATATGTAAAATGTACATATTTCTTAGGATGACAATGAATCCTACCACTTTGAGTCTTTCCATTCTTTTTCTCATTGTCTTATTTTACTTACAGCAGCACAAAGTTGCTAATATCTCTCCATGTCTCAAAGCTTGGTTCATATTCATCATATTATATCACACAACTGGTGTTCATTTGGTCAAAGAAATCCATTTTTTATCATGTAAACAAAGCTTTAGAGGATTAAATTCATTTATTAACTGTAAATAAAGCAGAATGCTTCCCAGGTCTTAACTTAAATTGTGTATGGAACTGTATTTCCACATAGAATGGATGATTTGGTGGCTCTGAAATCTGCTTGATGTTTACTGCTAAGTGCTAATAGTTAACACTTGAAAGTTTGAAACTGATTCAGGGTTTACTTAAAGATTTTTAGCATTTCATTAATGAAAATATATTACACACTTTTAAAAGCATACATTTGTTTACTACAGAATAGAAAGCTCTCCCTAGAAGTTGTCCCGAGAAAAATAGATACACACACTCTTAAAAGCTTACATTTGTTTACTACAGAATAGAAAGCTCTCCCTAGAAGTTGTCCCGAAAAAAATAGATGGCTTTATAAGAATGGTGGTCAACTTCTGAATCCAGCTTCACAAGCACCACATGCACCACATGGCGTCAGACAACTGTAAACACTACAGAAACTACACCAAGCTCTTGTAAACATCTTCTCAAGTTGTAATATTTTTTCCTCCTGAAAATTGATGATATTCTACACTATACAGTTCAAGTTTCTCTATTGACAACTAGCAGAACTCTCATCCGATGGAAGATGGAAAAGCTAACCCCAATAAACAAACCATTCAACAAATAAACGAACATGAACTCCTCGATGGAAAACCTGTTCTAACAAAAATATATATAATTGAAAAAATACTCGCCAACTTTATAAGATAATCATCACAAGGCCTCAATGAATGACTTTATTCAATGTCACCTGCACAATATATACAAAGACAACAGTAAATAAAAGTTCTCTGGTAAAGACCAAACACTAGCGGTACTGGCTAGAGTATCGAATGCGATTATCCATCAGTTACCTACAGTCCCTGCCAACTCAATTACACAAACATCAGCAGGACCCCCGCTGCCATTCACAGGAATGACAGCTACAGATGTAGTCAAGCCCTTGACAGCATCTTAATGTGTTGAACAATGTAAAAACATAGAAAAAATATTTTGGGTGCATCTCACCTCATCTAATCTTTGATAACTTGATTCTATCTGTTAATCACAGATACATGATATGGAACTTGTATACATTCCATAAAGCAATGCATCTACAGTACCACCACCTGAACTGTTTGCACAAAGATAATCACCACCCCCTTTCTCTGTCTACATCAGACTGAAGATAGAATTACTTCAATACCAAATTGATAAATCAATTAAAAATCCAGCAGAACATAAATTTTTTCCCCACATTCTTGCTAATTAGTATAGTATGCACCTGATATATTTCCAACAGTGATACTATTTTGTCGGGTGAATGTTACTTCCAGGAATTGCACATACTTTCCAAGGCCCAAATCAAACTATGAAGATTGAATTGCCAATGTAGAGATAAAAATGCACTGGAAACTAATTACAAGAAGAGCAATATGAATCAAGGCAAGGGTGCATTTGGGAATGAGAAAGTATCAAAACAACATTTTTATAATTACATGAACCAAAGGAAAAAAGTGTTATTTGTCTATTTTTAGTTGCATATAGGGGCAGAGCGAGCAATTTAAATTAGAGTGGGGGGCACAAGTGCACATTAAAAAGAAAAAATAATTTCTATGACAATAAACTATACTAGAAAGTGCAAAAAAATTTGAGGAACTATAGAGTGCCATATTCATAATTAGGAACCTTAGTTGAAACTAAAAATGTTTTCAATAATAAAGAAAACTATATAAGAACCTACTATAATAACATGCCTGTATACTTCAAAATTTAGCTTTGTTTGATCTTGAAATGCATTCAACAAGATGTGACAAAGGAATACAAACATTTACAAATAAATAGCCAATTAATTAGTTAATCTTCAAAAAAATCTATAAAAAACATCATAAATATTTTATAAATAATTAAAAAAAGTACAAGCCACTCAAAACAAAGAGAAACATCAAACATATTTAATAAATTTTATGTCTTTCACCAATTTATCTTGATCATAAGGTCATTAAATGAAAGCACCAATCCAACAAACAAAAGATAATACAACTAATAAGAAACTGAAATATACTAACACGTTTTAAAACAAAAAAATCAAATAGTTATTATAACGAATACCTTTTACAATCGGCTTCATTGATTTTTTATATTTTGCATTCATAATTGATTTATTGCTAATCGTATCAAATATGTCATTCTCAACGTAGGTAACCAAAGCATCATTTATCCATTCATCTCGCATTCGAGTATGCAATCGAGTCTTGATAATATTCATAGCTAAAAATGTCATTTCAATACTTGTCGTCGCAACGGGTAGAATCAAAGCTACATATTATGCTTTCTGGATTTTACCATAATTTCTACAAGCTTAGTTAGGCAATTTATATTTGAAAACTCCATATTGCATCTCACATCAATGATATATGTTTATAGTTGATTGTCAAGCGTCAATAAATCAGATGTATAGAAGTCCTTAGTAAGATTTATCAACTTGCCTCTGTCAAATGCAAAAAATGAATACCTTGAACTTAGACATGTCATAAAATGAAGTATCTTTGTGTTTGCTTATGTAAAACGGTTGTTCAACTCTTGAAGTTGCATACCGATAATTGTATAAAACAATTCAATACGATAATGATGCAACATTGTAATATCTTTAGCCCTATGTCTTGATCATCATTGAGATCTATATAAATCAATCACATTAGGAATGATAATATCACACTTGCTACAGAAAGCAAAGATTCTATCCAAGAGAGAATCTCATTCCTTATTTCTCATTTCTTGTAATCGTTCTTTTGATATTGCAACTAAAATCATCACTGACAGTATCTTGATCTTTTCATTAAGGTGCTTGTGAAAGCTCATGAGTGGTTCCCAAAATATTACACATCAAATGTAAAAAAAATAGAAAGTTAAAGTTTTGCAAAATACCTAATAAGGTATGTGTTTCACCCTTTTTTTTAATTTGAAGCTCCATAAAAAACTTTTAATACATCAATCATGATAGAATACATATTGATTAAATTGATCAATGCACCATAATGAAAACTCCAACATGTATCACCAGGTCATCTAAGAGTCTTCTCTTGATTTAATCTTTGCTCACTTTCAAATGAATAAATAAATGTCCAACTCAAATTGCTTCATTGTTTCTATTCTACATATATTTTTTTTATTTTTAGGCATGCATGTTTATCTTATGCAAAATAAATATATTATTCTCTTGTTCCATTGAATTTAAAATTGTGTAAATATTATTTTTGTTTAATTTTGTCTCCATATATTTGCTCAAACTCTTTTTTTTCTATGTTCCCTCTGAGAATGAGGATGACATTGAATGCTATAAATGTTTTTTGTATTAATTATGGGGTTATTTCTTTCATTTTTCTTAATCTTTGATTGTCTATGCCAAACTGTAAAATTGTTTGTTAATTCTTCATATATCTAACATATTGATAGATGTGTAAGATGTTGCTCAATAGTCAATGTTAAATGTTCAGTATAAATTGATCTCCTGTTTAGATGCCATGATCTTTTTTGCTTTTCATTATTTTTTAGTTAATTTAAAAATTTTAGTATTTGTTGAGATAAACAAATTCAATGTCATGATCTTTTTTGTTCTTTATTATTTTTTAGTATTTGCTTTTCTATAAATTGTTTTTTATCCCTATTTGATGTCAACGGGTCGGATGTAACCCGATATCCGACCTGAATCGGATTCGGTAGCCAAATCCTAATCCTATTAAAATTTGGATTCAGATTGGGTATTAAATTTTCATTGAAATCCGAATCCAATTAAATCCCAAAACAAACTAAGTTCCGAATCCAATTAAGTGAAAATATCAGGTTTTGGACTAGTCGGATCCGAATTGGTTCTATCTTTTTTCATCCGATTCTGAAACCAATTGTCTGATTCGGTGATGCCTAGATCGATTCGTTGACATCCTGTAAACCAGGCATTAGTCAATTCCACCTATGCTATTATTATGTTCGATTTCTGCCCAGTCAACGGGCTTTTTTTTTAGATAATCAAAGGGAAAGACCGCATACTGGATGGCCTACAGTTGGTAAAACCCTTGATGTCTCCCTTGTCCATTGAGGTGTACACCCATATTCCACTTTCAGCAAGAGACACAACCTGTGGGTTTCGAATTTGTGATGTCTCGATGAATTAGTGGCATTCACAAATGGCCACTACCAGATAGCAGAGCCATGTGGACCGTACTGAGGAAATTGCCATGATGCACCCAGCCAGCACCCAAGTGTCCACTGTTCAATGTCCATAACAAGGGTAAGTTAGCAATAAAATGAATCCACTTGGTTTATTTAAACTTTGAAGTAACCGTTGGCTGAGAGAGAGAGTCAGGGTTCTCATGGGCTGACGAGTTAGAGAAGGAGGAGGCAATGCAATCCCAGATTTGACAAGAAAGCCTTAAGAGGAAGAAGCCAATTTCATTTAGGTCAGCCAGACCCAGGGAAGTTCTACAGGAGAGAGGTGTCGACTGGAGAAGACTAGACACCAAAATCCATAGCACTGATAGAATCCCAGGGTACCCCTTTTCTCCATCTTCAAGTCTCCTCTCTGCTTCTAAACTAACCGCTTGCTTTTCCTTTACTTGATAATGAGTGCTTATAGAGTCATCAGTACTATTTTATGGTGAATCTTTCTTTATTGAATGGTCATGGAAGAAATGTTAGAGGTTGGTTGAAGGGATTGGAATTAACTAAGACAGTTATATCAATGACTATTTAGCATTAGATAGCTTATTTCATCTAATGGCTCAGATTAGAATCTAGGAGGCCTTCACCCCCAACTTTTGATTCATCACTACTCAAAATTATTCAGCCCAAGTCTAATCCCACAAGTGACTGCAGAGTTTTTGTTTCTGTCACTTACAACTGTCCCTGGTGATCAGGTCCAAGTTAATCCTGCTAATGTTAATTCAACATTTGATCCACCTGATAGGAGATGCATTTAGTAGGCACAGCATAGAATTGCTTTTATTAAGCAGTACCATCTAAATTACAGGCTTTCATTTCTTACAAACCCATTTCTGCATGATCTACGAGTTCATAAGTGTCTCATAAGTCGGGCGTCAGGTGCCAAATACTTCAAAATGGTGGGCATTCCTTAGTTACTGCAGTACTTCACCCACTTGTTGGATGCAACAGGATGTATTTTCGTGAGCCTATTTTCTGCAAAAAGCATGAATTGACCGGTAATCATCTTGGATATTGATGGCAATAAATTTCAGACTAGCATTGTTGATAACTTGAATTGCAAGATCATGCAATTTGGGACTTTAGAAACCATCCTTGCAATTTTCAGGAACCTGTTCTGCAATCTTTGGATTGTATTGGTTAAGACTTCCCATTTCTGTATATCAACAAGAAAAGGACTTCTCATTCTTGATTTGTTTGCGTAGTTAGTGCGTTTAATTTATGGATAATGCAACTGTAAGTCAAACTCAAGATGTAAGGCATAATATCCTTTACAGCAAGGGTTTCCCCACATGGCCTTGAGCTTGTGGATAGGGAGCTTTCCCCTTATCCCAAGTTTGAGTCCCCATGTGCGCAGCACCACCTTTCTCAAGGTGAAGCAGGAGGCTCCCTGGGGGTTGAGGGAGGCGCCCAGGGAGTTTTACACTGCTGGGACGGCGATCTAGGTACAGCAGGCTAAGACCAGTGCAACCAGGTCTTCAATTCGGGACGCAGTTTCTGTGTAATAAACAAAGAAAGGTACACTATCCTTTCAGTATAAGAACTTATTAGTCATTTCACTAGGCGATTCATTATGCTCATTTTTCTTTAGCTCCATAATTTCTTGGTCAGGTAGAGCGCATTTGAAAAGTAATACAATTACATAAAAGCTGAACAGTTTTAGAACTATGGAATCCTACAAGCATGAGCTTTAATTGACAAGAATGCTTAAACCAAACATGTGCAAAGAGAGAGAAAGAGTATTATAATTGATGATTATTTGGACATGAAATGATAAAATTTTCATTGATTTTGACTACCAAGAGGAAAAATCTCGTTTTAATTTCAAGATTGACATGGTAATTTGCTGCGTGTTGCTTCTCTGCAAAAATAACAATTAGTAATGGCATTGGTAGGAAAGAGAATAGGCTAAAGCAAAGCAAAGCCGCATACTCAATTGCCAAGAAAGATATTCCTGTTCAAAGACGCAGAGTACCCAAAGGACACCAACCAGCAATCTATGGAAGTGATTTCAGTTGCAATCAGAGTGCATTGCCGGCTTCAGCAGATAATGTATATCTGCCTACAAGTTACTGCAGCACATACACACCACAAACAATCCAATGTCTGCAAGTTGATGCAAGGAAGATGGAACAGATGCAAAGGCCTTACTGCAGAACAGTGCATTTGGGGTGGCAGAGTTCTCAGTTTACAATTCATGAGAGACAGCTTCCTCAGAAGTTTGATAGAATGTTGGAAAACAAGTTGTGTCACGAACATGGGGAGATAAATTATATTGAAGAACATGAGTAACCCAAGAAATTATGTTCAACAAACCAGGGGCCACCCGAGGGAAATGAGCAAAAAGACGGTTACCAATCACATAAATAGAGAAAGGGTCTATTTCATGAGAAATCATAAGAGGAGAGAGGTGGGACCAGCCTCTACAATGCACCAGGATAGCCAGAGGAGGTGATACTTTCTTCAGATAAAATGAAATGGTACTTTCTTCAGATAAAATGAAGTAGCAATCCAGCCAAATTGAGATTTTTTCATGGAATACTAGACTAACATGTTTTGAATCTCAGTTGCAGTAAAATTTTCCATTGACCACTGCATAGGCTTAAAAAATTCCTGGCTATGGTTATTGTTGATCTTCATTCTAGATGTGAAAAGCAATCACATTCGCATGTCACTTGAGAGCAAAGAATGCATGGTCTCTATAGCTTTACATATATTTTTCTCTGACCGTTGGTGTTTTGGTTCCAGTGTTTATTAGTAGAATTATTGTTCACCTTGGTGGTAACATGATATTTTCCACAATTCTGCCTATGTTTAATAGCATAAAAGTGCCTTGCAAAACCAATCAGACGTGAGCGATTGTGCAAGTAGGTACAAAACCAGTTCACAAAGCTTTTCAAGCACGGATTCTCATCCAATTAACCATTGAAATTTGAACTAGAGTCTATATGTTTGGTTGAGGGCAAAAGGCAATCTAATTATTAGTGTGCAATGGAGAATTACAGGTTCCCCTTTTGTTTCAATTGCAAACGGGGTACTTTACATGACCAAACGCTTCAAAAAATGCACCGGAGAAGAGTTGGAACACTTAATCCGCCCATGAAAGTTAAACCTGGGCCACGTTTGGAAGTGAATAAACTTCTTGGAAAATTCTCTCAGTATTTATATGAAAAGCAATGGGGAGTGCAGCTGGAAAGAGTCCACACTGTCATCTCATCTGTAAGACAAGTACTTTTGAACAGTTTGTTCCAGAAACGAGCCAAAACACCTGCAACCTGGAAAAGAAATATATAGTATCATATAACTTGTGATGCTGCACTTCATATGTTCATCCTAACCATCCACATTTTCACCTGTTCGTACATACGATCCTAGCCGTCCAGAAGCAATGTGTTGAACGGCTAATGTGCAGCATCACAATGTCTCAAGATATGATCACTTCACAAGCAGTGCGCTTCACAACGAGTTCCAGCCATCATGCTGCCTCAATAAACAGTGAACCGTCTAAACAGCCTAGAAGTAATCCTTTTTCTTCCATAAAGTACGAACGACTATATTAGATCCTTTATAATCCAATACACTCAACTCATTTTCCATGTAAACTTCTTGAGACTTGCATTTGTTTGAAACAGAAAAACAAGCGTATTTTAAAATAAAATCACTTTTGGCGAAGTGCAAGCAGGCCACTACTCTATACATCAGGCAACTGTTTGCATATGTGCACGTCCGTGTGCGCGCGCGCGCGCGCGCGCGCGCGAGAGAGAGAGAGAGAGAGAGAGAGAGAGAGAGGTGCAAGGTGCAATTCTCATATAGAGCAACGTTCCTTTCATGTAGATAAATGTAAAACTCTGTTCTGCCCATATTATAGAATGACACAACAGCCGCAACCTTTACCACAAACTCTTTATATCGTCACCTGATCATGATTTCATTTATAGGTCACCCCTTCACCCTTTGTAACCTTACCAATAAGGCGGGGCACACACTGACCATGTTCATCATCAAGAATTCTGTTGGATGCCTCTGGGCTGACAACGAGTACCATTCCAATACCCATATTGAAGGTTCTACGCATTTCCTCCTCTTCAATTCTTCCTTTCTGAAAAAATCAAATTTAACGGCTCAAGCAATGTTAAAGTCCAAAGCATAATATTAGACAACACAAACAGAGAGGAAGCATTGACACTTTTTTTTTTTTTGAAAAGCAAGCTGGGGTTAGGCGGACCCCCCTACCAGAACAACAGCCACCCCATGTGGCAGAGGGATTCGAACCTCGGCCTTCAGCTTGACACAGGACCCCGCTTACCACATGGGATACCACCTCAGTGGACAGGAAGCATTGACACTTGATGAGGTAAAACTTATGGATTTTTTTCCAGTCAGAAAACTTGAACCTATAGCTCAGACGCTTTTGCATGGCTGAGACTGATATTGAAATTCAACGACAAAAAATGGCAATAGAGAAACAAAACCTTAACGGAATAATGCCAAAAGTTGATATTTCAGAACTGCAAACTATATGTAAAAGAAGAAAAAGGGGAGAGCCTTCAATCTAGTAAACCTGACAATGTCTTATACAAATTCCATCAAGATACAGGCTAAGCATAAACACAACCAAACCTACTGAACCCAACCTACACAACCCTATGTGAGAAATAGGTCAGTAATTAAATAATAGACATCAGATTTTAATGTGGAGCAGTGGCCTAAGAAAATGATCTGGAACCAGGGTAACTCTCCTAAAGCCATCTTGATCACATGGCTAGTTGGGCAATCTCCATAGAAAAGCCTCTTGAGACAAAACCTACAGAGGCAGGGACATCAATTTTCATGTATGTGTTTAACATGTGGCACTAGGTTGAAGACCAATCTCCACACACTCTTGCCAGATCGATCTCTGCTGTGCTTTATGAAATCTTCCCGGGAGAGTGGCTTCCTAGATATTCTTGCTCGCTGGAATGGTGGGAAAGACATACAGTCGCAAAAAATGGTTGGAGGAAAGCGAAGACAACAATGAACAGGAATCCACTAAATCATTTAGTTAATCACATGCAAGCCAAGAAGTGACTTGTGCATTTAAAATACTAAATATTGAAAAACCTGTTTGACCTTGTGCCTAGTTTCATTTATCTTCAACTAACGGCATGCTTCATTCATGGACTGGGAAGCCCATTCACTGAATAAAGAGTGTTATTTTGTGAATTACAAGAAATGCAAAACCACATTCCACAAGAATAACATGTAGACATTTTGTGGAATTCTTGGACACCATGTGCCAAAACAAAAATGAATCAATTCTTGTTTCTCCCAACCAAAGAGGCAACAGAGACTCACCCCAGACTATTTAAAACATCCTAAGATGAAAAATATGGGAATCCTCAATTATTTATAGAGTATTAAGTCGGAATAGCTCCATTAATGCAATTTGGATGGTGACTCCTCATTACTTAATACTTGTCTTACTTTAAAAAAAAATCCACCAACCCCTTCAGGCTTGAGGGCATTCTAGTTCAAATATCACTATTCCTAATTAAACTCAGAAGGTCCAACTTTATGGACGTAAAATTCATAGGGGGACCACGTTTATATATGCATAAAAAAGATAAATGTATAGAAAAGACAGGACACTACGGTGAGCTGATTTCCTACTTCAATGTCTACAAAAGATATCTGTAAAAAAATGGTTTCGATTTGAGCAAATTACCTCTTGAATCCATTTGAAAATAGCAGGTACCTCCCAAGAATCAGTGTAAATAACTGCCCCTAGGCCTTCTGGAAAGACTCGAGGTATATTATCGGTAAATCCTCCTCCAGTGATGTGTGCTATCCCTTTTACTCCTCCTTTACTGACAATATCGAGTACCTAAGACAAAAAAAAGGTGATACATTTCTAACGGTTACAATTTCAATCACTACTGATAGCATGATGCAAAGACTACCTGCTTGACATAGATGACAGTCGGAGCTATTAAAGCCTCTCCCAAAGTAACTGACTTCCCACTGTTATTTGGTAGAGGGTCCTTCAAAGAAGCACCACTTTGAGCCAGAACCCTGGAAAACCCATGGAAAAACTAATGATTGAAGAAGAGTACAAGTGAAAATCCATACATCCAGAACACAAGATGACCACATCTATTACACCTGCATGTTTTCTCAAATGCATATTCAACCAAAATATGACAGTTAAATTTTCCATAATATTTTGATTTACCTTCTAACAAGAGAAAACCCGTTAGAATGGACCCCGCTAGAAGGAAGGCCAATGAGAACATCTCCCTCAACAATATTTTTTCCATCAATGACTGAATCCTTTTTAATGATGCCAACAGCAAAGCCAACCAAATCGTACTCTCCATTTGCATAAAAACCAGGCATTTCTGCTGTCTGCATGTGAAAATAATAATCATAAGAATCACAAAACACATGCAAGCCGGAATCTTAGACTAAAAATCAAATGGTTGTTCACATAATTCGCTTCTCCAAAAGGAACCACTTAATCAAAGGGGGAAAATGAAAAAACAAACAAACTAACAGCTTAGTTAGCAAAGAATATGAAAGTGATCAAAAGGATTGCATTATACATATTGCCACAAATACCCAAAAAGAAGCAAGACTTGAGTGAGAAGCATTTGAAAACTACTAAAAGAAAAAATGATCATTTTGTAGTTGCATGAATACCTCCCCTCCAAGGAGAGCACAGTCGCTTTGTTGACAACCATCAATGATTCCTTTGATCACCTAAATAAAGAACCCCAAAGAACTCATAAGTATTAACAACTACGCATTAACTAGGATATAACATATGCACCGAGAAAAATGATAGCATACCCGTTCAGCAACATCAACATCGAGATGACTTGTACCATAGTAATCAAGGAAGAACAACGGCTTCGCCCCGGAAGTAACAATGTCATTGACACTCATAGCCACCTAATGAATTACACTATCAAGTCAAAGAGGATGGATCAAAATCAAGAATGCAAAGTCTGAAACAGAGCAGTACCAGGTCAATGCCGACAGTCTCATGGATGCCGGTTTCGAATGCCAGCTTCAACTTGGTTCCAACACCATCAGTACCAGCCACAATGTAGGAATCACCTGTTCAATGAGAAGACCAACATTCTTAGAAAAAATTATAAAAAGTAAGATCTCATATACTCACCCAGAAATGTAAGCGCACCTGGCTAGGTGGGTCAGCTTAAGGCGTACAAGTTGAATAATTTAAGATTAGCCCATTTAAGAAAAGCTTTAATCTTCAACATAACCATGCAACGGTAATGCTCTCAGACTAATTTCCCTCTAAATTTTACCATAACAATCAACACAACAAACAGAGAAAACCCACCCAACCACCACCGGAAACCACAAAAATTAAAAAAAAAAACACTTTGCAATATCGCCCAATAATCCCAATTCCCGTTTTACTCATTTCCCAATAATCCCATTTAATAAAAGCTTTAATCTTCAACATAACCATGCTATGGTAACGCTCTCAGCCTAATTTACCCACTAAATTCCCCACACCAATCAACACAACAAAAATAGAGAAAACCCACCCAACCACCACCAGCACCCACGAATAAAAAAACATAAAAAGAGCACTTTGCAATATCCCCAATAATCCCATTTCCCGTTTATCTCATTTCCCAAGAAACAATTTCACGCTTCTCCTAAAAATATCATAAAGTCACCATCCAAGAGAGAGAGAGGGGGGTACCCCAGGGGAAGAGACCGCCGAAGCCACCGATGCCGGGGGTCATCTTGGCGATCCGCCGGACGAGCTCGGCGCCGGCGTCGATGTCGACGCCGGCATCCTTGTAGGTGAATCCATAGCTATCTCCCTGCTGCTTCTGCATCACCACCGAGAAGGAGGAGGAGGAGGTGGACGTCCGTGAAACCCTAACCCTCCTCCAACGAAGAATCCCCGGCAGGGACAACCTGCTCCTCGCCGTCAGCCTTTCCCCTCCTCCCGACGACAGCCTGGCCTCTTGGGCTCCGCTGAAGAGGTCGGTCGGCGCTCTGATGGCTCTGCTGCTCATGGCCGGAAAACGAGTGGAGTGCGGACGATGACGATGGCCTTTGCTCTCCCCCTTACGAAGGGTTTTGGCCTCTTTGGGGTTTATATCCAAGAGAAAGAGTACGTAGAGAGAGAGAGAGAAGGAGAGAGAGAAGGCAGGAAAGTAACGGCTAATTATTATGGTTCGTACCCCACCACCATATACTCTCTCTCTCTCTCTCTGCAAAAACCTAAAAGTATATATGTGCTGGATGGTGGTGCAAACGGATAGACTTCATACCAATCCATGAAAAATCCAAATATGAATTCAAAATAATAAAATCCAAATATGAATTTGGATTCATCCAGGTTTGCAGCTTAAACCCATGACCCATATGAGTTTACAAGTTTTATTCATACCCAGACACAAATTTGGACCCAAACTCAAATTGGTTCGTGTTTGGGTCTAAATTTTTAAACCCATGGCAAGTGGGTCAATTTATGATCCAATTGATTTGGACCTGATTCAGTTTGGACTTAGATCTATTAAGTCTATGACTTTTACCCATACCCATACCCAAACTCAGAACCAGACCCAACCAATTTCGTTTTGGTCCAGGCCTAATTTTGAGACTTGATTAAGAAATAGGTCTGATAAGATTCGACCTGAACCCTAACGGAACCCCACCCCTTTGCACTTCTAATGCTTAGTGCTATCAAAGCAGAGAGAGAGAGAGAGATTATAGTTCCTCTGTGTTCGTCTCGGATTGTCTAGTAAAAGCAGTTAGTGCCATAGTGACAAAAGTTTTTATAGGCAATTTCTCGTTTTTCAAAAACGCGTGAGAAATTGAAAAAAAATCACAAATCTTGTGTTTTTTTTTGGCAAAATCTCGGCAATAAAAAAATAAATATAAAAATTATTTTTTATAAGAAAATATTAATAAAAATAAAAATACATGACTTTTTTGCAATAAATAGCCGTTTAAAACATAAATATTGCATTTAAATCACGGTATTTATGTTTTTTGATAAATCTTGCTATATTTTGAAAATCTCACAAGAAATTGCCGTTTTAAACTTTCAGGCAAAATTTCTCGAGATATTATCGCAAGATTTTCATAAATCTCGCGATCACACTGGCTAGTGCACCTTGTGTTGAGACATTGCAAGTTTGAATCCCATGGCATAATTGTATCACCGGCAGGAGTTTGCTGAACCCAGCTTGCCTAATAAAAAAACAGAGAGAGCCTCTTAGAAGCAAATGAGATATTATTTAAAAAATGGTCAAATTTTTTGGGGTTTTGGAAAAAACTAAAACATTCACCTACAAGGATCCACGCATCTCAGGTATGGGATTTCAGTATTTCACCATTGTTATCAAAATAACAAGGAGAAACCACTAGTTAAAAAAAAAAAAATCAAAACATCCTACCTCCTCAAATTTCTCTCTCTCTTGCCTCTCTCCCCCGACCTTGGAACTTCCTTCATCTCTCTCCCACGCTGCCTCTCGACCCCGTAACACCCCTCATTCTCTCTTGTTGTTATGAGTGTCCCGTCTGTGAGTGATTCCCGCGACGAGCGACATCCCTTCGGCATGTTGTTACCAACAATCCTCTAGTCTAGGCTGTGAGCGTCCTTCTAACAACCCTCTATCCTTTTCGAGTTTTCTCATCATATCTCTTTCTGTTGTTGTAGGATTAGGGTGCTCTCTCTCTCTTATGGGTAAAACTAAGGGTATGTGAGGGATGATTTGTTTATTGAGTATGTTTAGGGTTTTTTGCATTTTAAACCTTATTTTATTTTGCAATCTAATATATTGAGTGCATGCTAAATTCAACAACTTATTTTTTGGTATGCTTAGATTTTAAGAATTTTGTATGTTAAACCTTGTTTTTGTAATTTTTTTAGGGAATGAATTCTAAAGACAAATATGTTTTTTGAATATGGTTAAATATTGTGTTTAAGTTGTCGCATAAATCAAACAATGGACATAAGGAACACAACCTCTATGTATGATGGAAACAAACATTGGATTTAGTACAGTTGTTATAGAACATATGTTTTGTCTATTTTGCTTATTCATTTCATTGAGTCTTGGAAAAGGCATCAAACAAGCCCTTAGCCTCACAAACAAGACATCCTCGCTAAACATCTTTATTGATAAAACAGGAAGAGTGATCCAATATAGTGATACCTAACTATCATAAGAGATGCTTATTAAGATAAGATGGGAGGGAAAGACGTTTTGAAAAAAGAGAATACTCGTTTAGGCCTATTAAGGAGAGAGAGAGCCGAAAGTAATTCAACATTACCACTCATGAAGATCAACAAAATGTTGAACCCATGAACTGAACAAGAACAAAAGCCAAAACAAATAAAGAAAGCACAAGAGAAAAGAACATTAGACAGATAAAATGAGCTCACGCCAGAGCCGCTTGCCCAGATTGCGACAAAGGATAGGTAGCATCAGCAGGAGGGAGTGTAAGATCACTAAGATGCATGCGCAAGATCGCATAAACATCTACCAAGATTTTATGCACCAGGTTTTGAATGTTAACTCGAATATGACGAAAATGAGCATCGTTTTGCGCCATCCAAACAAACCACCAAGAGGTAAGCAACCACGTCCGCCAGATGAACCTTCATCTCTTGCTGCGCCTAATACAAACCGGCCCCAAGATCACATCTAGCGCAAAGGACTCCTCCTTAACAAATACTTCTGGATGCCTCCAGGTCCTACTAAAGATTTCCATAAATATTGGGCAAGACCAGAACAAGTGAAACGTAGATTCTTCTGCAGCTTGACAAAGCACGCACCAACTCGAGAGTTGAATGCCCCACTTCTTTAAATTACTGTGGGTCTGGATCCTATCGTGCAAAATTAACCAAGCCAGGACTTGAGAACGGGGGGAAGGACCATTCGCCCAAAGCACATCCTCGGGCAACCAATCAGCCCCTGGCGGTAGCAACGATCTATAGACTTTTTTGGTGAGAAACTCTCCGCTTGGTGCCAACGCCCACTGCAACCACTAACCAAAATTTTCGGAGACCTCAAAATGGTCTCTAAAGCAGGCTAAAGCCCTCAACCACGATTTACGCAAGTGTGAGAGTGCCAAACCTCGGGTTCCCAGACGAACCGGAATAAGAGTTGGATCCCCATATTTAGCAAGAAGAAAACTAGCACAAGGGTTATCTGGTTGGTGGGCCAACCAACATTGCTTTGGCGACAAGAACAATGCTTCGCAGTCTGGGCACCGGGATGCCTAAACCACCCATACGCCGAGGTAGAACCATCGAACGTCAACCAATCAAGTGACGCTTACCTGTGAGTTTACACCCAGACCAAAGAAAGCCTGCCAGCAAGCGCGTCAGCTGCTTCTCTATTCCCAAAGGCATCACAAACAAAAACATGAAATTTTTTAGAATAATTAAAAGAACATGTCTGACTAAGGTTAGACGTCCAGCGCTAGAGAGATAAGATGACTGCCACGAAAGCAATTTGCGCTTCACTTTTTGAAGCGTCGGAGCCCAAGCCGCTGAAGAGAGAGGCTTCACTTGTAACGGCAAGCTAAGGTACATAATAGGCAAGTCAGAAGTAGTGCAATTAAAAATTCTCTTTCCAACTGCAAGCATATTGGCATTAACATTGAACATGGTAATAGAGTATTTGGTCTCATTTAGAGAAAGCCCGGACATGGAGAGAAAGAACTGAATGATAAGCTTGAACCTAAGCATCTGTTGAACATTTGCACGACCAAAAATGATCATATCATCAGCATAAGTAAGAATATGACCCGAGAAGTCGAAAACCTGCAAAGGATCAATGAAACCCGAAACAACAGCCCGCTTAAGCAAGACCACAAGACCCTCAGCAACTGCAGTGAACAACAAAGGTGATAGAGGGCACCCTTGCCGCAAACCCCGCCCTAGCTTGAACCGGTCTCCTCTAATACCATTGATATTTAACATGGCCTGGGCATTTGAGACCAGCTCTCTCACCCAACCAGAAAAACGATGACCAATACCGAAATTTGCTAACATTTGAAATAAGAATGGCCAATGCACAGAGTCAAGAGCTTTATGAAAGTCTAATTTAAGGACAAAGTAAGGTTGACCGCTATGCTGCAAGGAATGGACCACCTCGGACGCCATGATGAACGAGTGTTGGACCCTCTTATTACGGATAAAGGCGAACTGAGAGTCTGAAAAAATCTGGTTAGCCACCGATTTCAGCCTATTCGCCAAAACTTTGGCAAACATCCGATAGAGAGCACTCATAACTGAGATTGGTCGGAATCGAGAAATATCATTAGCCTCATCATCTTTCGGAATGAGCGAAATAATAGCAACATGCAAATGATAAGGCAGTCTGGAGTTACGATGAAACTCATCAAACATACTCACCACGTCTGATTTAACACAGTCCCAAAAGATTCTAAAAAAGTCGACATGAAACCCGTCAATGCCAGGCGCTTTCCAACCCGACAGATCCTTAATGGCCGAAAAAATCTCATCTTCAGAGAACCTTCTTTGCATATATCTGGCTTGCTCTAGCTGAATTGAGCCAACTAGGATATTACCAAAGACACCCTCTGTAGTTAACGAAGCAGAATATAAGTCCTTAAAGTATAGCGAGACTGCCAGATTAACGTGCTGAGTGAGATAAGAAACACCCTCAATGGAGATAGAAGGAACAACCTTCCTCCTATGACGATGGGAAGCATATGAGTGAAAAAATTTAGTGTTGCCATCACCAGCCGCAAGCCATTTCACCCTAGACCTTTGCTTCCAACGAATTTCCTCTTTGATCCTCCAGTTTTTCAAGAGCATAGTTAATTCTAAGGACCTGGCCTGAAGATTGAAAAGTTGCAAATCAGAAAAAGAGTCAGGAGAAGACATAGATTGATGCAACTCAGAAATCTCTTGATCCCATGCGACTATTTGCTGAAATTTCTCCACCTTACGACTATGAAGCCAAGCTTTGATATCCTTAACTAGACGAGAAAGCTTATTTTGAACACGTAGCGCGGCCCAATGCACATCAACAACTTTGTTCCAAGAATTAGTAATAACCGTGAGAAAATCTGGCTCATGAAGCCACCATTCTTCAAACGCAAAGCTCCTAGTGGGTTGAAAGCCATCCCCCCAATGAGTGATGATCTGCCCATGATCCGAGATAGAGAGAGCAAACAACACACACTTAACGTCGGGAATGAGGTCCAATAAATTAGGTGTGACAAAGACCCTATCAAAGACCCTACAACACGGACGGGACCACATATTCGACCAAGAGAAGCGCTCCCCGGTTAAAGGAATAGGGTAGAGAAAATGACGGTGAACAAAGTCTTGGAAACCTCGCATAGAGGGATTAGGAATTACGAGGTTATTAGAGTCATGGATAGATAACAAACAATTGAAATCCCCCATAAGAAGGTGACAATCCGAGCTGGAAACGACAACCCTATCCAAATCATCCCAAAAAGCGGGCCTCATGGCGGCGAGATTAGGTCCATAAACAACAAAAACCACTACTCTCCTATCAACTGCCTCCTGCATGATTTACCTATTTTCAAAAAAATGGTCGTGACATTTGTAGGATTCTTAAAATATTTTTAGCAATTTTTTATCCTTTCATCTGAAAAATAAGCAACGTTAGATGTTTACTTCTATTTCACTCCCATCACCACCACTACCACCACCCTGCCCATTACCACCATCACCATTGTCACCATCATCATCACTGTTACCACCACCATTGCACCATTAGTATCGACAGCACCACCACCATCCACTAGTAAAAAACCGCCGCTATAGCCTTGTGTGAATGCCACTGAAGCAAACAACGACAATTCACCACTGACATGTTGTCGCTGTTTGGCAACAATGACATTTTTTTTTATCTACAGCCGCAAGTATAACTGCATTGTAGGTTAGCTATAGCAGCATTAGGTAATTGTCGTGTTAATCTACAGTGGCATTTATAACTGTCACTACAGGTCATACTAGAGTATATCTTGAATTGCCACTAGTACCTACAACGATAGTTTAAACAGCCGTTGTAGGTATCCTATAGTAGCTCTTACAAACTGCCGCTATTGACTCAACAGTGGCAATTGCACACTGCCACTAATGGCATAGCATCAGATAAACAGTGGCACTATGCTAGCATTAAATAAACTGCCACTATTTCCAACCTAATTTTTTTTTAAAATAATTTATTGTTAAGAACATAATAAAAAAAATACATAAACTACAAACATAACATTAACAATTTACAAATTTTTAGATGATTACAATTTAAAAATGTCTAGAGGATTACAAATATGTAAACTGCTAAATATATAGATCAAAATCTTTCATCTCATCACTGTTGTTGTGCCTTCTGCAACTTGAATTTCTGGGCCTTCTGCAATTTGAATTTCTGCAACTTGATCTTTTACACCACATAAAATTTCTGCAAAACAATATCATGTCGTGTTATCAAAAGGATTATGAGATTTCTCGGTAAGGAACATACATCATCCATATGAAGTTTGAAATGCCCAGTTTTGTGTCCACATCTGTGCAAACAACAGCAAGATGACATATTTTGGGTCGTCAACAAGGAATCTACATTTGCATACATTGCAATCCAAGAAAATTAACAAAGTGATTCTGGACCCTTTAATTGATTATGGAGAAATTGTAAGAATTTTATGATGCGAGTCAAGGAGCTGCCAACATAACTACCCACCATTCAGATGCCAACATATTATGGAGGTCAAATAAGTTTCTATTTATACTTCAAGAATAAAAGTTCCTGTAAAAGTCCAGGTCATGCACATCCATATAACCATGCATGATTTAAAACACTTTATCATCAGCCGCATATTTTACTTTGTATGCCTGTCAACAACCGACAATGATATTATGAACTAGGCAATCATCAACCAAGAAAAAGTATACACAAGTTTGTAATTTTTGAATTTTCATCAGTTTATCCTACTGAGAACTTTTTTGCTACCATGATGACTAACAATTCTCTAACACACCTTAGTAATCCCATCAGCAAAAAATTGCAGAGCAACCTGCAGAAAACTTTCATAACACAAACACGAGGAAGACTGCATAGATGACTATGCAGAGCAATACATCTGGAATTGCAGTTGGTACATTAAATGGTGAGGAGGTCTGTCATCTGTGTATTGGTTGCACCCAATAATCATAAGATGCCATGAGGTCTGATTCAGGCAATGAACTAGAAGTAGGTGAAATGAATAGATGAGGGTACTGTATGGCTTTTCCCTAAATCGAAATGTGCTCAATGTTTCATTCTTATAACTGCAATTGCATCAAAGATTATTTTTCAAAATTTTCATTTCATGTCAAAGAGTAAACTTAGAAAAGTCTCCTTAATTAGCGTAGGAGAAATAGCACATATCATTGCTAATTTTGATTTGCCTCCTAGAGATTCCTGCAACAAAAATGTTAAGCGAGAATCTCGGTAAGGAATATTCCTCAAATTACCTGATTGAGAAACTTCAGCAAGAATGTTGATAAGGTTTCTGCCATTGTACAGAAATGCAACCATCAGAAAATTATATTTTATTCCTTGCTCAGAATAAGAGCACAGATAATAAAGTTTGAAAGAAACATGACTGACAAATCAAAGATTGGATTCCACCACTGTTCAACAAAAAACTGAATTTAAAAAGTAGTATCACATTTATCACTGTCCATCATAAAAGAACAAAACTCAAGGGTGATTAATGCAAGGTACATACAAAATCTACAAAAGTGAACATATATATAAAGAAAAAATTGAACTTGTGAGATCAACAATCTCACAAAAGCGTGCAGTTAAGAGGTTTCATTAGAACGAGGGTCGTTGGCAGCGATCCGCCACCAACAGCGTGCAGCGATGACAACCACAAGATGGTGCCCGGTGGCAGCAGTGGTTTTAAAATCACTGCCTTCTTCCCTCTCTTGCGTCCACCTCCATCAGGCAGTTTTGCCGCCGCTGCCACCGACCGGGCTACGATCGACGACCGACGACCGATGCCCTCACACAACGGAAAAAATATTTATTGATATTTTAATATTAAAAATGTATTTTTATTGAGATAATATTTTAAAATCTTAAAATAATGGTGGTACGTGTTGGTGTCCATGTTTACATGTCAGCCTGTGTCCGATTGTGTCACTGGGAACACGTTGCCAAAATGGCATGTCCATGTAACATAGCATTCCAAGCCTTTTTGTTTTTATAGATAATTGGAGAGAAACCGCTGATTTTCTATTTGACCTGACCGTTGACGGGTCGGGCCTAGTCAATTTCAATCCGTTGATCAACTGGGTCGAGCCTAGGCCCGATTCTAATACAAAGCCCACGGTTTTCCCACAACCATTGGGCCTAATTTGGATAGGATTGGTCAGGTTAATTACAAGACATCTTATATTCAATATATTCTTCATTTATTTTCTTAAATTCATAGGTTTTCTTATTAATAATTTGAAAAGTACAATAAATAAATAAATGGGATCTAAGATGGATTCATTTTTTTAATATATATATATATATATATATATATATATATATATAGAGAGAGAGAGAGAGAGAGAGAGAGAGAGAGAGAAGGTGGGTGCCTGACTATTTTTGTGCCAACCGCATGCCTACCGAGCTTGGACAGGGGTTTTCAGGTTGTTTTTCAAAAATTGATTTACTATGAAATAACACTTTATCATGTTTTTTTTACCATAAATTGATTTTTTAAGCATTGAATATTTTTTAAAATTGTATACCGTTGATTTGTTAATTTTATAAAAACTTGGTGTTGTTATCGGATGATCCAAAAGTCGATTCTCACAAAATCAAGCATATAGATCACATCTGTATGGTCAAACTTTAGAAAAAAATAGAAACAATCTTTTCTCGATAGGCATGTAACCCTTACTCTCTCTCTTTATATATATATATATATATATATATATATATATATATATATATATATATATATATATATATATATATATATATATATATATATATATATATATATTCTTTCAAAAACTAGGCTTAAGCCAGACCCTTTTGGGCCGGGCCATAAGAAACCTACCTGCCCGACCTGTCGTCCAGCCCTACAAAAGAGTACACCCACCTCTGCCCTTTCGCCAAGAGACATGCATCTGGGTATTGGACTCGTGACATCCCTTCAACGTGTGAGTTCACCAATCGGTCTAGGGCTGAGAAATGAGAAGAGCAGCTTGCTGTTCAGCTCGGCTATGCTCTTGAGAAGCTGGGCAAGCACAGTTAATTACGAGCCAGCTCGTTTAGGTAAATGAGCCAAGCATGAACATGACAAGCTCGGCTCGGCTCATATAGGCTTGTTTTACATATAACATATATATCTATATATTATATATTATAGACACAATATGTATATTATATATGTTTCATACAAGTATTATGCATATATTATATATATTGTATATTAACAAGCTTTAAAATACACTTAAAAGCCAATTTTTTCATAAAAGAGTAAGGTAGTAACGAGCTCGGTCTGAACTTGTGTCATGACGAGCTCACAAAGTTTTTGATCTACCTGCCCATGGACCTTACACACGTGTCTGAAGCTGAAGCATTGTCTTCATCTTTGCATGTTTCCCGACCTCAGGATAATCACTATTCAGGCTGCAAACAACAACCGCCCAAATAACATGCAGTGTCAAGGGATCGGGTATGAGAGGATTCCGACCCGGACAGGTAGGGTCAGGATTTGGTCACAAAGAAGGGGGTCCGATTAACTATCTGGGTCGGATTCATAAGGTTCAATTATTAAATGAGCAGGGTATGGCTTACAAAATTTTATACCAAATCCAGGTCTGACCCGAGCTCCAATTAAGATCCACAAAATTTTAATATAAAAAACTTTAAAAATATTATTTTACTGGGTCAAGTTTATGTAGATCTTATGGGATCCGGGTATGATTTTTCTTATAAAGAGTCCAGTCAGACCTGAATCTGGACCCGATACATGCACTACTTAGTTGGATCTGAGTCTGGACCCACCCATTTTAGCATGGGTCTTATCTAGGAATGCAAACGGTTAGGATTTTGGATCTCAAAATATATTGAGGAGTCGGATCGGTTTGGATCCGGGACAGCCAAAATTTGCAAAATCTCCTTTCTGAATCCCACCCGTTCGCAACTCCTGTCCTATCCGTTGTGGTTAACGTGAATAGCGTTTTTTTTCATGTCACGCTAACGGTCACATGACAAGGCTTGTCAAGGCATTAAATACGGTTATTAACTTGACAAACAAAAAAGGCTTTTTTGAAATTTGTGAGGAAAAATAGACGTTACATAAAAAAAGGTAATTTCAAATACACCAACTTTACTCCTATTTAATATATCCCCCAAAGTTTTCATGTTTTACAAATAATTCCTTTTCTTATCACCTCTGGTTTATACGAGGTTAATGTTGATTATGACATCAGCACTACCGTTTTAACCATATATACTGTCCTTTTCTTAAGTTTTTTTTTATTTATAACACGAAGAAACAACACCTGGCACACGAAGACCTGGTCATGTTGGCTCAGCCTGTCATACCTACAATCATCATGCCGGCAATGTAAAACTCTAAGGCTAGGACCCCTGCCCTTGGGCTTATGCTTAAGCATTGGCTTGCGTAGAGGGATGCCGCTTATGGGAATCAAACCTTAATTATTTGTCTACCCTTAGTATTGTTAGAATATCTATATCATCAAACTGTGATCGTTCATTAGATCCTCCACATCATGATCATTGCAATCCTCTATTTATGGCAATTGACAAAATTATGACAAGTAGAAAATCAGCACCACCAAATGATGGATGTTGAGAGATATCTCAACGATAAAGAAAAATTTGAAAAAGAATTGAGTTGTTATCCTACAAATGAGCAAAGGATGAAATCGAAAACTCTATAAAGTTAGTTAAAAATGATTGAGAGAGAAAATAGAGTGTCGTGGATGCAGGTCAAACCTAATCGAACCACGTAAACTATTGTGTTGTGCAAGAGTATCTGATCGTGATTTATTTCTTTCATGGTATCAGAGCGTTCTCACGAATAGATTTGTTGCTTCAATTTTGGTTCATCATGAGCACAACATCAATGGATAACAACTAGGGTATGAATTCTTCATCTTCTTTGCTTCAGTTACCCAACAATCTACAACATTTTTTAGCCATAAAATTATCTGCAGAAAATTATTTGATTTGGAAATCTCAATTTACTCTCATTCTCATTTCGTATGATTTGACATGATTCGTTGACAGAACCAAGCCAGTTTCGTCAAAGACAAAAGGAAACTCTATCGAAGTTAATTCTGATTATATTGACTGGTTAAGGTGTGACCAACTTTTATTAAGTTGGATTTTATCATCCCCCTCAGAACCGGTTTACAACCAAATAATTGGCTTAAACTCCTCTGCTATCGTTTGGAATGCATTTAAGCAATCTTATGTTGTGCATTCAAGATCAAGAGTTATGCAACTCAAATCGCAGTTTTAGAATTTGAAAAAGGGTACAAGTACTATGAATGAATACATTCTCAAGGCAAAGGCTATTATGCATCAACCGACTATTGCATCAAAACATGTGGAGGAAGATGAACTAATTTTTCAGATCCTTAGAGGTCTGCCAAATGAGTATCTTGCTTTTAAAACCTCTATAGAAACTCGCAGAGACCCAATTACTCTTGTCGAAATGCATGGTCTCCTCATGATGCAAGAGGCTAATTTCAAAGACAATGATGATCAATCTGCTGATCATATAAGTCCGGCTGTAACTATGGTTCTTAGGCAAGGATTTTATAAACAAAATAATCAAGGGCAAGAAAGAAATCAATATCAACCCAGGAACAGGAACTGTGATGGACGTTAGTTCAATGAAGCAAATCAGATTCAAGGAGAGAAACCAGTATGCAAATTTGTGAAAAGATTGGTTATATTGCTTGAATATGATATTCCTATATCAACCTGCTTAAAAATAAGAACTCAGCTTCTCAAGCCTATCATGATGCCCAATGTAATAATCCTTCTTAAGTGTATGAAGATGATAATTGGTATCCTAGGCCACACATCACATAACCAATGATATCAACAACCTCTCCATTCACTCGAACATCAAAGATCAAATGCTCTAAAAATAGAAAATGGACCAGGTTTGAACATTCTTAACATTGGCAACTCTAGAATTAATAATTGTTTGCAACTTAATGATGTTTTGCACATTCTAAAAATGATAAGAAATTTGTTATAAGTGTAATGTTTTACCAAGGATAATAATGTATATTTTGAGTTTTACCTGAATCTTTGTTATGTTAAGAATCGTATAACAGAAAAGATTCTCCAACAATGAACAAGTGAAGTAGGGCTCTACAGAATCATGGAGAGAAGGTATCATTGGACCACTGGCACAAATGTCTTGACATCCAGCTCTTAGAGTTATTCATCATATGTTAGATACTTTTGATTTGACTTATAATAAACTTTTATTTAATAATGTGTGTGAGGCAAAAACCATAATCTTCCATTTGGTTATTATTCTAATCCTATTTAGAGCCCCCTTGAAGTCGTCTACTTTGATGTGTAGGGGCCAACATCGATTACAAGTACTAACGGATTTAGGTATTATGTGATATTCGTTGATGCCTTTTCAAAGTATATTTGGCTTTATCTCATAAAAAATAAGTCGGATGTGAGTCAAGCTTTTAAATTTTTTGTCACCTTTTCTGAAAACATCACTAGGCACAAAATTAAAATTTTCTATTCAGATTGGGGAGGTGAGTTCTAAAGTTTAAAAGGTTATTTTATTGAAAATGCAATTGGGCATAGTGTTTCATGCCCCCCCCCCAAACAAAATAGGGCTACCAAATGGAGGCTTAGACATATTGTTGAAATGAGTCTATACTTAATGGTTGAGGCTCATGTTCCAAACAAATTTTGGACTTATGCTTTTAGTTTAGCCGTATATCTCATCAACCGAACTCCATGCAAGGCTCTTGATTATATGACACCTCTTGAAACATTATTTAAAGTCTAACCTGATTATCAGTTTCTCCAAATTTTCATATGTGAATGTTTTCCCTACTTTCATGCATACCGAAAACACAAACTTGATTATAAGTTTGAAAGATGTATCTTTATAGGGTATGCTCCAAATCATAAAGGATGCTATTGTATGAGTTTAAAGAATGGAAGACTTTTTACCTCTTGTCATGTGGTTTTCAGTGAGATTTTTTTTTCTTCGTACACAAAAATGAAAATTTTGCCAAAGACGCACCCACATCTGTCCAATCTGTTATTTTGACTTCAGTCAACTTTATTCAAAAGCCTAACTGTGAGACTGTTACACCTAAAATAGCTTCCACCGAACCTAGTCATGACTCAACCAATGCCAATAGTGATCCAGTTACAAATCACAATGAAAAATATTCAACAACCAGCTCCCACCATTTCAAATCTCCTAGTTCGTTCTCATCAAATGACCACCAGTCACCAAGATGAAACCTTGATACCAAATCCTAAATATCAAGACTATAATACCTTCTTAGCTACCAAACATTCTATACCTAAAGCCCTCTTAGTAACTCTTCTCCAAGATAGTAAACCTATTTCCTTTAAATAGGCATTCAAAGACCAAAAGTGGCAAGAGGCTATGAAAATGGAAATTGATGCTCTTGCAAAAAATGAAACTTGAAAATTAGTTCCAGTTCAGAATGCTAAACATATAGCTGGATACAAATGTGCTTTCAAAATAAAAAGAAAAGAAAATGAAACTTTAGAGCATTACAAAGCCAAGTTAGTGATAAAGGGATATAGTCAACAATAAGGGATTGACTACACAAAAACATTTAGTTCGGTGGTGAAACACACCACTATCAGAATAGTTCTGTCTATAGCCATGAGTCAAAAATGGGCCATCTGACAATTAGACGTGCAAAACACTTTTCTTCACTAGTACTTTTCTCAAGAGGTCTACATGAATCAACAACCATGATCCAAAGATTCAAAAATTCCAAATCATGTATGTAAGTTACAAAGCGCCCTGTATGGACTAAAAAAAGCCCCACATGCATGGTTTGCTCATCTTAACTCATTCCTTTTAAGTGTTGAGTTCATTGGAGCCAAAACTAACGCATCTATGTTCCTCTACCGAAGTGTTAATCTTGTCATACATGTGTTAGTCTATGTTGATGGCAAAATTGTCAAAAGGAGTTCAACAAAGCAGATTCCAAATTTAATCTCAAGATTTGGGTCTGAGTTTGCTATAAAAGATCTGGGAGCCCTTCATTTTTTCTTAGTAATCAAGGTGTTCCCTTGTGACTTACATTGTAAAGTTGCGTCTAGAGTATGTTTTGCTTTTGTTGAGTTTGATGTAAGTTGTCGGGTTCAGGTGAATCAATACCCCGAATGGGCAGCCCATATACTTGAACTGTAATAACCTATGGGCAAAATTGTGAATGAACTAAATGCATTGAGCTTTCTTTTGTTCATCCTCGTTGTGATTGCTTCTTGTGATTGCAATTCTTCTCCCTCTATTCTCTCTTGCACTCTGATTACAAGCAAGCTGACAAGTAGGCTTGCGGTGGTGGGGAAGGACTGTTGCACCACGCTGGCCTATTGAATGAATTAGGTCCGTGATAAGTGGTACCAGAGCCCGTTCTCATACCGAGAAAATGACTTTAGAGTCTGTGTCGACAAACGCATCAACAAGCTACAATTTGTGAGCAAGACATCATGGCACCTTATCAAAACTTGCGCAACACCAAAGACAAGGTAGTTGCCAAAGCTGAGGAGATGGGTTCACCTCAGAGCCAAGAGGAGATGGGTGCAACTGTAAACATGCTAGTGGAAGATGTGACTTCGCATGAGGAAGTGATTTCATGCGCAGTTGAATCATTCAGTAGACTGAATGATGTGGTGGCGAGCCTGCATGAGTAAGTGAACTTACTAATGAGACAGGTCACTTCATTGACGACTACAGTGACCGACTTACAGACTGAAGTAGGGGAGCTTTAGTTGAAGAACTACATATTATAGAGATCAGTGACCCTAAATGGTGAAAATGGTGAGAGGCCATCAAAGATTGATGTGCCAAGACCCGCAAAGTTCAATCGTTCTCACGACAGCAAGGCCATTAAGAACTTTTTGTTTCAAGTAGAAGACTACTTGGATATTCAGAATGTGATTATTGAAGATCTTAGGATCAAGGCTGCAACAACTCTACTCGATGAAGATGCTATCGCTTGGTGGAGGCGGAAGCGCAACAACATGGAGAGGGGTCAATGCGTGATAGACACCTTTGATGACTTCAAAATGGAGCTGCGCAACTACTTCATGCTGAGGAATGCGCATAGGCAGGTGTACCAAATAGTTGACGAGCTTAAACATACTGGTTCATTGCAAGACTATGTTAGAATGTTCCAGAAGCTTATACTGAAGGTGCCTAACATGCCAAAAGATGACAAGCTCAACTGGTTCATTGTGGGACTTCAGCTATGGGCACAATCTGAAGTGAAGAGGAGCAACTCTCATATTTTAGAAGATGCGTATGTGACGGTCGAGCGCTTAGTTGACACTCAGCGTAAGCCCTTCACCCCATCAACCAAAGTCGGTAAGAAGCCTGACCATGGAGGCAAGAAAGATGAACGACGTGACAATAAAGGTGAGGCATCGACACACCATTAATCTGACAAGAAACAGAACTATACAAAGTATAACAACAACAACAAGGGTGCGGTTGTGACATGCTGATTTTGTGTTGATAGGCATATCGCCAGACTGTGCCCAAAGCGCCTCGTGAAGGACGACGGGCATGCCAATGCTGCACAAGCAGAATGTAACGACACTGAGACTATGCAACCGTGGATGAGAGTCATGCGGTCGATCAATGCAGCTAGAAGTTACGTAGTTGAGAACATGCAGGTTAGCAAAGAACTGATGTATCTCGAAGTCATTAGAAATGGAAAGTCTACTTCAGCTATGATAGACTCTAGGGTCACACACAACTTTGTTTCGCAGAAAGAGGCAGAACGATTGAGCATGAAGCCTGGGCCAAAGCAGAGGACCATCAAAACAGTAAACTCTGAGGCCAAGCCCATCCTTGGTGAAGCAAGAGATGTGGCTATCCAAGTGGGGAGTTGGGTTGGCAAAGCCAACTTCTTTGTGGCGCCCCTGGATGATTTTGGGTATGAAGTTTCTGTAGAGCCAAAATGTTATGATACTGTCAAAGTTTAACACGTTAACGATCATGGGGCCAAACCAGTCCCACACAGTGCAATGCCTCATGTAGAAAGGCAAGTCTTCAGTGTTATCAGTGATGCAATTGAAGAAGGGTGTCAAGCATGAAGAACAGACATTCTTAATTGTTATGCACACAGAAGAAGGGAAGATGGAAAGAGAAGTGTCGCCGACCCTAGCTCCACTATTGGAGGAGTTTCGAGGGGTGATGCCTCCGAAATTGTCAAAGCATCTTCCTCCAAGACGTGAGGTTGACCACAAGATTGAGTTGACCCTGTGAGCGAAGCCTTCCGCAATGGTTTCATATCGCATGGGGCCTGCTGAGCTTAAGGAGCTACGCATGCAGCTAGAGGAGATATTGGATGCAGGCATCGTTTGTCCATCGAAAGCCCCATTTGGTGTCCTAGTCCTATTTCAGATAAAACATGACGGCTCCAAACAGTTATGTGTGGATTACCGTGCTTTGAACATGGTCATGGTGAAGAACAAGTACTCATGGACACTGATAGCGGACTTGTTCGATCAGCTAGGCAGTGCCCGTATCTTTTCAAACTAGATTTGTGATCGGGTTACTGGCAGGTGAGAATTACTGAAGGTGATGAGCCGAAGATAGCTTGCGTCACCCGCTATGGTGCTTATGATTTTTTAGTAATGCCATTCGGGTTGACAAATGCTCCAGCCATGTTCACGACTTTAATGAACCAGATCTTCTACCCTTACTTAAACAAGTTCGTGGTAGTCTATCTGGATGATATCGTGATCTACAACAGCAACATGGAGGAACATGTCAGGCAGTTACAAACAGTGTTTCGGGTGCTAAAGGAGAATGACCTCTATGTCAAACGAGAGAAATGTCTCTTCGGGTAGGAGGAGATCAACTTCCTTGGCCACGTTGTGGGGTGTGGTGTGTTGCATATGGAAGGGCAAAACATAAGGGTCATCCAAGAATGGGTCTGCCAAACAAGGTTCCAAAGTTGCGATTATTCCTTGATTTGGCAAACTACTATCGACGTTTCATTGAAGGCTATTTCCTCATTGTTGCGCCCCTCATATATTTATTAAAGAAAAATCGAGTATGGCTCTAGACAGGAGCGTGCCAAGATGCCTTCGATCATTTAAAAAAAGCCTTAGTGAGGGAGCCAGTGTTGCGACTGCCTGATCACTCAAAACCCTTTGAGGTCCACACAGACGCCTCAGACTTTGCCATCAGCGGAGTTATCATGCAGGATGATCATCTGATTGCATATGAGAGTGGTAAGCTGAAGGATACCGAGAGGCGTTACATGGTGCATGAATATGAGATGACCACCATCGTGTATTGCCTCAGGACCTGAAGGCACTACCTCTTGGGTGCTCAGTTCGTCGTCAAGACAGACAATATTACCACGAGCTATTTTCAGACACAGAAGAAGCTGACGCCCAAGCAAGCTTGGTGACAAATGTTTTTGGCTGAGTTCGACTTTGCCTTGGAGTACAAGGTTGGAAAGACCAATGTTGTGGCGGATGCCTTGAGTCGTAGGGCTGAACTGACAGCTGCAAGATGGTCTCCTATGATAAAGGAGAGACACGTCTTCGTGCCGCCGTGGGGAAGCCTCCACCGAGAACTGCTTAAGGAGTGCCATGATACACTATGGGACAACCATCTTGGTCAGGAGCAGACCTTAACACTCCTTGAGTGTGGCTACTATTGGTCGCAGATGAGGGACGACGTAGAGGGGTATGTGCGAACATGCCTCATCTACCAGCAAGGTAAAGAGACAAACCAGAAGGTTGCCGGTCTCTGTGAGCCTCTACCAATTCTAGAATGTCCTTAGGATAACTTCTCTATGGACTTCATTGTTAGTCTGCCAAAGGTAGAGGGCCTCATTTTCATCCTAGTTGTGGTGGATTATTTCTCAAAGTATGCCACCTTCATCCCAGCTTCAAAGGAGTGCCCTGCAAAGTTGTTTGTAAAGCATGTGGTGAAGCATTGGGGCATACCAAAGAGCATTGTGAGTGATCACGATGCTTACTTCACGGGCAAGTTCTGGCATGAAGTATTTAAGCTACTTGACTCTGATTTGTTGTTTTCAACAAGCTTCCATCTACAGACAGATGGACAAACAGAGCATATCAACATGATACTCGAGCAGTACCTTAGGCACTTTGTTAGTGCAAATCAGAAAAATTAGGTAAAGCTCATTGACGTGGCACAATTCTGTTATAATTTGCAAAAAAGCGAGTCTTTAGGCCATAGCCCGTTTCAGATAGCCACGAAGCAGCAGCCACTGGCCCCACACACTCTTGCTGCACAAGAAAAGAGAATGTCATCCTTTGTGTATCAGTTTATTCGCGACTGGCACGAGCAGAATGAGTTGATGAATGCATTCTTACACAAAGCAGCAAAAAGAATGAAGAAGTGGGCAGACAAGTATCGTTGGCCCGCTGGGTTCTAAGTTGGGGACCAAGTGTTGGTGAAGTTATATACATGTCGCACAGGCATCTTCCGCGAGCGACACCGCGGACTGCTCAGAAAGGATGAAAGACCCTTCACTATCACAAAAAAGGTGGGCAAGCTGGCGTACAAGCTGGAGTTGCTCCCAGACTTCAAGGTGCACCTGGTGTTCCACATGTGCAACCTAAAGCAGTTCTATCCAGAAGATGGAGATCCGGAACACAGTGTGCCACAACGTGCTCCCATCATGCAGAGGGCTCCGACAACACAACGGGCTGAGAAGCACCTAAGTCAAATCCTTCATCACAATGTCAACTACTTGGGCGAAGCGAAGAAATACTTAGTGCAGTAGGAGGAAACAAAAGAACCTATGTGGGAGCCAGCTTTCTGGATGAACAACCGCTAGCCGGCTGAAGTCAGGGCTTACCATGAAACAGATGGCGACGAGGACGGTGCATGATTTGAAGAAGGGAGCATGTTCCCTTGTGACTTATATTGTAAAGTTGCGTTTAAAGTATGTTTTGCTTTTGTTGAGTCTGATGTAAGCTGCCCGGTTCAAGTGAATCAATACCCCGAAGGGGCAGCCCGTATACTTGAACTGTAATAGCCTGCATGCAAAATTATGAATGAATTAAATGCGTTGAGCTTTCTTTTGTTCACCCTCGTTGTGATTGCTTCTTGTGATTGTAATTCTTCTTCCTCTATTCTCTCTTACTCTCTCATTACAAGCTTCCACGACTGGCAAACAAGTTGACAAGTAGGCTTGCGACGGTGGGAAAGGACTGTCGCGCCACGCTGACCTATTGAAGGAATTAGTCCCGTGACACAAGGTTTGATTTACAAATGATGGATTTCTTCTCTCTTAAGAAAAATATATATTTGATCTTTTGAAAAGAGTTAAAATGACAAGAGCAAGACCTATCACCACACCTTTGGTAAACTCACTTGTCCTATTCGCCAGAGCTAGATCTGACTTTCATGATGCTATATTATACAGAAGTGTAGTAGGAAGACTACAATATGCCATGATGACCAAACCTAATATATCATTTGCAGTCAATAAGGTCTGTTAATTTATGTATAAACCTATAGATGAACACTGGGTTGCTGTGAAAAGAATTTTGAGATATTTAAATCAGACCATTGACTATAGCCTTATGATTAAGTCAGCTTCGGTCTTGAGTATATGTATCTTTAGTGATGATGATTAGGCAGGATACTCAAATGATAGAAGATTAATTGGAGGATATGCAGTCTTTATAGGCTCTAATCTTATGTCATGGAGTTCGAAAAAACAATCTGTGGTGTCTCAATCAAGAATTGAAGCAGAATATCATTCTCTTGCCAATGCTACTGCAGAAATTATGTGGATTAAATTTTTGCTCAAAGAACTTTGTGTTTCAGAGAGAGAACCACCCACACTATGGTGTGACAATATTGGAGCCTAGTATCTAGCCGCCCATTCAGTTTTTCATAATAGGTGCAAACATGTTGAAATAGATTTTCATTTTGTTCGAGAAAACCTTCACAAGAAGGAACTGATTGTGAGTTACATTTCCTCAAAAGATCAAGTGGCTGATATTTTGACTAAACCTTTATTGCATCAATAGTTCAACAGATTTATCAGCAAGCTTAATCGGATTTCAAATCCTATGAGCATGAGGAGGGATGTTAGAATATCCTTATCACTAGACCGTGATTGCTCATCAGATCCTCTAGATCGTGATCACTCTGATCCTCCATCTATGACAAATGACATAATTATAGCAAGCAGAAAATCAGATAAGGAAAGTGTCAAACCGCCAAAAGATAACATTGATAGACATTTCAACGATAAAGGAAGATTTGAGAGAGAATTAGGTTGTTATCCTACAAATGAGCAAAGGATGAAATCAACATCCGCTGAATGTAAACTCTCTATATAAGTGCAAAGCTAGTTGAAAATGAATAAGAGAGAAAAGAGAGTAAATCTTATACCGTGGATGCAGGTTAGACCTGACCGGACCCCGTTAACTATTGTGTGTTGTGTGAGAGTGCTTGATCATGATTTATTTCTTTCAAATGTATTTTTTTTTTACTTCTAAAACATGCCAAATATTCATGATGAAGCCATTTTTTATGCAGTGGTATTACATGCTTAACTTGGATATCCACATATGATGACCATCCATCTCAACATTTTTTGAGATAGTCACCTCATCCATCTCGAGAAATGCCAATATGGGTGGCTGTCAATCAGGTCCCTGCCATGATCATCATGGTGTACTGGCAATGCATATAACGTGAAGTCCTTCCAGTTATTTCATACATGCTTAAAATAAAATTAGCTCAGAGTTTACCACTACCGCAATAGAGTCACCCTTGAGCATGAAAACCATTAGAGAGAGAGAGAGAGCTGAGTTTGGGTTGTTCAAGCTATGCTTGCTATGATAATACCTAGCTCTAACCCAGGTTCGACCTTGTGACTAGCATAGCCTAGTTTGAGTGCACAATAAGATAGCATGAGCCTAATGAGCAGTGTTTAAGCTGAATTGTTTAATTAAATAAATTATTAACGAACCAATGGGGGCTTCCCTTGTCTGGTAGGACATCTAGTGCTAGTCACCTTGTGTTGCCACATTGCAGGTTCGTACTAGGGATGGCAGTGGACCGGGGAAACGAGGCCTCACCCTGTATGGACCGGAGATGAAGGACATGAAACAAGAATGGAGGTGGGGATGGAGGTTAAAATCAACACCCATTCAGGGCTGGAGGCAGGGATGGACTTACGCTTTGCTTCACCCTGCCCTACCTCATTAGTAAAATAACTAAAATATCTTTAGGGATGGCAGTGGACCAGGGAGAAACGAGGCCCCACCCCGCCCTGCCTCGCCCTGTTTGGACCCAGAATAGAGGACATGAAACGGGGATGGAGGACAAAATTTTGAGACGAAGCGGGGGTGGAGACCTTGTCCCGTCCACTGCCATCCTTAACTGGTAGGGGTCTGCCTAACCCGAGCTTACCTTTCAAAAAAAAATATTTATTATTGTAATCATATTGCATATAATGCTAACAATTGAACGAAAAGCCTGTCCGCTACATGCGTGTAACTCAACCAACTTGGGTACTTTAACATAATAAGTGCACTTTTTTTCTCTTAATAAGCTTATGCAAGCTAAGTCAGCCAAAATCTCATGCGAATTTGAAAGTATTCATATTTTTCATGTCTTTATTGGTAAAAACAAATTCATTAAAATAAAAAAATATATGTAAAAAAGAACAAATAAAAGTGCATACAGAAGATTTCACCAATTTTTAATAAAAATAGCTGATAAAAATGTAAACACAATATTTACGATTTTAACGAAAAATTTGTGATATTTTGTCAATTAAAACAGCTACCTAGGATGGATTCAAAGAATAGTGATGAATTCTAGCGAGTAAAATAACTTGGGAGTTGCCCACAAAGGCTCCACTCATCTGGTAGGGGCGACTTGTGAATGTCACCAAGTTGTGAGGACATCACAAGTTCAAAACCCATGGGTGGCATCCCTTGCCGCAAGGTCGAAGTTGAATGTACTTCCCAATGAGCATAGAGAACCTCAAGGGTCGCGGTCATTGATTAGGGGGGGTGGGGGTTCCCTTAGATTATCCAAAAAATATAATAATAATTTGGGAGTTTCCTGATTCTAGGCATCATTTATGAAAGCCAGAAAATCAAACAAGTTTACTGCTAATAGTCTTTGCTTTCTCTGTCATTGATAATTGGCAAGAATTGATACTGCCACAAAGGGCTCATCCATAGTTGAGACCACAAGCTTGTTTTTGGTTGGGGAGAGCTGACAGAATTGTATAGAGGCACCTTTCACTACCCAAAAGAGGCCCATATATAGTGTTCCTTGTGTTGTGGGTCCGATTAGTTTCGACTGCATGTATAAATGAGTCCAACCAATGTGGACCTTCTTAGCTGGATCAAGGACCCCTTATTTCCTTGCAGTAAAAAGTAAAAGTGGACGCCAGTTGATTTGGTACCACTGGATCTGGATAGTGAACTCAGGACAAATCTGTTTCACAAATATAGCTGAGATTTTGGAAATCTAGCAAAAATTTCAAAAGTTTTTTACATGTTTCAACAATCCCAATATTATCATGAATTGTTCAAAAATTGCGCATTTCTTGCTATTATTGAAATTTTATATATTTTTTCAAAATTGTACATGTTTCTATCATTTTTCTTATAGTTCTTAAACTGACAGCATTTCAGTAAAAACAAATGATGGAAATGATAGCTGTAAAGGGACCCATATTTCAGTAATTTCTAAATATTCAAGGTAGTGACATGATAATAATCAGCATTTACTCTATGGAAGTTGTACTGTCTGTAGTACAAGCTTCTGAGACTGAATGTTTTTCTTGGCATCATTTAACTTGAATCTGCCAAACTTCCAACCAGCAATTCTTGCAACTTATTTTTTTTGGGCATAAATGCCCTCTTACATCCAATAATAGCTCTCTCTCTCTCTCTCTCTCTCTCTCTCTCTATATATATATATATATATATATATATATAGAGAGAGAGAGAGAGAGAGAGAGAGAGAGAGAGTATGTGCTAAACCCATTTGGTGTTAAACCCCATGTTAAATGGGGTTTTTCAGTTTCTCTGGTGCTTTTTATGCGATTCCGGCTCTGTAAATGTGTTAGGCATTGTCGATCTACTAAGAATCCACACCTGGATTATGTGCTTTCGCTGAAAAAATGATGTTTGAAGCCTCCAAAATTTACAAAGATTTTGGACATAAATTTAAAAAAAAACCCGAAAAACCCATTTAGCACGCGGTTTAGCACAGACCCATTACTATATATATACCTCAAGTTAATTTTTGGTGACAGTGATTGGTTCCCTATGAACATATTAATTGTTGTCACCTGTCTGCTCTTATGCACCTGCCATTTTTATGGTGAACATTGTCCTCAGTGTGGCTGTTGCTATCCCACCCTCCCTCCTGGCTTTATTCCTGTAATAACATTTTACGATGACCTGAAAACATGCCCAACCTTTTCAATATTGAAGGATGAACAATGCACAAGTTTTTGAAGGTTCACCAATGTGCCATCTACCCATTGGTTTATCTTGATGAATCTAGATCTAGTTGATAATTCTATAATATTTTATGAATAATTGGAAAAACCATCACACTTAAATCACGAGCTCATTGGTGTAAAATTCTCCCTTTCTTCTTGTCTACTAGAATGTGCACCCAGCTTCGGCCTCGAAGAATGGACACCATTGGGTTTCGAACTCATGACATCTCTTCAGCTTGATGAAGTTTACTAGTGGCCCCTAAAAGATGAGGGGAGCCCTTGTAGGCTGATTATTAGGTAGCTAATAAACCCTTTTTTAGCTTTTTTATTTTTTTTTCTGAATTAATTTGGATTTTAATTGTCTAGGTCAGGATGTAGGCAAGATGGAAATAATGAAGACAGTTGAGTATTAATTCCGTGTATGGTTGAGTAGGTCCCATAACCATAACCATATGATCCATTTCAACCTGCCACATCTCTGGCTCTAGCCACAATAGGTACAGTTTGCACCACTAATTATTTCTACAATGTACATCTCATCTTGGTGTCATTTGCATTATACTGGACTATTGGACAGCATATGTGCCCCCAACAAGGCACATCAATCTACTGCTAAGGTCAATTGGTCCAATAGTCTATGGGACCAAAAGTTGCATCATAATATTGCAATTTATGGAGCTTGAGTAACCTTTCATTTTTTGATATTTACACGGAGAAACCTTCCCCAGGATCAGAGACCTAGCCGCGCTGGCTCTGCCTGCTGTACTTACGGTCGCTGTCCTGGCAGCATAAAACTCCGGAAGCTCACCTGACATAGGGAATTCAAAAGAATAAAGGATTTGAGAAGAATTATCTTTGTTTGGAAGCACTTCATTGGAGGTTCCAAAAGCAACCATCATAATCCATTTCAGAACAGGATTTGGCAATTATAAACCTCCTTGTGAAGGAATTGGGTGTTGTGGACCTTTTTTTTTTTTCATTTTCATGAATCTATTAATTTATGTTTTTATCAGAACAAAGGGCCTGTTTGGAATCTAGGAACTGGGATAGGAGTTTATGCATTTGAAGTTAGGTCAAACTACCACCTGGTGGCTATTTGGAAACTAGTAGCTAGGATGGTGGGATGGTAGTTAATGCATTTGGGATGGGAAGTGGCATTGCTGTTTTTTGAAAGGCAAACTAAACCCCAACCCGTTAATATTCAATGTACCATTGGATTTTGAACCTGCAATGTCTCACTACAAAGAGACTAGCACATACAGCCTTTGCAAGTGTAATTCAGATATTACAGTGATTTTGCAAGACTTGTAATCTGATTCAAGAAGTATATCATGACTTTTGTAGTTTATAAGAAGTCTAAGATAAAATTATAAAATTACCTTTCAAAAGGTTAGCCTCTTACATGATTCATATCTAGGCAGGGAATAAGGCTCCACACTCCTCCAACAGTTGCCACTTTCCATACCATCTACTAGTGTCCAAACAGGGTAAGAATTGAAAAGTATGATTCTTGGTAACCAATGTGATTTTCTAATGTTCCTCCCCAACTTCCTTCCTGCTTCCCCAAACAGGACCTAATCTCTTTAATCAAAAGCAAAAAGTATTTGGCTGTATTTCATATTTAAGAAATAAACAATGGTATCCATATGTAGGAGCACATGCATGTGAGTGCAAGAAACAGTTGGTTTATTTTATATTTTAAAAAGGCCCTATTATAAGGTGTCAATGATGTGACAACTAATGAGTTACTGGATTGAATGTAAAGGCTTCTAACACACTGAACTGTATTAAAAACACCATGAAACATATACTCACCACCTTCTGCGCAGCAATCAATGTAAAGCTAGCAGTCTTTTTCTTCATCTTTTCCCTGAAACCACACTTTTCAAGGCATCCACCAAACTGTCTGTTGTTGCTTTCAGCATTATGGTGATCAATTGGCTTGATCCACAATTGGACCTAACTGGCTAAGTGGGTTGGTTTAAGGTGTTTTTTTTATAGGCAAGCTGGGGTTAGGGCAGTCCCCTACCAGTTATGCAATGATCCCATTGAGATTCGATCTTGCAACGCCCCCCAACACAAGGTGACATGCACTAGCTGCTCCTATCAGACAAGCCAAGACCCCATTGGGGGGTTGGTTTAAGGTGTTCAAGTTGAAAAATGGCAAGAATTCAAAACTGGGGTTTGTGTCCTCTATCTTAATGCTAGCTCAAGCAGCATGCTCCTTGAGTGGCTTGACCAATGGTGTCAGAATCGGTATCGGCCTTGAATCGATTTTCAAAACGATGCGAGAAATTGGCTGATTCCGATTCTGAACTTAGTTGAACTGAATCAACCAATTTTCAACCAGCTGAAGCAGCTTGGTTTCCCATTGATTTTTTGGCCGATACGATGCTAAAACGATTGATTCAGGTCCATTTGCAGCGATACTCTTAAGACGAGTCATCCGTTAGGATGTCAATCTGTCTCGGGTTTTCAAACCAAATTTTTTTGATAAATATATATATAAAAAAATTAGCACCTTTATCATAATAAAAAAATATACTTTAATAAATTGGGTTTGTTTGGATATACCCTTGAAATGCAACCAAGTTTACGAACTCCACCACTTTCGTAAACTTGGTTGCGGTGTGTGTGCCTTGGGCCAGTAAGGGAGTAGGATATCAGATTAGGGGTATTTTAGTCATTTAAAGTAATGCACATTTTCCCCGTTACCCCGTTCAAGGAGGAGCACGGGTAAGCCCTCCGTTGCGCAGTTACCAAAATATGTATATTCTTTTTCATTAAAGACAAGAAAGTCCTTTAAAAATGACTCAACTTGATGCCCCCCTGCCCACGCTTATGATAAGGTTACCATGTGACGAACATCGCTGGAATAGGGATGGCAGTGGATCGGATAAAAACGGAGTCCTGCCCCGCCTTGCCTTGTTTGGATCGAGAATGGAAGACATAAAACCAGGATGAAAGCGAGGATAGAGGTTAAAATCAAAACCTGTGCCGGAATGCGGAGATAGACGTATGTTTTTTTTCTGCCCCGCTTGATCCCGATTGCGAATCCTTGACTTATGCCGCTATGATCCATCTCTGACATTTTTTTAGAGATAACAGTAGATCGAGGGAAAATGGAGCCCTGCCCCGCCTGGTTTCGTTTGAATTAAGGACGGAGGACATGAAACAAAGATGGAGGCAGGAATAGAGGTAAAATCAAGACCTGTGCAAGGATGAAAGGCAGGATTTTGAGAGGGAGGAAGGTAGAGACCTTGTCCTCCACTCCCGCCCGGATCTAGGGATGGCAGCGGGGCGGGGGACAAGGTCTCCACCCTCGCCCCGCCTCAAGATTTTATCCTCCACCCCCGCCTTCATCCCCGACAGGGAATGAATTTTATCCTCCATCCCCGCCTTCATCCCCGTTTCATGTCCTCCATCCTCGGTTCAAACGGGGATGAGGCGGGGCGGGGATATTGCGGGGAAAAGTGCACGTCCATCCCCGCCTCCATCCCCGTTTCATATCCTTCATCCCGGGTCCAAACGGGGCGATGCGGGGCGGGGCCCCGCTTTCCCCCGGTCCACTGCCATCCCTACCCGGATCCACTACCATCCCTACGCGGCAACCTCCTTTAGATAATTTAATTAAACAACGAGGCCTTCTTTTGTCAACTGAGAAATTTCACCACCGATTGAGGGGTAAGCTCGTGATCGATCTCTCCATTCAGGGGTATATCAGTAATTAACTATTTGTACTTTTTCAGTTCGTAATTTGAAATGGTTCTCTTGAAGAGACGTTCGCACGCACCCAGTGCAATTTTTTTTTCGGATCGAAATATAAAATTACTGAAACAACCCTACGATCGTAGTCAAGTACAAAAGAACGCCTGGATTTCCAGGTAAAATGGCCAGCCAGAAGAACTTTATTTAAAAGACGAAAATACCCTCGTCTGCACCATGGCACTCCTCGGGTAAACGAACTGAGCAACTCGCGGCTCGGCTTAGTTCGGTTCGATTGGATGGCGAGCCGAACACGAGATCGCTCCTTATACATAGCCGAGTCAAGTACAAACAAGTGGTGTTCATCTCGGCTCGGCTCATATAAGCTCGTTTAGATAGCTTAAGTACAATCTATTGCATTGCACCATAGCTCGTTCCTACTATGAATTATTTAAAAAAAAAATTTTTTTTATTTAGGAGAGCCAACTCAGACTCACCTCGATTGGCTCGGGCCTATACAAGCTGATCTCGGCTTGGCTCACACAAGCCGAACCCAAACACTATATGGCTGTAAATGAGCCGAGCCTGAATAGCCGCCTGAATAGCCCCGGGTATGGTTCATAAAATTTTATACCACTAAGGCTTAACCTGAGTTTCGATTAAGACCCACAAATTTTCAATGTAAAAATGATAAAAAATATTATTTTATCTGGTATGGTCCGGGTCTGGTTCATGTAGTTATTATCAGATCTGGGTATAGTTTCTCTTATAACAGATACAAGTCTGAACTTGATACCATACCCAAAAAATTTGGTCCAAGTCTGGTTCTACCTGGGTCCGAACCAAAAATGACCCATTGACACCCCCCACTACATATGAGATGTTTAGCGATCTCAAATATTAAATCCTTCATTTTGCATAACCGAGGATCTGGTGAAGGCTCTGTGGTAGGTTGGATTGGAGATCTTAGATCCAGGATAATCAAACACACCATAAACCAGTTCCCGTGTAGCTGGGACAAAGGCTTCTTGACGGTGATGGACCAATAAGTATCTCTATGTAGACCGGATCCAAGTTTCAAAATTTTCATCAAAAAACCCACATGACACCAATGCATGTCACCCGTGATCGGACCCACATATCCGATCCATAAGTCTATTACCCTGGTGCCCCAAGGGTTCTCATTTTCGTCCTTGACCTGAATAACTTGGTGCATTGCAGTAATTTCAGATCACGAGAAAAAGAAATGAATTATTAATTTTTCGATGGTGCTCCGCAGCATTGCATTAATTTCCAGAAACTACCCCTCAAAAATTTCTTCCTTTTTATCTAATGACCACACTCTTCCTTCCTTCCTTCCTCTCTCTCTCTCTCGTCTGTGTTGAAGGAGGTTCACTGTGTGAGTCGATTTCTCTTTGTTTATTTGTTTTGGTATTTTAATATCTTGAGGAATCTCATTCTGAAGCTGGAATCGTGATTTTCTGTGTTTTTTTTTTCTAGTTCTTGAGGTTGAGGAAGTGAGGAATTTTTGCGGGGAATTGAGGGTCGGAAAAAAAAACCCCTAGATTTGTTGATGTTGGTGGTGTTGTCTTCTGGGAAGGTTTGCGTTGTGGAGCTGCGGGAATCGCTGAAGGTTGTAACGTGAATGGTTTTTTTTTTGGACTAGGGTTCGAAAACCAGGTTTGTTTGGAGTTTTTTGGTTTTATTTAGGGATGGAATACGAAATCTGGTGGAATGCTGGTGATGCTTAGAATTCCTGGTTGTGGGGGAATGTAGTTGTCATTCTTTGATTTTTTGTTGTTTAAGAGATCAGAATGCTGAATCTTTTCCTGATTTAGTTCTCGATTTCGTTTCGAAGAGTTCGGACCGAGATTTTTCAAGAGATCGGACCGAGATTTGTGACTTTTCAGACTATGGAAGGTTTCTACCGATTCGTATCTTCGGGTCAGGAGATTCTAGTTTTCATTTCCGAAGATTCTTATGTGGGTCTCTGAATTCGGAGGGGAGCTTGTGGTTAATTGGGGGAGGAGGGGCGTTGTATTGATTTGTTAGACAGGAAAAGCTGAGATAATCTAAACTCATTTTGCCACATTTTGTAGTCTTTATTGTGGACAGGTGAATTTCCTCGTTTAGTTGCTGGTTCCTTTCGAATTGAGAACTTGAGATGAACGTGTTTGCGGAAAGGTGAATTGGGGGGTCCTTGTTTTTAAGGATCATTGATACGTCAGTGTTTTAAACATCTGAAATCTAAGTTTCTTCACGGAATGAGGAGCCTGAGCTTAGTCTGCGGAGATTGGTCGATGCCGCCACCATTGGGAGAGCGCGAATAAGTCTGAAGTTTGCAACTATGAGTTTGATGGGATATTTTTTCATGCGTTTCATATAATAGTTTCACTGCCACTGATGCTATTGTGTCTTTCGCATGCTTTTTGTAGTTCATTTGGTTTTAGTTTGGAGGTAGGGAAAAGAGTTGCCAGTGATTAGATAAAAATGGGAGGGGAGAAGAGAGATTTGAAAGGAGGGGGTCACCCTGGTGGTTTCTTTCAGCTGTTCGATCGAAATGGTAGGTCGAAGTGGAAGAAGTTGTTCTCGAACAAGTCACCTGTAGCAGGTAATGATATGGTTTTCATCTTGTTGCAAATTGGTATCTCCACTGATTGATAATTAATACGGCTTTTCTGTCTTTATTTTTCCTTGTTTTTCGAAACCGTTGCCAGAAGCTTCACTAGTCACTCAACCCATGCTTGCTTTGATCCAAACTTTCTTGCTTGGAACCAAAATTGGTAAATTATAAGTAATAATCTATCTTTTATTTGACATGCCAGTTCAGATGGATCCATAATTACCCATCTGCGTGAAATTCTTGGAGTTTATAGCTTTCCTGCTTTTCCACTTCCTGATAAACCAGAAGCCTGCATTCATTATCCTATATTCATTTACTGTTTTATGCCTTTTTTTAGACATTTTCTTATTGTTCGCTCTTTCTATTGCAGTAGAATCAGAACAGGCTAAGCTGGATGAGGAGAAATTACAGGCCACCAACTTTCACATGGTGGGTAACTATTTCTTTCTTTCATTATTGGTGTGTTTTCTGTCTGCAATCTTATGTTTTTTGTCTATGCGCATCCGGATTTTCATTCTATTGTCTTTTTTGTTCTGCCATATTATATGGTAACCAATTTTCTTCTTCTTGATCTTAGATGGATGATGAGAAGAGAAGTGAATCTAGTTGCATTTCATCATTATCAATGGATGATGAGGGGGTGGGAGTAAAGGCTCCTAATGTGGTTGCCAGACTTATGGGTTTAGATTCGTTGCCTTCTTTTGATGTGCCTGAGTCTGATTCAACCCCATTTCATGAGTCTAGGCTTACTCATGGTCCCAAGAAGAGCTTAGAATTCGGATCTCAATACCAGAACTTACCCTCTGTCAGACAGTCATCTAACATGACTTTGCCTAGCAAAATCTTAGAGCCAAGACCGCAAAAATTGCAGAAAATGTCCTTACTTGACAGAAGGCCAATTGAGAGGTTTAAAACCGAGACATTACCAGCAAAACCTGTTAAATCTTATTCAGATATCCAACATAGACTATTATCACCTATGAAGGGTTCTGGATTTGTTTCAGCCAAGAGTGCAGCCCATGTGATGGAGACAGCTGTGAAGATTCTTGAGCCAGGATTGCAGCCAGCTGCTAGGAACAAATCCACAATTATAGGGGCTTCATCGATTCATTTGAAAGATAGAGGTCGATCAGAAGATATAGCATTTAGCTATAGAATTTCTAAGCCCTTGGAGCTACCAAAGAAATTTAGTGAGCCTAATGCAGTCAAGTTTCTGAAAGGGCAGGCTATGAACAACAGCTGGAATGGCTCTGAAGATAGTTTCAGTTCCAGGGTAGCCTCTGAAGGAAGGTTGTCAAAAAATTTACCTTCCTCATCGTCTCAGAATACTGCAGAAAGTAACCAGAGGCTTCCTTTCTCTTCCGCTAAACGAGAAAAACAAGTAGCAATACCACACGATTTTCCAGATTCTGAGGATATCAAACCTTCATTTACTACTAATCAAGGAAAGTCCATCTCGCTTGCCATTCAAGCAAAGGTTAATGTGCAGAGGAGGGAAAATTTGTCTTGTTCATCTTCGGTACGACCAAACAGCACTCGCAGTACTAGTTTGTTGGTACAAGATGAACCAGAAATCAATCGACAGCGCAAAAGCCAGTTAAATCTCCAAAAGAATAAGCAGAAACAAGCTACTTCTAGTGCTTCCAATGTGCTTAGGCAGAATAACCAGAAGCAGAACAGGTTGCCCTCAAAACCTTCAGCATTAAACCAACACATAAGAAAAGATATGGCTGAGGATACTTCTTCTCGACAGAAGCTTGCAAATCACGAGGTTATGCGAGATCGCATGATTTCTTGCAGGAATGCTTGCAGCCAACCGAAGAAAGGGGCTTGCTCTAGAAATTCAGATAAAGGCATGGATAAAAATGATCTTGAAAAGAAGATATGTCTCTCAACTGGAAACTTTCCTCGAAAGAAAAGACTAATAGAAGGGTTTTTTTCCTCTCGTAGAAATGGGTTTGTAGATACGGTCTTTATTGATGAAGGAGATAGAACTCCTCAAGAAACCAATGCAATCACTAATAGATACTTAAATCGGGTAGAGGGTAATAAACAAAGGCTTTGGAATGGTGAGCGGGCTGTTTCAAGCGGCGGCAAGAGTATGGATGTTGTTTCTTTTACATTCACTTCACCATTGACACCCCTGTCTGGAACCCGTTCAACTGACCTGGCATTAGATAAGCAAAACATGAAGAAGGGATGCTTTATTGATTCTTGTGGTGAAAATATCTTGTCAAGCACAAAAAGTTTAAGGATGTCTACCCCAGGTTCCACGATGTTGGAGGGAGATACTTTGAGTGCTCTTTTGGAGAAGAAGTTGAGAGAATTGACGTCTGGGATTCAAATGGCAAGTTCTCTTAAAGTCACCAATTCAGAGAATTCAAATACCGTGTCCATACTCCAAGATTTTCTAGCTACTCTTAATTCTGGGGTTCCCATATTGAAGGAACATGATGATGAGTGCCTATCCATGCCTCAGAAAAATGATGTAAATTACAGATATGTTGCTGAAGCTGACAGCTCCTTTTCAAGCACTCCAATGGTCAATACAGATCTCAAGTTTCAGGTAGATGCTGTCCCCCATGTTTATATTCATTTTTATCCCATCCAAAGGACATGTACTTCACTTAATTTAGCATTGGATTTAGCTAACTATTTGTTAAGTGGAATTTGTGCATATTCTGATGAACCTTTTATCACGAGGCCTGTTCTTCAGTCATGGACAGTTCACATTTAGTTCTAGCTGGATACCAACTTCCTTTGATTGAATGGAGCTTGGGATTGAACCTTCCTACTATTATCATTATTATCATCTTCTTCATCATCATCATTAAGGTCTCTTTTTTTTTCTTGACTTTTATTTGGTTGGGAAATAGACTAGTGGGAAGCTGTAAAGTACATCTTTCAGGCTTCAGTTAAAATACCGTACATGCTACAACATCTATAAATGCAAAAAGAAGACCCTGATCTTGCCAAGGTTAGGATATGGATGTGCTATATACGAGGTTTTCAAAGATGCTAAGGCATAGGACATTGCTTCATATGTAAGGCATTATGTAAAAAAAATTAACTGAGAATGTATAGTGTAATACAAAGAATTAGTTCAAAAAAAATATCAATAATGATTTAAGATGGATTCAATATGATCTGATATTGATTGTCTGAGGCAACTTTGATCATGTGTACTCCTATGTCGTAAAGTGTCTTAAGTTTGACCATCTTTGTAATTGTGTCATCAGGAGGATGTGAAGGCAAATAAGCGTGCTTTTATGACATAGGGAGCTCGTTTTGTATTTCTAAGACCATTGTTACACGCTTTGAATCACAAATCTCAACCCCATTGTCTCTCGCATATTGCTTCTCAAGATCTGGTGGGCTGACAGATGCTTGACGTAGAAGGCCAGATGCACAGCAATGTGTGTGCTTGCGTTCTTGTTAGCTATTATTTTTTAGAACACCAAAATTTCAGCTCTGATTGATGGCTTTGATATTCATCCTAAAAGAGCTATCTAAACTGCACATGTTAACATGCATATGTGATTTCCTATACTAAAAAAGTGTCATAATATTGCAAAGATGTAGTATACTACTTCACTGTCATGATTCTATTGAACCAATTCTAGGACATTTCTCAACTTCCCAACTCTCTCTCTCTCTAATACTGACCATGTGCTTCTGGCTACCATGGTTAGAAGAGGAAAAAAGGCTCTCAACCAGCTTGGTACCACAGTAATCTTATCACATTCTTGGAGCATGTTTCTTCTCATAAGAGCCTGGTGTAACAAAGAACAACCTTGAACCAAGAGTTCTGGAAATCCCAGTATTGCTATGAATATGAAATAAGATCAGGGTACTATCATATGTTCAAGCCACTTGGAGCCACTAGCTGTCCAAATCTGACTTTGATCTAGTTGGTAGTTTTCTTCAAGCTCCCCTTTTTTTGCTTTGTCAGTGTGCATGCAATTTATAATTATGTTAATACCTTTTTATGGCATCTTTACGTTTTCAAGTTTTTCCAATCATGTCCTAGACATCTGGCACCTGTGTCGACTTGGAGAATTGATTGTAAGTGGGCTTCCATCAAATTTTTGTTATCCAAAAACAAAGTGTTTTTTGACTGAAACTTGAAAAAATGTGAAAGAATGATAATTATAAGCATAGTCACAGATATAGGTGATATTTTGAAAATATAGCAATAGTAGCTCTAAATTCATAAAACACTATTAAAGGAAAAATATCATGATACTTTGAAAATATCTGAAATGTAGATGTCACGATATTATTGCAATAATATCACAATAATATTACTATGTTATGACTTATGAGTTGTTTGTTACTTTTTTTCTATATCTTAGCCACTGTCACCGATATTGGCGATATTTTGAAAATATCGTGAGAGATACCGATATTCAAGGTAATATCTTGCGATATTTTCAAAATATCGCCAGAAGACAAAATATTGTGATATTTTTGGGGAAAACTATTTTTTCTTTATTTTAAGTTGCATTCCTATTTTTTGTCTTTTATATTTTAAAACATGTTTATTTATATTTTTGGAAGAAAAATAATGAAAAACTTATTATTTCCTTAGCTTTTTTGTTGTTATCTATATTTTTTTTCACGTTTTTAAACTCCCGAGATATTCCCGATATTTATCAACTTTTGAAAATCTCTCTGAGAAACACCCTCACCGAGAAATTAACTTTAACGATACAGGTGACAATGATCTTAACTACTTTTTTTCTTCTTTCTTTTATATTTTTTTTCTGGTTGCTTGTATTATATGTGTATTTTATTATCTGAACATGCTATTTTTCTCACTTATTTCTACTATTTTTTATTTTTTAAAATTGTAGAACATCTAGTTTTTCCCAAAATTATCAACTAAACTTGTATTATCGTGAGAAATTACCTTGTCGAGATATAGCCGAGACCGATATTTGTGACTATGATTATAAGATCCCATGAACATCAAAGAATTAATTTGAATTGCTGTCATTCTTTACTTTTCTATAACCGTCAACTCAGTACTGTCAGCATGTCCATCACTCATCTTTTACCCATCTTTTGTGAATATCCTTGAATGGTGCAGAATGACACCTGTTGTCTCTTTTTTGGTTGAGTTGGAGAATACAAATGTAATTTCTTGTGCAGCTCAGTGTGGTTTCTTTTATAGTCTTATCATTGTGTTCACATAAAACAACAGTTAAAAGAAAAAGCATCCATGTATATCCATCGAAGTAATATCTGAAGATTTTTTGTTTAATTTAAGCAATGAGATCACATTTTTGATAATTGCTGCTGCATAATGGCAATTATTTCATTTTTACTGGTCAACTTCATGTGTGCAATTCATTGTATATGGATACAACTGATACACAGAATGTAGTGCCATGTTTAGTGGTTCTTTTGAACATGCGCCTCTTTGTTGACAATTACCCTAGGTTTCTTATGTGCACAGTTCACCTGTTATTGTTATTCTGTGACTTCACATTTGAAACTTCGGGTAAATTTCAGTCGGCATCATATTGTTCAAGTTCTTTTTCTATGTTCATTCTGCAGCACATGATGTAATTGTTGAAGCAGATTTTAAGATGTTTGACAGTACCTATGTATTCAAAGAGATTGCTGTCATGCTGTTGATTCTCTATATGTATTCCCGTGGAAATATTCTCTGACCTACATGTCACCATTTGCATTTGTGAACTTCATCTAGGCCTCTAGTATTTGTTGTCAATGTATGCATTTGTTGAACGCCAATTGGCATGATCTGTCTTGTGGGTCATGCAGCTCAGATAGGTTGCCTTTGGATCAGTCATTTATTTTCTGGATATAATGTACTGAACATACTCTTGACAGTAGCGTCTTTACTTCAAGCTCTAGAACTAGTGATGTGGTTCTTAACCTGTCTGTTTAGTACAAGTACAGTTATCAAGCGTGGTATTTTAGTGGTTTCTGATAATGTTGTTGCCCATTCTAGGTAAAGGAAATAGCCAGGCAACAAAATTTTGAAACCCAAGGGGGCCATTTGGACTTTATAAAAGTGGATGCTGTAGAGGATAACGAGCGCCTCAGCCCTGTTTCAATACTTGATGCTGTCTTCTCAAATGACAGTTGCAATTCTGTGGATAGTTCAGAAGGTATTTATGGTAATGAGAAGGATAATTAATCTGTTGCTTGCGTGGCTCTGTTTTATTTCATTTGTGTCACTATTTCTTGGGAATGCAATTTTCTCTTATGTTTCTTGTTCCACTATCACCTTTAGGTGGTCAACTTGACCAGTCATACCAAGCTTCTACCAGGAGCCCATCAGTGGGTTCTGCCAAGGAAATCTTGGATTCTGCTACCTCTGTATGTACAGCGACAGTCGAAAGGCCTGGTTCTTCTTGGGTTGGGCAACCAAAAGGATCTGTCGGCACTAATGAACAAGAACTGGAATATGTAAGGGAAATCATAGTAAACACCAAGTTGACATTTGAGGATATAGCAGTTGGTCCACCCAGTGGGATTGTTGATCCTCTTCTGTTCAACAGATTAGAGAGAAACAGTTCCATCTCTGGAAATGCTGAAGATCAAAAGCAAATGAAAAATGAGAGACTGTGGTTCGACTGTGTGAGTGAGTGTGTAGATTCAAAATATAGTTGTTACAGCAGAGGGGATTGTAGGACCTGGACTAAAGGGGTTGCTGTGGTCGGAAAAGTGGGGGTGGCAGGGGAAGTTTTTAGGGAAATGCTGGGTTGGAGAAGCATGGGGGAGTTAATGGTCGATGAAATATTGGACAAGGATATGAGCACTGGAGCAGGGAGATGGTTAGATTTTGAAAATGAGGAATTTGAAACAGGATTGGAGGTTGAAGAGGAAATATTGGATTATTTGATTGAGGAGGCAGTGGTTTACACTTTTGGCTTGGAATCATAGATGGATGTCTGCCTGGTTTCTCTCTCTCTCTCTCTCTCCACATGGGTTTGTAATTTAGCTCTGGTTTTTCGTTTTTCTTGCCCCTCTCCAAGGAAAAGGAGATTGTAAGAGATATCTGGATGTATTAAGTTATAGAATTATATTCTCTACATTATGCTTATTAACAGGCAATTTTGCAGTGAATTCAAGGCCCAGGAGATGAGTGGATGAAGTGGATTGAACCCACATGCATGCGCAAAACTATTTGTTAACTCTGACCTTAGGGACACTCTCTCCATCTTGCATAGCCCACGAGAGAGAGAGAGAGAGAGAGAGAGAGAGAGAGAGAGAGAGAGAGAGAGAGAGAGGCATTCTGTGTATAAAATTAAGCTGGTCAGACCTGGTCCTGACCCAGTGAGCTTGACTGGGTAAAAGAGAGACCTTTCTTTTTTATCCTTCTTTTGATCTTTTGGATCAATATCCGTGCACCCATGGAGCTTTCTTGTTTTCCCAGCTCCCCTCTGACCCTGGTTGTTTTGTTAGTTCAAAAACTTGAACAATTATGGCAACTGATACCTGATTCAACATCATTATAAGGGGGTGGGCAATGGGCCGGCTGGACCGGCCCAGCATGTTTCTTGGACAGGCTGACTGGCTCACTGATGGGCTGTGCTGCTGGCGGCCTTCTCCAATTAAAAGACAGGCAACAGGTTGGTTCGGGCCAGCCTGGCCAGGCCATTGGGCCTGACAGACAGCCTGGCCCAAATTTTTTCAAAGGTAACATGGCCTAGCCTTCTAGTATCTAAATTCCACCACCCTTGACATGCACATGTAGTGTCAGAATTTCTTGCAAAATCTCTCTTGGCTTTGTGTTAATTAATTTCTGTGTTTGGTATAACCTGACACGCGACTTACAAAAATCATTTGAAAATGAACAAGGGGACACGGGTTTTAATCGATGAAGAATTACTTTTGATATTTTAATATATAAAAATGTACTTCCATTGAAATATAATAAAAACCATTGAGAACTATTAAAAATATTAAATTAATGTTTGCACGTGTCATAGTGATACGTATTCTATGATGCATTCTAAATGGCATGTCACTATGACAGTTAATTTTCAAAATTGGTGCCACAGTGACAGCCAGAAGCGACACTACCTAGATGAGTCTTATCTGAGAATTGAAATCAGTTAAAAAAATGAGTTTAAAACAAATTCAGATTGTTTTTCTAAGAAAAATATTTTGAAATAACAGAATATAAGATCCTGAGGATTGACGAATGACAAATATTAATCTAAAACTCAGGTTTTTGAAATTGATTTTAAAAGAAAAGTTTTAAAACTCGAGTCTGGATTGAAGATTTTGAAAAATAGGAGTGCTGAATTTTGAAAATGATATACAATGACATGCAATGAAATGGCATAAAATGATATGAAATAATATCAAATGTTATGAAATGATTGCAAAAGGCAAACCATGGATGAGGAATTTGGAATCCCAGACCCCTTGGCAGAGATAAAGAATTAAACATTTCTGTTCAAAGGTAAAAATTGATGATTGAAATCGAGCCAAAATAGATATTAAATCTTGATTGCAAGATGGAGTATTGAAATTTAGTGCAAAATTTGAGCTCCGGATGGCCCCGACCTCATATGTCGACCAATTGGTTCTCTAAAAGCTTATGAGAGTGGGCCTCAGTGGCAAAGAGCTTGTGAATGAAGGTGAAAAATTTGGGGTGTTTATAATCTTTTAAGTAAATTATGAATGTACATTTGGGTTTGCTTGAACTGATTCTTTCAGATTTGGATTAGATTGGTTTCACCATTTTAAGTTGGATCTAGAATTGACCCGAATCAAAATCAGACTCAACTGCATTTTTGCATGCAAATAGCTTGTTTTTGTTCTATTTTTTTTCGAATCTAATATCACCACACATATTTCGGATTCAGATACAACTTTACCTCATTGGATTTGATTCAGATTCTGATTTTGATCCAATTCTAATATTTATATTTTAGATTTGGATTTGGGCATAACAAGATATGGCCCGAATCCGACACATTTTCACACCTAATAAGAGATACAAGGTATTGAAATGCTCTCTCTCTCTCTCTCTCAAGCTATTCAAAGCAATCATGTTAGCAGAAAAATAAAAGATTAGGGAAGATAAATGGAGAAATTCTGTCCATCTACAGAAAAAAATCACATTTTTTTTCGATTTATTCAATCTTTCAACTCACACATTTATAAGTACATGATCTAGGTAAAAAATATTTATCTACAACCAATATGAGAAATAATTAAAATAAGATAAGGATAGACAATAATTTTGAAAACTGTACATTATCAACACCTTTCGAATGCAGTTAAGTCCTAGATCATGTTCCAAAGAGTAGGTTAAGTGTGGTTGTATATATCTCCAAATGAAGTTGCTTTAGCACGAAAAGAATCTATATGTTGAACTATCCCTCTAAAGCAACCACAAACATCTTTGTTGTCGTGCATTTGTAATATTTCCAAGATATTTTTTTTAAGGCAAGCTGGGTTTAGGCAGACCCCTACCAGATATCTCTCAAGCCCCATGTGACAGAGGGATTCAAACCTGAGCCTTCAGCTTGACACAGGACCCCGCTTACCACATGAGATACCACATCGGTGGTATTTCCAAGATATTTTCAAATCCAGAAACTGATTGAATTTTATAAACAAAAGATAATTTCTCAATATTCTTTGAGTTTAAAAAAAAACTTGGGTTCTAAGCTCATCTGTTTCTTCATAGTTATTCTCTAAAATAAATAGTTCTCTATGTTGAATGATGCGCTGCCCAATAATAGAAAGTAAAGGCAGGTTGCTATTACCTGGATTTTGTAGGGTTTATTATAGGTTGAGTTCAATGGTTGAACCTAGTTAGATAGGCTCACGGATATGCAAGTTTATTTACTGTCCTCATTAACCGGAGCAAGTTAGGAGGGATCAGACCAGTCATGATTCTATTAGCCTCACATCAGTACCCTGTGGCCTAGATGGAATTGAACCTAAATGGGTAGGGTTGATTAAAAAGTCATGTTCAATGTCTCTACATGGAACAGGAAGTAGGTAGGTGCAATCATAAATCATCCAGGCTTAATGGGACCCCACATGGTTTCATTTAGGTTGGTTAGACCCAGGGTTTTAGGTAGAGAAAGAGAGAGAGCACCCTCTTTTGTTGGTGAGCTTTCTACTTAGGATGATTCCTGCTTTATTCAAATAGGATAGAATCCTCCTCTTACTTGCTTGCCTTCTCCTTTAAAGCATCTTCTCTCTCTAAAAAAAAAACCCATTTGTCTAATTGGGCATTCCCTCCCTTGCAGCCTAAGCATCAATCAAATTCGTTACCTGAACTACTGCTATTGATCCAACCTCTATCATTTTCTATTTCAACTCACTCAAAAAATATGAGGCTTGGGAAGGTTTCTTAGAGTCGCATCCGTGTTGAAATAAAGCGCTTGAAAGCATCAATTCCATAAGCCTTAGGGTTAGAAGTTCTTTGCTTTCTTTAGGTCAATCCTTTCCAACTTGCATTCTCTTCCTAGTGCTTTTGGTTTTGAATCCCTATTTCCAGCTTATAAGTGAAGTTCTTCTTTTCCTTGGCTCTATGTTTTTCCTATGGTGAATAGCTGCTCTTTGATTTGATAGAGGAAGCAGCATCTAAGAAAAAATAAGAGATGCCATCGAGAAGGAGAAGGCAAAGGGACTAAGAAAAAGTGTCTCGAGAAGGGGCTTTGAATTTTCTCCATTGTTCTGACTTAACACTAATTCTATCTATCTTTCTATGCTCAGCAATTTACTAATTATCTTCTCTTTTCGCCTAGCTACACACCAAACATGCACACCGGCTAGCTAACCTAATCCTTTCTGAACACCGAACAAACAACACATGCTAATGCTCCTCTAACGCTACACATTCAAATGCGCCATAAGCAAGCTTACTCTTTCCCCTTGATTCGAAAGAAGAAAGAAAGGTTTGCTCCGAAAATAGAAGTAAGTGGTTCGTTTTGTTTCTATACACAATTCCATCTTTCATTTGTGTTCATGTTGGCGATTTCAGATGGGAATTTGGCGGGTCGTCCCTCAAGTCCCCCCCCCAATCAAGTGAGACACCAACCACGCCCCTTTCCTTTCTCTGATCATCAAGCCCTCTGATCCCTTTTTTTTTTTTTTTCTTTCATCCCCCTGTCCTGTTCTTTCTAATTCAAAAAAAAGAAAGAAAGAAGCCTAACTAACAAAGCCCTAACGCTTCCTTTTGCGAGTCATTTGTTTGTTTGAAGTAGTGAAGGCAAAGAAAGTACTAAAAAAAGTACATTTAAGAGTGATAAAGTCACTTAGTCAAACTATAAGCCTTTATGAAAGTTGGTTTGTTAAGGAAATGTAAGGTTATGAAATAGCTTAGTCAAACTAAAGAAGAATAAGAATAAGAATAAGAAAAATGAGCCATAGAGACTACACTAACGTACGGTCAGCTTAGGATATAAAAAAGGCTAAGAGACGGAGCAAACACTATGGATTGAGACTACTATAAGGAACAAAGTTGCGTCGGTTTAGGATATAGACTATGCTAAGGGACATACAAAATCTCTTCTATTCTTTTCACTTACACCTTCCACTTCCGCGGAGTCTAACGAGGCTCAGGTGCAGAGCCTTCCATTGTGGACCGAGACTATGTAAAGATATAACACCATAGACATTTCACTGACTTGAAAATCGCCTTTGATTTCGACGTAGCTCAATAAAAACCTGAAATAGCAGAAATCGGTTTGTGTTCTACCTCAAAAATCCATTGTCTTTGCCCAAGTGTGAATTGCAGACGACTCTCCAGCAGATCCGTTGGGTTAAGTTAAACCAACCCGAATGAGAAAAAAGAGGGTCACCGGTGGCTACGTCTAGCAGGTATGCTACTCCCTGTGGTCTACTTTTTACATTTTGCAGAACAAACCTTCCATTGAGAAGGGAACAACAACTCACCAAAGGAGGCAATAAGAATGAAAGAGGCATATCGCTTGAGGTCCTCCCCCCCCCCCCCTGCTTAGTAGGGAGTACACCTTGCTGCAAGAGATGCCACCCGTGGGTTTCAAATTTGTGACATCCTACCAACTTGGTGACATTCACAAGTTGCCCCTGTTAGATGAGTGGAGCTCTTGTAGGCCATTTTTATATATTATAAACATTATATTTTTTATGATTTTTTCCCTTACACATCATTTACTTCTAATCTGATTCATTACTTGCTAATAATGTAATTTATTCAAATTTTTATGATCTTTAATTCCAATAAACTTAGTGAAAATCATGTGTGCATACATGGATAAATATTTGCTGCGGTCTACGATCCAAAATGTAGATTTCATAAAATATTGAAAATCATGTGCATGTAGTATCCATTCGCCGCAAGGGGTTTGGCATAGTGGGATGGGGCTAGGCAGCCGTCTAGGTTCAAATCTCATGAGCATCACACCTGAGGGTAAGGGGGCATATATAGCCAACGCGGCTAGGTCTTTGATCCTGTGGACGGTTTCTCTGTGTAAATATGAAAAAAAGTCGTATTCATTTAATCTGACTTTGGTAGATATGTTCAATATGTTTTGTTTGCTAGGAAATACATCATGGATAATAAATTTTAAATGTAAAATACGATTTTTAAATTTATCAAATTTTGGCACATTATGGGTTATTGATTATTGAACCCCTAGAAAACCTGCATACATGATTCAAAACATATTTTCTATCCTATTAAACAAACTATATAGATCACATCTATAAGGTAATATTTACTAAAAATTGGCGAAAAAAAGGGTTTAAAACAGTGGTGTTTTCTATTAGATTGCATTTACAAATGACTAGCAAATATTTATTTCCACTTTGCTCAATAGAAAGCAGAAAGCAACCTAATGGTTGGAAAATCCTGTTATAAGCCGGTAGATGCCACTTCCATGTTTTGACCAGAGATAGTTTCCAATTGGTTTCGACCTTGCAGCAAAGAATGTGTACCCTAAGAATCTAGATTGCAACATCTTTCAACTTGAATAGGGATGGCAGTGGACCGGGGGAAAGCGGGGCCCCGCCCTGCCTCGCCCCGTTTGGACCGGGATGAAGGGTATGAAACGGGGATGGAGGCGGGGACGAAGGTTAAAATCCATCCCCGTCCGGGGGTGGAGGCGGGGATGGACGTGCACTTTTCCCCACCCCGCCCCGACCACTTTTCCCCGCAATATCCACGCCCCGCCTCATCCCCGTTTGAACCGGGGATGGAGGACATGAAACGGGGATGAAGGCGGGGGTGGAGGATAAAATCCATCCCCGCTGGGGATGGAGGCGGGGGTGGAGGATAAAATCTTGAGGCGGGGCGGGGGTGGAGACCTTGTCCCCTGCCCCGCCCCGCCCCACTGCCATCCCTTAACTTGAACGCTTTAAGCTGACCCACCTAATCAGGTGTGCAGAGCCCGGGTGGGCATAGAGAGCTTGTTTGTTGACATCAAACAATTACAAAGGATACTGCCACAAGTATACAACTAATTACCGCGTTTGGTACTGGGTGGTAAACATTGGTAGAGTAAAAGTTTTCCCAGCAAAGGGAAATAACGAGACAATTTATCAGTTAACAGAGAATGGAATTGTGATAGTACTCTGAAAAGCTCCGGGTTACTTCATTCATCGAACTCTTCTTGTTCATTAAAGGAAAAATTGTGCATTATAATTAGGGGTGTCAATGGGTTGGGTTTGACCCTGATCCAACCCGTACCAAGCCATATAGGGTTAGGGTTTGGTGATGAAGAAAGGGGTCCAATTAGAATCTGGGGTCTGACCTAAAGGGTCAGTACTTAACATCTTAAAAGATAGGCCTAGTGAATAAGGCCAGCCAGTGGAGCCCTCTACAAAAGAACACCCTCCTCTTCCTCTTACTTGGGAATATCCAAAGGCCAAAGGGACATATTCCACAAGGTGCTTTGGGCTAGCAAATGCCCTTTAATTTTTTACAATCACCCTTTTCCAAGAAATACCTTCAAGATCATATGCATTATGTAAATCAAGGAATCATAATAAAAAATACTAAAGTTGAAAAAAAAAACTTTCTTTAAGCTTTCATTAAAGTATTTTGTATTGTTTAAAAACTCACCGGATTGACCTGGTGACTCGACCCGGATAGCCGGGTCATGTAACTCAGCTTTTACAAAACTAGGCTGAGTCATGGGCTGACTTGGCCAGTCATGGGCGAATCATGCATATATATATATATATATATATATATATATATATATACATTAAATATATTATATACTATATTAATAAAATACTATAAAATATAGATAATATATACATATATTTATATATGTTATATAAAATATAAAGTTAACCTTACCCGGCTGAGTTAGTGAATTGATACCCGGCCGAGTCACAAGTCACTCAAGGATGAGCCAAGTGCCGAGTCACCCGGTTTTAAGACCTTGGTATTTTGTACCATTGTAGCTAAGGAACCATCTAGATGTGTTCAACATGGTTAAATTAGTTAGAGTGACTGTTGGGTCATATTTTTTTTTCTACATAAAATTAGGACTTGACTCTTGGGTCATATTTTTTTCTACATCAAAATATAATTTTTTCAGGGTTGAAAATTTGATATACGTTGGAATCACATGATCCAAGCACATATTTCAACTAACCTAAACATGTACATCACATCTGGAGGGTCGAACATGCAAAAAAAACTTAAAAAATAAAAATATTATGATTTTTTACTAAAGGGTTCCTTGTGAGCAAGGGTAACAAACAGTAACCCTTAATTAAAAGACAGGAAGATTTTTATGCAGCATTAGAAAAAGACTTTATGCTCTCTCTCCAAAGCTTTCCACTGCAAAATCAGGGGAAAATGCTCGGGTCCTTCCTCACAAGACTCATGAGAGAGTAAATTACTTTCATCTTTTTCAATATTGATGATTTTAAAAAAGGATTACAATATAAATACCCACAACATCCACCAAGCGAAGTCAATGATACACAATAAAGCCCAAAGCCCAACATCAAATGCACGGCTTCAGAAAACAGCAAAGAAAATAAAATCAGACTGGGTTTGACAGTAGCATGCATTAGCTTCAAACACTTAAATTGAGCTTAATTGAAAGGTTTTGAGCGAGTTGCAGTCAATCTGATTTGCCTATTCAGAAAATGTGGGTTTAACCGAATTAATCACTATTTTTTTTAAAGGAATTAATCATTAATCATGGAGATCGGGTTTTTTGGTGACTCGGTCCATATAAAATGGCACAGACAAGTAAAACGCATGTGCTGTAGAGAGAGAGAGAGAGAGAGAGAGAGAGAGAGAGAGAGAGAGAGAGAGAGAGAGAGGTATATAAAAAAAACACCATCTGGGACAAATCACATTTTTACCAAGAATCAAGAAATAAACAAATTAAGATTCATGATGCGATTGCTGGTGGGCAGCACTGAAAAAAGAAAGAAACCAATTAATCCCCTAATTCATCCCCACCCTCATGTCTAACTATAACAGTAAGATCCCTTGAGATACTGAATGAACTCAAAAGTCAAGACCCATCTTCAAATGCTGACACATGGCATCTCCACCGATTCACATAGCCATGTCTCACACAATCAGACTTTACACAACTCCCTCGTTGAAAGTGAAGAGAGAGAGAGAGAGAGAGAGAGAGAGAGAGAGAGAGAGTAACAAACACAAATGCAGGCAAGCACATGGTACCACAGTCGCTGCAAACTTCCAAAAAGAGCACTATGCTTTCCTGATTTATGATGCCCTAACCAATCACCACCACAGGCTGAAAATTATGATTTTTTACCCTTATCATCAATCAAATAAAAAGAAAATATAGAGGGGTTAAAATAACAACGCATCCACCAATAAACCACCCATATATCTCAATGCTCATACTCAAACATCACAGATTGCAACCAGTAATCACCCATCCCAAATCATTTTAAGCCCTAATTCATCCATAAAAGTGAGCTTCCAAAACCAGAAAAGAAAAGGTAAACGAATCTCCTCCCCATCTACAAGATCCTCCCCCACCCATTTACAAAAAAAAAAAAACAGCAGAGAGAGAGAAAGAGGTATCAAAAGCATTAACAATCTCCAAGTTCACCTCAATAAAGAGAAATAGGTAACAAAAAAGACCAAAAAATAGAAATTTTAGAGAGAGAGAGAGAGAGGAAAAAGCCCTTGTAAATTCGATATGATTACAACCAAAAAAGGCCGATCTCATAAGCTTCAATAATCTCCAAGTTCCTCTCAATAAAGAGAAAAAGGTAAGTACAAAAAAGACCCAAAAAAAGAAATTTTTTAGAGACTGTACATAGATTCTGGTAATCCCCAAAATGCCTTCCCTTTCGCCGGAGGAGGGGCTCCCCGCCGCTCACCTGGACGGAACGGGATGGTGGTGGTGGAGGGCCTTTGCGAAGCCGTTCACCACCGAGTAGCTCCTGGAGCTAAATCCCAAGCACCCCAGCAGCCCCTGCCGGTACGGCAGGAACGTCTTCTTCCTCATCTCCTCAGCCTGCGCCCTCTTCGCTGCGTAGTGCAGCTCGTGCGCCGACGGCGCCGGAATCCGCCGCTTTCCGGGGCCATTTCCGCCGGAACCCTTTTTCTTCTTCTTATCTGTTCCGGCAGCGGTGGCCGATGATACCTTCTTCTCCTTTTCTTTCTCCTTCTCCTTGTTGGAAGGGGAAGAGAAGGAGAGGGCCGACCAGGACAGCTTCTCCTTCACGTACCCTCTGCCTTCGCTCTTGCTGCGATAGAGGAAATCCTTGAGGATCATCCACCGCTTCGAGCTCCGCCTCGACACAGCAGCCACCGGCGGCGGATCCGGCTTCAGCTCTTCCTCCCCCTCCGGCAGGAAATCCGTCCATCCGGGTTCGGAACTCCGGAGCGGCGAGAGCGATCGCGTCCTCCGGTGGATCGACCTGTTCTTGGTTCGGAAATCCCGGCCGCGTAGGGCGTCCTCGGCGGCCGGAAACCCCGGATCAGAAGGGTCGTCATGGGCTGGGGTGTCAACGTCGAGCAATGGCTCAAGCCTCTGGGGGCGCATCGGCCGGATCTTGCCGTTGAGGAAGAGCTCGTCGGCCGAAATCATCGTCGCCGGAGCGTTCGAGCCCGAGTCCGGCCCGGCCGCCGGGAAGCGAGCGGAGAACTCGAAGTCGGTCATCGCGGCGACGGCCGAGCCGGAGAACCTCGCCGGGACGTGGTCCGACTCGAGCGGGATGGACGACGAGGGCCCGCCGGAGGGGATGGAGAAGAAGTGCATGGGGCTCGCCGGGGCGCTGAAGAAGTAGCCGTTGGCGGTGGGCGGCCGGCCGGGACTCGACGGGGCGCTCACGTACGGCGTCGAGCACGTGCTGTCGAAGTCTTCGTAGGCGCCGGATCTTTGGGTCTCCGGCAGCTCGGCCGGCGAGCCCCCTGGTTCTGTGAGTTCCGTCTCGTTGGTCGTCGCCATTTCCTTTTTCCTCTGAGAGAGAGAGAATACTGGGTAGTGACAGAAGAGAGGGAGAATGGTGGGTAATGAGTCTAATGACAGAAGTTGGAGAGAGAGAGAGACTAACGACAGAAATCAGTGATAGAAACTGGGGATAGAGAAGATAGTACTGAGTAGTGACAGGAGAGAGAGAGAGAGAGACTAATGGCAGAAATCGGAGTGATATAGAGACTGGAGAGAGAGAGAGAGGGGGGGGAGCAGCAACGTCTTGTCACCTCCAAACTCGTTACAGATCCTAAATAATTAAAAAAAAAAAATTTACGTCAGATTCAAACATTGTGGATTGTGGTTACATGAGCATGATGCCCATGTACTTGAGATGGGACCTTGTCCGGACCGTTGGATCTTGAAGGTTCTGACTTGTTGGTTGCCATTTTCTTTTGCCAGAGAATCGTGGTTGCGGTTTAGTTAGGAAAAACTTTTTTTTCCTTGTTGATTATAACTTGACATATACACATACCCAGATCAACTTACACCAATTAATGTTTACAACAATTATTACATGCATCAATCGGACTTTCCGAGCATGTTAGAAAGTTAAAAAAGAAAACAGAAAATGTTTTTTCGACAGAGAAAGCAATGGTAAGGCAGACACCTACCGGTTATATAACCATACCAATTTTGGGGTTCGAACTTGCAACGTCCCACGGCAAGGTGACGCGTACTAACTGATACTGCCAGACAAGCTGAGCCCCGTTAGTAGAAAACAGAAAATGTTACAAATAATAAATGTTCGTATTAGCCCCCAGCTTATCAAGTTAGAAAAAAAAAAAGTTCATATGAAAACTTTTTTCTCGATGAAAAATTTTACTTGTTTGTGTGACATGAGAAAATCCTGTGAAAAATGCAAGAGGACTGTTCTTTGAGAGGAATAGGGCAGCATTCACGAGGAAGAGGCAGGACCATGGGATGACGGTTTTTAGGGTGGTCTTAACATTATATGCAGCACCACTGACAGCCACCCATCTCAGGATTTCTCGAGATGGGCGTGGTCTCCATCTCAGCACCGCTGCATAAAAAAATGCCCTCTTTAGGGGGCGTTTGAGTGTCAGGAAAAAGTTGGGTTTTTCACGAAAACGCATTGACGGGCTTGCATTTTGGCGGAGCCCATAATGTCAAAAACAAACATGGCACTGTGAAAATGCCTCAACGGTTGTGTCATTTTACATGCTGGACCCTTTTTTTCGTGAAAAATGGGAGTGGTCCGATTCAGTTTCTGTGGCAGACAAAATCCACAGAAAGGGTGACGCGGCACCCTATTCCGTGACAAGCAAACACCCCTTAAGGTGAGGTTGTTGACAGGAAAACTTTCTCCACCTTTGAGATGGAAAAACATTTTCATATCTTAATCAGGAAATTTGAAAAACCATAACCGGATCCTATAAGTTTTTTTTTCCGCTAAAAAAAACTGCAATGTTTTCCTACCATTTTCCTGCTTCAAAATATATCCTTACATCTAAATCACAAAATCACATGAAGAATACTTTCTATTTACAATAGTTGGTAAATGTTTTCCATTGCACATGCTAGCCACTGTATTGCTAAATAGCAAGCAGTGTTTCATGTGTCCAACTTTTTGCCAATGTTGGACAAAACAAGTGCAGATTCTTCATCTTTCTCAAGTACTACTGAATATCAATGTCACAAAGAAACAAAGAAACTGCTGAATGGGCACGAAAGACTCTATTTTGTGTAATTTTTATAAAGAATATATAGTATACAAGGGGACACGACACGGGGTAAGGTGGAGTATCCATGTGACAGCTGCAGATAACAGCAGTATGTTTGGGCTGGTTCTTTATCTATATCAGGTCAAGTTAGGTGTTACTGTAATGGCTTTAGTTTTTAATAATTCATGTAGCTAATTTTCAAGGAATAATTTTCTGTTTTAGTACCCTCTCTGCTGCTTAGAAGTGGCTGTTATAATATATTATAGTTTAATCAATCCAGTTGATGCTTGTTTTGTGTTATCATGATCTAGCTTTCGTTTCTTATGTATGAGAAATATTTTATGTACTTTCAAATTCATCCTATTGGTAGCAGTACTATTAAAATATGATATGCCTTGTATAAAAACCTTTTAATAGTGGCATGGCATTGACTTGTTTTAATACTAAGACTGCAAATTAGAGATGTAAACGGGTTGGAATCGGGTCAGATTTAGCCATTACCGAATCCAACCTAAGTTGGATGGGATCAGAGAAAACCGAACCCGGATGGGATCAGATTAGCTTAAAATGCAGTATTTTACACGTAATCAAATTCAGATTTGATGCCGAACCTGAATTATCAGATACAGATTCAGGTTAGATGTCGGATTAGATCCAACCCATTGACATCCCTAGTGCAAATGGATAGGATGTATACAGATATATCATCAGACTCCCACATGTTATTTTTGGGTTCGGGTTCTTAGAATAAGATCTGAATGTGCATTCGGATTAGATTTGGATTTGCTTAATCATACTGTCTTTAGATAGGAATTTGATCTACATCAGTATTTTTTAACGTATCTAGGTCACAAAACATAATCCCATTGAATTTTTTACACAAGTGAAGAACTTGCTTTTAATCTTTTTCACCAGATCCAGGTTCAAACCCTACGTTGTTAGATATGATGTGTATCTCCTATTTTCATTTCAGTTTCGGATTCGAATCTAGCATGACCCAGCCTGTATACTATCCATTTTTGAACAGTAACTAAATGATTTAGCTAGAGTAAATTACTATTTTCAGTTTATTATTATAAAAGAAATGATTGTTTGATGTTATATATATATATATATATATATATATATATATATATATATATATATATATATATATATATATATATATATATATATATATATGAATGAAAACCTCCTCAATGAAAATGGTCCCAAACCTACCCAATAGAAAAAAATTGGTATTTTTTTCAAAATTTTACTGTACAGATGTGTTCCCAAACATGATTGATTTACTAAAAATCAATCATGTTTGATTTACTAAAAATTGGTCCCAAACATGATTGATTTACTAAAAATCGACACTTGAATAATGAATTTTGGATAGAAAAAATGGTATTTGGAGCCTCAAAAATTTATGAAAATTGTTTGCCATTGATTTTTGAAACTTATAAAAACCTATTCATGCATTTGAATCAAATGTTTCAAGAAATGATTCCTATAAAAAGCATATAGATCACATATATATGTTGAGAATTTTGAAAAAAATATCAAAAATCAAATAAAATGTCCATTGGGTAGGTTTTCATTTCTACATATATAAAAGAAAACCCATAACAACAAATGGGCGTTCGTTGAACAATATGCATTCATTGATGTGTGAAATAAAGGAATTAGTGGCCGTCCTTGACTACCACTAATTCCCTGGGCAAAAAAAAGACCTTTAACTGCGGTCAATGACTGCTACTAAAGGCTGTTTTACTCAAAAAGGGTGCACGCTCGATGTAGTGTTTGACCTTAAGGATTACTATGTATATATTCAACGTCTCCACATAATCCCACAAGGGCTTCGCTCATCTGGTAAGGGCGTCTTGTGAATGCCACTAAGTTGATTGGAACGTCTCAAGTTCAAAACCCATGGGTGGCATCCCTTGCCTATAGATCTAAGTGAGCATACTTCCTGGTGGATAGTGGACGGGGCCCACAAGAGTTTTACCAACAGGAGGCCAGCCAATGTGCTGTATGTGATGAGGGGTTTATTAAAAAAAAAATCAAGGAAAAAAGTTTTCTTAATTTCTCTTTATTTTATATATTTATATTATAACCAATTTAGTAAATGACAGTAAAATTCACAACACTCACCTTGTAATTTTACATGTTGCAGGACGTGAGTACTTTAATAAAAAACTAAATAATAATTAATTTAATAAATTACATTCATTCCAAGCCCTCCCCTTTATCATATTTTAAATGTTACAATACATCTAATTTTTTATTAGCTAATGCCCTTCATCCTTTATAAAGTACCAAAATGGGTTATTTTTGCATACACGTGTGGCGAGTCCTATCAGACAAAAGATGCATAATTTTTTTTTTAAAAAAATAAACTTTCTTAAATAAAAACAAATAAAGAAAATAAATGGGGGATAAACCCTCTCTTGGCCAAGCAGGTTATATGTCCCCCCCCGTAACAGGGCAGTTAGCTACATCTCATGTTCGGGGGTCCCAAAGAGCACCACGTATGTAAGCATGTGCGTCTCGTATCCCCATGTTTGTCAGCATTAATTAGCGTTGGAGTTTGATGCGATTGCAAAGACTTAAGTACCCTTTCCTCCATTGGTGCAAAAAAAAATGACGATTCTTGAAAAGGAGTGGTTGTAAAGACTTAAGTGCCCCGAAGGTGATTATTTAAGACCCAGTCTCTGCACTGCAGGATTATCTGAGAAAGAAATCTCCTCTGGAAAAGGCCATAAACATCAACCCTCTCACTCTCTTTCTCCCTTCTATTTCTGCTTCTATGCACATCCAACAAAAGATCTTACATTGCTCCATCAAGCACCGGCTGACCTACACATTGACTGTTGTGAAGCTTGATTCAGAGTTTTTACCCTTACAGGAGGAGTTGTGGAGTACAGGAGGCTCCTCCCAACGTGGGTAGCATTATTCAACTTGAAGAGTTGTGGAGTCTGATTCAAAGTTTTTACCCTTATAGAAAAGGGGGGTCTGAGGGCTCCTCCCAGCGTGGGTAGCATCATTCAACTTAAAGAGTTGTGGAGTCTGATTCAGAGTTTTTACCCTTATAGAAGGGGGGTCTGAGGGCTCCTCTCAGCGTGGGTAGCATCATTTAACTTGATGAGTTGTGGAGTCTGATTCAGAGTTTTTACCCTTATAGGAGGTGGGTTTGGGGGCTCCTCCCAACGTGGATAGCATTGTTCAACTTGATTCGTTGTGGAGCCTGCTTTAGAGTTTTTGCCCTTACAGGAGAAGGGTTTGGGGGCTCCTCCCAGCGTGGGTAGCATCGTTCAATTTGATTCATTGTGGAGCCTGATTTAGAGTTTTTGCCCTTACAGGAGGGGGGTCCGGGGGCTCCCTTCCGGCACGGGTCTCGGGTGTCGTGGTAAAAAAATGCATAGGGTGTCGTGGTGAGAAAGACATATGTTTATTCCAAGTAAGGTTGGAAGAAATCAATGGAAAATTCAACAGGGAGCATGCCAGAATCAAGATGTGGATGTCAAGCGAGAATGGTGTTGTGCAACTCAAATAACACAAAATAATAAGGGTCTGGTTTTTAGTTAGAATGGGGAATGAAATGACAATAGAAATTGCTTAAAATTTACAGGAATAAACTAGACTCAATAACGAAGACACTATTTTTTATGGATTTGGAATATGACCTCCGGTTAGAGAGATATGACCCTGACAAGTTGGTCCTAATTTGGGTAGCGATTTACAACGATTTGCTTACTGAATAACACTATAAATCGCTATAGTGAGATTCAAAAACACTATAAATCGCTATAGCAATTTGCGAAAGACACTACAAATCGCTATAGCGATTTGCGGAAGACACTACAAATCGCTATAGTGAGATCCAAAAACACTATAAATCGCTATAGCGATTTGCGGAAGACACTACAAATCGCTGTTAAAAAGCCGGATAATACTATAAATAGTTGTGGGGCTCGTTGGAGACCCGAAAATACTACAAATCGCTGCAGAAAAGCCCGATAACACTACAAATCGCTGTTGGAAGGGATCCGCGCCAGGGGGGAGCCCCCAGACCCCCCTTCTGTAAGGGCAGAAACTCTAAATCAGGCTCCACAACGATGCTACAGTCAATGTGCAGGTCAGTCGGTGTTTGATGGAGCAATGTAGGATCGTCTGTTGGATGTGCACAGAAGTAGAGAGAGAAGGGAGAGAGAGTGAGATGGTTGATGTTCATGGCCTTCTCCAGGGAGAACTCTTTGCTTCCATTGATTTCTTCTCTAGAGAGAGAGAGAGGGTTTTACAGTGTTTTACGGAGAAAGAAAAAGAAGACTTTGAAGAGTCAACATCATCCTCGACTTTCTGGATGGAGGACATGTTTGTCCTTTTTTTGAACGGAGAAAGAAGAAGAAGACTTTGAAGAGTCAACATCATCCTCGACTTTCTGGATAGATGACATGTTTGTCCTTTTTTTGAACTGTTTGTTTTTTCTTTTTTGAATAAAGGGCATTTTTGTCATTTTCTCAAACCATCACTTTATGAGAAAAATAGCAAGAAAGGGTACTTAAGTCTTTGCAACAACACCAGAGTCCGATGCAAAGTTATGTCAACATACACGGGAATACGAGCCCCATGTGCTTGTATACGTGGTGCTCATTCAAAGCCCCGAACACAGACGTGAGATTCAGTGAATCATCAGGGGGAACATACACCACCCTCTCCTCTCTTGGGAAGGGCAAATTAGTCAATTCTTACTTTATTGGGGTTGCATCGGGAACCCAAAACGGGATATCTCCCTTAAATTATGAAAGTACCCTTGTTGTCCAGCCCAATTTGCTAAGCCATCTTAGCCTTTGTTTTTGGAATATACGACGGCATTGGACCTTTCTTTAAAGAATGACCTAAATGCCCCTAGGGTCCTCTCTTGTCTTTCTGGCAAAGCAGGTCGGGTATGGATCTGTTTGAGGTTAGTGGATATCCGCATTCATTGTGAGCGTTGATCTTTCTTTGAGGCATTGCACCATTGTTGTCAGAATCGGTTTCTGAACCGAATCGTTCTAGAGAACAATTCAGAGAATCAGCTGATTCAGAATGGAATCGAATATTTTGAGTCAGTCTTTTTTAACTTTTGTTTTAAAAAAAGTCTTAAAAATAAAAAATATGCATTTAATGCCTAGACAATCAAATAGGCAATATTATTGTTATGATAAAACCAAGAAAAAAAAGAAAAAAGAAAACCAACTTTTGAGAAAATCAGTGAAAGACTGATTTCACTCGAATTCAGGCCGATCGGATTCAATTTCCTCAACATTGCATGGCACAATAGCATAATCCAAAACATATTTTTCATTAAAGAAACCACATATATATAGTTACTTTAATGTGTATCTTCCTCCATAAAAAATATTGTGCAAGTTTTTTTGCTTAATCCAAACATATAGATGTGTTTATCATTGTTTACTTACTAAAAGTTATGCTTCGAATCAAATCAGTTTAACAAGAATTCTTGACTTTTAGTTAATCAAGTTTTTTTGTATAATATACACCTTTGATTTTTTTTTTCATTGAGTTAAAAATATATCTAGGCATAAAAAATATTTAAACTAATACAAGTTTCTACTAAATAAAGCGAGATCACATCTATAGGTTTAAATTAAACAAAAAATGCATGCAAGTATGTTTTCTAAAACAGTCTAGGACAGTCCAGGAGATAAATGGTATGGAAGATACACATCACTCCAATATCCCACTTGATATTGAACATGCAGCAGCATCGCTTGATTGTGGATTTTACGGCCAATCAACTTAGGGTCACCATTTACCCACAAAGGTTCTGCTCATTTGGTGTGGACAACTAGTGAAAGTCACATAGCTGAAGGGACGTTGGGAGTTCGAAACCCATGGGTGCATGTTTCTCACCGCAAGGTCAAACATATGGATGAGGGAAACCTAGGGTTTTAAGTTTTTTAACTAGGAGTGTGATCAATGGGTCAGATTTGGTTCCTGGCCTCAATTTTTGGGTATGGTATCGTGTCCAGACTCGGGTCTAATCGAATCCACTATAAAAGAAACCATACTCGGACCTGATAAGAATTACATGAACTAGACCTGGGACATACCCGGTAAAATAATATTTTATATTATTTTTACTTCAAAAATTTGTGGTTCTTAATCGAAACTCGGGTCGGGCTCAAGTCATATAAAATTTCACAAACTATACCTAGCTCCATATATTAATCGGACCTTCGGGTCCAAACCCGAGTCTTAATCGGGTCTTCTTATTTATCACCATAGCCTAATCCTATGGAGTTTGGTATGGGTCGGGTCCGGGTAAATCCTACCCGTTGACACCCTTAGTTTTAACTAGGGGTGGCAAAATCTGACACGACCCACCAACCTGCTTCTTAGGCGGGTTCAGGTTTGGCTTAAACGGGTTCGTGTCATAAACGGGTCGACCCGCCTAACCCGTTTATTAAATAGGTTGGGTTCGTGTTAGGGGTATGCCAACCCGGCTGACCCATTTAATAAACGGGTTAGGCGGGTGGGTCAACCCGTTTACCCAAACCCGACCCGCCCGCCAACCCTTTTACCCGACCCGACCCGACCCGTTTATTAAACGGGTTAACCGTGTCGTGTCGGGTTACCCGTTTAATAAATGGGACGGGTTCGTGTTGAGGTATGCTGACCCGCCAACCCGCTGACATGACCCGCCAACCCGATCCGATTGCCACCTCTAGTTTTAACACCAATGAGCCCGCGAGTGAGTGAGGTAGTTTTCTCAGATTATCAAAAACAAACTTAAATTCAATAAGTTGACGGCAATATTCGGCTGCATGAATTATGCAACAGTTTCCTTGATTTATCTAATTTTGGAAGTGTAAAAAGCTACAAAGTGTTTTACTGTTGGATGGCACAACTAATATGCCTTACATTGTGACTGTGAGTGGCCTCTATGCAGAAACATTGAAGATAACTATAAGAAAACAGCAGGAAAATAGTGATAAAAAAGGCATTATAAGACAATTTTCTTCCATTTAGTAAGTCCAACATTATCTGAAAGGTCACCATGACTTCATGCATACCCTATACATTGGTGCACATAATTTCATAAAAATAGTAAAAATGGATATCACAAGGGAATACTAGGAAGCAGAGAACATGCTTTGATTGATGGAATTTTACAATTCTATAAACTGCATGTTGTGTGGTAGCTTTTGGGGATTCGAGCTACCATTTTTCACAGAACTGAAAAGAAAAAGACAGTGGGGACAACAAAGTTCTGCAGCTTCACAAGCCACAACCGAATGTGGGAGTGCCAACGAGTGAATAAGCCAAGAAACACTCCTTTTATGTTATTTTTATGGTGGCATGGACATGGCTGTGGATGCATGTGGTCGTTGATCATTGAGCAAATGGTGCAGGCTTTGGGATGTATTCTCTTTGGCTGCATGTGGAGACCACTAGTGTTGGGTACAGTCAAAAGCTGCACCAGCATTGATGATGGTGTTGAATGGAAATTGTATTTGTTCACAAACGATAATGTGTTCATCTAACCGTCCTAACCAGTTTACTTAAAGAAGAAAACAAAAATTAAACACATTTTTTATCATTAATAAGAATCTTTGGATGTAAATTCTATAGCTTATTTAGTAGAAAACATGTATATACATCATACCAGCATACCTTGTGGTTGTACACACTCAATTTACATAAATCTAAGCTCCAAAAGCAAAAGCTAACTTTTAGATGATGTTTAGCATATTTAAAATTGACTCAAATAAGGTGTTTCATATCATTTATAAGCCACTCTTATTTTCATGAATTGTGATCCTTTGATTCTTCATCATCTAAAAAATGAATCTTATTGTGAATAAGACATGATAAAACCTTCTAACACATTAAATAAACCATGTTAAATACATCTATGTGGTTAGATTTATCATTTGGTGGCTAGATCCATACAAACAAGATGGCCTTAAGGTATCATGGTCATATATATATATATATATATATATATATATATATATATATATATATATATATATATATATATATATATATATATATATATATATATATATATATATATATATATATATATATAGAAAGAAAGAGCGAGAGAGAGGTGGGAGCAGCCTACCACACTAAAATAGGTATTTTCGGGTTGTTTTTCACAAATCTGACTCTACAGATGTGTTGATTTGCTAGAAAATGACACTTGGATAATGTTTTTTTGATAAACAATATGATTTTTTAAGCCTTGAATATTTATAAAAATCCCATACCGATCCAAGAATAAATTCTTATAAAATCATATATGTAGAGCACATCTGTATGGTTGGATTAACATGATCCAGGCAACAATTTCTACTCAGGCAGACATGTAGATCACATCTGCAGGGTCAGATGTGTAAAAAACATTTAAAAAATAAAAAAAATAATTTTTAATTAAAGGCTTCCTTACCCACAAGGATAGCAAACATTATCCCCTTTTGTTTTTCTTATTTACTTTTAATATCAAGAGGTGTGACAGTTTCACCCCATAAAAAGGTTCTTTAATAAGATTTTTTTTATACAAATCAAGCATATTTCTCCATTTTGAGTAAAGTGACCCACTTATACCTCCAGATCCACATAATTCGAGAATAAGATTGAGGAGTTGGACTAAAATCCGAGTCCCAATAAAGCTACATGTTCAGCTCAAATTTCAAGCATAGGGCTGATTAAAGTACAAAACAATGCGACAAGTTTTAGTACATATGCAAATGGCTATGTGGTTATTTATATTGCACTTGCACACTTATTTATGTATTATATATATCATAACTACTTGTTTATGTACAACAGCATACGCAATTAAGCACAGACGCACATCGGCACATGTGCAGATATTTACTTATGTCTATTCCAATATTTAAGTTGGGAAAATGTTGGCTACATTTAGGGATGGCACACACACACACACACGGCCTGGCCCTGTTTGGACCGGGAATGGAGGCAGATATACGCTTCCGCCCCATCCCGAATCCTCATTAGTAAAATAACTAAAATGCCTTAAGGGATGATAGTGGACTAGGGAAAAACCAGGCCCGCCCTGCCTCGCTCCGTTTGGACAGTGGATGAATGACATGAAATGGGGATGGGGGCGGGAATCAAAACCCTTGCAAGGATGGAAGGCAGAATTTCGAGACGGGGTGAGGGTGGAGACCTTGTTCCCCACCCCTGCCCCCTGTCCACTGCCATTCCTAGCTACATTGTAAGAGTACCATACTCTCTAGCTAAAGCTCATAGGTGCAAGTTTTATTTCATTAAATTTGATTCTATAGATGCGTTCAGTATGGTTCATTTACTAAGAAATGCAGTTTTGATAGAGTAGTTTTCATGTAAAAACATGATTTTCTTAATTATGAAATTTTTATACGTTGTGGAGCATTGAATTTTTGAGGTCTTTAAAACTTCTCTTATACAACACAATTGGATGGTCTAGTGATGAAGATGCATATGATTTCTATTCAGCCTTTGCAGAACATATTGAGTTTTCTCTTCCATGTAAAAAAAAAGTAAGGGATGATACCAATGAAATTGGTGGTAGGCTATTTGTTTGCCATCACGTTGGACATCTTAAAAAAAAAACTGATTCAAACAACATTCAAGGAAGACCAAGATCTATTCGTTGTATGTGTACTACAAGTTTGGCAATTACAAAAAATACAAGTGCATGGATGTCATATTGGATAATTAATTGTTCATTTCTATTCAGCCAAATGAAGTACAATTTTTCCCTGGATACAGTAAAATTACAGAATTTGAAAAGGATCACATTCTACTGCTTACCAAAGTAGGCTTGAATGTTATTCAAGTTATGAGAGTTCTTAAATTAAAGAAAGGGTTCAAAGTCGGTCAACTGCCATTCATAGAGAAGGATATTTATAATTTTATTTAATCAACTAAGAAAACTGATCATGAAAATGATGCAATGAAACTTCTCTAGATATGCAACAACTTAGAAGCAATCTGGCCGTGGGCTTACCCCTTGCCCCGAGGAAGTCAAGGAATTTAGGAAATTAAATAAATCATGTAGATCATATCCACAGGGCTTGATCCACAAAAGAAGCAAGAAAATGGGATGGAACGGGTTGTTTTTACCAGAGTATACTCCAGTTTGAGGGTAACCAATATTTTCCCATTTCCTTTTAGAATTTTTTTTCTTTTTTTAAAAGGCAAGCTGGGGTTAGGCAGACCCCCACCAGTTATTATTCAACTTACCACATGGGTTTTGAACCTGCAACGTCCCACCACAGGGAGACGTGCACTGACAGCTTCTACCAACCACATGGAGCCCCGATGATCATTTCTTTTATAGTTGTTTGTAGGGGTGGCAATTTCTGACACGACCCGCCAACCCGCCTCTTAGGCGGGTTCGGGTTGGGCTTAAGCCAACCCGTTTAATAAACGGGTCGACCCGCGTAACCCGTTTATTAAACAGGTCGGGTTCGGGTTGGGGGTATGCCAACCCGTCAACCCGGCTGACCCGTTTAATAAACGGGTTAGGCGGGTGGGTCAACCCGCCAACCCGCCAACCCAACAACCCGTCTGCCCGACCCGTCAACCCGCCAACCTGCCTACCTGCCAACCTGATCCGTCAACCGCCAACCCGACCCACCAACCCGCCCCGCCAACCTGACCCGCGAACCTGAAAACCCGTTTACCCGACCCAACCCATTTATTAAATGGGTTGGCGGGTCGTGTCGGGTTACCCGTTTATTAAACGGGTCGGGTTCGTGTTTGCCACAGCTGACCCGTTTAATAAACGGGTCGGGTTCGGGTTGAGGTATGCTGACACGCCGACCCGCCAACCCGACCCAATTGCCACCCCTAGTTGTTTGTATACATTTACAGAGTCGAGCATAGGTGCTAGCGATATGGGTTTGATGGGTTTTTTCTGCTTTTTTGGCATTTTTTTCGCAGTTCTGACTCCATAAATGTGTTGGGCATGGTCGATTTACGAGGAATCCACACCTGGATCATGTTTTTTCGATGAAAAAAATGATATTTGGAGCATTAAAAATTTACAAAGTTTTTGGACCGTTGATTTTTTTTAACCTTATAAAAACCCAGCCATGTGTTGGAATTGAACACTTCAAGAGCTGATCCCTATAAAATCAAGTACATAGATCACATCTGTATAGTCAAAATTTAAAAATAAAACGAAAAAACCCTGAAAAACCCATCAATCACGTATGGCAAGCACCTTCGTTCTACTCTACATGTACATTAATATTTATTTATTTTACATTTATCTATTTATATCAGCACAAGAAAAAAGGTAGAAAAGCTGCGGATCTCATCTACGCCTTCAAGGAAATAGCGTTTTAACGTGAAGCTGACTATTCAAATACTGTATTCATTTTGCAGTTTCATGCAAGAGTTCTTGAAAGATGAAAATAACTGCTCGGAGAAAAAGTCCAGTCGGCTATCTTAAGATCTCGATAAACTTTTTGGCCATTTTATTTAATTGAAATATCAATGCAGAGAACGGAAAACAATAAAAACAAATAGCTTTTTTTTTTCGATACATGTACTAAAACTAAAATAAGGAAAATCAAGAAAAGTGAACACACTATCTTACTAAAAAAATTCCTATATTCTCTTTCATATTTCTAGAATTTCATTGCTTTGTGATATCTTCAAAAGCACCCAAGACTTGACTTGAGAACATTTAGGCCCTTGACATATCCATATATGATATTTTTTAGCTTTTTTGACTTTTTTCTTGCAAACTTTGACCAACCAAGCACCCCGAGGGGGGTTAGCATAGTGGACTTAGACCTTGGCTATCAAATGGGCAGTCACGGTTCAATTCATGTGGGCATCCCCTCCTTATGTAGGTCTTATGGGCAAGGGACCTAGCTTCTGTTAGGGAATGACTCAACACCCTATCGATAGATGGCACTATTGATAAATCGAAGAAACAAAAACAAGAATAAGAAGAGAAAAACTACACAAAGAACAATGATTTCACATGGTTCGGTAAGAGGTGCTTTCATTCACAGCCTTACTGAGATCCATTATTAAGATTGCGATACACATACATTATACAAAAATGATAATCTTCTTTAAGTACAAGGACTCTAAGGCAACCTATTTAAGATTACAAAATTATCCTTCAAGAATTCTTGCCTCAGGTCGGGGCTCATGCTTCCTAACCCCCAAATGATTTTAATATCAAGGTAGAAATCAAGCACGGCACTCCATCAACCTCAAAGTTTTATTGTCATTAAGACAGGTATAATCCCAAATATAGCTACAAATCAATCTCATAAGATTTATTTATTTGGCCTACATTGTAATCATAGATCTGACAATCGTAAAGGGGAAAAGGTGATCTAGTAGACAATGTCAGCACATGTTCCTACTTTGCTTTTTTTTTCATGCAGGACAGGGTAACCACCCTTTGAATCAGATACATAGTTACGCTGGCTAAGTCAAACGTAATTACAGTCAGCTGTCCCGCGGTGTAAACCTATGGTGAACCTAAGGCTGTTAATGGGTCCAATTTGTATCAGGCACCCGACCCGGAATTTTCAGGTGTGGACAGAAAGTGCTGACCTGAACCCAACCCGAGCAACATGAAGGCCAAGTTTTGCTCATGATTTTTGTCAATTACCCAAACCGAGTATTATATATATATAACAAAAATAAAATTTAAAATTACGCAGTTTGAGATTCTATTTTTTGTGACCCAACAAAACCCGACCCCCATTGACAGCTCTAGGTGCATCCTTTGCCCCCAAGGAGTCATCAAGCTTCAGCTGAACAAGGGCTTATTCATTGCCTTCATTAATGTAAGGGGCTGACGCTCGTGGGAATGGAACAGCGGCCATCTTTGCTTAGTAGCCAAGGGCCCCCTCGTCTGAACCAAACCCTTGGGCAGTTTGTTTCGACTTTGCTTGAACGGGACTTGCTGTACGATCTTTCCAATGAAAAACAATATGAAATTGAGGCCTACTTACAAGACAAGTCTTACAAAATTGCAAATGATCATGCTCATGTGGTACCTGCATATCATATTTTCTTAAAACGCGACTTCATGACATGAAAATAGTCTTCCCGTACATATATCTGATTAGTTTATTGAGATTTGAGATTTTAACTTCCATGAAAACGTCTCGCACTTTTAGAAATATTCTTAAATAATACCACAAAATTTACAAAACATAGCTGACCTAGAGCAATCACCAACGCCATGTAGACTTTGCTTATTAACCGTTCATCTCGTTTTCTTGAAAGTCGGCAGAGAAATTTGTCTTCGTCTGCATGTGCCCGGGGTCAAAATGCCAAGGACCACATGATGAGCATCGTGAAATTTTACCACCACCCAGATGCAAACAAAATATAACTTTTTCAAGGGAAATAAACATGATCTGTGAAACAAGAAACTACAGCATTAAACCATATATGGTATCTCTTCAATGTGATAAGAGGTGTAAAACCAACCACGATTCGAGGAACCTGCAAACCTCAGGTTACAATTACATCCAAACTCCCAATTTCCTAAGCAGAATTATCAAGTATGAACTAAGTTAAAAACATGGATTCAGTAAAAAAGAAGCCGCATTAGTACCTCCCTACACAGTAGGGCCTTGCTTGCTAACTCACGATCTCTCCCCCAAGCTTAAAATTCTTGGGATCCGTGAAAATGGAGCAATTGGTGTTCTCCTGATGCATCAATCTCATCCAACTCAGGCTGATGCAAATGCAGAAAGGATATTCTTCTTCACTATGAACTCGTCGGCCTTTGATGGGTTTATGGACTGCAAACGACAAAACAAAAATAGAGTGCATTAGAGGTCTCCTGAGAAATTTCTCACATAAAAAGTGTTCTTGGAAGCATCTGTGTATCCATGTATACATGAGATCGACTGGTTCTTCGATATCCTGTTTATCTAAATAAAGTGGTGCATGTTTTCCAAAAGGGAAAGAAGAAAAAGTAAAAGTTGATATTTTGTTTGTCAAGTCCTACAAGGAGACAGCATCTTCTTGTAGTTTCAGATATTGGATGAAATGAAAGCAACATACCTTCTCCAGCATACGCTGGAGCCTTTCAATCTCTTTCTTTGGGTAAACAACACCTTTCTCTATATAAGCCTTTGCTGCCTTGGTGTAGATCTTACCGTACCTGAAAATAAAGGCATCAGTTACACAAGAACAAGAGAGAACTCCTATTCCTTGAATATAATTACATATTAGGTGCAACAAAAGGATTGGTGGCATTGATGTATAGGAGCTTTTGATGTTGAAAGCTTAGTAGTTATAATGACAAATACCGGACAAGGATTCAAATTTACCGTCAGTTTATCAATAAATTCATAAAACATGAAAATTCCAATAAGACCATGCCAACTAAAATTTATATAACTTCCATGTAATTTCTATAATTGATTAATCATTTAAATGTTTTTCTTTTGTTTTATTTTCATTCTCTCTTCAGCTGTTCCCTTTTAAATTTACCGAGTTTCCACAACGTGCTTTTAAAATCTTGGAAGATTTTCGCTGCCAAGAAATCCGGAGAAAGAGACTTGACCATGTAGGGGATGTAAATAAGTTCATCAGTGGTGGATATTTGTGGCTCCAGTGTGTTAGGAGCCCCCAAAAAGGTGACAAATCATGTTTGACAAGCCAGAAATGCAGTCTATTTTTGACATGATAACCACCACAAATGAAAAGTTTTTCCCAAGAGGATAGATCAATACCTTGCGGCAGATCCTTGGAGCTTCTCAGCCTCCTCCTCAATCCGGGACAGGACTGCCTTCCGTTCATCCTCAGCAGCAGCCACAAACTCCTTCGCTAAAGCACTCAAACTAGAGACTATACCAGCCTATTTCAAGCAGCAGTTAAGCATACTTAGTAACAGTAAGAAGAAAGCATGCAACCTGATAAAATGCTAAGCTTCATGTCCATTAAATACTAACTTGAGAAGTAAGCTGCCCCCTTGAATCACGACTTGTGCCAGTTTTTCCATTGATGAAAGCGACAAAGTCATCTAAATCTCGACCGCCATCATAATCTTCACCATCTTTATTGTTCTTTGGGAAGAACTTCAATGTTGGGTATCCACTAACTCCATATCTGATTATATAATAAAAATTTTGAGATTAGTATCAATATTTCTACTGAAAGCACAACAATTTCGCTTAGATGTCAGAGTGGAACCAAGAACAAGCAAGACCATGAAAGAAACATGATTTATCATGTGCATCATCCAGTTCAATAAATTGGTATCTCCATACAGTTGCATGGATATGTAGTAGACAAACCTGCATACAACCTATGTCACAGTCGCAATACTTACAATGTGTGTCTATGGGACAGGAACTGGACACGCTGACACGTAAAGACATTATTTTAATAATTTTAAGTTTATAATAAAGTTTAACTATGCTTCAATAAAAGTTCATATTCATATATTAAAATATCAAAAAATAGCATTTACTAACTAAAATTAGAAAACATTTCCTTGTCCTATTTTTCAAAAAAATTGTGAACTTGTGTCATACATTGGGTCAAACACATCTTTGTGACATAGCATACAACTGGAGGAGGAAACAAAAAGCCCTTTTAACAGCATACATCCTATTCAAATCACTATAGGAATGAGTGATAATGGAGGAAACTATAAGGTTTCACAAGGCATTAAAAGTCCACCCCACTGACAAGTGTTAAAATTAAAATAACGCCATATATCACATTTGGATAGGATAAGACTTCATTGAAGAGTCATTAAAGCCAGGAGTCGTGATAAAATCTATTACAGAAAGGGACTCACTTTTCATTCATAAAAGCACTGTGACTCTATCCTCCAGATCTTCAAGGAAAAGGAAACTCCACTTATTCAAGAAAAAAATGACTCATCCTCAGGAAAATAGAAGTGGTTCTCAATTCCTATCGCAGGCTCCCAAACCTCTTTGAAGTGGTTGTAAGGAAGAAAAGCAACATTACAGCATCAAATTGCCAGAACTATGGACACCTGCCTATCAGCACACCACAGGATTCAACTTATAAGTGGTGCCAGATGTGGAAAAGAACATGGATCTATTAAACCATGGTTGTCCATATTTACTGAATCCCATCAGTTAATTTCACTGCACAATTGAGAATTGAGAAGCTCTAACTTTTTCTGGAGAAGGCTGCTCACTCAATTCTTTCCTTTGAAGGCGACCAGCCTTCTTCCTCAATCTAGCATATATCAACAAATCCTGCACAAGTCTAAAGGCAGGCATTTTCTTCGATTGAAATGGTCCATGTCATCTATGCACTCCTAAATATAATTTTTCAGAAAGTCTATCCGCTACAAGAATTGACTTACACAAAAGCGCCCCTTGAACCCAAGCAGTTGAAACAAAGTCTGCAATGCTCTATCCTTAGACAGTTACTCATAAAGATTGAGGTATAGGATGGCTATTAGACATACCTTGACAATAGATTCAGACCAAGCATCAACAGAACAAACGAATGACAAAAAAGATCTTTATTTCCTAGGAAAAGGAAATTCTTGATTATTGGACTAAATGAGATGGTTGAACCAGACAGGGTATCAGCTAGAGCACATAGCCTATGAAGTTTGGAAGCACAATTTCATGCTAGAACCATTTTAAAGCATCGTTTCTCTTGTAAATATATCTGATCCTCTTCAAACTAGACATCCAAAGCAGCAGCTTCAAGCAGTGCCCCGATATCAACAAGCACTTCCAGAATCACTGTATTGCTTAGGTTTATGGCAATAGAAAGTAATGTTGAAAAAGATGGATCAGACTATCTAGTTCACTGAAAAACAAAGAAGAGGGATGAGTAGAACTTGGCTACATGATACCTTTCCTCAGGCAACAACTCATTAACCAACACAGATCTTTATCAGTTGAACAGATCCGCATGAAATGTACCTGGATTGGTCTGGATCTTCAAACCTAATTGAGGGATAGAACCTAAAACCTTAAAAAGGATGGACATTAGACCAGTCTGGGACCAGATTTATCCTGCAAGGTCCCAGGGCCTGGAGGAAAACACAAACACAAACTGTCTGTGCTGGTCTTGGCCCCACAAATAGGGACCAGATCTTTCTTGGTTGACAGATCTGCACAAAAGGCACTTGGACCAGTCTAGATCTCCAAACCTAATCGAGGGATAGAGCCTTAGACCATGAAAAGGATGGACATTGGACCAGTTTGGGTCCAGATTTATCCGGGAAGGTTACAGGACCTGCACGAAAAAACAAACACAAACTGTCTGTGCTGGTCTTGGCCCCACAAATAGGCTTGGTTTAGGCTAGGACATCCTGGGCCCAACCCACCTAAAAATGCTGCATCTTAGGCTCCAGAACAGCCTAAAACAACTGGGTTCAGGCTCAAAGAAGAGGTGAAGCCCAGACAATCCAGGGCCAACTATCTGAACCCCATTGGTTTACAGGTTAAATGTTAACCACAAATCATGATTGATCAATCTATAAAAAAAAAACAAGGAATCCATACAACTGTCTCAACAATCTTATTGACAAGGTTTGGAAAAAATAAAAGAATTAAAACACAAATACTCACTTCTCAGCCAAATCCTTGTACTTATCTGCATCAATATTTGCAATTACTACATCTTCCTCCAGCTTGAAAGCTGCTGCAACCTTCTCATAAATCTACACCATGTGATCAAAGAACAAGATGATGGTTAATGAAGCTACAGAATAAACCAAAATGATATTACATAATCTCCTTTTCTCACAAGTTTCTTTATAAAACCAACAACAGAAGTATTAAAAGACGTATCATGAACTTACAGGAGCAAGATGCTTGCAATGACCACACCTACAAGCAGAAAACATTTCACAACCTAAATCACTAAAAAACTTGGGTAGAAAACCAAATTTTCCGAAAATCACTAGATAAAATGTATAAACAGAAGCAAACATGAGAAATCACCATGGTGCATAGAACTCAACAAGAACATCTTTCTTCTCATCCAAGACAACTTCATTAAAATTTTCTTCTGTCAAAACTACTACAGTGGAAGAAATCACAGCCAACTTCACGTTTGTGCCTGCAATAACCAAATTTATTTGTCACACAAGTTTCAGTGCGATAAATCTTGCTAAGCAAGAATTCTTACAATAATGGACTCGATGCCTAAAAGGATCAAAATAAGATTTTAGCACACCTAGAATATCAATTTGACAAGGTAAAGAGTAACACAAAAGATAAGGTCAAACACTAGCCTATGAAATTCCTTGTACATAGTTTCGTGAGCAACCTTAAAATAAAGACCCAAACCTCACAACTTCCAACTAGAGAAAAATGAGAAACTAACAAAAATATTTATGGTAAAACATGGTCACTAGAAATGATTCCAAAAGACAACAAGCTTAACAAGTACAATGACCATTTGTATATTACAATCCAGTTGTACCTCCTTCAGTATTTACAAACTCAACAAGAGCTTCTGCAGTTCGTGCACCCTCATAGCTGGGTATGATGAACAAACAAGTTAATTATTTACCAACCAAACTAAAAAAAGGAAAGAAAATAAAAAATAAAACATAGAGAGAAAAGGATGTGCACTTTACACCATCTATTTAAGTTCATATGAATAGATAATCTACCTTTTTGGCTCCAAGGAACCTTGAGGAAACCACTTAATTGTAGGGTATCCAGTAACTCCATATTTGCTACAAAGGCTCTTATGCTCATCACAGTCCACCTATTCAAAATATTAAAACATGAAATAAAAAGCATAAGATCAAATTATGCAGCACAAAAGAAACACATTAATTTCTCAATAGAACTGATCTATTCTAGTCTTTCCAACAGTTTTTGGTGCAACTATTGAATAAAGATTCAATCACTAAACTGAGTTGAATGAATCTCAATTATAGAGCAATGCTGCAGGAAATTAATCCATCACTTAAACAATCGATGAACTTGTGATTAGCCAAACTTAGTTTCAGATTCCCACACAGACAGAATCATTGACTTCAACAAGGGTTTTGATAGAAGTTCGGCAAATTGTAATATAATCACCATCCTACTCAATTAAGTCTCTCAACCAGTCTAATTCAGAGTTACCGTAAGCTTCTTAGATAATTGGGAAGCTCGCTTCCCGGAAACTTGCTTCGGAAGCGCGATACTGATACTCCTCGCTTCCGAAACTTGATGAGAACCTCAATTCCCCCACACTTCTCCTATGCTTTCCACACACTTCATTTATTCATCTTATATGTTCTCTTACTCAACTTTTCATGTTTTTTATGTGTTTTCTCTCACTCTTCTCACTCACTTCCATGTGCTTTCTCTAAATTGGTACTCATTATTTTTAGATTTTGTTAAAAATTTAATTCTTACACTAAAAAATCATGAAATTTAATATTAGTCATTTTTATTTTAGTTTTTATTTGTGTTTCATTATGATTCACATTCAATTATTATAGTTCTTTTTTTCATTCCTCGCTTCTCGGTTCCTATACATTTTAAAATGCATCGCTTCTCGCTTCTGCTTCCCATATTGTTTCCTGCTTCCGCTTCCTAGTCTGGCAACCATGGTCTAATTTGAGTGGGACCAGTATCCATCCAAAACCAACACAACAAAAACTGTCACATTTGGATTTTGGATTAAATCATGTCCAATTGAAAAAGTCATACACCCAGCTACAAAGATCCACTAATAGAATGTGACAGATGCAAATACTTGGAATAGAAGACCAAATAGAAAGAGTTTCTTTCGTTTTTCATGGCAGATGATATGACCAAAGTGAATAAATCTGAGCTTCTGAGAGTTAATCCTCCCCTCCTACAGTTGCCATCCATGTTGAATATGTCAGAGACTATATCCTTATTATTAACACAATGTCATCCCAAACCAATTGCACCACCACAGAATTAGGCAAGAAAATGTCAAGTGATGACGGTGTGGCTATTCTAAATGCCGAGTGTACAGAAGCATGGCGTAGACCCTACTATCGACCATTACTCGGCAAGATATTACATACACAGTGAATAAAATATGTTTAGCTTATTTATCAACCAACAACAGTACACATGGAAGCCTTGAAGAGAATTATGAGATATATCAAAGGCACAATTTGACATGGAATAGTACATGACAGAGAAAAGATGCAAAACATGAGAATAAATTCACCATTAGGGTCCTCTGATGCAAATTGGGCAGCTGATCCACATTCAAGAACATTAGTGTCAAGATATTATATATTCCTGGGATAGAACTTAAAATCATAAAAAGGAAAAAAAACAAAAGAGCGTTGCTCCATCTAGTTCAAAGGCCAAATATAGAGCTCTGGCTGTCATTTCAGAGATGGCATGGATCAGGAGTGTATAAATATCTTTGGGTTATATCAGGAACCTTTTAAATGTTTACGGGTTACACAGTGATTAATACATCATATATTGCGACACAAAAAGTGATCTAGTACTTGTGCACAATTTTGCATGCATGATAGATCCAAGCATATTGATATAGATCACTTTTATTGAGGAAAAAATAGAGGGAGAAGTGATAAAGACAAAGTTTATTATGAAGCATCAAGTAGCTTATATCTTATCTATGAAGCATCAAGTAGCTTATATCTTATCTATGAAGCATCAAGTAGCTTATATCTTATCTAAAGGTCTCTCCAAGGAAGGCCTAATTATTTGAAGAGCAAGTTGTACATGACAGCACCACATGTACCACTTGAGGAGGAGCATTAACCCAAAAGCATTCCAATAACAATATGCTCCAAAATGTCACCACCCTTAAGTGGCACTATTGTAAACAGTTATACTAGCTGAGTGGTGGGGTACTTGTAAATTGTAATACCACAAGGCAGTTGCATAGTTTTAAATAACTCAAATGTACAACTGTTTATTACAAAACCCTAGTGGGGTCTAATATAAAGTCCACTTTGGAGTCCTGCCCCACACGTCAAATTTTGGGATTGAACCCCTTTCACAGCTGATATTCCCCTCTTCTTCTTTCTTCTTCCTCATACTTTTTCTCATACATACATCAATTGACTTATGGAATGGCCTAAAGAGCAAAATCTGTCAGCTGAGACACCCATATACTTGATTTTTGCCAACAAACTTATAGATTTTTTCCTTTCTTCTTTTTCTTTTGTTAGAATTAAAGGTGCCTTTTTGTCACCTTTTCCATGTCAAAAGCAAGGTTAGTGAGACATCATTACACCATTTTCTGAATTTGAGTTGGTTACAAACTAATTGATGTTTGAAAGAGAGAGAAAGAAAAAGAGAGACATTACCTTTCCAATTAAAACAGACTTCATTTTATTAAAGCTTGAGCCAAGTTTCTCATATTCTGGAGCAAGCTTTTTACAATGTCCACACCTGAAAAAATTGAAGAACATGACAAACTTCTCTAATGAAGCAGCCCTGAAGGCAAGATTGAGGTGACAAAATCTTACTCAGCCATAGCTTTAGAAAGTATCACAACATTTCAAAAACACAAAAAACACACTAAACTGAAGAAATAAGTAAGAAGAGAAAAACAATTCTGATGAGAAGAGATAGTTCTTTTGAAGTACAGGAGCCTAGGTCGCTAGGCAGGCAGTCTAGGTTCAAATCCCATGGGTGTCACCCCTTGCGCAAGCCGAAGCATGGTGACTCCCTGGAGCACGTTGCCAGGATAGTGATCGTAAGTCGGCAAGCAGAGCAAGCATGGCTAGGTCTCTGATCCTGGGGGTGGTTTCTCCATGTAAATATAAAAAAAATACAGAAAAACTTCCTTAAGCAGTCAAAATCCAGTCAGCTCATTGATCATTTAGCATAGAACTTTTCTGCACTGATGAAGAAAGGGTAAGCTTCCATTCCATGTGCACTAGTAAACATTTGGTACTTGAACTTGCACAAGGAATGCATGTTACAAGTAAAAATAGACCACAAAAACCTCATTGTGGTATAGGTTTCTATCAAGTATACCTTATATTACTAGGTAAACTCCCCAAGCATTCTCTTGACAGAAAATTCAAAACCACAAACAAATAAATAGCAGACAA